>NW_028288538.1:11325000-11925591 GCF_059628265.1 Tinamus guttatus
TAGCATAGTAAAAAAAAGAAATAGTTTGACCCATAGCTTCAAAAAAAGCTCACAAATATTAACTAGTTATTAGAAAACACATTTGCAAAACAGTTAGTCAAGATCATAACAAAACAAGCAGAATACAAGGAGGGATTATTAGTAGTAAATAGGAAACTCAGCTTATCGTACATAATTACCTAAGCTATAGAAGAATATATTATATACCATACAGCACAGTTAAAATGTGAGGGGAGAAAGAAAGCAGAAAGGAGAGCATTCCTTACAGTAGGAAATAGCACTTTCCCCACTGTCAGTAAACCTGCGAGGAAGGGTTAAGAACCATTCCGGGACAGTCGTTTTGCATGCCCCCTTTTTTTTTTTTTTTCCCTTCATTCACCTTAATAAGGTATATTCAAATCTGTAAGCCAAAAGTATAGGGAGACTCTGCCTGTCAAAGGCATGTGGCTCTCATACAGTTTTTCCATGAGTTTCTTTTTTTTTTTTTAAACCATAACCAAACATAACCACTAGGTGCCACTGATGTTCCACAGAGATTTTTTCTTTTCCTAAGATGTTTTTCAGGTGGAAATATTTCAGCATGCTTTGACAATCCCCAAGTCTATACAAAATAACCATATATTTACGATAAGCATTAAATTTGAGCAGACGAATAAATGTGAGTACCAGATCTCAGGATTTGTGTATATTTTCCAAAGAATCAATACGATTTCTGCACCAGCCATAACTGAATAGCATTCAATTCGGCAAGCAAAGAAATCCTGCCCTACACTAAGAGTATGTGAAAGCAACTGTATCTATGCAGTCATTCAGAGAACTGACCAATCTAATTAGTTGGTGTCAAATAGAACAACAACAAAAACTCCTGTGCTTAAAAGTTCAAGGGATCCTCTGTTATCACTTTTATCAGTTGATATCAAAACGCAGCATTAACAGGAACTTTTCAGTGTGCTTTGTATGACTGTCTGGCTGATCTGTAAGTGTGGTTTAGAGATAAAAGTCAATAAACTAGTTCTTTTTTTTTTTGTCTCCAGTAAGTTACCTTCCCTCAAGCAACAGTCTACTTCAGCCAGAATAAGTCAAATAAATGAAAAGGACTTTCTTTCATTAGATTTAGGGAAGGAGTTTGTCAAGTGTCAAGCTGTCAGTCTTCTAATCACCTATTAACAAGACACATACAAACAATATAACTTAAGTGTATCCAATAATTCAGGATAGCTCCATTTTGGGGGACCTACCCTATAAAGGTTTTCAGAGGCTGACAGTCTTGAAAAAGTGGGACATTCATGCTCTGAAAATAACTTCAAGCTTGGTATCCATCTAAAAGCAAAGTACAAAACTCCAAATCCCAATTTTTAACTTTAAATAGCAGAAAGAGCATTTGCACTCCGACTGTGAGCACACACAGTTCCATCAAACAGGCCTTAATTTCACTCCAAGAGTCAGATTCATTGGAGCGTTCTTGATTTGGGAATAAAAAAAATAGTATTTATTTATGAATGAAACATACAGAGGTGCTGATGTATGTCAAGAAATAAGGCCTTGCTTTAACGCACTTCATCACACTAAAAGCATCTTATAAAGAAGAATTATCTGTATTATGAATGGAAAAATTGAGAACGTTCTGAAATAATTTGTTCAAGTGCAGTCAGCAACTAGATATAAAATAAGTACAAATAGATAATTTGAGCCACTCTCCTACCAGAAGTTGTCTTCCCACTGCTATTTTACAGTATTAAGTTGCCTCAAGGACACATTCATTAAGCATACGTTAAGGATACATTAAGAACTCATTCCCTGACTTAAGCATACCCATTTACTACCTGTTTGGTTCTACATTTTATTACTTTGCTTAAGGTATCTTCATCTACAAAAGCATACCAGATTCCTCTAGTCTTCCTGGCTCATCTCACCATTAGAAGCCACACAGGAAACTCACCTACCTTTTCAGCTATCCCAAAGCTCAAATAATCCCAAAGCTACTGCGGCATCTAAAATAAACGCAGGACTCGGGCAAAGGAACTTAGCCAGGACTTTTGTTGCCTGCATTTCCATTCAACTTCTGCTCAAGCAGTCTCTCACCGAAAGCAGTCAAATCTCGTTCCAGACTGCTTGACTGCATGAAGCCACAACAGAACACGGTCCTATGAGAGCACCAGAGCTGGACCTGCAGAGCTCTGACCCACAAAGCTACAGCTGCTCTTCTCTCACCTTGGTTCCAACCACTTAAGAGACATCTCCTGTCACCTGCTTACAACTAACTGCCTGAACCTGTCTCCACTTCATCTTATTTCCTCAAGGAAAAAAAAAAAAAAACAAAACAAAAAAATATATATAATATATTCTAAGTTCTCATTCTAGATAACCCCACTCCTGAGTATATTACTATATCCCAGTCCCTGATGTTACCAACTATTTTAACATTCAGGATGTGTCACTTACACAAATATATTTTTTGGATGACATTTCAATGAGGCAGTGAGTCTGACCCTGATGCAATGTAAGCACACATAGTTCCAAGGTAGTTCTTTGGCCAGGGATCTTTCCAAATACACTTTTCTTGATACTGTAATCAAGAAAAATATTTTCAGATGAAATAAATGACTTCATAACTGAAGGCTGCCTAGTGACCAGCAATCCCACAACAGCAACAAGCACTCATTTCTGGAGTATGAAGAAGTGAGGGCAAGAGGAGAAGGGGAAATACAGAATTTCCTAGGCCAGTCACATATTCACTATGAAAGCAAGAAAAGTTATAAGCTTTAAAGTCCTCATTTTGGAAAAGAAGTCTGAAGAACAGAAATAAGTCTGAAAGAATAAGTCTGACTCTTGAAACAGTAGGAGACTGAACTCTTCCAAAATCACTTATCTGTATAAGAAACGCCATTCCTACTTAAGTAGGTCTGACTACAACAAAAGTCTCAGATACTACTTTTTTTGTAGTCTGTTTGCCAAAGGGGGGTTGCAACCACCCACCCTCCCCAGTGTCAACACATGCTCTTCCTGGAATATAATGTTATCGGATGCTACCTTAGGATGCTTCAGGGCAGCAATCACAGTGTTCCTTGGGTAGTTAATTCTGAAGGATTTCAGAGTATTGCTGCTTACTAAATACTAGCTAGGAGGTACTGATTTCAGGACCCTATTGGGAAACTGAACTGTAAGCGGTGACAAGAACAGCTGAGAACAAAAACAGCAAAGCTACATCTGTTGGGCTATGAGAACATCAGATTAGAGTTCTTGTCCCCAAAGTCATTCATAGAAACCAGAATAATTCTAGATTCCCCTCTCACCCCTTATTTGTTGTTTCACTGAATACCACATTTCTGTGCCAGTCTAGCTACCGCTTCTTTCAAAAGAGGGAAGGGATGAGAGGAGAAAACTCATCTTGACTATACAAGGTGAAGTCAAGATGAAGGGAGAGGGGTAAGAAAAAAAAATTCTGGTATATTTGAGAAGGCTTTCTCTTTCTTGAAACAGCAAGTTCTGCTGAGCTCTGAGGGGAAAAAAAATCAGACAAAAACAATTCCAATTGTATCTCCCTGGCCATAAAACAGTATCATCGGAAGTTTGCGTTGAGCCTAACTTCACAGATAGTGAGACCCAGAATATTTTCTACCATCGACCTACCATTGAAGTCTGAGGTTCCTTGGTTGCCATGACAAACATTTTACCAAATGAATCATAGAACTTTTGCATAGCTAACACCATCTGGAAAAGCTCTCAAACTCCATTGGTGATAATATCTTATGGATGCAAACTTTTCTAGGTATGGCAGCACAGACTATTTCCCCTCTCTTTACATACAGGTAACAAATGAAGCAATATTTGACACATGGACAAATAACACTGGTAATGCACTTACGTATTTTTACTGTCTTTTTTTTTTTTCTCCCCTCTAAGTGAGCTACCCTCTCATATTAAAAAACAAATTAATCACACTGTCTGTGCTGGCTTGTCATTTTATCTCCCACTCCCATCTGTTCAGCCTCTCTCAGCTGGAAACAAGAAAAGAAATAGGCAACATCGAAGCACTCTGTTCCCTGAAATTTAGGGCAGTCAACAGGCCAATTTTTAGAAGTGGATTGAAATGGATCCATATCTAGATTTTTTTTTAATGTGCTGGGTATTCATGCATATATTGTAGGCATATATTAATGCATAATTACAACATGAACTACAGATTGTATAGCCAGGTATATACGACTGAAAAAAAAAAATAGTACATTATGGTAATAATGCCCCTGGGCCTTTGGGCTCTTTAGAGCCAAGTATTACCTTTTCACCTCTATCAACCAAAATTAACAGTCTCAAACTCCATAGTTGGAACTGGAAAGAATTTGTTGATGGCTTGGCAGTGTTAAACTCCAGGTTTCCTGGGTTATCCAACCTGGGTAGAGAGAGAGGAAAAAAAAAAAAAAAAAAAAAGAAACACCACCACACACACTACACCCCCACACACACCTCTCCCTGCCTCAGGTAGCTCAGAGTCCAAGACTTTCCCGAATATTTAAAATATTTATTTTTTTCTTTTTAGTTTTGAAATTCCTGCTTAATGGGTTGGTGGGTTTTTTGGTGACTCTTGGGGCTGTCAGCAATAGTGCCACCCTTTGACACAAAGCAGGTTAAATTCAAGTCTGACCTAACCCGCTCTTGACAAAAACAACTGTGCTGCACTACCATGCTGCTGGTAGGCAGCGGACAGAAACAGTGAAGGACTCAATTTGGATGCCTCCTGCTCTGGGGATCCTAGGGGGAAAGCAAGAGGTAGCAACAGTTCCTCCCTTCACCTGGGAAACACTGACAGATTCTTTAGCTAAGCAAAAGCACCAGCTCCAGAACAGATCATTACATCACAGAAGTTTTGAGGACAGAAAACCAGAGACATTCTGAACATCAGAATATATTGCCTGTAGATTTCAGGTACTGCATATCAGATTTTTTCATGGTTCAGTGATATAGTGCAGAACTATTTGCAGTAGGGAAAAACTGCTAAAAGAGGCTGAATACACTGCCCTACTCACACTAACAAAGTAAGACATATTTAAGACAAGCTGATCCTACCTTTCAATTTTATAATATCTGATATTAACGGCTGTTGACTACAGACTACCAACCACTCTCAGTTGGCCTACACAGTCAAGGCTTAAAAAAATAATAATTTGAGAAAGTGTACAAAGATTATTCATTCCAGAATTATAGCAAACACCCACCAGTAACAAATGCTGCAGCAGTTGCTCATTACTCTACTTGATCTACTTAAGTCTTAAAATACATTTTTTTATATAGACTGCCTGATAATTATGACTGTGAGAGTATAGTTAAGTGAGCTCTTTTGCATACACTATCAATAAGATATCAAAACACTATATGATTCAAGTAACAGGCTAACTCAATTACCTTAATTATGGGGCTTAGATATTTGCTGAAACAGCAAAGTGAAACAACACCCAGTATTGATCAGGGGAAAATATCACTTACATAGATTAGGCTCCCTTAGCTTAAAGGTGTAGCATTCATGGAAATTTCAAAATATTAACAAAGATTTAACCTGAATTCAGAGAAAATAAATAGCCAGAGGAAAAAAAAAGACCAAAATAGATTAAAAAAAAAAAAGAAAAAGAAAAAAAGAACATTATACAGCGTTCTGCTCCTCTCAATGCAGCAAGCCTTTGTCAACAGATGGTGGCAGATCTGTTTGATGCAGTGGGCAGCATTTTCATCTCATGCTGCTGGCAAATATCATGAACATT
Source organism: Tinamus guttatus (assembly GCF_059628265.1). Lineage (NCBI taxonomy): Eukaryota > Metazoa > Chordata > Aves > Tinamiformes > Tinamidae > Tinamus > Tinamus guttatus. The sequence goes on from NW_028288538.1 coordinate 11,330,754, forward strand.
TAACTCATTTACTCCTGTGTGTACCCTTAGCCTCTCTGGGAGGCTAGCAGTGCCTATGTAGCACATGCAGCTCCTACTAAGTCATGTAGCTCCTACTACAGTCCTACTGTTGGGGAGGCAGAAGGGAGGGAAAGCAACAGGACAGTGGAATTCCTGAGGGAGTGAACAAGCTAAGAAAGTATAACAAAATCCAAAGATAAACACACAAATTGAAAAATGAACCATTCAGAGAGCACCTTCAGCAAAACTGTTGTGCAGCATCATGGCTAGCATTCAGCTTATTCCTCATATTCTATTTGTGGCTGTAGGAATCAAGGACATTTTTACATGCATTCATCTTCACTACAATTTCAGTTGTCTGCCAGATCAGAACAAACAGCTTGTATCCTGGAATTTTAAAATTTGTCTCAATACAAATATGCAAGCAAGTTTCATTGAATGCATATTGCAGCATTCCTCAGATCAGCTTCAAGAATACATTAACATCCATGCATTTCTTACCAATATGTTGACTTCAGAATAATCATTCTCAAGACTCAGCACTGAGAATCTCCAGCTAGAAACCAGTGCAAACCTCCCACATTCTCTGGAGAGAAGCTAAAGAGAATGGAATTTTCTTAAGGGAAATATTTATTGCAAATAGCATTGTGTTGAAATATAAGTTCCCAATGAATAAGTTAGTCACCAGTTTAAAACTGCAAAGCCTAGGCAGATTCACAGACCATGGGCAGCATCCCTGAACTTGCCTCTGAAAAAATCTCATTTGATGCATGATCTCCTTTAACAAGTGAATACCTGGATAGCACTTTGCTTTTGAAATATACTCCTTAGACACCACTTCTGGAGTGTAATTCAGAAGTAAATGGTGCATATACTTAAAACATTAAAGGTCTCCTCTATATATTAATGCAAAAAACATGAAAGGCTCATTTGTTGACTCAAATTATGAGCAGGTGTTAAGGTGTCAGGTGCTATGTCTTGTTGGGTGGCTCACTAATTTCCCCAATGATACAAAGAAAAAAAACAAAACACACACACACACACTTGGCTCATGGTCTATGCAGAGGTCTAGGTTGCAGGGTTATTTGGCACTTCAAAAGCCCAATCACAGGAACTATAAATCAAGACACCAACTTAAAAGTTTCACAGCACAGATATTATTGTGGTCTTACAACTCCCTACAATAAACATTTTGCACTGCCTAAGCTACGCCATGTGTCAACACATTGGCTCCTTTTCAACCCAAGACAATGACACTGGCATTAATTAGCAACAGTTCAGCTCAAATGTCAACAAGGTCAGGAAGTTTATCCTTCTGAGTACCAAAGAGTTAATGATTAGACATTCAGAGAATTATAAAACTCAAGCAACTCTTCAACAAAACAGCTGGCATACAGTACATCAGTTACGCTGTATTTTGACATGCTACATATAAGGGGCAAGTTCATAGTCTTATTTTACATACCTCATTTATATCATGTCCCACAATGAGTCAAACAAGTTCTTCCAGAGGGCATTTTGAAAAGCTGTAGTTACTCTGCATAAGCCGTTGTTCATATATGCTTTTTATGTGCTATATTACTCACCAGAGCACAGAAAGAATAAAAAATTACACAATTTGAATATTGTTTCCACTCCTCTTCCCAACTCAGTTCAAAAACACCCTTATATTGAAAGATAGTGGTTACACTTTCCTAATATTGCAACTAGTGGAAAAAAGGTTTGAATTGATTTAAAAAGCTATATCCATATGCCATTTCATACTTTATTTGCATCCAATTTAAAGGACAGAAGTGATCGCTATAATGTTAAGTGCTTGATTCTTTCTACTCACACATTAAAACGCAATCTTTGAAAGCATAGGTAATATAACAATAGGCTCAGTGTAGCTAAGGTCTTACCAAAACCAAAAGTCTTAAGATTCTGCTGATTTAGAATACATTAAGGTATCTATAGAAAATAAGTTAGATGGAATGCCAAAGCATAGAAATTGCAGATGTATACAGTGCTTTAAGAAGTCTGTGTGAGTGGCAGTAAAACTCAAGAATGGTACTGAGTCAAACGCAAAAGGAAGTAAGACACTGAAAGAGCAATTCTCTTATAGATGCTTTGCTTGGTGTAGGAAACGCAATTAAAAAATAATTACTTCATTCAGGTAGGATGTATTAGCAGCAAGACATCATTGAAGGTGAAGAAACCAAAAGTACAAGGAGGAAGCAAAAAATAAGCTAGATTTGCTTTTCAGCTGAGGACGACTTTTCCAAATGTCTGCCCAAAGGGGCATAAGTTCCCCAGAGGGCGCTTTTATTTCATGTCTTCCTCAGCCTTACCAAGTTGTTCTGTGGTTCTAAAGTTGGTAGTGCTGAAGATCTGGTATGTGCCCCAAAACACCCTCATCAGAAGTTCACAACAGGAGGCTGCTTCTGGTCTTCTCCAGGTTCTGGGTACAAACTTATTATTGTAAATAACCACATGCCACAGTTTTCATTATGTCCTTAAGGATAAGGATGCTCACCTTTAACAGAAGCCCCTGGCAAGAGAATGAAAGCTTAGGCACTCCTGAAGAGAATGAGGCGGCAGCTACTCCCACACATCTTCCTTAGCTATGGAAAGAGCAACTGCTTCAGCTCCTCTTTGCCTTTTTAACTGTGTCCTTCTCATTACCACACTGTTCAACTGGACTAGGCAGTTTAAATGTTAGTTATTTCCTTCTTAAGTGCCCAATGGTGCTTTAAGAAAACCAATCTCTGAATGGTCTATTTTAATCACAATTTTTAATGTTACCAGTTTCATTTCACCCCCATCTTCATTTCCCTCAGCTCTACTCTTCAAAATTGAGACCTAGGTAATATTCTGCAGAAAATAATGGTCCAGACTGTGGGAAGACTGTTAAATATCTATCTACTGCTGAAAGTCTTCAGCTTGTAGATACTCTTGGGGAAGTGAGACTGCAGGTTTCTACGAACTTCTAAAACTACCTAAGCAACAGTTTTGCTGTAGCTAGGTCTTTCCAGGCACAGAGAAATAGTGACCATCCCTTTCATCACGTGTTAATGTCTTTAAGGTCTTCTACAGAAATACCCCATGAACAACTTTGTAAGAATGAAAATGAATACGTGGGACAATCTTGTTCTGAATCTACAGTAAAATCTATAATAATGGCAATAATGCCAATGCAAGAGAAACAGTCTAGTTTGGAAGTTAACAGCATCTTATGGAGTAAAGCATAAGATTTCCTCCAAGTAACAGCTGAATTTGGGTTCATGAAAATGAAAAGCAAGCAGTTTTTCTCCAGGGAAAGAAGCAGTTTTTTGAAGAAGACAGTGAAGATTTGAGATAATCATCATGAATCACAGAGAAAACATTCAAAATCACATAAGCAGCGTGCTCAGTTCTCCATTCCTTTGGGATATAACATTAAAAGCAGAAGTCTTTAGCAGCACAGAAAACTGTGAGGGGTGATCCTAGGAGGGCGCGTTTTAACATTGCAAGATACCATGGTTAGAATACAGCGTTTTGTTTTTGAAATAAAAGGCAATGCAGCATAGGTATTTATCTTGCATGATGTCTCCTTGGAGACTTTCTCTCTTTCCCAACACTGTGTGCAGCACATTTCTTTTGCATTTGTTTTCATATTTCTTCCCTTTGCAAATACAATGCTATATTCCTTTGAATCATTTACTAATTCTGCTTAAACCACCCTGCCTTTCACACACAGAAATAATTTCTCTCTTCCCTACATATATTAGATAAATCCAAAAGAAATCACTACAGATTTTATAGTTATAGTTTCTGCAACAAAACATATTCTTTTCTAATTTTTGTATAATGCCATCATCTTTTTGCCAAGTGAAAAAATTTCCTCCTACAGCCAAGAGAAGCAAGTTACTTCTCCATAGTGTCAGTGCGGTTCAGTGCCTGCTTTCTAAATTCAGATTTCTTTCCTTGACTACTCCTTTTCAGAAGCAGTGGGAAAGAAGACTCAACTTCTAAATAACTACAGATTCTTAATTTTTTTTTTTCTGGGTAGCTTGGAGAAGCAGAAAGCCAACCAGTATAGACATCCTTATATATGATCCACACAAGGTCTTGAGAGGTCAGCTAATCCCTCCTGCTAGACCAGGCCACAAACAACTATCCTCAATGTTCCTAACACATACTTAAACCCAAGGTGCTTGAGGTGCTGCTCCAAAAGCAGCTTATCAGAAATTAAATAGACCTTTTCTATTCCAGCCATCACCATCTCGCAGTAACACAACTCCAACTAATTTCAGGCTAGAGTAGGGAATTTCTGGGCAAACAGCTTTCAGCTACGGCAATGCAGAGGCAAGGCAACCAATTCATGAGGAACAAAAAGGAAAAACACAGGTGAAAGCCGCTAAGTTTTAGTGTTTTTTTTTTCTCCCCCTGGTTTCTAAGTAGAGTGACTTTTTTTTTTTTTTTTTTTTTTTTTTTTTTTTTGCTCTTGGCAACTAATAAGTTGCTGTTTTTTACTGAAAAAGATTATAACATGAGGTATTTAAATCATTCATAACAGAAAATCAATTAAGGAAACCAAACTTGATCTGCAAGTAAAACCCAGGCAAAACAGCACTTGCCTCAGGAAAGAGTCTGAAGGCCAAGTCTGCAGACACTTGCCGAATAATTGTTGCTCAAAACTGTGCCCACAACTGGTTGCCATCTACAGGCTTCTACAGCCAAAAATAGAGTATTTTACTATGGAACCCACAATCCAGCCCTATTTCCACATAAAAAAAAAAAAAAGGGTTTCTTACTTCAGAATAATATCGGTTCTCCATCCCACAGTAAAGTCTCAACATAATTATAGCATGCTGCAGAAGTCAAACACTGAAGAGTTTCTCACCAGCCCAAACAAGAAGCTGGAAGTTCTCTCACACTTGGTACATGCCCAAGAGTTACTGGCAGCTTCACTCTCATTAGGTAATAGAGGACTGGGCTCAAAACCAAAATTCTCACTAATCATGTGGGTTACCCAGGAAGACTGACGTAATCCTGCAGGTACTCTGCTTAAACTTAAGCCTCTTTTTGCTGTCAAAAAGAGATAGCTCTACTCCATCAAACAGGTGAAAACGCTTTGCTCTAGGTCACACTGTGCTCATATGATCCTACTTAATATTACAAGTGTCTGTGCTAATTATCCACTCACAGGACAGCTGTCTTCTCAAGCATTAACAGAACTTCACTCCATTGACTTTCAAAAACATTATTTTGCCTCCAAATCTTATTGTATTTGAAAAAAATCTTACCCCAAATAAATATCAGTTCCAAGGTACCAAAGAATTGAATCATGACGTTTATGGAATAATCATTAACAGAAGAAGCATATGAGCATTACGTAATAGCTTTCTTTGTAGCCAGTCCAACAGAAGATGAAAGAAGATTCCCTTTCACTTCAACAGGAGACACTGTTGTCATTAAACACAGATTTCTATTGGCTTGCAGTGGACCCAATCTCAAGTGTTACAATGACAATGCTTTTCCATTCAAACACTGCTTTGGTACATTTTCATTTATCTCTACACTAATTAAGCTCACTGGTTCAGCAAGATCCATACGGTTTCAAGGAGCAATACAGTGTACCCCTCAGTTGGGCAAAACTCTCAGACTCATTCTTACCAACACAACAGCAAGAGCACTGTATTCACACAGTACAAATAAAAAAAAAAAAAGAGAAGAGAGTCTTCCTCTTATCACAACACACTGGCATACAAGGTATTTTTCTCCGTCAGAGTTTACTATCCCTTCTAGCAAGTTCTCAGGACCCAGCCTCCTTCACACTTCCAAGACTGAAAAGGATGGCCATATTTAAACACTTTTGTTCTCAACACTAAGTATTCAGCAGTTACCAAAAGAATGTGATGAAAATCATCGTGTTTTCCCACAGAGATACAAAAAAAAAAAAAAACACACACACACACAAAAAAGGAACCAAATATCTTTATGAAGCAAGGCATCACCCACCTTTTCTATGTGCTTGTTCTTAAGTAAGGAACAGTATTATTATGTTCACAGTAGCCTCCGTACACGGAGGTTTCACATAGGCCTGAGCACACAGCTCAGGGGCGCGGAGGGGAGGCGGCGCCCGGCGCGGCCCGCACGGGGCCGGGGCGCTCCCGCCACCTGCGGCGTCGCGGCTCCCCACAAGACACAGGACGGAGCCGCCGTGGGGCCGGACAGCGCTGCTGGCGCTTCCCCGGCCAAGGCCCCGCTGCCCGTCCCTCCCCTCGCCCCACGACGCTCCCTGCCCCGTCTCACCTCGAGGCGCGGGCGCAGCACGCCGCATGTCGCGGCTCTCCCTACTCCTCTTTCAGGGCTCGCGCTCTGCTCGGGCACGGCGCACCGCGCACCTCGCTCCCCTCGGCACGGGCCTCGACGGTTCAACCCCCCCGCCCCGCAGACGCCTCGCGCCTAACGGCCCGCGGGCGCGCGCGCGCAACGGCGCCCCCAACGGCCGCCGGGCGCGCGGGTGGGCGGGGCAGCGCCGTGTGAGCGCCTGCGCGCGCCTCACCTGACTCAGGCGCCGCGCGGCGCGTGCGCCGCCCCCGCCCGCCCCCCCCGCAGGCTGCAGCGCGCGCTCGCGGCGGCGCCGCGGAGGGGCCGCGGCCCCGCGAGGCGGGCGGGAGCGCGGAGCCATCCGGGTCTCGCGCGGCGCCGGCGGCGGGGCCGGGGGGCAGCCATGCATCTGCACCAGGTGCTCACCGGCGCCGTCAACCCCGGCGACAACTGCTACTCGGTGGGCAGCGTGGAGGACGTGCCCTTCACGGTAACAGCGGCGGCCCGGCGCGCGGCTTAACGCGGGCGCCATGAGGCGGGCGGGCTCGCAGCTGCGGCGGCGGCGGCCCCGCGGCGGGCCCTGGCGATGGGGGAGCGGGCGGAGGGCGGCCCGCGGCGCACGTCCGCAGAGGCTCCGCCGCCCGCCCGCTGCTTTTATTTATTTGTTTATTTTGTTCAGTGCCGCCCGGCGCGGCCTCCTCTGGTGCGCCAGGCTCCGCAAGGATCCCCCGCCGCCCTGGGGCGTTCGGCTCCTGCCGCCGCGGTTAATGAACCGCAAAGCGCTGTGTCAAAGGCTTCCTCTGACAGCGGAGGAGGAAATAGGTGGGGAGAGGAATATTAAGCCGATCTCAGGATTCCAGTAACACATATTCTAAATTTGTTCATCATCCCCTGGTTATTTTCACTTCTCATCCAGTGAGATGTCAGTGGCCACTGCTCTGGCCCATCATGCTGGCATGATTTCAGTGAGTGATCAGCTTCTGCAGGGCTTAGCACCCTGGAATCTAATCAATATTTTATTATTTTTGAATAAATACTCTCATCAGGTTTTATATTATCAGTTACAAGGTTGGCACTAACCTGCTCTGAGCTGGATGATGCAGAGCATTATTCCCAGTCCAGTACGAGGGTCAGCAGCCTGGGCAAACGCTTGAAGCTGATTGTGGATTACCCCAGGCAGGCAGTTTTAGTAATGAATGCTTAAAAGTCATCAAAGTGAAATGATGCCAACTCTTTCCATATTTTTCCTGTTTTGCTGCTCTGCAGCTATACTGATATTAAAGGGACCGCCCTTATTTTGGTATTTGTATAGAAATATTCATATACTACTACTTTTTACTGTGATAATTTGGAAATATCAACTTGTTGGTATAATAAACAAAACAGTTTATTATACTGTTTTGTATAAACCTCACTGCAGTGAGGTGTAAAACCTCACTGCAGTTTTGACAACATCAAAAATAAGTATCATGTATTATATTTCATACAAGACTTTTCCATGAATAAAAGTTGCATTTTACAAAAACCTCCAAACCATTTGGTAGCACACTTTAACTATGGCATTGCATATAGTAACTCACATCATTCTTTTCTCTGGCTGCTGCATCCAGTTTTATTTTATCCCCTTCAAGAAAGAACTAAAGGACGAGTATGCTGTAAGAAATATATTTTGCAGCTGTAACTTTTCTAATTTCCTCCTCTTCCTGTGTATTCGTGGTGTTACTTCGTACTGTTCCAGACCTTGTTCCTGCAATATTTAGTAAAAACACCTGCTAGTGTAGATTTCAGGCTTTGTTATCGATATTCATAGCTAAGTAGTTACCTGTGTGACTCTTGGTGGCACCATAATCTACTCATTCGCTGCAGATGACACTTTCATTGGCATAACCTTAAATACTGTTGGCCTGCATTGATAAAACTGTATCAACCTTTCTCCCTGAGCTGTGTGGAGCCATAGCTCTGACTTGGATCCTGAAGGAGTTTAGGCAGGGGACATCTGCATTTGTGCTCTACAGACATGGGCTTAAGGCCTACCATGTCTCAGCTGGAACAGAGCTGGAGGCAGAGCAGTAAATGGCAGGTGCTGGAGTATGTGTGGAGTTGGATTGGGGCAGGGGAACCACTGTGTAAGGGCACTCATTTAAAATATGTGAGAACTACTTCAAAATCTCTATAACTAATTCATCATGTGGACATGAAAATATCTTATGTCTTTGTGCAAAGAAAATGCTCTAATCAGAAAGATACTGCAACAGTGTCTCAGTTACTCATGTTAAACAACAACTACTTAGCAGTGGAATAGTGACTGGAATATGTGTATTCAGTGGCTAACAGTTCTTCTTGAGGAAGATGCCTTCTTAAGATGAACTTACTTAGATGTCCAATTCCAGTGATCTTAGGATTCTGAGTGAAGGGTATCTTCTTCTGACCAGCTCAGTCCTCTGGTTCCTCTTCATCATTTCCTTTCCTTGTGGTTTGCTCTTGGCTAGTTTCAAGATCTCCTTGCTGGGGATACAGCCAAGGTTATCAATTCCAAGTTAGTGTAGTCCTACCTAAGATATGTTCTGTGCAGCTGGACTTTTTTCAAGCTTCAAAAGTCATGCAGAATGAGAAAGGGAAAAGAAATAATTTTGCCATTAATATTTTTTACTTGCTAAAAATATTAGTGCTTCTATAAAATAAATATTTGCACAAATGGCAGTCTCTGGCAACCTGCTTGCTAAAGTTTATGAAGGCTTTCGTAAACTTTAAGTTTTTGTGTGTCTCTATCCGAAACACATGAAGTGTCCTTTCTTCCCTAAGTTCCCGCATCTGCTCACAACAATCTCCGCATGTGTTCTGTATGCCCAAATAATAAATGTAATGCAAGAGGTGTTTGGTTAATGAACTGGCCCGTGAATATTGTAGCAGTATTGTACCCGGTCTAGCAGAGTGGGTAATAAACAGGAAAAAAAATGTTTGAAGGGTGACTGGAAGCAAAATAACTGATAGCACCTAATCTCTAGTCTCTCTCAATTCGAGCTCCAGACAGGACACAGCAGAAGGAAAGGGTTCAGCTACTAAAAGACACAAAATTTAGTTTCGTCATTTCTGGTAATAATTCTGTTTGCTGTTCAAGTTGCTTTTAAGTAGGGCTTCATGTCTTGTTTCAGCAAATACTGTTCATCATGTTTAACAAAGGAGTTTACAGAAATTAAAAAGTGCTCAGAGTTGAGCTTAAAAAAAAAACCTTTACAAAGCACACATTCATGACATTGCATGTCAATTTAAGAAAAGCTGTTCTAAAAGTACATGCTAGAAGAGGGGCTTTGGTTTGAAAGTATTTCAGAATGCAGGTATCGTCATTGTTTATTGGGAAGCATAGAAATTTCTGTACTACCCCTAGCTCACTGAAGCCAAAAATTTAAAGATAAATTTTGCTATGTAGAAGGAGTGCTAGAATTTTTAGATGATCTCATGTGTTATACACATGCTGCTTTCATATTGTCTAACACCTGAGAATATAGCATAAACTAACTGTTACGGTGTGGGTCACAATCTCTACTTCTTCACAGACTCCTCTTGCATTGAGGTAGGGCTTTGTCATTGCTCACTTCAGTGGTCTGCCATTGGCAAGCTGCAGCTTATTAGTTGCTTATGGATCTTGCAAGTCATCCTTGCTTTCTGGCAGTTTTGCAACTCTAATTTTCTCTTTGAAGTAATCAGTGACATTAGAAATGGAGGTCGGCAGATACTCCATATGGGTGGTGCTTACTGTGCTTATTTCATACAGGGACACCTTATAATTCTGTTTATCTAAGACTTTTCTACTGTTCCTTCCCCATTACAGTATTTCAGCATCTTATTTTCCATCTTTTCTTTCTTTACAGATTCTTCCATTCCTCTTGCCACGCTGTGCAGGTTGTTAGTCTGCCATAAGTAGTGAAGCCACTATTCTTGTAGCAAGAGAGAGCTGTGGTGATATAAATGATTTTCCAGAAAGTGTTTTCAGTTGAGTTCTTGAGAGGGAACTACCACTACAATGCTCCTTTATTGTTTGTCATTGCATCTACTGCATTACCACTCAATAAATGAACAAAATAAAAAGAGATAGAAATACTTCCGTTTTGTTCAGGTATAAAGATGTTACTCCATGGGCTTATTAGAAATTTTTCATAAAAGTAATAAGGTGGGAAACTTGTATTTAGACATATAATCTGAAATGTGGGAGTATCAATGCAGAAAAAGTATGTTGATCTTTTCAGTTTCGAAAATTTTGGAGGCTGTATAAGTAATAAAGTGGACATGTATTCTAAAAAGAGAGAAGGACAGGTTTTCTTAATAGTAAGATTATAATAAATTTACTTCTGAAAGTAAATTTAAGTTTTAAAGTTATATACTCTATATATAGACTTTAAATGTATAACTAATGTATAACTCTTTTAATAACTAAGAAACAACCTCAAAATAAACATTGACACTAAGAAAATAACCCCAGAACCAAGAGACAGCTCTTAGGCAAAGAATCCAGAGCTGAAGGTCATGAATGGATTAAATCCTCTATGTTGGCATAAGGCACCTAGGTGTGCTGAGTCGATTGCTGGTGCAGTGCCAAATGAGGGCAAGCAAGAGATCTCTACATCTTGGTGATCCTTCCAAAAAAGTCTACCTTTTCTACTGTAAAGCACCCTTTTACTCTGTTAAAATATGCTACATAGTGCAGTTAGTCAGAGGAATACTCCTTTGCTGCTGTAGGAAGTGGGGATAGAGTAAAAAGAGGGAAAAAAACAAAAATTAAAACAGAAGATACTAAATCCCCTTGCTTCAGTCAACAAACATATAATACAGAAGTATAAAATCAACTGTATTTATATATGTACATAAGTTTAAAAACAGTAAGCGTAATGAAATTAAAGGTAAGAAGCCCCCACCTTTCCTTGTATTATTTCTGCATTATGCACTCATATCTCATATCTGATAGGATTGCAGTTAAATTGCAAGTACATTTTAAATTAGTATGTGAAGCTGTATATACTGACAGTCAATAAACAGGATAGTTTAAGGCATGATCCACTTCAATCCATGAGCTTTTTTAAAAAAAAAAAACTATTGAGAAATGATTTAAATTGCATCTTTTAATGGGTTCATCTTAGTAGTTATAAGGCAGACTGCCTGCTAAAATGGAACTGAAGATAAATGAGTTTTTCAGTTCTTTGCTGTGTTGATTGCTCTTTGTGTTAAGGGGCTGTGTTGAATGCCCTTTGCATTAAGTAGTAGGAAAATCAATTGCTTGTAAACATTAGAATCCTGGATGAATTAGTGGAACAGAAGGACCTTCTTTTATTCTCCTGCCTACCTGTGGGCATTCATATCCTGGTCTCTCCTTCCTGCTCGTGAACATCTGCTGACCTGGCTGGAATCCCACACCTTTGATGGCCTTTCTTCTGCAAAAAAATACAATATTAAAAGCAGAACAACAAAACAAACAGCTTTCCCCTTCACTGTAAAAACTTACTTCACAATCTCATCTCTCTCATTTTCTGGAAAAATTTCTATACCAGTTTAATAATAATTTATTCCCTTCCAAATTGGCTCTGGTAGTTGTATAGCCTAATCATTAAGTAGTTAGGTTATTCTGTTACATAGATAATCTCCCTGTAACCAGCTTTTGTTAGTTGGGGTTTTTCTTTCCTGTTTGCATCATGAATAACTCCAGTATCAGTTCCTCGTAGCTTCCCAGAGCAACAGTCACAGGCTTAAAGACTCAGAAAGACAAGACTGTCACTTTTTTTTTTTTTTAAGGTGGCTTTGGAGATGTTGAGACAGTCTGCACTCTGTACTGAGCTTGCATTTCTGTGTGTGCGACTGTACGGCTGCTTTGCGTACCTGAGTGCTGCAGCAACGTGTGACATCAGCCTTTTTGTTTTCAAATCAGCACTTAGTTCCTCATGCATGTACAGCTGTGATGATAATATTCACAAAAATAGAATATGTTTGCATGAAAAATGTGCATAGATATTGACCCTAAATTTCTTTGGATTGTGAAATCCACAAGCACATGGGGCTGTATTCTTGGTTAATGATTGTGCTAGTGGATATCCAGTGGTGCAACAAAATTTAAATGCATAACAAAGAGAAAAGAGGAACAGGAACTCATAAGTTTCTTTACAAGGACAGAGATTAATTATTTTGCTAGCAATAGGCTATTTATGCGAACGCAGTGAACATATGGCTTCATCAAAACTAATTGCAAAACTTTTCATCATGGTTTTACTTTGTTGTCTCACTGTTTTGGAGTAGTTTTTTCTAGTTCTTGAGTTAGGAGACTTTCTATTCTAAGCTGAAATCTCACAGTTCTTTCTTTTAGAAGCAAAGAGCCTGAATTACAGCAGTTTACACGGTCTATGATTCTTCAATTGTTTGAAAGCTGTGTAAGATTTATAATAAGATTTATATTCATAGTTGTGACTCTTTATTAAAATTCAAAAGCAACATAATGTTTTATCCCAAGCAACATAATGTTTTAGGAAATGTTAAGTAAAGGCCTTCAGGTGTATCTGATAAGAAATTTAGTAACTAACCTCAGCCATGGTATTTGCTGAGATATGAAGTTATTTGCTTTGCTGCTGACTTTACTGTACCTTTTTGGTTTTATTGGCAACTATACTTGCACTAAATTAAGCCGCCTTCTTCACTTTTCCTCATTTGTTGCTTCTTCCCAGAAGAATCAGATATAGACATTAGAGGTCATGGCATTTCAGCTCTCCAGCCCTGTACCAATGATTATCTTACACCGTTATTTTAGGGGACTGGGTGGTCATCAGGGAACACTTATCCTGTAACTTACAGAGTAGAAACCATATAGCGTAGAACTGAGATAAACATAAGTGCACGCAACTTCTCATACACTTCTTAATAAAAATGCCATCTACATTTTTCTTTTTACAATTAGCTTTTAAGAAGAGGATTCAGTAATACGAAGATCTTTGTGAAAGAAGCAGGGAAGAAGTTAACCTGAGAAAGCAATTTTATACCATCTGAAAGTAATTGTTGAGAGCTGGCACATTCCTCATTTAAACTGTTGCAAAAATTTCTGTCTGCTGCATTGGACTCAATGGAAAAGAGTCTCCATTACTCCCAAAGAGTCTCCTTTACTTCCCAAGTAAAGGGGAAAAGCCCTTTACTTTAGGGAAAGAGACTCCTACCTCTAATTATGTTTATGTTTACTTCTCAGTAAACATTTCAGTAGTAGATTGGTGCAAAAAAGGGATTTCTAAACTCAAATGTGGGAGTTCAGTGGAACAGATTATCTGAAGTGATTAAGGTTTTTAGAATATTATGGCACACCGGGACAGGTGAAAAATTGGCAGATGTGCATATGTTTTCCTGCCAAGAAGAAGTGTTGAAAGTTATAATTGTTTTGTAACATATTCTCAAGAAACTTCTTTAAACTGTTTGTGTTGTCCAAGATAAAATATATCCAGTATAAATTATATTTTTTTCTTTGTTGTTTCACATCTTTATAATAAAACACACTTTGTAAAACCAACAAAACCCCCAGAAAGTAAGCATGTATTTTTCTTAAAAAAAAGGAGAGGGGGAGGAGGGAGGCTGAAGGAGATTGTAGAATAACTTAATTACTTGTTGCTTCATCTACTGCTTCAGTCAAGAGTTATTTCTCATTGATAAGGAGGAATAAACCCTCTGCATAGTAACATAGAACTCATTACTTGTTTAAATGGAGATTGAGACTTCAATGCTTTCATGGATTTTGCAAAAACTAATTCTAAAACATTTAGTTAAATTGGTTTAATACTTTTTATTGTATTATTTCAGGCTTATGGTTCTGGTTGCGATATTGTTATTCTGGCAAATGACTTTGAATGTGTGCAAATTATTCCTGGTGCTAAGCATGGAAACATCCAAGTCAGCTGTGTGGAGTGCTCCCAAAGACAAGGCAGGGTAAGGATTTTAGTAAATGGGTATTAACTTAAAAAAAATGAAATTCATCTAAATGAAATAACTAAACAGTAACTTAATATGTAAATGCTATTTGTGATAGCAAGATCACGATGCAACCCCTGGAATATCCTGTGAGTCATGACTCTGAACTCATGGTCTGTTCTTCTGGCTGTGTTGTTGCAACTGTAATTCTTCTTCTGCCTTATGAAGAGGAAATTAGATTTCATAAGAAATGTGGTGCAACTTTCACATTATCTCTGTACTGGGGAGACCAGATCCTGAATGGGAAATAGATTTTCTTTTAAAGTCTTTTAAGGAAGAAGAAAGAATTTAAAAGATAGTCAAAGGTATTTGTAAGCATATGAGCATTGGGAACATGAGCAAATAAATTCTTAATAAAAGACCCTTTTGTGTATGCAGCTTTGTGTAAAATAAGTGGGTGAAAGAAATTGAGGGATCCACCTGTTCTTCAGTTTTTCCATCTTGTTATTTATCACCCTTCAAAATGTATTTTAACAGTTCAAAATAGAATTTGTTCCTGTTTTCTGGTAATTATTATTCATTGGTAGGAAATGTAATCTGGGATCACACTGAGACACAGCCAATAATTTATGAGTTAACTGTGAAGTAGACAGGATGAGCTGAAGCAGTGAAGACATCAGTTTTCCCTATGCATTAACAGTTCTTACCTTATAAACATATTAGAGATGATGGGCAGTGCATATCCCACTGGATGAGATGCCTTCCGTACTTAGGGTTAAAATTGTAAAGGAGGGCTTGCTGAGAGGTTTATGTTTTTCAGCTTTCTTTGGAAAGTACATATATAGTGCAAAGAATGACTTTCATGCAGATTTTACTTTGTTAATTAATTGCACATCAAAATGATACTGGAAATTCTTTAGGTATCTTACATTATTAAGGATTAGCTATACTTACCTCTTAACCTTACATTTTGATTCTTTGGGTTTTCTTCCAGATTGCAGCATCATATGGAAATGCTGTTTGCATTTTTGAACCACTTGGTATAAATTCTCATAAAAGGAATTGTGTAAGTATTTGTTTCACGGTTGTAGTTCAGTTTAGGCTCTCTGAAGAGGCAAAAGTATTTCTGCAACTTTTCTTGCCACATTATGTTAACACACAAAAGACTAATGGAGAAATATTTTCCATCATCCATAATAAAACCATGTGGGTGAGAACTTCCATTATATGAATCAAACTGAGGACTGCACTCCCCAGTCTGTGTTCTTGAATCGCATGCTAGAGTGACTTGGTTAGAAATTGATGTTTCTTATCTTAAGGAGTATGAGAGCTCTGCCTTGCTCTTGTGTGCGTGGTCAGGCTAGTGTTAAGAACACAGCTGTGGCCAAGTGCACCAGTGCTAACAACAAGCTCAAGCAGGCTTTGCAATCCCTGTAGCATCTCTGCTGCTATCCTTTATGTTATAGATGTGCAATCTACTAGTTAAAATAAGCTAGAGAGAGATTTGTATGTGTGATAAGTCTGGTTCTGATTCTCAGGACCGTATGTGATGCATTTTAGTACATGTTTTATAAAACAGTTGAAGAAAACTTGATCCAGCTATCTGCTACAGAGTCCTGAATTTGTTTGCAACAGCATTAATAGCAATAGAGAAAGAAAGAAATACTGATACTTCTGGATTTTGCTGTTGATGTGAGAATTAATCATTTACTGTTTTTAAACTACAGCAACTAAAGTGTCAGTGGCTTAAGACGGGGCAATTTTTCCTCAGTTCTATGACTTACAACCTAGCTTGGGATCCTCAAGGTAATGTGAAACTTCCATGAAGTATTTATTCAACATTTGAAGTTGTAGAACTTGAACACAATAGTTTTTAAATTGAGAATGGGAGCATGAATTTTAAATGAATCACTCTCAAGCAGTGTCGCATGAAACATGAGGCATGCACGTGCTCAAAGGTGGCATTTGTAAGGATGCTATGCCAAGTGTTGGAGTGTTTTATGTAAGATTTTAGTTTGGGAATTACAGTATTAAATTGCTAACTCACTTAAAATTACCAATAATAATCAGATAAATATAATTTTATCACAAGTTAAGTCAAAAACATGTAAGAAAAAAGATGTTTCTAACATGTCTAACAATGAGTAGTTTTTGAGATGAGTGGCTATTTGGTGTCTGTAATTTTCATTATTAAGTGTGATTTACTGTTTGAAGTCACCCTAAAAGAAAAATGCTAAAAATAAGACTCTCCTGCTTAAAAGGTATTGTAAATTTAAAAATCAGCTCTATGACATGATTGAATATCCTATCCATAATTAAAGTATACTTTATAGATCAAGCTTGTAACTTGTTTTTAATAATTCTGAACAAAATATGAGAATAAGCCTAATCTTTCAATATGCATATATTATCTTGGATTCACAGCTTTGGTATTTATCATTTTCAGGTAATAGGCTGCTGACAGCAACTGACTATTTGCAACTGTGGGCCCCACCATCTAGTGACATTCTAGAAGAAGATGAAGACGATCCTGAAAATCAGCTCAAAGATGATAAAGTTCTCCCCGTTCTAAATGATTGGAAATGTGTCTGGCAGTGCAAGTGAGATGATTTTCATTTTAAGACAGATTGTACTACCATCTCATGTATCAACAGTATTTCCTCTCAAGGAAAATACATTTTAAAATGTGCTTTTTAACCAGTTAAAATATCGTACAATTAATTATATATAATATCCTTCAAACAATGTAATTTATTCCAAACAAAAATTCCTATTTTTCAAGTGACCTGCTATCACCAAATACCTTAGTCAGAGGCATGCCTACACTGTCACACTATAAATCCATCCAATTTATTTATTCCTTTAATCTCATTTTTGAAAGTAGTGCTGAGATACTGGATGAGAGACTGAACAGAAGAGAGCTAGTGAGCAAACATGCTACTATGGTAAAGAAGAGGACACCTTCCTGAATCTTGGGAAGAGGGTCCTGAAACTGCCTCCCCTGTGCTGGTCGAGATCCGAGTGCTTCACGATCAGCCCATGCACCTGTTTTGCTTTGTGTTAGATTTTGTGCCCACAAAATACTGTGTAGACTGCTCTTATTTCAGACAGTTGACTCCAAAACGTTAGTCACAGACAAATGGTATCACAAATACTCTAAAAGAACTTCATTTCTTCCTATCATTTCTTTTGGCTTTACTGGGGGTAGAGGACCAATGGAAACACTTCACTTTGATCTCATCAGATCAAGCCTCGGTTTGCAATATTTAGAACATTTTATTTTATGACCTGGCTTTTCTGTAAGGAACACAGTGTGAAAATACTGAGTATTTTGTCTTCTTGTAGGAAATAATTTCTATGCTTATGCTATTTCTAAAGTATGTTTAAAGTAACAACAATAAAATGCCAATACATTTCACTGAAATTAGCACACACTAATATTGCATCACACTAATTAGCACACACTAATATTGCATCAACTGCATGGAAAATTCTACAGAATAATATGTTACTTACAATTTAAAACTGTCGTATTCTCTAGGACTGCGGTATCAGTACACTTGATGTCATGGTCGCCTGATGGTGAATACTTTGCAACAGCAGGAAAGGTAAGAACAAAAAAGAATAACTAAATAAGCATTTGAGATGTGTAGGTTTGTTTGGCAAAAATAAATAAATACTGTAGAATACTCCTGGGGCATATACTCTATAGCGGTCTGAGCTAAGATAAATTATCATCTCTTGATTTATAATACCGTGTTTTCATGTAATTCATGTAATTTCAACAACAAGAAGTTGGATACCAGTTTCCTTATTATTTGAGATTTTCTTTAGTGACGTTTTTAAGTTATGGTTGCCTAATCCCTTTTTTTTTTTTTTTTCTGCTTTACCTAGAATGACTGCCTCTTAAAGGTTTGGTATCCTATGACTGGCTGGAAGTCATCTCTTCTGCCCCAAGAGAGCGAAGAAAAGAAAAAATGCTCAGAAGCTGTCCTCTTCTCATTTGTCTATTTGGCCCATCCTCGAGCAGTGACAGGATTTTCATGGCGTAACATTAGCAAGTACATGCCCAGGTTTGAAAGTGTTTTGTTTGTTTTCTAACCCAAACCTTTGATTTAAGGCTTTTTAGCATGACACTAAAGCTTCACTATGAAGAACATGGTTAGATTGCTCTGATTGTACTTCCGAGGAGTTAGACATATGATCATCTACCCATTTGCTTCTGGAGTATCCTGTAAAATAGTGACAGTCACACTAACAGTTGTGACATTTTAAATCTATCTCAACTTCAACTTATGGTGGGAAGTATGAATATAAAGCTTTGCCCTCATTGAATGTTATTAGAGAATAACATATGTTGCATTGGAAATATAATATGTGTTAAAATGGTTAGCAATTAATGAGCTTTTTTCTGAGTCTCATTGTATATACTGTCTTGTAAATTATTTTTTCAGCTTCACTTTTCAAGATTTAGTAACTTTTATTTTATTCTTCACATAATCCTACAAAGGAAATATTTTAGGCATTTTTATAGCTTCACTTTTGTAATAATGTTTCATTTATCAAATAATAGCCATTCTATATTCACTTGCATTTTTGCCAGTAGTCAGAGTTAATGTATCAGTATGCCAAAAAGTCTCTGCTGAAATAAAACCCCTTAATTATGTGACAGGCAGGAATTTGTATAATTGCTAAATATTTGTATATTCTCATAACTTCTATGCTATCCCTGTACCTAACTAGGAGGTAACCTTGCTATGTCTCTCTTCAGGGGTTTAGTCTGTAATGTGCTGCTTACGTCATGTCACGATGGCATCTGTCGGCTGTGGGCAGAGACGTTGTTGCCAGAGGATACTCTTCTGGGTGAGCAGATCTGTGAAACCAGCACTTCCAGCATTAGCAGCAGCATTTCTCATTCTGGAAAGCAAAAAGACAAAATACAGCATGCACTAGAGGTACAAGTAAATACTGACTTTTTGTTATCTTTTTATTTAATGATTCTAAACTTATGTAAATATTTAAAGGATGTACGATCATGAAATTATGTATGATCTAGTTCTTATAAGCATGGCAAAATAATCTGAGTTATTTCATACTGTTTTTAAAGTTAATTAGTAGCAACTGAAGAAGCCAGAGATTTTCAAATTTTTATACAACGTCTGCGTTCTTAAAACTCAAGAGAAAACCTCTTTTTATATAACCAGCTAATAGCGTTGGGAAGAGAAGATGTTTAATTTGGAATAGGAAGGGATGGTTTCATTCTGATAAGGACTGAGAGCTTGTGGTTATAAAAAATGTGGAATTGCTAAATAAAGTGTTTTCTTTGAATCAATTATCTGATTTGATCATTGCATTTCCGAAAGGTGGCATTATAGGGCTGTAGCTGAGTTTCACAATTGTGGTCATAGTCTCATCGTCTATCAACTCTATTAGGTTTTCAGGGAGGAAAAAAAATCCTTTAGTCCAAATTATTATTATTATTTGGGCTTTAGGGCACATGTGGACACTCCATACACTCAGTAACTACTCTGAAAGCCAAAGACATTTATAACTTAATTAAAACAAAAAACTCCAGTTGCACAAAAATTACATATTGTTAAATTATGTTGTAAAGGGTACTACTTTGGGGTTATAATCCTTGTTAATAATGTTGTTCCGGAAAGCTCAGCTTTTTTTTCTCTTGGAGCAGATATTAGAAGCATCTTTCAAGATCCTGTTGGGAGGCACCGTTAGATCTGAAGTGGTCAGATTTGAAGTGCATAAGTGTTAATAATTTCTTTGTAATTCCTTTTGAAATAACCATTTTGAAACTAGCTTTCATTTTTTAGGCAGAAGGAAATTATAAAGCTTTACATTTCACATAAGCTTACCTTTTTATCCTATGATTTTTTGTTTTAAATATTTTTTAGTATACTAAAATATATGTTTTTTTTTCTCTAACTATACCAGACAATTCACCATTTGAAAAATATGAGAAAAGGGCAAAGGAGATCTTCAGTTCTCGTTACCCACACAGATGCACTGCCTGACCAACAGGGTACTCACGAAGTTCAGCGTCACATTTCACATCATGCAAATGCACTTGGGCACTTTCATATAGCAGCAAGCATCAACCCTAACACAGGTGAAGTATAACCATTTACTAAACTGTTTACATTATAATTGCAAAACATGGAAAAAAATAAAGATAACTCAGACATGCATTGTTTTTTGCTTGCCTTAAATAAATGCTGGTGATTGAAATAATGCTATATGTATGCATTATATATATATATAGCTTTTTATTTGTTTAAAATTATCCACAGATATTCCATCAGTCTTGGCTGGAACAGCTTTTAATATAGATGAAGGAAATGGAGGCTTTGTTGTTCACTGGCTGAATAATAAAGAATTTAATTTTACATCATCTATTGAAGTATTTATGCAACATCTCAGGAAACTTTCTGAACAACAACTAGAACAGGATATTGATGATGCTGAAGTTGAAGAAGAAGAAATGGAAGAAAAAGAGAGAGGTTTACGTATGAAACTAGATCATGGTTAGTAACCTTGAGATTTACAAGCACAAGATCTATTCTGTCAACCACATGTAACACTGTATTGCTTATTTTGCCATTCATAGTTGCAATTTTGTCTGCTGTAAGCATTTGTAGGCATGAGAAACTCTGTGATGTACCTTCTGTTGGAAGGCAATGGTGGTATACTCAGTAGAAGAAAACAGGAGCTTTTGATTTTCGTTTTGGAAATAAGCCATACTCTTGATTGACCTTAACCATCTGACTGTCAGTATTGAAGCCTGAATTTATGTCAGGCTTTGGAAGCATTGGACATAGCTCTGTGTTAATGCAGCTGCAGTGTTTACAGTAGAGAGATTTACATCTTAACACCTTAAAGGTCACCTCACTATCTCAACTATCTCGTCTGTAGCTATCTACAAAACAACATACATATTTTGAAAATAATGATGGGAAATTTGTCGTCCAGAAATATTTTATATTGCTGCAAGAGTGTCACACATACTCCTTCAGTTTTATTAAGAGGGCCAAAACCTATTCATTTAAAAATTTGGATTCCTGTGTATTCATTTATCTCCTCAAAGAATGAAGAATCATCTAAGAACATGTAATCATTTTACAGGAAGCAGCAATGCTGATAAATGGTAGAAAGATGATGATGCATTGTGACATTTATTATGCCAGAGTTCTTAAAATCTTGATTATCTAGGTCATCTCAGTTATGCAGTAAAGTGTGTTGTAATTCTTACTGTCCACATAAACATACTACTTCATCAACCATCACATACCGCATATTTCACTATTACTTTTCTAATAAATTCAAAAAGTATTACTTTTCAACGAGCATTCAGATAAAGTACATGTTATTATGTAGTTGCCCAGAATAAACAAGCATAAGCATGTTATTGCTTTAAACGTATGGATTTTTTGGTTATATTTATTAGTAGTAGTGTTTCATAAGTAGGAGCACCAGTCAAAGACTGGAGCCTTATATCGATATATGGGTAGACAAGAAAAGGACATTTGTACTCTCAGTTTGCAGTGAATGTTTTAATCAGGTAGCATGATAAGCAGATTAAAAAGCTTTGTATTGTTTTGAATAGAAACTATCACAGCGAATTCTTTGTGATGGATGACATAGGGTTTTTTTGTTCCTGTTTCAGAGTTGTCTGTAGACAGAGAATCTGAGACAGGGACTGGTACGGGCTCTTCAGAACATGAAGAAGGAGAAAAAGAGGGAAGCCCAAAAACCTCTCTACCAGCAGGCCCACGCATGCCTCTTCCAACAGTTTTGTTAGATCGGAAAATTGAGTTGCTTCTAACTGAATGGAATAAAAATCCAGATATGCTTTTTACTATCCATCCTATTGACGGTACATTTTTGGTGTGGCATGTTAAATACCTAGACGAATACACTCCAGGCATTTTTCGACAAGTTCAGGTGCTGTATATTGGAAATTATTATTTATTTTGTTAATGAACAGGCATTGAACCTTTTCTGTTCAAGCATCTGTATGAATTTGAGTGTGTGTCCTGTAAAACAAAAAGTAACATTTATTGGTAAAACCTAACATTTACTCAGATACTTACACTGGGTTGTAATATTTTAACTTATTTGTTATTTTTCTCTTTTTTTAGGTTTCCTTCTCTTCTAGGATTCCTGTTGCATTTCCATCAGGAGATGCTAGTTCCCTTAGCAAAAATATCATGATGTATGCTTGCCCTGCTTCTGCAAAAGACATCAGTAATGCTCTATATCAGAAGACAATGGACTTTCCAGATAAGACACTAGTAAATAATGGACCAGGCTTTGCCCAGGATACTGCAAATGTGAATATAATCTCTCCCGTAGTAATGATGATTTCCAAGCATATTGATGGATCTCTAAACCAGTGGGCAGTTACTTTTGCTGATAAATCTGCTTTTACCACTGTGCTAACTGTATCACATCAATTTAGGTACTGCGGTCACCGTTTTCATCTTAATGATCTCGCTTGCCATTCTGTTTTACCATTGCTTTTAACATCCTCTCATCATAATGCTCTGTTAACTCCTGAATCAGACATTTCTTGGGACTCTGACAGAAAAAACAGAATAATGGATCCCGTTAAACATGTGAAAGGTTCTTCTAGGCAGCAACTCAGAAATGCAGCAACTCGTACATTCCATGATCCAAACGCAATCTATAGCGAGCTGATTCTGTGGCGTGTAGACCCTATAGGACCTTTGTCTTATACTGGAGGAGTATCTGAATTGGCTCGAATTAACTCTCTTCATACCTCCGCTTTCTCTAATGTAGCCTGGCTTCCAACACTTATTCCCAGCTATTGTCTTGGTGAGTATTTTAGCCTGTTTTCTTTATAGAGTTGACACTAGGAGTCATATTAGTCAGAATTAATCTGTTAAATTGCCAAAGTTTTTGTTGTATATTTATAGCAGCTTTCTAGTAATTTCCTTGTATTATGCAAATCAAGCTTTCTTATTTCACTTGATGCTAAGCTACTTTAAATTCTTTAAATTAGTATATTTAATGTGGGCAAAAGGTATGTTGGCAGTTACCAGGGATCGGCTGGCACTCAGCAACTTGCCCGTGTGGGCAGGCAGTCCTGCTCGGGTTTTCCTGAGCCATCCCCGTCACAGCAAGCAGAACAAGATGGCGGCGTCCCTCAGGGCTGCTGGGCGGGCGGCAGCCCCGCGGCGGCTCTGTGGGCCCGGTGTGCGGCCAGCAGCGCTGTGGTGTGTGGCGCGGGCGGCGGCCGTGGTGCCCACGCACGGCTGCGGGGCAGGCAGGGCTTGAACGGAATTGGCACGGACTGGGAATGGCGTTAAACCAAGATTTACAATATCAAATTCTCTAGTACACTGGTTAACCCGCATACTGGTTAAGAGCTCTACTTTGCAGATCCTGAAAAGATACAGGAATTCTTCTGGCCTGGCTGGAACTTTGAATATTTTTATAGTAGTAGACTACCTTAATTTTACAGAACTAGAAACATTTTTTTTTTTTTTTTAGAATTTAGTCAGTACAATATCAAAATGCCCTAAGGCAATACTTCAGGTTTGCATTTAGTTTCAATGCTTTCTCTTACAGTTAGGAAAATCATCTCTACAAATGTTAATCTATTCAGGCACTCAGATATTTGTTTTTGAATTATCAAAAATATGCTCTTGCTATCATCATCTTTGTGTACAATACTAAAAATGTCTTTTGCATGGTGAATGTAGCATTATTAAATTTTATACTAATAATACCAGGGTTTTATTATGCTAAGGTCAGTCTGGCCTTTGCAATGATTAAATGGCTGCCAGCGATTTTGTGCAATATAAAGAGAAAAAAAAAAGTGTAGGTATGCTTAATAGTTTGACTAAAAAAGAATTCTCTCATGCCCAATCCCACAGTAATATTCTTTGCTGTCATAATCCCACAAACTTTTCCAGGCACAATTAAGTAGTGGCTTGCCTCTTCTAGTATAATAGAAATGCCCACATCAAAATAGAAATTGTTGCATCAGGCTAGTACTATATACACAGTAGAGAAACAAGATGGATGCTCATTTCTTTTATTTTTTGAGACTGTACTATTCACTAGAACAACTAATTTTCTCCCCCAGCTTTGATATCTGTGCTTTTAACTGGAAGAGATTAGAGTTTTCATCCAGGTTAATTTTATCCAAAGAGTCTAGTCTCTAGAGAACGTGAACAAGGGAAGAGAGAGAGCTATTTTGAGGAGCTTGTGTTAGATTGCTACTGTAAATTGCCTGTTAGAAAAATGATAGATAAATCAGCGTCCTGAGGCTAGCACTAGCCATTCTGAGTATCTCTTTAGAGTTACAGTGATAGTGATGAGAACATAACTATGGTAAGGAAGGGCAGCATTCCATTATATGTAATTCTAACTCATTTTTGCATGTGTGAGCAAATAGTATTTGTAAACGTATGAATTCTGCTTAGATTATTAACTTTTCTGGGGAGTTTTAGCTAGCAGAAAGAAGATGTTTCAATTTCTAAATAGTGGTGTTTTGATTCACATGTTTTCTTTGTCACTTTGCTTCAGTATTTTTTGAAAGCTATTCTCTTAGAAATACATTCTCATGCCATTTGAACTAGTGACTCGTGGAGGAAGTACTGACACATTGTTTTTTAAATCCTACAATTTGTATTTTGTGTTTTCCGATAGGTACATACTGTAATTCTGCTAGTGCTTGCTTTGTTGCATCTGATGGCAAAAACCTGAGACTCTATCAAGCTGTTGTAGATGCACGAAAACTTCTGGATGAATTGTCTGACCCTGAATCGTCTGTAAGTTTTATGTAGCAATTGCTTGGGAGTGTTAGCTGACAAGGTGGATGGACTGAAACAAAATTTCCCTGACAAGTTTCCCAACCCATAACAAGTGAGGGAAGAAAAAATGGGATTTCTTTTCTTGTATTTTTAGTAAGAGGAGAGTCAAAGGGAAGTGGCAGAAGAGCAAGACTTAGATATATCCACTTAGCTACTCCTGTATATGAGGAAGGGCAGAGACACTGGATAGGAGGGAAATCAAGACGGGTTATTGTTAAGGGTAATATTTGCTCTTAGGTTTTTGTTTTGTTTGTTTGTTTTTTATAACCTAGTTTTTCTACTTCTTTATCTTTCAACTCTGCGATTCTAAGAAAAAAAAGGCCTTGCAACTATATTGTATAAGCAAACACGCTATTCCTTTTCTGTTTTTCTGTGGTTTTATAAACTATAGCTAGTCTGGCAACATTCAGAGGAGTCTAAGCAATCCACTGTGGGAATGACTGTATATGTTTCAGCAAAAATCAATACAGCATTCAGTTTATGTATAAACTGCATAGCTTTTTTTTTCTCGTGTGTTGTGACAAAACCTGAAGCTTTAAACAAAAGTGCTTTAAATAATCAACATCTAGTTTCCATAAAAATTAGTGTGCTCTTACCATGAGTAGCTGCAGGTTTAAAGCAGTGCAAACGTCTTGGTGAATGTGGCATTATTCATAAATGCCAAGTAGACAACAGGAAGAAAACTATTACAAATTATGCCAACAAGAAAGTGAAATCAGTATATTGTACATCACTGCAATGTCCTTCTGTCTGATATAAAAAAAAAAAAGTACTAATTCGCTCTATTTCAGAAGCTTATTGGGGAAGTGTTCAACATTGTGAGCCAACAATCTACTGCTCGACCAGGATGCATTATTGAACTTGATGTAATAACTAACAAAGTAAGTAATGGTTGACTATTAAGGTTATCACATAAAGGTGCTTTTTAAGCGAGTGTCTTTAAGACTAATTTCTGTTCCTATATGATGAAATTATCTCCATGGAATTTTCTGCGTTTTACACTTAACATGTTAATATGAACATATGGTGTAAACAGGGAAAGTTTTTTCTATATATTTCTATTTTTTCTATATATTCTCTATTTTTTTCTATATATCATGTTTTTTCTATAAATTGTTATTTTAGGTAGTCACAGCTACTCTAAAGCGTCTTTCCTCTAAAAGAAGATTATCAACTTTTCTTTAGAGTTTCCATTCCTTTAGTGATACCTGAATGCTTGTAACATATCTACCTTTTGTAATTGTTTTTAGAATCTCACACTTAATGAACAAGAGCATGCCAAGCTCTAGTGTGTTGTAGAGTTAATCCATGAGAAAAATGTGATTCTTCAGTCTTTTCCTGGATAATGCTTGCCTTTTCTGAGCAAGAAAATCCCTTAATAATGACATATGCAGTTCTCTATTTTTCTAAGCTTAAATTTCAGTTAAAATAAAACTTAATTGAAAACTGGTTTACAAACTGTCATAATTACAGAAGATTTTTTTAAAAAATCACAGTGTTCAATAACCTGTAATGCCCAAGATCTAAACCTGAAAAAAGAATCTAAACTATTCTAAAATGTAGAAATCATAGTCATGTATGACTTAAATGGTTTTGCATTTTTTTATAAGAAGAAGTTCTACCTGTAAAGTAATCCAGCCGTACAATTATACAGGACATGATACTGCCATGCCATGTTCATTTTCATACTGATTTGGATTATACCAGTTCCTCTCCTATTTTCTTTCAGGAAGCAGCCTGTGAAAACAGTGTATTTTACTATTTTTTAGAAGTATAGCCATATGTAGAAATAATTTTGTGGCATGTAAAAATAAGTACTTCTCCATTCTATTCATTCACAAACTGTTCACTGCAGACACATCTTCCCACTGAAGAGTGGTAAAAGTCTAAAAGTTTATAGAGTCGCCAGTTATTCAATATCTAAAGAAATCAAAATCCATCCAATACTAATTCGTCTTTAATAACCACAGCAAAAATGTTTTATTACAAAATTGATCTACCATATTAGATGCTAGTGAAATTTGAATATGTAAACTGAGATCTTAACATAAAAGTGTTCAGTTTTTGTGCTGAAATAACTTTGACCATTATAAAAGAGGGTCAGTAGCTAACTTTTATGAAATAAATAGTTATATTTATTATATAATAATATATAGAAGATAAGGAATAGAATATTACTATGGAATCTAACTGTACTGTTCAAAAGGTTTAACTACTGTTTAATAATGCTTTCAGTGTGGCTCAAATACACAGTTACTTCACGTCTTTCAAGAAGACTTTATTTTGGGATACAAACCACATAAAGAAGATGTGGAAGGGAAGGAAACTGAGGTATTTTTCCAGCCATCACAAGGTATAGTATAAAAATAACAGTAATGTAAAAATTGGTACTAAAAACTTTCTTAAGGAATACTGAAATCAAGGAGGAAGAATAATAAAATCCTTATATTTAAAGAGAATTTGTAGAGTAAAATTTTTGAATAAGATTCAATGTTGGTGTTTCAAATTGAATGAATTGTTGTTTACACAGTAACTATATTAAAAGTAATTTAATTTGCTTAAATAAAAAGTGTATTTTAATAATTTTTAGAAAGTCTTCTGTTACTGAAAGTTATATATGTTGAACATAAACTTCATAATAATGGTGCTGTTGCATTGAAATTGCAGGGTATCGTCCACCTCCTTTCTCAGAAAAGTTCTATCTAGTAGTAATTGAAAAGGACAGTAATGGCTGCTCTGTTCTTCAGATGTGGCATCTTCACCTCAAATCTGTGCAAGCCTGTTTAGGTGAGTAAGTGTATTTTCTTAGAGACTAACTTTTATAACATGGAAGAAAATTTAAATCCTTGCTATTGTAAAACAAATTGTCACCTTTGTCCAGAAGAACACTCAAAGTCAGAAAGAAAATGACAGTTGAATTATGCAAAACTTTATAGATTTTCATTTGGGGGCTATGTTAAGTGGTTTAGTGAAATTAATTCCATGTGTATTTGTAACATGTAAACTTCATGGGGTTTTAAATAATATTTATTAGTAAAATGTTAAAAAAAAACATAGCCAAGCCTAACAAAATGAGGCCTAACTATAACGTTCAAATGGCTGGATCCTAATTTTTAAAAAGTATAAGGATTTTTGGAATGATTTATCAGTGCAATAGAAGCAGTAATATTTGCTATAAACCTCATTACATTCTATACTAATCACAATATACAACACTTCTTGAAAGAGTGATAGCATATTTAAGCATATTTATTTTTAAAGATTAATTTATATTTCAGAAGGCTATGGACATCATAATTGTAATGTAAAATAATTTGCAATAAAATTGTGCTTTGTATAAATGATATAGTTTTCTGTATAACTGAAGTATAGCTAAGAAAATCGAACCTTATTATAGGACATTCATGCTCTGTCTTAACACATGAACAGTTTTTTATACAGTTTCCAATGACTTTTTCATAGCAAAAGCAGCTGAAGCTACTTTATCTGAAAATAAGCTGGGTGTACCTGAGCAAAAGCCTGTGGATTCTTCTCCGGATATGTCACCTGGTGTAAGTCCCATTCCACGATCTTCATCAATTGCTAATCTTCAGACTGCTAGTAAACTCATCCTGAGCTCCAGGCTTGTGTATAGCCAACCTCTGGATCTTCCTGTTGGAGTAGAAGTAATTAGAGCAACTCCTTCAGCAGGTAAATTTAACATTTTTGGTATTACTGCTCCAGTAGATTACTAGTTTATAGCATAATATATCTGGAGATAGTAAAAATGGACAATTTATACTCACTCATTCATCTGTCAACATTAATCTGTTGCATATATATATTGCTTTTGTTTTAATACCCAAATTCAAATTCTAAAATTAATACCAAATTGAAATGTTGTCTATTAGTAAATCGTGTTGTCTGTTGTATTACTATCAGCATTCTATATATTACTTAGACTAAAAACATTTGTTCCAATTTCAGGTCACCTGAGTTCTTCATCGATATATCCTGTCTGCCTTGCCCCTTACTTGATAGTGACGTCGTGCTCGGACAACAGAGTGCGGTTCTGGAGATGCACTGTAGAGACTGAGCTAAACAGCAAAAACGAAGAAAGGGAAACGTATCACTGGAGAAAATGGCCTTTAATGAACGATGAAGGAGAAGACAACAGCAGTACGGTGTGCATAGTCGGAAGGCCGGTTGCTGTTAGCTGTTCTTACACGGGCCGTCTTGCCGTAGCGTACAAACAACCT
Source organism: Tinamus guttatus (assembly GCF_059628265.1). Classification (NCBI taxonomy): domain Eukaryota; kingdom Metazoa; phylum Chordata; class Aves; order Tinamiformes; family Tinamidae; genus Tinamus; species Tinamus guttatus. The sequence continues at coordinate 11,360,065 of NW_028288538.1, forward strand.
ATACAGCATAATGGTTTTGTTTCCAAAGAATTTTCCATGCATGTTTGTATACTTGAATGCGAGTCCACAGGAGGATCAGAATGGGTTCTGGAACAGACAATTCATCTGGATGATTTAGTTAAGGTTGGAAATGTACTTGATTCAAGAGTCAGTGTAGATAGTAATTTATTTGTTTACAGTAAATCAGATGCTTTTTTGAATAAAGACAAATACCTGGTGCCCAACATCAAGCATTTGGTGCACTTGGATTGGGTATCAAAAGAAGATGGTTCACATATACTGACAGTTGGAGTTGGTGCTAATATCTTCATGTACGGAAGACTTTCAGGAATTGTAACAGATCAAACCAGCAGCAAAGAAGGAGTAGCTGTTATTACTTTACCACTAGGTGGTAGCATAAAACAAGGTATAAAGTCGAAGTGGGTGCTGCTCAGATCAATTGACTTGGTGTCCTCTGTAGATGGCACGCCTTCGCTGCCCGTTTCCCTCTCCTGGGTCAGGGATGGTATCCTCGTAGTGGGGATGGACTGTGAAATGCACGTGTATGCACAGTGGAAACATGCTGTCAAGTTTGGAGATGGAGAAAGTGATGTTTTTACTACTGAAGATTCAGCAACTCAAGATTCACTCAAAACAAGTTTGATAGCAAAGAAGACCAGTGTGATTGATGGGGCAGGTATTGTGGATGATGTTTTTGGTGCTCCAACTGTAATCCAAGATGGTGGCCTTTTTGAAGCCGCTCATGTTCTTTCACCTACACTCCCCCAATATCATCCAACCCAGCTATTAGAACTCATGGACTTGGGTAAAGTTCGTCGAGCCAAAGCCATTCTATCACATTTAGTTAAATGTATTGCAGGAGAAGTTGCAATAGTTAAAGATGCAGAAGCTGGAGAAGGAACTGGTCCTAAACGGCATCTTTCTCGTACCATTAGTGTCAGTGGTAGTACTGCCAAGGATACCATCACTGCTGGAAAAGAGGGTACTCGAGACTACACAGAGATAGACTCAATTCCTCCACTGCCGCTGTATGCGCTGCTTGCTGCAGATCAGGATGCAACTTATATTTCTGAAGAAACTTCTAAAATACCTCAGGGTTCTGAAGATCACACTAAACGAAAAACAGAGGATCAGTACTCTGATCTATTCCAAATTCAGCCTGTTACAACTGATGACTTCATTGATTTTGAGCCTGAAAAGAGGGAGAGTAAATCCAAAGTTATTAACCTCTCACAGTACGGCCCAACTTACTTTGGCCGAGAACATGCTAGCGTCCTTTCAAGCCACCTGATGCACTCAAGTCTGCCGGGCCTCACTCGACTAGAGCAGATGTTCCTTGTAGCTTTGGCAGACACTGTGGCTACTACAAGCACCGAACTAGATGAAAACAGAGATAAAAACTACTCAGGTTAGTAACTGATGTAATATCTACATTCTTGTTCTTCCCATCTAGATAGATTTAGATACCATTGAGAGAAGAACACCCAAAAACATCCTCTGCTTATATTTCATGCAGAATAACCTGTAGCTCAGCGTCATAAAGAGCAAATTAAGGGATACACGTTCCTTACAAGCTGTGCATGATAAGTCATTTACATGTGCCTTGCGTGTTTGAATGACAGTATTGCCTGTATTTTACAGGGAGAGATACCTTAGATGAGTGTGGCTTACGATATTTGTTGGCTATGCGCTTGCACACCTGCCTTCTAACGTCACTCCCACCTCTGTATCGAGTTCAGCTGCTTCACCAAGGTAATTCTTGGAATGTAGTTTCATTTTGATTTGATGATGTTGACTGTGTTTTGGTACTTGTTGAGAATATGTTTGATTTATAGCATTTTGATATCTTTATTATCACCATATTCATTTTAGATTATATCTACCCTGATCTTCCAAAGGTTAAGTATATATTTTGCTGCAGATTCTGTGAATAGAAGGAAGACATATCTATAGAAAAGATTATATAGAGAGAAGATTTCCTTAAAGATTTTTTTATTTTCATTATAGCAGTTTACTACTTGCTAAAAGGTAAATCTGAGTATAGACTGTTTTCAAACATAGCAAAAAGGAAAGCAGTTAGCGCCTGAAGAGCAGACAGAAAGCTCTCTGGCCTAGAATGGGTCCATGTGTGAGATAACAGGATGGTTTTATTTTCCTTCTGTCTGACATGCAACTTTAGTGCGTATATGAATGGGGTACTGGAAGAGAACAGCAAAAACACTGAGGAGAGGACAAACCCAATGAAGCAAAAAGATGCTTTGTCTGTGCCTCTAACAGCTCTATTTCCTGTTAAGAAAAAACATCCCTCAGATTTACCTACCCTCTTGTGTGGCACTCGCTTTGTATCTCTGACATGATTCATTAACAAGTCTTAATGTTCCGATGTTATTGTTTGTTATTATTTAGGCCTATCTACTTGCCATTTTGCCTGGGCCTTTCATTCCGAGGCTGAGGAGGAGTTGATCAATATGATTCCTGCTATCCAGAAGGGAGACCCACAGTGGTCTGAATTAAGAGCTATGGGTATAGGTTGGTGGGTCAGGAATATCAACACACTGCGAAGGTGCATTGAAAAGGTACTATTCATTTCTTCCAAATTAAAGTTATATCCTGTTCAGTATGTACAGTGTTTGGTATACAGCAAATTCCTGGGCACTCTGTGACACTCAGGAGACACTACAGCTACTTGTATCTATAGCCAGAGAAAAAATATCTCATCTGCACAGAGAGTTGTCATATGACAGCTCTAATAATGGTTAAGGGTGAGCTGCACTATATTTTTGAGTTAATATTTAAAGCTGTTTTGTGTGTGCATCAGTGAGATTTAAATTCTTTAATAAAAAATTTAGGTTTTTTGTAACTTGAATTTTAATAGATTTACGGTGCACTGAATTTCCAAATTATCTGCTATAAAAAGAAAATTTAAAATATTACAGGATCCTCAATTAATTCAGTAACTAAACTTAATTATTCAGATCCTCTAAATCCATGCAATTGTATATCTAGATACAGGAAAAAAAAACACTAATCACTGAAAAACACTTGCATTAATTTAAATATGTGTTAATAAAGGATGGAAAGATGAATTTCACCTATTAGGATCACTTTTAAGGAATAAAATTTTGTTTGCAAATTTGTAACATCCTGCTTTGTGGTAGGCAGGGACTGGTATTGGCAGTAGTGTTTCCGTATCTTAAGAACATGTTAATATGATGAGCTGTCACATAACAACAATTAGCTTCTGTAAAATATTCTGAAAGAAATTCCTGCTATTTTGGAGAAATAAGATCAGCAACCTAACAGAACATGTGCTCGTTAGCTGAAGACAGACTTTCTATTTTCCATCATAATAATAGCTTTTGCTAACTACAGGTTGCAAAAGCTTCATTCCAGAGGAACAATGATGCCTTAGATGCTGCCCTATTTTACCTTGCTATGAAGAAAAAGGCAGTGGTGTGGGGTCTGTTTAGGTGAGTTCTGCTAACTTTAAGTTTGATTAAATCTTAATTGAACCAGGAATGCAAAGCAGACCGCATTCACGATTACATGTTGTTGTTGATGTTGTCCAAGTGATTTTACATTAAGCTTGTATAATAGCTGTTATGTCCATTGCATTTCTTTATACAGGTCCCAACACGATGAAAAGATGACTGCCTTTTTCAGCCACAACTTCAGTGAAGATAGATGGCGTAAAGCTGCTTTAAAAAATGCATTTGCTTTGTTGGGAAAACAACGCTTTGAACAATCAGCTGCATTTTTCTTACTAGCAGGTTCACTGAAAGATGCAATAGAGGTACTAGCTTGTAAGAAATATTTGGTTTCTAACTTGAACTATTTAGTGGCATCCTTACAAGCTATACTGCTCATCTTTTCACAAACTGTGGCAACAGAAAGGATATTTCTACACGGAACAACCTTGTGCCACATAAACATACCAGTTACCTCTACACTACTGAGGAATGCAGCGGGGAAGCTGATCTGAAGGTCAGAGTGCTCATATATATCAGGCCTCAGGAGCCCAAGGAACTAGCAGTCCTGACCCTGCTGGTAAAACTTCACATTTGACGAGCGCAGCTAAGTTGTAGCACTCTGTTCAGCTTCCAGCTATTCTGTATGCCCTTGCATTACAACATTAAGCAAAAAGAAAGTCAGAGTCCTCTTTGAAGCAGCCCTAGGATCATTTACATAGAGCTGTGATACTGCCTGCCACAGGAAGGTGAGAGTTGTTGTGGCCAGGATCATAATACAGGCAGTGCATCTCAGGAGAGATCTGGAATTCAGAGCACCTTCACTTATCCTGCCTACTGTATGCAGTAGGTTAGTCTTTTTTTAAGAGATATACTTCTGTGCATAAGATGGTATGAAGAAAATCTTATCAGTGATAGTGTTAAAGTTGGAAGACTATGTTTATTCCATAAGGTTTTGCTGGCACATCAATTGTTGTCATGCTGTTGTATGGCTGTGGTTACCATAATTCCCGAAATAGAAGGTAGTACGCTGCTTTCCAAACACCAAGAACACAGGTGATCAGAGATGAGAGATGAGAACAAAACAATCTGTACTGTATAGATATACTGTTATTTTCATCATTCTTTTAGTAGTTTTAAAGAACTACCTTACCTGAATTAAGCAACCTTTTCCTCACTTATTATCGTAGGTATGCCTTGAAAAAATGGAAGACATCCAGTTGGCTATGGTTATCGCTCGTTTATATGAATCAGAGTTTGAAACTTCGGTCACATACACCTCCATTCTTTATGAAAAGATTTTAGGTTGCCATAAAGATGGAACTGGCTTCAGCTGTACTAAATTGCATTCTGATCCTTTTCTGAGAAGTATTGCATATTGGATAATGAAAGATTACACTAGAGCTCTGGACACTTTATTGGAACAAACACCTAAGGATGATGATGAAAACCCAGGTAAGGAAAATACTGGTCTGATGGAACTAAGTAACAAAAAGTATAGAAGGAGAAATAGTTTCTGCATCTGCATGCAGGCCCTTCCCTTGAGATGCCATTTGGTTGAAATTATTAATTGGCCTAGGTACTTGCCCACTCAATTTCATCTTCCAAAAAGCACTTTCCGTGATTTTTTTCAAGGGCTTTCCCTTCACCACCTCCATCCTCTGCCCTGCAAGCATTGAACTTAATCCCACTGTCATGGATGGCCATTTTTATTTGTTGCTTTCCAGTGTTGCCTCTCTACTAACTGATGCTGAGTGGTGTTTATCCCAGCAGGCTTCATTGTGCAGTAAGCCTGTGGGGTCTGATCCTGGGATCAGCAGTGTCCCAGCAAGGTTCCTGCCTCTTTGGGAACGAGCGTCAAGTGACAGAGAGGTGGCTACATAGATCTCTACCTGGCTGGGGTCATCTCAGCTTATTTCTAGTCTTAGCTGAGTCTATAGCAGTGAGACAAATGCAAGAGTTTTATATCATTCTACTCATTCAGCCCATATCCTTAATCCTTTTTTTTATGGGGAATAAATAATTCTTTTGTTTTGGCGACTATATCCAAAACTTTTTGTGTGTTTTGATGATTTTTTGTCATGCAGAAAATACTGCAAAACAAAAGAATTGCATTTTTAGAGCTATTTCAATAGATGTCATATCTGTTTAATTCCTCAGTTATTGTCAAGTCATGCAATCCTGTGGTATTCAGTTTTTACAATTATCTTCGGACCCACCCTTTGCTCATCCGAAGGTACTTCAGCTCACCAGAAGGGACTTTAGCCACCTTAGGTCTAAAAACCGAGAAAAGCTTTGTTGATAAAATCAATCTTATAGAAAGAAAATTATTCTTTACTACTGCAAATGCTCATTTTAAAGTGGGCTGCCCTGTCTTAGCCCTTGAAGTTCTTTCCAAAATTCCAAAAGTAAGAAAAAAGTCTACTGTAACTACAGAAAAAGAGCCATATAGTCCTCCAACGCCTTTAGATGCAGAAGGCCTAAGGAGTGGTGCTGGAAGTGGTGATATAGACTGGTCAAAGCCTGTTTCAGCTTCCTTTGCTGCCGAGAATACTATTGAATCTTCAGCACAATTTGACTGGAGTCAGCCTGCTGTACAATTTGATGATGAACCTCTTACACTTGACTGGGGTGAAGACAAGAACGGGTCAGAGGAAGAGGATGTTGGTATAATGATGAAAAAATCAAAACCTGATCCTAAGAATGGAGCACAAGATGGAAGAAAAAGCTCAGACACTGATGTCCCACAGGCACCACAGGGGGACATTTCTGACGCAGGAGACACCGAAGTTGATGTTATTGCTGAGCAACTGAAGTTCAGAGCCTGTTTGAAGATCCTGATGACCGAGCTGAGAACTTTGGCTACAGGTTATGAAGTAGATGGTGGAAAGCTCAGATTTCAGCTGTACAACTGGCTTGAAAAAGAGATTGCTGCTATGCATGAAATATGCAACCATGAAGCTGGTGGCAAAGACTATTGTAAAACATATAGCCAAGTAAATGGGGATCTACTTGATCATGAAGATATTGTGGATAAGCCAGACATTGGTTCCTATGAACGGCACCAGATAGAACGACGTAGGTTACAAGCAAAGCGTGAACATGCTGAGAGGCGGAAGTGGTGGCTGCAGAGAAATCAAGCTCTTCTGAGAGTTTTCCTAAGTTACTGCAGTCTTCATGGGGCACAAGGTGGTGGTTTAGCCTCTGTAAGAATGGAGCTGAAGTTTTTGCTGCAAGAGTCACAGCAGGTAAAACGTCTTCAAATAATTGCAGTTCTGGGCTGTGGATTTTGTCAAATGCTTGAAATGGGACCTAGATAGATGCTTGTTACATTTTGCAAGCCTAGCAGGCAAGATCATGGTAACGTTCTTGGAGTACCTGCTTGCTATTACAGTGTGCTGCATTTTCAAATCCTGACTATCTGGTTTTTAGGAGTGTGTTGTGCCACATTCAAGGTGAGGCTATTCCTGAATGCCATGCATAGCATATTAGACTATATGGTGAATATAAGTATTGTTGTCCTATATTAGTTGCAGAATTATGTTATATATTTTTATTAGATTATGGTTTTGGAAAAAAGGCTAGTTAAATACCTTCCCTCAGCCAGTCATGCAAGGGAACTACAAGGAGTGGCACCTCTTTTACAAGGTTCAGCAAATAACACCAAGACAGGCAGAACAGTGTCCTCTAACTGTAGTGTAACGTATACTGCTAGAAGATATTTTTCAGCAAATGTTAAGGATTGTTACCTGAGCAAAAACAGATACTCGGTTTGGTGTTGTGCAAGTCATTCAGCTTGCTCTAGTTCTAGGTTTTTCCCATTTAAAATATGGGCACAAGTTGACTGTTCTTACGGTGTTAGACCTGGCCCATTACTTTGAGAGAGGAAAAATTTACCGTTGAGAAACTCAGATTAGTGCAGATGTAACTGTTGTTATTAAATCAGTGAGCATTATGTAAAAAATACTATACTTCTAAATAGCCAATCCTAACACAATGAAATGAAATGCATAAAAATACTTTTCCTGCACTAAATGGAAAATATTCCAGAAGACTTGGCTCTCAGCTCTGATCTTACAGTAGTTAAGAACTTACTTTTGACATCAGTCACTGTAGTGTACTCAGTAGATGGCAGTAAAGGGTAATAAACCTAGAAAATAAATAACATGCAGAATGAGCATTTTTTTCTCAAACCAATTAGCTTAAATGCTATCTCCTCTTTTAAACAGGAAACTACTGTAAAACAGCTTCAGTCTCCACTTCCATTGCCCACAACACTACCACTGCTTTCTGCAAGCATAGCATCTACAAAAACTGTGATAGCTAATCCAGTGCTGTATTTAAACAACCACATCCATGATATTCTTTACACTATTGTGCAGATGAAATCACCACCACATCCTAATATTGAAGATGTCAAGGTAATACAAAGAGTTCTCAGGAAATACTAAATGATTAAGTGGAGACAGCATGCAAAAATGTGATGTTTGGGTTAAGTTTTTGATATTCATTCTTTGACAGCACCGACTTTCTCCTCAAAGCCTGCAGAAGTTAAAATGCGGCTTCTAGCTTCCATTCTAACCTCTGTTTGAATCTGGTCGGTTCCATTTCATCCAAACTCGGGTCAGTCATTCTCAAGGAGCTACTCCAAATTTGGATGTTTACTAAAGCACTGAATTCTTGCTCTTGAAACAACAGTATTGTATAAGATAACTAATTATCAACATTCTAGTCAAATCCTATAGGATTATTCATGAAAGAAGCCAGAGGTGGGGAGCTGTAAGGTGTGTTACAGCTTTCTGTTAATATAGATGCTATAAACTTTACCTCAGCTTCTCCGCTGCTCTTGAAGTCTATTGATTTTCTTGCAATTGTGGTGAATTGCTGTGTCAGGTCCAATATCCTGAGGTGAAAAAATTCTGTTCAGATTCAGCAAACAGAGGCTCTTACAGAAAGAAAACTATTTTTCACTACTGCAAATGCTCATTTTAAAATGGGCTGCCCTTTGCCAGGCCATCAGAGAGGTAGATGTATTATTGTTGTTGCTGGCAGACTCCTGGGTAATTACAAGCATATAACTGAAGTGAAAAAGAGATTATAGATACTAGAACCATATAATGGTTATACAAACTTTTTTATTTTATGTAGACTAAGCAACTACCACTACACTGAACTACTATGTTAAATAATATAGCTTCTGAAAAGTGTTCTGGAAATCATTTCCAGGAAACAATCACTTCTTGAGGAATTTCTGGATTAGAATAAATGTAATTATCTTGACGTAATATTAGAATATTTACGCTTAGATGGAAGGTTCTGATTGCAATCTGAAATAATCTAGGTAAAGTAGCTGCGATTTTAAAATATTTTATAGTAACCTCTAAATTAATTTTCAGTTACTTCCTGGACTTGATTTAAAGCCACATAATAATTGCATAATGGATTTCTGAGGATATTTAGAGAAAATCATGATTTTCACACCTTTCATGTAAAACTTAATATTGGCTGTTTCTACTTCAGGTGTACACACTTCATTCTTTAGCAGCTTCACTTTCTGCATCCATTTATCAAGCTCTGTGCGACAGCCACAGCTACAGGTAAAAATGGAAGTTTTCTTACAGTTCTAGATTTGCAGTACACATTTTTTCCAAAATGGAAACTTCACACATGTATCTAAAAAAGGAATTAAATCTCTGTATGTGGGTGTAGATACCTATACAGTTTACATGTTGCTAGTTTAATATTCCATATCAATTTTATACAGATAAAATATCACCAAATTATTCAGGTTTTTCAATAACTAAATAAATAAATAAGAAAACATGTTGTCATTCTTAAGGTGCTCCTGAAATAACATTTGAAAGCTGTTTTCTACAACTCTTCTCTCATGAAAATAAAATATTTGCATTTAGCAGTCAAACAGAAGCAAATCAGTTCACAGGAATGGTTTATCAGGGACTGCTTTTGAGTGATCGGCGCAGACTGAGGACAGAAAGCATTGAAGAGCACGCAACTCCAAACTCATCTCCTGCTCAGTGGCCTGGTGAGACAAAAATAAAGGTTATTTTGAACACTGTTCAAGTCCCAAATTTTAAAATTATCTCACTATTCTGTAATATGATTAATAACTTAGAGTACAAGATTATGTTAGTTTTTCATCCAAAGATGGATGGAAGAATATTTTGGTTTAATTTTCAAATGCCTTTAATGTCTTCATATAGCAAAATAAACAAACAAAAACAAACTTGGCCAATGACAAGCATCTTACTTCCTGAACAGGTCGTGATTTGCAGTATCAACTCCACAGGCCAATTATTTCTCATCCCAGAATAACCTTTTCCTCCAGGCGACCTCACCCCTAGCAAAGTTATTTCTGTTAGGTTGTTCATACAGTGCTGTCTTAACTATGGGTTTTACTATGCATAGCCATTGAATGGATTACACTTGGTGTTCCAACATAAATTTAGTATTTTGAGGTCAACTCTGGAAATGGTTCAGGAGTTTTGCAGGCAAATTGACCCACCTCTATTATTTGTGGCAATGACAGACTGAAGAAGGCTTTTTTTTTTTCCTAAAACAAAGAAAGAATACTTGGTTTGAATAAAGGTATCAAGCGGCTACTGGTATATCTTTAATATAAAATGTATAGATAAATACATTGCCTTTTCTTCTCCATTAGCATTTATACTCATTTAACCTGTTTTTTTTCTGAACCTTGTAGGTGTGAGTTCACTTATAAATCTCTTAAGTTCAGCTCAAGATGAGGATCAGCCAAAGTTAAACGTCCTACTTTGTGAAGCTGTTGTAGCTGTCTACCTGAGTCTCCTCATACACGCCCTTGCCACCAACTCCTGTAATGAACTGTTTCGACTGGCAGCCCATCCTCTCAACAGTCGAATGTGGGCTGCTGTTTTTGGGGGAGGAGTGAAACTTGTTGTAAAACCTCGAAGACAATCAGAAAATATTCCAGGTACTTTGTTCTCTAGAAGTCATACTAATACTTTCCTTAATTTTAAGGCCAAAGACTAAATAAATAGAATTCAGTATCTACTGGCAAGAAAACTAATGCTATATATATTAGAAACTAGGAAAAAAAAACATTGTTCTTGTAGTTGTCTTCTTAAGTGGCACCTGGGACACTTTGCATTTGCCATACAACCAGTACAACTTTTGACTCAGAAGAATATCTTATACTTTGACATTGTAATTTAATGTGTCTTTTTACAACTATATTCTTTTTTTATTCATCTAATATTTGTTTCAGTACCTCAAGATTAGTTTCTTAGTAACTGTTAGGTTAAAAAACAATATGCAGACTTCATCTTCTCTGACAGACTGCAGTTAAGAAATGTTGAGGGAGTAGAAAGTTTTTAAAAATGTTCAGATCTCCACTTGGATTTGCTGTAGAATTCCATTGGACTTCTGTGTTTGATAGGTTTCACTCACAGCATCGACTACTGGGGATATATGTCTGCATATCATCATCATCTTTGTCATGCTTGTGATTTTCTTATTAGCAGTATTTTTTGTTGTTGTTTTGGGGTGGTGTCTATATGCTGGAACTATATGCTGGAAAGTTTCTATGCAGAAATGTTGTGCTTCATGTCTAACACAAAACAGAACAGTAGTAAGGCATTATAATGTCAACACTGTTTCTAGTCATGCTGCTTGCTGTCACTGCTGAGAGTCTGACATTTAACACTGAAGTGCACCATTGTAAGTATGTGCAATGGGTATTTGTCATTCTAGAATATCCTGAAAAAAATCAGAATAATAATTTTAGGGATAATTCTGAGAATTAGTATTATTTTGAGAAGGTGTTAATGTGAATAACTTAGATATACAGTCATGTCTTCACTGGAGATGTATTCTGTTTTTCTTTAACCTACAAGCTGCTACAGCTTCCGATGTTTCAGAGGATGGTAACGAAGGTTTGTAAAAACTTGCAGTGTAGATGAGTGTTAGTGGCTTTCTAAGATGCTTTAAAATATTTAGCTTCTCTGTAATAAAGTACGTGTAATCGTCAATGCTATCTGTCCAGTTCAACTTTGAAAACTAAAGTCCCTTTTTAAATTTTGATAAATATTAAGACATTTCAAATCGTAACAGCTTATAATAGACTAAAGTTTTTGTTATAAAGCCCTATCTCTCTAGTCCATTTTTTTTCACTATCTTAAGAGTTCCTTAGCTTTATTATTTCTGCAGTTCAGTTTAGTGAAACCATATATATTGATCTTATTTCTCAACAGAATTTTAGGTCTATGTTGAGAAAATTTTCTGCTAAAAACATTTTATTTAAAAGCTACATCTCCTGAGCACTTAATCTAGGTAAGAATATACATTTCTTGTGATATGTCCAAAATATACATGCCACAGTGAGATTTGTCATCACTATTTGTATGATTACACATACTTCATTTAGGCTGGCTTTGGTTTTTCGAGTCAATAGAAATTAGCAACAACAGTAGTTAATGTTTTTAATTACTTCTGTTATAAAGCACAGCCTTTCAAAAAACAATGTTCTTACCAGCTTCTTAAATGATTTCAATTTAGCACCTCCTCTTCCTTCAGAAGAAATGGATAAACATCGTCGTCGGTTTAATATGAGAATGCTAGTGCCAGGAAGACCAGTAAAAGACAGCACCGTGCCACCACCCGTGCCTGCAGAAAGACCTTCATACAAAGAAAAATTTATTCCCCCAGAACTCAGCATGTGGGACTATTTTATGGCAAAGGTATTTAAAATTGAAAATGCAAATCATTATAGGTAAAAGCATATTACTTCTAATACTCAGTTTTAAGGGACAAAAATAACATCAGAATTTTCACTGTTTTTCACAGTAAGCTGTGAAATATTACCTTCTTAATAGAAGGCTACTAGTCCTTTCAAAATGTCTCTAGCAAAAAAAATAAAAAAACACCCACACCTTCTGCTTTTTGCATGTTTTAGGGAAACTTTTTTACATATTATCACAATCATAGATTTTTAAATGACAACTAGTAAAAGAGCTCTGAACTATAGCAAACCTCTCTTTTTTTGTATTGCAGCCATTTCTTCCTTTATCTGACAGTGGTGTTATATATGATTCTGATGAAAGCATTCATAGTGATGAGGAAGAAGATGATGCTTTCCTCTCTGATACACAGATCCAGGAACATAAGGATGCCAATTCTTACAGGTTAGCAGAGAAAAAACATTGTTTTAGAGTACTCATGTCACATATTTATCTTTTCTTTCAAATTAAAGAAAACATGGGCTTCTAAACCACAGTTCAAAGCAAACATTTTCAGCACTGTGGATAGATTTATCTCTGGCAGTGGGATTAAAGGGCTGACAAACTGATCTCAGTAACATTTCTCCCTTTTACTTGCTTGAAAGAATGTGATTAGCTGATGGTTTGGGTTTTTAGCTTTTTTTGTTTGCTTACTTGCTTGGGTTTAGTCTTTTTTGAGGGATGGCAGTTGGTTTTAAAAAAAATCACTGTTAAGATAGTGAGAACATGAGGTTCTCAGTGCCTTCTCTAGATTAATTCAGAAGCTTCAAGCATGATCTTTAGCTTTTGAATGAGTTTAAACAGAACGTAGGGACAGAAAACATTGCACGGTAAAGTGAAGTGGATGATGTTAGCATTATAAAAGTAGAGAAAGACAACAGCTTTTATGCATACTCCATTCCTAATCTTCCTTTAGTCATTAAAATTATTGGATTTCTTTTTTAATATATGTGACACTTCAGTGGGAAAGCTTCCTTCATGAGTGCCACTGTAATGGCTTGTCTGTCTTCATGATTTTGAGGAGACTTGCAGCAAGGTTATCGGGTGGCTTGTGTTTAATTCAGTTTTCCACAGGCTCTCATCTTGGTCGGTCTGTCTGTGCCCTTTGGGGCACGGGTAGGCTCATGTCTGATGGTGCTTTCTGGAGGAAGAGCACAGCAGGCTCAGGGAAAACGTGGGTCGGCTGGTGAGCAGGGTGGGCACCCTGGTTACAAATAACACAGGAAAAGCAGAGTTGCTGAATGCCTTCTTTGCTTTGGTGTTTGCCAAGGGCAGCTCTTTAGAGTCCCAGGCACTAGGGACAAGAGAAGAAGCCTGGAGAGAGGAAGACTTGCCCTGGGTAGAGGAAGATTGGGTCAGAGAGCACCTAAGGAACCTCGATACCCACAAATCCATGGGCCCTGATGGGATGCACCCCAGAGTTCTGCTGGAGCTGGCGGATGTCATAGCTAAGCCGCTCTCCATCATCTTCGAAAGATCCTGGTCTCTCCTCAGGGGCCTCAGAGGTTCACTTCCATGCCACAGCTGATATATAAGGAACTTTTGTTACGTGTCTGTGAAACTTAAAAACTGACTGAACCATCCGTGCTGTTTTTTCTCATCTGTGTATTTGGTGGTAGGGGAAGAAAATTGTCCTGCAACTGCATTAATGTTGTATTAACGCAACTAAAACTTCTTTTAAACAGCTGGGCTCTTCTACATTTGACAATGGTAAAATTAGTTCTGCACAACATTAAGAGCTTCTTTCCCATTGCTGGTCTGGAATTCACTGGTAAGTTAAATTCTGCTTTGCATGTTAGTTTTCTTTAAAATAGCTTTATGACAGATCTTACTTCTAACTTTCATAATTTTGTCTCTATGCTATAATATATTAATATTTCTGTTTAGATCTGCCTGTAACATCACCTCTGGGCACTGCTGTAATAAAAAATTTGGAAAATTGGGAGCAGATTCTTCAAGAGAGGATGGACCAGTTTGAAGGCCCACCACCAAACTACATCAATACCTACCCCAGTGACCTTGGAGTAGGTGCAGGACCAGCCATTCTCTGCAATAAAGCAATGATTGAGCCTGAAAACACACCATTTAAGTAAGTATTTTTTCTAGGAAAAAGCAATTCCTTGATCATAGAAATACTAATGTGAAATGATACGTAAAGCTAAAAAGCTATATAAAGATTGGCTAGATTTTAGTTCTAGCCAATACATTTTCCACATCCCTCTGTTCCCTCATATGTAGCTATCTCCTGCAGCAGCCTTTAGTCATTCTGCTGCATCTTTCAAATTGCAGCGGAAAGGAGAATAAAGAGGGAAAAGAGCAAACCCAAGGGCAAAAGCTGCTGCTATGGAGACCCTTTTCAGCCACCTTCTATTCCCACAGTAGCAGCCAGCTCTCGCACAATTCTGGTTTTGCCTACAGTGTGCATGGTTGATGCTGTATAGTAGTCTATTCACATATGGTCACAAATATACACTGCTTCTTTAGAACCATTTGTTTTCAAATTCAAGGCAGTGGATTTTATTTGCTTTATGTATAAGGTAACTAAATTTTTGAGAAGACTTTTAAATACCGAAAGAAATAAATGAAGAAATTACTTGGGGCACCGTATTTAAAAAAAAAAGCAGCAGCTTTAGCAGAGTGCAAATACAGACAGAGATGCTAGTCAGTCTCCTGGGTTGTGACTTATAGTCTTTGGAAGTTTCTAAATTTAATGTGAATTTAAATATGCAAGATAGAGGTATCCCTTAATAGTTGTATTGAACCGATGAGAAATGAAAACTGGGAAGGGTTGAAGATGGAATTTCCATTAAAATCATTTAGATACTCTCTTCAGACTGTTTTTTTGTCCACCTTTAACTGCAGTGAACTATTTTCTTTTTTTTCCTTCCATTTCATCCAGATCAAAGGATTATTCAGCTCTTCCAGCAAAAAGGCTATGGCATTTTCTCGTGAAGCAAGAACTTTTGCAGGAGACTTTCATAAGATATATATTCACAAAGAAAAGAAAGCAAAGTGAGGTAAACAAAGGAAATAACTACTTTTTCACAGAAAACTCATTTATAACTGTTCTTCCTCACCAGTCTCTCTCAGTGTTTCTTTCCCCTTTTATTGTCATTTCACTTTCTTTTCTTTAACAGTATTTTTAAATCCACATGAATATCCTGTTGTTCAGAGAAATATCAACTAAACCAAATACTTTTAGACATGACATATCTTTCCTTACTTTATGTTTTTGAATACTGCCTTCATAAAGAGAAATGGAATATATGGGATTATAGTCATAAGTAACTGCATTTGAGTATTCACAGTGGGTTTTTTTGGTGTCATATTGGCAAAGAAATGTAAAGGAGCTATTACTCTCTGTGTATATGTATATATGCATGAGTAATATATACATATATAAGTAATATTATATAGTAATATATAATATGTGGTTTTAGAAATAGTACCATAGTTACAACCGAAATGAGTTGTAATTAAAAACTAAAACTAACACATAAGTACAATGCAAAATATATATACTAGTTAGTATTGTTAAGATTTCCTGTAAGTATGGAGTTTGTGTGTGTATTACTTCTCCATTTATTTACTATATCATACATTTTGTGTTCATCTAGGAAGCATTACATTTTAAGTGAGTTTGTTTAGATTTCTGTCTTAGTTTTCGTGCCTTTTATAAAAGGTTAAAAGTACATTTGTCACCATTTACTGACAGAGTGCCCTTTAAAATCTAGTTTGGAATGTTTCATTCTTTTTTTATATTTGTTTGTGCATGTGTTTTGTGTTTGTGACTGTGTGATGTTATGTAGTCTGTAGAAGATCGTGTGGAGCAGGTCAAACAAAACTGCGTAGCAGAAGATCACAAAAACAAGGTAGTATCCCTTCTCCCGAACCTCTAGCACACTCCTAAAAGTTCTGTGGAACTGGCTTTTTTTTTTTCTTTTTCTCTCTCTCTCTCTAACATGACTAACAGAAGCTACCTGTTCTGTGTAGTCTGTGTGTGGCAGGTCTTTAATCGGTGAATTAACTTTGGTTGTCCTGTAACTGGGATGAATGAACACCTTGCAAATAGTGTTGCACACACAACCTGTGTTTCTTATGCGCAAACACAACTTTTGGCTTCTAGAACACCAAAGACATGATAAGTCTAAAGTTTAGCTTTCTAAACAATGCTGAGGCCACTGAACTTTTCTTGCATGTTTGTTTTTTTTTTTTTTTAAATAGATTTTGCAGTCTGTATGTACCACTACAAAAAGCACTTCCATGCTAATTAAAATCTACTGCTAAATGTTTTGTAGGTTGAAGCAGATCTTGGCTACCCAGGAGGAAAAGCAAAAGTTATTCACAAAGAGTCAGATATGATCATGGCATTTGCAGTTAATAAGGTAAGTCATAACATTATTAATCAGTACAATAAAAAGTGAACTAACATCTTAAAGTTAGTATAAGTTACTTATTTTTACTGCATAGGCAAACAACAATGAAATTGTTTTGGCATCTACACATGATGTTCAAGAACTCGATATTTCAGCTCTACTGGCTGCTCAGTCATTTATATGGATTGGGGAAGAATATGACAGAGAGTCCAAAAGGTAAGTTGTTTCTCTGTGATTATATTAAGAACATTATTAATTATGTTAAAATTGTATATCTAATACCTTGCACCTGTACTGCAAGTGGATCATATAATTCAAAAAGCAATGTTAGTTGCTTCATCTTACTCTGTAGGTTTCAGATCGCTTTTCGGAGGAGTACTGGTGAGGGAACTATGTATTTCATATGGTTTTGAGGGGTTGAGTAACTTTGGCCACCCTACAGTGCACCGTGACGCACAGTGCCAGAGTGGCGGAGCTAACAGGAAACGCTGCAGCTGCGTCGCTGCCCAGCACTGCCACGGGTGTGAGGGAACGGCGCAGGGAGCGCCCCGCTGGCAGCACCGCAACGCGCTGCACCACGCACAGAGCACGAATGCTGGATGCTTTATTGTCTCTCTGTTTTCCACAACAGGATTCTTTTCAACGGAGCTCGTATTCTCAGCAGCTACAAAGATTAGCATCCTCTTTTGAGGTTAAATACCAATAGCTTGGAGTGTATGGAAACTGTCTGTAACAATATAAGAGCAGGAATTACCCTTTATAGTCCCATTACAATCACTTCTCTACTCACTCTCAGTAGACTGTTGGCGAAATGAGATAAGCAAAAGTGTTCGTAGCAAATAAACATCTATTTAAAGCAGACAATCGCTGTACTTTTGCAGTTCTGATGATGTTGACTTCCGTGGCTCTACCACAACATTAACACAGTCGACTGCACCATCTTTTGGAGTGAATCAGATGCAACCATCTTCATCTATGCCCTGGTTAGGCAGTGGGCAAACTAGTACTGGCGCTGGTGTGGTAAGTAGTTTCTTATGTGCATCTCTGGGGACCTATACTCTTTTTTGTGCATTATTTAGTAGAGAGACCTAGAGTACCTGAATTGCTTTTAATTTAATGTTGACATAAAAGGCCTACAATGACAAATACCTGACCAAAAAAAAAAAAGGCTAAACTGATTTTTTTTTGTATCGTAGTTATTGTGACATAAGACATAAAAAATAATGAGACAATGAGCTTGTTTTTTCTTTCTTATGGGAACTCTGTGATAAGACCTGTAGTTTCTTTAATGAATTCATTAAATTCTTGCATTGAGATTAAAATAGAAAGCATACATCAGCATGTGCTTAAGTCCTTTTCATTAAAGTAGAAGATAACATTAGTATTGTTGCACTGTAATGTATTACTGTAGTGCTTTCATATCTAGAAACACTGTCGTAACACTGAGGCTTTAAATACTGTACTGCAACTAAAAGCAATTAGATATAAATAATGATATCTTAACAGGCTACTTAACTATAAGGATTATTTGGCATAGAATATTATAAACAAAAGTAGGAGTATGTTTGCATTTTTCTTTTTTTTTTTTCCAAAAGTTTATATTTTTTTTTGTTGTATTTCTCCTATATGAAGCTTATTAAAAGAAATCTGAATAATGTCAAGAGAATGGCTTCACATCCAGTGCATCAGTATTGTAAGTGAATCGTGCTTACCAGTACGGACTAGCTGTTCCTCTGTAACGTTCTGCGCTGGTAACTGCCACGTGTGCCTCTGTGTCAGACCTTACAGGAGCCCAGGACGGCAGCGTTCGCATGTTCGAGTGGACGAGGCCGCAGCAGCTCGTGTGCTTCCGCCAGGCGGGGAATGCAAGGGTTACAAGAATGTATTTCAATTCACAAGGCAATAAGGTAAGTGCAGTGTTAAAGATCTTTCCCTTTGTGTTTTAAAGAAAACATGTGGCTGTGCTTTGACCTCTAAACCATTTTTAATGAGTAATGCACAAAACTGTCAACATGTCCTAGAGTACTGGCATAACCAGTATCATAGCATCCCTTTTGGCTGTGTATGGAAGCTTTGTAAGAGATACTGACCCTTTTCCTTCTGTTCATGCATGTCAGCTTCATGACACTGGTATCTGCAGGATTATATTGTTATAAAGCAAAATTATCAGTATTCTTCACTGACTTCACTGCCAATAGAAAGGTCTTTTGCATAAGGGATAGACTGATTGATCATCATGACTGTCTTCTGAGTCCATTGGGACTTTTTGGAATTATTTATTCCCCTATTAGTCTGAGTAATCTCAGAACAATTTATTTTTAAAAAACTAGGCAGATACATTTGAACCCTCTAAAATTTAACTATCTTGTGTACAACATAGGAGTATCTGCAGCCTCTTCTTGTGAGTATAATAAGGGAGGTCTATGGGACCAACTCAAAAAAGAATTCACTTTACCCCCCGGAGGTCATCAGCCTACCAGCCTTTGTCACTAAAGAATAAATGCTAAGCATCCCTCAGTACTTTTGCCTGGGTCCCATTTGCCCTAATTTCAGACTTCTCAGTGTCTTCCCATTCTGAAATATGTGTTCCTGAGTGGTAGGCTTTTTAAATCAAAGGTTAAAAATATTACTCAACTTACCTGTTTTACTGAAGCCAATCTTTATTCAAGCTCAGTAGGTGCTTCATACCTTGCTTTCTGACTGCTATGAAGTTTTGACAGAACACATTACATAGAAAACATATTAATAGACCATTAGCTGAAGAGAACAAGTCTGCTCCAGTACAATGCAGAGCAGAAATAAAGTACAAAAGAGCCATGCAGTTTGGCCGGGAATTAGATGAGGAGGTAGATGAGCAAAGAAGGAAATCGAAAGGAACATCCACCCCCACCGTTCTCCATGTTACACATTCTGATTTCAACAGGTCTTGTCCTTTCATTTTACTGACAAATTAATTATGCCTTGAATTGTAATCGAATTAGTAAGTGAATTCAAAGAATTGTGGCATGATTGTATGATAGCTATAAAACAGCAAAAGCTGAATATTTATAAATAGCTGGAAATATAGAATATGTTCCAGCATACCTCATTTCAGGATTTTTCTTTTGACCTTCTCTGAAATCAGTGTTTTGATTATGCTTTGAAATATGACAATCTCGCATCAGATGGAAATATATTTTAAGTGAGGAACAAAGAGGTACTAATTTTCCCACCTACTTTGCATAGAAGGTCACACAAACAGGAGTCATAAAATTATAAATATTTCTAAAAACATTTCTGGAACATTTCTAAGTATTTTGTCAGTATAGGATATATAATATCATTGTCATTAAATTTAACTGATAATACTCCTTTTTTGTAATGATACAATGTAGTTTTTCGTATCATGGTTTTATGGCGTGCTAGCATTCATTTGTCTTATTTTACTAATTATTTTCAACTATAGCTATGTAGTACTACTCCTCTGTAAGCTTTAGCATTTAAAAATGGGATTTGAAAGATGAGCTTCCCTACTTGCATAATTTTAAAGCCTCCACTTTCAGAAAAGAGTTGGGCATGTAGAAGAGCATCAGCCTTCAAATAGTCATTAAATAATCAGCACTGAAATCACTTTGTCTCCTAAATTACTTTGTTATGTTGGAAAACTGCTGTTGATGTGTACTGTGCTGTCAAAGCTTTTTTGTCTGGATTCAGATGTTCAGTATCACCAAGCAAGTACCCAGGAACCAGTATGTCGCATTAATGTAGTTCATTCCTTGCAGTGTGGTGTTGCTGATGGTGAAGGATTTCTAAGTATTTGGCAAGTAAATCAAACCACCTCAAATCCTAAGCCCTATCTGGTAAGTAAACAGATTTTCTTTTTTTTCCTATATAAGAAGGAAACCTAAATTTTCAACATTTCAGGCAGACCAAGTATTTAAGAGTTTCACCACGGAGTTTTTGATTTTGCTGAATTGGCATGCTTTGTTATAACACAGGTAGAGTTTCAAGGATACAACTTTAGAGAACTAGTTGGAGAGGAACCATAAGCTGCAATGTAATTACAAAAACAACCTTGCCCTTGACTAAAAGAATTTATAACCCTAATATTCAGTAAAAAATACACTCTTCAGTTCTTTTCACTACTAATTAACAGTACAAAGACCATGCTTAATTTGAAACTTGGGCTGATGTGACTTACTATAGTGTGGATTTGTCTAGTTCCATTTTTTAATAACTTTTCTTTTTATACTGCTTTTTCATGAAGGTCGTATGAGTTTTTTTATTCCTTGAGCTTTCAAATTGCATTGCATGTCATTTCTTATTAACAACTTTGCTTCAAAGATTTGAAGTATACTCTTAATGACAGCAGCTTGCTGGTAACTTTTGATGGCAGAGTACAACTGGTAAGATTACATCTGTTTTTGTTTTGTTTTTAATAGAGTTGGCAGTGCCACAGTAAAACCACAAGTGACTTCGCATTTATAACCTCTTCAAGTCTAGTTGCTACATCAGGACAGTCCAATGATAACAGGTGTGTTTAAAAACAACTATGAGGAATTTCCCCAAAACTACCTGTTCATTCTGGTAAACTGCTCCACCTCATGCATGAGAGTATAGCTAACATTTTAAAGCTGTAATGTGTTGTTACAGCTTGGACTTGACAGATCAGTTCTTTGAACATCATTCCTTCATTCACTTCCTTCCCAACTCTTATCTTTTGTGAGGAGTAGCCAGCAGTTGACCACTATTTTTAGGAGGCATGCAAAATGCTCCCAAATTCTGATGTGCTGGTGTTGCTTTGGGGAGAAACATGTTCAGCAAAGACAAGATAGTTCTTGTTCTCTGAGAAGATCAACTTGTGCATTTAATCATCTTTTGTGGTATGCCCTAGGACTAGTATGCATCTTAAACGCAGAAGAGTATTGCCTGCCCTGGAAAGCACAAGAGAGCTTAGGAAGAGTTAACTTCCTCATTCCTTGTATTTCCTCCCCAGTAACTGTAGAGAGTCAAGGGCTTCTTGTTCAGTTCTACCTTCTAGGTTTTGCCATAAGACTTAAGGAGCTTCTGAGTCATGTCACCCTCTGAATCACTTAGCAACAGGCCACAGTGACAGCCTTTGTTTTTTCCCTCAGAAATGTGTGCCTCTGGGACACTTTGGTTTCATCTGGCAACAGTCTTATACACGGTAAGTCCTGCAGTAAAAATAAAGCCTGTACTTGTTAACTAAAGAAACGTAAGCTAGGTACGTGTTTGGACAAGCGGAGAGGTTTGTGTTGGGGAGTTAGACTAAACATTCCTGTTGCAAACCAGTACGTGCACCAGAGCTGCTACCATCTCCAGCATAATCATAAACCTGCTCAGTATAAAGAAGAATAATGAAAGGAGGGCATAAACAAAGTTGTTTTTGTGACATTTTTGATAGTCTTCTTTTCCCCCCAAAGAGTGTGTTCAAAAAGACCTTAATTAGACTGTGTTATTAAAGTCTATATGTGTTTTTTCATTTAAGCT
This sequence comes from Tinamus guttatus, assembly GCF_059628265.1. Taxonomy (NCBI): domain Eukaryota; kingdom Metazoa; phylum Chordata; class Aves; order Tinamiformes; family Tinamidae; genus Tinamus; species Tinamus guttatus. The sequence goes on from NW_028288538.1 coordinate 11,382,172, forward strand.
AGCAATTAATACATCCAATACTTGAAGAAGAATGGAAAGGACAACAGTGGGTAGCAGCAGAGCAATTTAAAAAAAAATACTGTCCTTGTCTTTCAGCACATCTAGATCCGCCCCCCCAAATTATCTAATTGACCAGGTTCAATAATTTCATCTTTATATATAAAACTAAAGCAAATTTTTATTGTCTTATTTTGTGAAAAATATAGTAAAAATTAAAAAAATACTATCCTAGCTTTTTCAAAAGACAAGTTCACCCATCACAACAGCTGCAAACAATTGTGACACTTGAATAAACTTAGCAATTACCTGTGCAAGGAGTAGGTGCATTCCTGGGGTCACATTTTGAAACTGGCTCCCAGCCTGTGCAAAGTACTGCCTCACAGCAAAGAAACTGAATCAGGACTCCTAGAGAAAAAGGTGAGGAAATTAAAGTCTAGTAATACACATGCATAAGGTAATTAATATTTACCTTAACGTGTTTGGCGTCAGCTATAGTATATTTTGAACTAACCAGTTTAATATAACTTAATATACACAGTAAATTTTATATTTTCCTCAGTTTTAAAAATTAATTCATAATTTCAATTACAATTAAATTAGTTCAGTTAAAATGAGTTAGTATAATGCTTTCGTGTACTTACTAGATTCAACTGTCAGCTGCTATGGCAGTACCCACATGCACAGGGAATATCCGTCAAGTCAGGAAACATTCAGATAACAGCTTTTAACTGAAATGCATTTTTGCATAATACTGAAGATTGAAGGCTGCTTACCGATTCCAAATTGGTTATAATCTGACATGCGGCTTCTCCTTCAGCCTTCACGTGTCATGACCACGGTGCCACAGTGCTTCAGTACGCCCCGAAACATCAGCTGCTGATTTCGGGCGGTAGGAAGGGCTACGTCTGCGTCTTCGACATCAGGCAGAGACAGACCCTTCACACCTTCCAAGCGCACGAATCGGCCGTTAAGGCCCTTGCACTGGACACCTCTGAGGATTATTTTGTTACGGGCTCAGCAGAAGGTAACATGAAGGTAAGGGATCAGGGTAGCTCGGTTGTAATAGGACAGTATGGAGCTGAAGCAGTGATGTTTTGGCAGCTTGCTGGGAATAGCTAGATGAATGCAGTCACAAAACAGATACCTTAATATTTGGGATGCTTGCCATAAATAAGTTTATGATGTAAAACGTAAATATAGAAAGACAAGTAGGTTTTGTTCTTAGTTAAAGGAAATTAAAAATTCTTTGAACTCTTCAGTGTGTGACTGAATTTTAAATGGATAAAGCAGTTCATCTGTATTTGCCTTTGGATGTTTCCCTCTGTAATAGAGGGGGCGCTCAGTAACATTAACATTGTGGTAAGTTTGTGTTAACAGCAAACTGTTTTTTCTTGGTGCTGTTGTAGCCCCAAACAAGTAGTGAGATGTTGTAATAGTAGGGCACTAAAAAAATAAAATAGAAATAACCTAAACACAGTCCCTGTCCTAAAGGGACTGTATCTAGAATAGTAACAGAAGGAAATGAGGGCAGAGCAAGGAGAGGTAGAGAACCTGGTTTCCCTGTTCTTAGGAGGAGTGTGCAGCACTGCCAGGTGCTTTCTGTGCCTCTCTGCATGGTCTGCGCTCGATGGGGCTTCTGAAGTTGGGACGTAGCAGCCAACTGGGACGGGGGGGCTGCCAGCTCTGCCTGCTCCATGTTTATAGAGCGCAGTCTGCAGCGCTCCTCCACAGAACAACATTCCCATCTGCTACGAAGCTGACGCTGCCCCCTCAGCTAAAACACTCCCCTCCATTCCCACACGGTGGCTGAGGGCACTGCTGACAGGAGAAGAGGGGGCAGCTTCGCCCTACTTGGCAACCAGCTCTCCTCCATTAAATAACCCTACCATGTCCTTCCCTATGCTTCACTGAGAGCCTCCCAATACTCTTGAACTTGCAATTAGTGCTGACAACAAAAGAGATCCTTTATGTTTGCTGAATGGAGCAGGAAGCTTAGAGCAGGAAGGAGATGAAGCATTAGGTTAAAAACACAAATCCTAATTTTAATCTTCTTGCCTAATTTTGTCTTCTTTTGATCCAGGTGTGGAGACTGACAGGCCACGGTTTAATTCATTCGTTCAAAAATGAACATGCTAAGCAGTCCATATTCAGAAATATTGGTGCTGGTGTCACCCAGATTGAAACTGTGCAAGGCAATCGTATCTTCTCCTGTGGAGCAGATGGCACGCTGAAAATGCGAGTTCTTCCCAATGCTTTCAACATCCCTTCAGGCATTTTTGACATTCTGTAAGATTGGTGTGAGTTAATCTTGTTTTTATATAATGTCTATTTAGGTAGCTAAAAATGCAGTGATACACACTGTGGAAAGGACCTATTCTGTTTGCTTTCAAAGCAACTACATCAGCATCAAGTATTATGGGAAAGAAAGGAAAAAAAAATAGACTTATGACAGGTCATTTTGAGTCCAACTGTATGAATCTGTGAGGTTGCAATGCAGGTGCTGCAAGAGAGCAGTGCAGTGCAGTGAGCCAGAGTGGGTTGTGGCTCAGTAACCCGCAAGCCTCACATTGCAGGTTCTGACCACACTCAGTGGTTAACAGGCACTGAAGCTTTATAAAGATGTAAGCATTTCTGCTGCAATTAAGATTTTTCTTCCAGTTTTTCCCACAAATTGAAGCATGTCTACAACTTCACATTGTAAAATAGTTTAACTTTAATTAAGGGTACTCGGTGTATATGATCTTTTGCAAGAAAGTGTAATGGATGCAAATGCCGTGGAACAATGTGCAATCAAGAACGTACTGTGAGATGTGTATCACTTTATGCTGAGACTTTTTTCCCCAATTAGTGTTAATATACAGTTGATACTGTAACTTGCACATGAACACATTTTAAATGCGATGTTTTTAATTTGCACAGTGTTTTCCTTTCTTTCTGAGAGCTATGTTTTATATTGGAGACCTGCCTTTACTTTAGGAATGTACTGTGAGCATTAAATGTTTGTAGTGAAAATTTCCACATTTCTAAATCAGCTTTTAGTTTTGAAATTCATTTGTCCAAATTACTTCATTAAATGAAGCTATTAAGAGAATACCAATAGACCATACAATGCCACATTTCAGATGAATGTCAGGCTTCATGTGGCCAGCTAGTAAATAGTTGATAAAACTGGTAACCTAAATTATTACCACAGCATATTGTATAAACTATGCAGAGCTCAATATTGTTTGCTTGTAATATACCAGCTACTGTTGTCAGATGTATTTTTCTCTGTTGTAAACAAAGAACATGTTCTTAAAGCATCAGAACAGATGTCTACATATTTAAATGTTAACAAATCATCTTAATTCTTCATTGAAAATTTTGATGTCTGTGCTGTATTGTAAAATATAATAGGATTAAAAAAGCACCTTTTCTCCAAAGGCAACTTTAACTGCAGGCTATGAAGTACGAAAAGAAAGAAAAAGCAAATGTAATTGGTTAATTATACCTTTGTAAGTTAAATAAATTACTTTTCTTTCATGGACCAGTCCATTCCAGAACTGTTTCTCTTGCATTTAAATATATTAATTGAAGCTCAAGTACATTGACTGGATACTCCCTGATCTAGCTTTCACCTGAATTCACACTGTACTCTTAATAAAAGGATTAGCTTTTTGCTTTTTACTTTCAGCTGTCCTGGAACAGTGTAAGGTTAACGAAAAGAACTTCGTCTGCAACCCTGGCGGCTGCAAAAAAACACTTGTCTAGCACATAAACCTGTCCCCACGCTTTTGTCGCTGATAGAAGAGTCTCAGGCTGAGTTGGTCTTGCTGGACTATGCACAAGTTTAACAGGGATTTGGCTTTGTTATTCACACATTAAACGGAAGATGTCACATCTTACTTGAACTGTACGTGCCCAATTCTTGTGCAAAAGTCCACTCTATCAGTAGTGCAACACACCTGGAAAAGTAACGTACACTTTCAGCTCTGGACTTTGAAGCCTTGCACTCTTGCTTATAAATATAGATATTTAGAATTCCTGGGTTAGAATTTTTGACATATATATCAGTTCAAAGTATTAATTAGCCTTTTTGTATCTCTGCAAGTATTTCCTTAGCTCGCGGGGCCCGGATCACGGCCCTCGTAAGGGCAGCAAGCGTGCGAGGAGGGAGCGCGCAGCCTGGCCCGCCGGGCACTGCCGCGCGGAGCACGAGAGGGACCTAGGGACGGGCTGCACGCACAGACCTTCCCGGGTTCCCTAATCCCATTCAGGTGTAGAGCCGGCCAACGGATATTAAACAGCACGTGCAAGGCGGAGGTGGTACCTTTTGCCTAACAATATTTGGATGAACTCAATGGACTATCAATAGCTGAGGAAGCTTAGAAATTCAGGTATTTGAAATATGGAAAATATTGAAACAAAATTTGAAAGAGTTCCTAATATTTTCTACCTATAGTTCCCACCTAGTTGATGAATGTGAGGAATATTTATTAGAAAAATAACTGCACAATTAAGTTAGTTATACCTCCATGAAATGCTATAGTTTACATACCCTTGAGGAGGAAGGAGGAGTCTGCAGCAACACAGGCAACTCAAACACTGTTACAAATGGAGTTTTAATCTTTTTTTTTTCTTACATCTTTCATTAGTAAATTCACCCGATTACTTTCCTTCCACATTCACTGAACACAACACTTCATAGTGCCGACATTCCCATTTGCCGTATACCTGGGCTGTAATGGTTGTATGTAATATATGTAATGGTTGGCCAGACTTACCAGTTTTAAGTTTCTGCTTTTTTTCCCTATTTAAACAACTGCTTCCATCCCCATTCTTTTTAACAGCTGTATGTCATTGTCAAAAAAATATTCAGAGGCAGTGGGAAGTATTAAGTGAAAATGACGGATAAATGTATTTGTACACAAGAGTTCATTATTTAGACATTTATACTAAACCATAATCATTGACTAGAAAATGATTGCACATAAGGTAATTGCAACTGCGAGTTAAAAATAGTCACTGCTGAACACATGACTGGAGAATAATCAGTGTACATTAAATGTAATTATAGGCTGAATAACAGAGGAAAAACAAAAGCAAGTCTGTGCTGGGTGCCAGCTGCAATGTTGGACAGCTCTTCTCCCAAAAAGGCAGGAATGGCCTGTACAATTTCAAGCGTACGTATACAAAAGGGTGCGATCTCCCTGTTACACGTGCATAAAAAACACCTCAGCCAAGAGATGAATACTGAGGAGTGAAGAGACCCACCCGCATTCTACGGTACAGCTTTAAATAATCTATTTAGCCAAACATTGCTCCCACGACGCACCGCCTCATAGTACATTCATCTGCCAAAACGCACGGGGTATATCATTAAACTCCCATTCTCCCATGTATACAAGTTCTTATCTCTTAAACTGTATGAAAGCATAGCAAGAACAGCCTGTGAAGAGCGTAACTCAAAGCTTGCATCAATTTGCTTCTCTTTCAATAAATCAAAAGCAAAAGTTACTGTCATATCCTTAGTATCAGTCACATACAAAACTCCACATGCTATGAATGCATTACCAGCCTTGGACTTGGGATATGTAGTGTTGATATGCCGCATGACTGAAAACGTTTCTTCATCAACATGTGCTACTATTATATTTTCATCAGTACTTGAGGCATATATAATCCAAAGACCCTTTTCATCCACTGCTACATTGAAATATGTCTTCGAGTTAGCAAAGAGATAGTTACGACCATGATATAAGGCATTTTCAATTACCAGTGTGCCCGCTGATGTTTTATCAAGTCCGAGTCTGGAATGAAATAAAATAAGTATTCAATATATTCTGTTAAAACATGTTTTTATACACACTTTGGGGGTGAGTTGACGACTACATGACTGTTGATAATATGTGAGCTCAAGGACCATTCTGCTCTCTTTTAAGATGAAGTACCTCACAAAACACCTTCCAAAGCACTAGGGAAAAAAAAAACATGCAGGGATTCCAAAGTAATAGCTAATCTAACAGGTGCTTGATCTCACTTTCGGAGGCTTCACTTTATTTAGTCTATGAAGATTTTTGTTATCATCAAGATGAAAGAAGCTAAGTAAAAGAAATGGGTGAGAAAATGAATTAGATAGCAAGTACACTTGCTAAAGGAAGAGTGTACAAAAACATGCTTTTTATGAAGTTGAACTAAAGGGGGAAAAAAATGTGGTGGATAAAGCAGCATGAATTCTGGGCAAGTTCACCTAGTCTTAGAGCTCCTCTTTTAAAAACAGTCCAGATAATACAGTGATTTGCTCTAATAAACATCAAAGCAATAAAAGTTCTACTTCTGCAGAGCCAACATTCTGACCTCCCGCTGGCATCCGTCAGGAGGGACTGAATGTCTTACCTCTAACCTATCAAAACTGTTTATATTCCTTGAAATTCCTTAACAGGATAGGAATTTTAAAAACAGCGGCCCTTAGAAACTGAGTCTCTCTACTAGTTCGGGAGGGTAATCAGCTACTATCAAGCCACATATATGCAGTTAGCATTTATTTACTGAATAACATAGCAATTAAGTAGAGTATACTTTATCCTTTTAAGAAATGCATTCTGTAATGAAGCACATTGAATACTCTGCCTTCGACTGTATAGCTCAGTTCCTGAAATACTGAAAAAAATAATATTACTCAGGAATAAGCTACAGTTCTAAAAGCTGTGAAAAGCCAGGGTCCATGACAGGGACATCTCAGATCCCAGAACTTGCAATAGAAGGAAAGATTACTTCACTATCCCAGAGTGGGTAGTGCTTACTCCTCTCTGTGCTGGAGGTAGACAATCCTGGATATGATAACTGAACAGAAAAAACTTCTCTCAACAACTTCTCAGGGAGGTTTTCAGACTTCTACAGATAACCTGTGTTGGCCAGTATGTGAAGGCAGTTCCCAATTACTAGTACCCAAGAAAGGGTTATGAACCTGTGTCCTATCACTCTATTGCTTGGAGTTGGCCATTTAAAAAACAAAAATCCCTGGCAGGGATGTAAAGGAGATTGCCAAAAGGTGGGCATGTCTCTGTCCGAATAGATATTGTACAATCCCAGCAGCTTTCTCACATTCCTTGGCCTGCAAATGATAATAGGAAGATGCTCACACCTGCCTAGGAAGAGACATCAAAGTATAGTAATGTTCTTGGCTCAAACATCAGTCATGTGAGGGAACTTGAAAGCAGATGCAATCTTTTACTTGCCCTTGGTCTGTCTGTATTTGGCTCTTCCCACAAGATTGCATTTTGTTTTTGGTTTGTACTATCTGTCTCTGTCCTCAATAGAAAGTGAAGAAATATAGATGCAATTCCCAGTTCAAATTCAGAGAGACATTTTGGGACAACTGTAGGAATTTCTGATTAGGAGAAATCAAGCAGTGGAGCCAGCCCTCAGCAACCAAGCGTGCAGTTTGCTGGGTCACCACGTCCTCAGCAGGTGCCCTCGCACATTCCTCCACACTAGCACCATGAGCCAACAACTCAACTCCTGCTGGCCAAGCGTGGAGCTCTCTGAGCACAGGGTAGTTCTGCCACCCCACAGGCAGCTCGCAAAGCCAGGATGCTCCACAAGCGCGTTCCTGCCAAACCCCCGCGTTCTCCCCTAAACTGGGACTGAAGCAATTCCCACCCTGAGCACCTACAAGCAGCCACTTACTTCCTTTAATAAAATTATTTTTTCCTGAGCCCCCATTTCCTGAGCCCCCATTTCTTTCAGCAGTTATAGACACTGTCAAGAAGTGCAAGGACATTCAGAGCAATATAATATATAATGCAAGTCTAATAGAACCCAGGATAGGCCAAAGAAAAAAAAGAGTTGTAATCTCTGGAGATTATTTTATTCCTGAGGTCCAGTTGCCCCACATGTATCATGTAGCAGTGGCAAAAGTTAACAGCTTGGAAACAGTTCTAACAACATCTGAAGAACTGGCAGAGCAGAGAACGGACCCGGACCCCCCTCCCAGTTTCCCTCCCTCCCTCAGCACCTGAACACCCAGACTGTACGGAAGGTTCGTAGCCCACATTCCAGTTACAGATGGGAAAGAATTAGGCATTAACTTAGCGATCACTCCCTCCGTTCTTCCTATTCTAGACAGGTTCCCAAAGAAACAAAGAGGTACAGAAGAGTTATCTGCATTTCCAACTCAAGTTCCTCTCCACAACTCTTGGCAACTGCTCCTCCTTCCAAAACATCATGTGCTTTAAGACAACTGTTTCACTTACTTCAGAATGACATTGGTTCCTCCCTTTTGATAGTACAGGTGATTGTTTTGGACTGCATGACCACAGCCATAAAAGAACCCTGTGATGTTAATGATCCTGTAGCTGTCATTCAGCAAGGCATTGGAATTCTCATATTCTTTTATAGAGTTTCCTAAATAGAAGGAACAATATGAGAATACTGTCATTTGGTCTATCTGATTTCTGAAATTTCTATCTTAAATTTCATTCTCTACTAAAATTCAACAAGAACCAAGTTTCTGGCAGACAAGCATATTTGTGTTTTCAGTACTGATTCAAGAACACCGGAACAGAGTAAAATAATCAAACACCACAAATCTATAAAGCTGTTCAAGTGCCTGCACCCCACTAACCTGATGGGCTCAAATTCTACAAACAGTTGGCAAATATACACACATAGTATTTCATTTTTTCCACTTCGATCTTGAAATTTGTTCTGCACTAAGTATACCTCACACAGAACCAATTCATTTTCATGCCTTTCCAAGCTGCAATGGTTACATGCAATTAGGGAAGTAAAACCACAGGAAACTGCTAAAAGAAAATAATACAAAGGCACCAACAATCTGTATTTAAACAGGGATTGGTTAAAAAGAATCCTAAAACTATGTTTTGGATTCCAAAAAAAATGTCTGAAAATACTACAAATGTAAGAAAATCCTAAGAGAAAAGTCTGTAATCACATATATAACCACATACCACACAGGTAATACAGAAAATTTTATGTGGATAGATGTGGGTAAAATAAATCAGACTGAACTAGAAATATTATTTTAGATTGAAAGAATTTCTTAAGAAAGCATTTTTTATGTTTTGACACTAGAATAGATTGCCCAGGGAGGTTGTGGAGTCTCCATCCTTGGAGACATTCAAAGCCCAGGTGGACACAATCCTGGGAAACCTGCTCTAACAGACCCTACTCGAGCAGGGTGTTCGGACCAGATCATCTCCAGAGGCCCCTTCCAACTTCCAAGTGTTCTGTGACTCTGAGAATTAAGAAAGCAATATTAATATACCAGGAGGCTTTTACTCAGAACAATTTCTTGTGTACCTGAAAAATGCATGGTAAGCCAAATCCTTTCATCACTTATATTAGCAGGTTCCCGCATCCAAGTTCCAAATGTTTGTTGCACAGTGACCAGGTGAACAGGACTTCCCACAGATGTTACAACACATTCTGGTAGAGAAGAAGCCTGGGTTCATTATCTCTGCTTTAAAGCAGTAAGCAGCAGTTAGTCTTGCTTTCTCTAGCACATTACCAGGTATTTTTGGATGATCACTGGTTCTCTCTTCAGCTTTTCCAGCCAAAGTGTCATCATTTGGAACAGCACGTGTCTCACCTAGAATTGAGAGAAGGGGTAAAAATAAATAAATAAATAAATAAATAAATAAATAGTATCTTCCTATATTTGGCATTTAGCCTACTAAATTTCTTATTTTTCAAAGTGTATTTTTGAATGGCTTATTAACATAATCATTCAATTTATCATCTTTAACAAATTCTACTGGATATGGATATTCCCTTATATAAATCTAAAACCTTGCTTTTTTTTTTTTTTTTTTTTAAAAAAAAAGCTTTTCATGAAGTCAGTATTGCAAAGAGATTCAGGAGCAAAACACCAACCTTTGACTCACTCAAATTTATCATCTTATAAAATAGAAAATACAATTTTCTTTCTATTAAAATGAAGGTCAGCTAGATGGAAAGATTTAACCTTTACCCAATGTATGTTCGCAATTAAAAATACAGTACAGTATATCATTAAAAATATATGTTTCCCATATATGGGATGCAAAAGCACTAAAAGGGAGCAAGGCTTTCCTTGCCATTGTTTTATTATGAAAAGCAATTCTGTTTTAAGTTTCACTTGCTGTCACCTACTCTCTAATTTTTGGTACCCACTCTATTTTTGGCAGCACAGCTATCACCACAGTATTTTTCCTCTAGAATTCTCTTATCTAGGCAAGCATGGCACTTATGTCATGTTTACACTAACCTGTATTATCTAATGGGCTGAGCTTAAAAGTGAAGCCAAAAGTTCACAAGTTCTAACTATGTCTATCCCTGGTTTATAGAATTGCCAAGATCAAGTCAATTCGTTCTCTCCCAAGTCTCCACTTTCCTAACATATAACACCAGAAACAAAAGTAATTTCAATCTGCAGACAAGGATATGGTTCTGTGCCAGGAACTGCAAAGTATTCGTTCCTCCGAAATAGATGCTGTTTATAACTGGGAAAACCTAGGTTCTTCTGGAAAAAAATAAAAAAGGATAAACCTTGTCTCCCTTCACTGAAGGAAGTGTTTGGCCCAGTTTGTTTCCTAAAGTTGTCCAGCTGACCATTGATTTTAAGTAAATAATTTTGTTTAACAGATTTAATTTCCTAGCTGTGAATTTCTGAGTAGAAAGACAGTTTTGCATCTTTCCTTAAAAAAAAGTTGACACAGTTGAGACAGTTGGCTGATTTGTCAATAATACCAAAATTATTTCTTTGAGAATTAGTGAGAGCTAAACTCAAAGCTTCATGTGCAGATCTACCTCCACCAGCAGCTGGGACATGCTCCCATGCTCCACAGACAACTGCGAAAGTTTCACTGCAGCCATCAATGCCCAAAGCATCAGCAGTGCACCAACACACACCCTGCAAAACTAGTCTTAACAGCGCAGGTAAGCCATTAATGCCATTTTTACTTTATAGCTGTAAAGATGTGAAAGACTGAATCAAATTATATACATAGTATACATATTTTTCCCCAACCCTCAACTATTCAAAAGAGAGCTGATGGGTTTTTCCTTAGTGTTGACTGTTAAAACAGTGAAATGAAATTACTTAAGATACCTTTTTCTATAAACTGAGAAAGCTCTTTTGCCTTTAAAACAACAGAAGACATTTTACTCCGCTCTGTGCTGAAGATGCTTCATCTCGCTGCAGCCTTGTTTGCTGACCCCACTCGTACATCCGATCCCTTCACCCAGTTCTCACTGCCTGACGGGCAGGCTGCAAACTCATTGTCGCTTTTCAGCAGATCTCTGGGCTAAACCCAACTATGAAGAAGTTTAAATGGGAAGTGTAGCAGTAAAAAAATATTATAATGGTAAGGTAATGCTGAAAGGGTAGTGTGACTTCCAGAGGGAGGAAAGGACAGGTTACATTGCACTGTTGCTTTCTCCTGTAGGTTTTACTCTGTCTTTATTTGTGCAGAAAGAAACCATTTCAAAACAGAGAAAGAACAAAATGTATTTCTTCCATCCATTTATCAATGACTTTTGGTGATGTAAATTTTGAAGGTTGTATCAGACTGCTACATGCAATTTTCATTGGTTTTTTTTCATCAAAAAAAAGAGATATATGTCCTACTGATTCTGAGCATAAAATGTTCTGACTAAAAGGTAATAGTTGACAAGACAATAAAACTACCAATTGGACTATCTGGGGGAATGGAGAGAAGAAGGGAAGGAGAGAGGAAGAGAAGGAAGGAGAGAACAAGAGAGAAAGGAAAAGAAATGTTTTGTTTCTTTCAGAATTAGTTAACAGTAACATCGAGAGAAAACACCTCTGAGCTTCCAACTCACTGCCCTCTTCTGATAATGAAATCAAGATTTACTGTTTCCAAATTTTATCTGAGGAAAACATTGCTATAAATAATATATATAAAAGAACAAATATAACAATGTAACAATTACAGTTGTAAAGTAGTGTATATGTTCTCCCTTGTTAAAAAGATAAGAATATTTAATCTCCAGATTACAAAAGCTGGTTTATTGTTTGTAGTTTGATAATGAGATCTCAGCCTATTGCTCATAAAAAGTAGATACTAGTTGAGGAAAATCTCTTCTCTGCTAGATTATTTGATCATTACTCCCACTGGCACCTCAGGGTTTCAAATCCTTTAGAAAACCACCAAATAGCTTAACCTCCAAAGCACTTCAGTCTGTTCCACACTTTAAAACAGGCTACTTGCGTAAATGGCCCTATTCTATCTTGTACAGCAGTTCCCACATTTCTGTATCATGATTAGGATGAGATTTCTGCTTCATTGTAAGAAGGAGCCTCCTTAGGCTCCTTTCTAACAGTTCAATAGCCAGCAGTCCCAAGTGAGGTTCTTGCATGCTACTACAATTACATGCTACACTGGAGAGAGGAAAAAAAAGAAAAGAAAAAAAACACCAAGAGAGGGAAATAATTGATATATGTTCCATATATTCCACTTAGTATTAAATATTCAGTGCAACTGGTTAATAGCAGCTATAATAAAAAAAAATTCATTTTAGCAAACTGTTCAGAATGATGGTGAGGGGAAATATTAATGCACATACTAATCTTTGCTCAAAATCATCAGTTATCTGCTTGCAGCAGACAATTCAGGTGCTAGAAAGCCTTAATACTGTGTGCTTCGCAAACAAGGTAAAGCGCCAGTGGTGTCACCCTGGCAGAAGAAAGAAAGAAGATAGGAGAATATCTCAGATGCACTATCACCAAAAGCTTTTTTCTTAATAGTGGAGAACTCTACCCTCTCCCCACATTTTCATCACTGGAGCATAAAATCACATCACCCTACTAACAGTGAGACATACTGATCAGACGGGGTATATAAGGCTTAACTGCATGAAGTTTTCATGCTGTTCACCTTTGGTGTGCTTCTCAAGAACCTACATTCACAATTACAACAGAAAACCCACTTTACCGAACACTTTCAGAGATAACTACTTTCTCTTCTAGAAACGAGAAAGGAGGAAGATCAGGAAACAAGACATTCTTTGCTTCCTTTTATCAGATCACTCTGACCTCACCAAAAACTAGACTGCTCATCTAGGAGGAAAATTTGTCCCAGAAGTTCAGCAGCAGCCAGAGTAACTGCAAGCAGCAATCATCTTTGGTACCAAAAGTACTGCTAGCCAGTGTTTAAGGACAAGGACAGCAGAGGGCAGATCCAGTAGGTCTATCAAGAAAACGAAAGTTTGCTTCCATTCAAACTGTAGTGAGCTACAAATATGGTGCTGCTCTGCAACAGCTTCTCTTTACTTTCCATAATCAGGTGACGGCTTGAACAAAACTTTTCCAGTCACCACAATACCACACTGTTTGGGCACCCATGTTCCTGAATCACCAGCTCTGCCTCATCTCCTGGTGATAATTCACTGTCAGAAGAAAGATTTTCCTCTTCTGGTATATAGAACATTTTAGAAATGGATACTTCAAAGTCTTCTTTTTTTCAGCTTTACATTTGTGCAGTTTTGTTAATAATCAAAATATCTTTAAAATATGTGAGAGTCAGACCAATTAATATAATCTTGAACCTGTCAAGAATGCTAGAGAGAACAAAGCAAAGAATGAACCTGTGCATTTGCTGCTGTACACGTTCTCCTGAAGGTGGGCTTTACTCTTACGTTTTCCCGGGGGTCCTGGGGGCCCAGGTGGTCCAGGAGGCCCTGGTGGTCCAGGTTCACCTTTTGCACCTAGGCACAAAACACAGCAGGATATTGCAGGCCCTGTAGGCAAACGAGTGACCAGCAGAGAACTCTACATGCCCACTGATATGATAGATTTGGAGATCTCTCTAAATAGCCTCACTTTTCTTAAGAGGTTGCTGTGTACAGGAATATAGCTCAATAAACTCACTCGATGCTGTCTGGCAGCCAGCGAACCAGTGGAATTTCACAAGTTCTAGGACAGAGCAGGTGTCTGCATTACTGGCATCTACAGCGCTATAAGTTTAGGCAGTTTGTATTTGTAACTGCCATGATGCTTCACTCATGCATTCTTGAATAGAAAACTGCCCCTTATGTTCTAATATGAAAAAAAATGCACTGTAAGAAGAGAGTAGGAAGAAACAATCTATCTAAAAGCATGCTGGAAAGGATGGAATTCACACAACCTCCATCCAAAGCCTGAATACAAAAGGTTTTGTGTAACTGCATTATTAAGAGAACATGATCTCCTGGGCAGTTCTCTTAACTTCCTGGATCTACAAACACTCTTCAGACTATTACTAAGGGATTCTAATATCTGAACTGTAGCTATACCCAAAAGCTCCACTGTATATACTGCAGTGTGTTATATTTGCCTGTCCTACTCTCGGAGATCACATTCATGCTGCAAAAGCAGAGTACATCTTTCTTTTTCCCTGTATGATGACCCAAGAGAGCTCCTAAGAGCACTACTTCTTACCTTCTAATATCACATCATTGTTTGCATCCCCTTTATCACCCTTTGCTCCTCTTGCACCTTTTCCTCCTGGCATACCATCTTTGCCAGGTAAACCCATTTCTCCTGGTTCTCCTTTTGCTCCTTGATCACCTTTTGGTCCTGGGACACCTAGAAATAAGAAGCATTGCAGTGCTGAAAAGGATACTCTTCCCCTAAAACCATGTTTCCCAAAGTCAATATGTTCCTTTTTTAAAAAAAGGAAAAAACAAAATGTATTCTTATTAGGGTTTTCGACATTACTATGTTTCCCCTCGCTAAGTTTAACTTTGTAATTTGTTTGGTTTGGACTGAACTTATATGGAAATAGCATAAAATTCATTAAGTGCAAATACTACATTCTTTACCCATTTTTCTCCAAGTTTTCCATATGAGATAGAGAGAGACTTGGCCATTCTTGGATAAGTAGAAATACTAAGGAAAAATATGAAGCGATATATTTAGATGCATATCGGTAACAGCTGGGATTTGTACAGCATCGTTTTCACACTTCAGAAGAGAGAAATGCAACACTTGTACTACTAGAAGTGTGAGTGTGCTTGCAGGCATACATTAGAAATAAATCGAGTCTTAAGGTAACTGCATTTGACCAGAACAGTAAAGAAGGAATTATAATAAAGAAAATCAAAAATACCTGTTTTTCCTCTTTTTCCATTTAATCCTGGTTCACCCTTTTGTCCTGGTATACCCGGAACTCCATCTGATCCATTGTGACCAGGCATTCCATCCAGTCCAGGAGGCCCTGGACAGAACAAAGGGCATAGCTGAATTTTCACTGTTAAATGAAATTAATCCTTAAAAATAATACTTATTAGACACTATTAGACATTTATCCATTACATTTACTATGGCTATCAGTATCATTCTTCTTTTCTTTTGTTTTTAAACAGCTAGTTATAAAACCTTTGTTTTACATAAGAAAACTGTTTCCAAACTGAATGCTGTACACATTCTGCATTAAGGGCACAAAACATCAACCTCTTGGATTCTGCTTCAAAGACAAACCCAGTGGAACCTGTCCTGTCCTTGGTTCTGACAGTAACCACAGCATCCTCCCTAAACAACATAACTTTTAATATTGCTTCTGACACCTGCCAGACTAAAGTGACATGAACATTTACCTACTTGCCCAGATTCCTGTAGTGCCAAAATGTGGTTGGCTTAACAGAGAAGCCATTTTTCCTTCTCATGTCATTATCTGAATCTCACAAACAAAAAGTACCTGACACTTCTCTGATAAAGAACATGATTTTAAGCAGGTCCACAGCCAAAAAAGCTGGGAAAGAAAGTAGCCATTCACATGCCTAGCAACCATGAGTGAGAACAGAGAGAATTAAATAAGAAAAAGAAAAGGTAAAGTTTTATAGAAAAAAAACATAACCAAAACTTTAAAGCAATGCTTTTAATATTTAATAAAAATGCCAGTTTATTCTTTTTATTTATTTATTATTTACTCACCTCTTCAGCTAACTTTTCCATCTGATTTTGATCAAAGATGTTTTAGGAAATGAAGCTATTCCACTCCTTCCAGCATAGGGAGTGAAATTACAATACCTAAAGCCTCCCTCACTTCCGAAGGGACACAAGTTGACTCAAGCAGAGAAATTAAAACAACACTCATTCAAGGCTCTCTCATTCTAATTAGCAAATGAAGGTTATTCTGCAAGAGTTACTTTCCTACACTTCAGCATTTTATATCAACAACTGTTTCAATTATCCAAAAATGTTACTGTAACTGCAAAAGTATCTTACCTGGGGGGCCAGGGGGACCTCCATCAAGAACAAGCAAAGAAGCACAAGAAAGAAAAAAATGTGAGATTAACTCAGCAAGAACACAGAAACCAATTCCCAAACTGAACTTATTACCATTACAGTAGAAGAGTGAAAGGAAGAAAAAGCCTTTCCAATTTTAAAAGGCATATCTATGGATTTTGCAGTTTTGTATGAAAATGAATAAGGAGGCATTAGCACAAACTCAGCTACACTTACTGAGAGATCACCCTTCTAAGCAGTTATATATGCAAACCTTCCGCAAATGCCAGATGAAAAAGTTTTAACAAGCATCTGCTAAAGCATAAGCTCATTATTAGGATTTCAAGTGCCTTTCCAATGTCACAAACCAAACCACTCAGCCATCATTTTATTTCAAATACAGAAGAGACTCTAAAATCATTTTGTGGTAGTATAATAGCTTTAAGGTACTTCTGAAAGTCATGATTAAAAAAATCTGTAGAAAATATACATGAAAAACACATGCTTCCCTGAGTTTTTCAGGATCCAGTCTATTTAAACAGGGGAAAAAATGCCATCCCTATAAGCTACATTTAAATCACTGTTAAGCTTTTTACATTTAATTGTTCTTTAGACTGGATCAGACTGTCCACAGAAATGTACTGTATTTTAGAAACTCCACTTGCCTTATTCAGCAACATGTAATATATAGAAATTCATCTTGTTTTCTCTGACAAGGCTTTAGTAAGAAGGAAGCTTAGCAGGCAAGACTAAGGAACACAAAATGTTTCTGCAACAAGATTTATGTTATGAGACCTCCAATATACATTTGTTGAAAGATGGGGAAAGTTAGGAAGATTCAAAGAAAGGTGTTGCTGCAATTAAGAAAACAACCTAAGTCTGTAGACATTTCTATCCAGCTGACAAAGGACTGTCACATTTCTAGTAAAACTATGTAAAACAGACAATTATGGAAATTACAAGACTTCCTCTAAACATGACAGCTTTGACCAGAAAGCTTTGTGAGTAAAATGAAAAGCACTTTATAATGCCATTACAGAGATGATCACTTTTAATCAGTGCAGACAGTAACATCAGTTAGTAACTGACATCTTTCCACTAAATGACCTTATTTTTCATGCTGTGCATGCAACATCCACTACTGCCTTCTATTATTTTGTCATCTCAAATTCTAAGGATCCTGATTATCCTCATATCAGCATAAGATAAACAAGAAATGTGCCTGAGAAGTAGTAAGTGTCATAGAGGGCTACAGCAGAGAAAGCTGGAGGCAGACACAGCGTAACTGTGCGGAGGCACCACGGAGCTGCTTTGGACAGCAAGGCAGTTGCTTCAGTTCAAGCACACACGAATTCAGAGTTCTGGAGGCCAGAGAAACACACATTTTTGCTGCCTGCCGTTCAGCCTCTGCTGCAAGCAGAATTTGCGAGCAGTTTCAGGAGCAGTGTTTAATATCTCTCTATGCTGAGGTAGTTGTTATTTGTGTTCAAAGCAGTAGTCAAACAGCCCTTACACCCAATTGAAAAGATAAGCCACACAGCAAGTGAAGAGTTCTCCTAAACTCATAAATAGTGGCTGATTTCCAGTCTTCTCACTTTCAAAGAGAATAAACAGCTCAGTCCATTAGCATCTTCAAAGCTCTTAAGTTGGCTACTACTTGATATTTTCTTCCACTTCACACAGAAACTTCTCAAATCTTCTGGTGCTGAAGCCATCAGCCTATTCCAACTGCCCCCGACACATGAAACCAGACAACCTGTTGCCACACTCTAAGGCTCGGAAGGTAAAAACATTGCTTATCTAAGTCCCACGACTCCACAGCAACTACTACAATGGAAGTAAGTTTCCGTAACTTATGTATTCATCCCATGTCAGGCTTTGAATGCTGGGGACACATGCAAAAATACCCAGAATAATGGTCAATTAGTATTGTAAACATTCAAGTTTTGTTGATGAAAACTACATGGGAAGAAATAGATCCAAGCATCATAATCTGAATTCCTTAAATTTCTGTGTTTATAATAAACAGATATAAGCAAGTTGTAAACTTATTATCTTTTTTAATGAATTTATCCTTTTAAAATAAATAAGCCAATCATAATAGAGTAAATAGCATATATCTTTGACATTCTAAACTCTATTTCAAGCTCTCCGTAAACATTGTATTTTCATATTCCTGAATGAAAAATAAGCGTAATGCTTAAGGCAGAAAACTTACCTGTTAAACACATCCCTTTTGTGCTGTTACATAAATCCATCATCACTCGGACCTAACATTGCAAAGAAAATAAAGTTCAAAACAATGCATGCCATAACAATCCAAAAAATAAAATCCCATTTACCTTGGCTGCAAGAATCATGCAGAAACCGAAGACTTAACCATCTACTTTTTACTTAGAAGAACAAAATGTTTAAGATGTTATTTTCACATTTCAACACTGTATCTTTTTAGACTGTGGTTCTCTTGTAAGGATTTGTTCAATATACTTCATTTTAAACCTTACCGAAGATAAGAAAACACTGGGCAGACAACTCCACATATCAGGCATTAAGCTTTACACCTTACTATAATTATAATGCATGTTGTTGCTCATGCATGGCTCTATCAAAGGAAAGCATTAACAACTCAAATCAGCTAGTAAGTGTTAAATTCAAGTATATTTTAGATTTATATCAAATGAGGGATGTTTTTCCAACCAAGTACATCCGATGCGGAAGATTGCAAGCCATTTATTTCCTTTACTTAGAATAACTCAGATTTGTGAAGTCGGAATGAACCTTCCTCCATTCAAAATATTCGAATCCAATAATGACAAGCTTTACAAAACAACGACAGAGGAAGTAAATTCATACAGATTCTTTAAGCCAGTGCGGGTCAAAATTTATCAACTAAATCTCATGTTGCCAATATGAACTTTTCAAAGTTGTACTCCATTAATTACCAGAGTTAAGATAGCATTCAGCTTATCACGAGAGAGTAAATTGGAACCAAAAGGGCAGAAAGAGTTAACTTCATATACCCAACAATTCAGTATGCAGGGAGGTTTACGCTTCTTGTATCTGTACGTGGGTTGCTGATACAGCTTTACAGCTACATCTATCAACAGCAAATACCTATTAATGGCAAATATTTGCCACAAAGCTGTATTAGCCAAATGGCCAGTGTGCTGGCATAGCTCAGCCGTGCTTCGCTGCTGCGACACGTTGGCTTCCCAGCCTACAAGACACTCTGGGGTAGACTGCTCCTGAAGACCGTGTGAACGCATTTACTGCATCTGATGTACTGAGATCCCACTCCACTTGCAGAAAGCCTGAATTAAAAAACCCTGGAAGTGAACTGTTCGTTCTGGCTGGTCAGATACTCATTTTATGCACTGCATGATGAGAAACAAGAATATAAAGTGTTTTGCAATTCATCAAGACTTTCAACAGATATAAGAGGAATATTAAAAATATGAGCACTAGAATTGCCTCAACTTTCTGTTGGAAAAACCTAACTTCTATATTCAAAGAGGAAATACTATTATTTCAGATCTTTACAATATCTGGTAAGTTATGAACATTTTTACATAGAGAGTTGCACTCCAGTTTAGTACAGTTGTTTTATTTACAAATATTGAAATACAGTAGTCTCAAAATACAGAAAAAGTGCAAGTTAATGTGAAGGGCAAAGAATAACATTTAACACTAGCACCTAAGCTTACTTCTCACTGCCAGTCCTCATTGCTATAGCTCAAGCATCTTTGATGGCACATCTTTTGCTGCAAAAATCAAACTATATTTGATTACAGATTTTAATTCCGTCAGACACACTTGATTCCAAACTGTACTGAAATACAAAAATACTTAGACTTTAAATCAGGTAGCTCTTCTCTACTAAATAAAAAATAAGAGCTACCTGATTTGCCATATCAGAACGTATTTGTCCTCTTCCCTATCATCCTTTGGAAGAATTTGGCTTCTACGCTATAATTTATAGAATACATGTTGTTCAATTGTAGGTTTTTTGTTTGTTGGTTTGTTTTTGTTTTAAATTCAAACTGCATTTAATCTAATTGGTTTTGTTGAGATGGCTGAAGGGATTACAGCCCCATTTGGAGGCTTCAAGTTGTCTCAACAGCATTATTTTTGCCTACTGGTGCAGTCCAGGTGACGGAAACAAATGGCACTTAAGAATTGAATGTGCTATAACAAAGAGCCTACATCAGAATCTCCATCCTACATGGAAAGGTCATTACATCGGCCCTATTGACCAGCATATTTGCCAAGAAAGGTACAGATGTGAGTATCTCGTTTAAATACTACAGTCTTCTTTCTTTTTCACAAAAAAAAAAAAAGCCTGAAAAAATGAGGAAACAACCTAAACTATGAAGCAACTATTCAGGTAATTAAATACCCACAGGCTACCGCCTTTTCCATGATTTAAATCCCACCTAAAGGTCATTGCTCACAAACCAACTGGACAGCTATCCTCTCAACAGCCCTCTTGCAACAGCAGATTTGTCAGGTTCCTATTTTTATTATTTTAAAAATAAATACTGCTATCAGAAAACACAGAACTAAAACTATACTTGTGCTACTGAAGCTCAAATATAATTTTTGATTTCTAAAGTTACTTCAAAGATTCTTGAATGTTGTCCACAAAACACGTTTTCCCCAACCAGCTGTTGTATACAGCTATAAGGTACTGATATCTGCTAAACATGAGTTTGTACATAAATCATCTCTCCAAGAAGACTGATTCTGCTCATAGCCTCCTTTTACAGCCCACATTCGGCAGAGCCTAAAGGCTACTGACACAAGAGGCATCATCCCACTGCCCACGAAGACTTCTCACTCACGCCATAGAGTCCTCAGGTCTTCATATTGGAGCAAATATAAAAACAGAAAAGGGGGGTGGTTGAGAATTTTGCTAAGGATTTTTCCCTTGAGCAAGTGAGACATGCACTTTTCTGAGAAGCAGACAAATTGAAAAGTGTTCAGTGGAAAGCAACTCCCTGCAGGGTAATACGTTTAGATGAAGCATGTCTAACACAGCAGCAGCCACAGCGTTGACTTACACGGAAGAGTTGCACAAGTGAACAATCCTGTCACATGCTGTTAAAATACGCATCCCGTCACTCAGTGCTACTTGGAGAGGGCAATAAATTTCATTTAAGCCACATCTGCTACTTAATGACAGATTGGCTTGCCTAGCTGTCCGTGCAAAGCCACCTAGGCAGCCCATTAATGAGCCAGGCCTGAGGACCTGGCAGCAAATGGAACCAACAGCACTCAGACCCTGCCAGGATCGGAAACTTCTCTGTGATAATTTGGTTTGTGCATCCTTTGGATTCAAAGCAGCAATTCAAAACAGATGGAACAAACTGAGCTGTATCTGCCAAACATAAAGAAGAGCTGTTAAGAAAAACAGGAAGAAATTTGGCCAAATGTTTGGTGAAAAATTCAGGTACAACACACAAAAACATTCAGGAAAAGCTGCACAATTTTGCAAAAATCTAAGGAAAACATTCTAATTTTTCCTATGTTTCTGACAACTCATCTGATGTTTTCTAATTTGAAAAAACTCTGGCCAGTAAGAAAAACGTGTAAACATTTGGTTTACCTATATGTATATATATTCCATTTTGACCCAAAATAATGGTTTTTTTTTTCGAATTGCTAAATAAAGTTATATTATTCACATTATTTTAAGTACCTTTTGAGTACAAAGCTAGGCGATTTTAAGACTCCAGGAAATAAAATGCTCTACTGAGACACATCCAGTTCAATAGCCAGCACCCTTCAATGTGCCGTACTACTAAAAATTAGAGGAAAAACCTTCTAACTGAGGAGGTCTTGTGCTGCAAACTCTAAATTCAAAGCAGTAGTGTCCTAAGGGGGGAAAAAGGAGGGGAGGAGAGAAAAAAGAAAGAAAGAAAAGAAAACGACCTACATCCTAAAACCCCAATCGACCGCACTATCAAACTTTGGGGTTATAAACACCTATGTCCCACAATCTTAATAACCCCAACAACCTCATACAGGTGTTACTGAAAAGCTCTTTCCCGCTGGTCGTTTTTAAGAGCAGTAGAACAAGCACGGGGGGTGCCGCCGGTGCCGCCAAGCCCGCTCGCGCCGGCGCCCCGCAGCCTGCGCAGGTTCCGCCGCGCGCGGGCGCGGCCGCCCTACCGGCACCACGGAGTAGGTGAGCAGCGTGAGCAGCTCCTCGCCGTCGCCGCGCACGTGGCCGCGGCGGCTCCGCCTGCTGCGCGCGGCCGCGGGGGGCGCCGCGGCGGCGGGGCCGGGGCCGGGCCCGGCGGGCGCCGCCTGCAGCTCGCGCAGCGCCGCGTCCAGCTGCCGCCACTGCGCCAGCAGGAAGAGCGTCCCCGCGGCGCTGAGCGCCCACAGCAGCCCCAGCGCGCCCAGCAGCCACCGCGCCGCCTCCATGGCCCGCGCGGAGCGGCGCGCGCCGCCCGCCGCGCTTTATGCGGCCCGCGCCGCGGGGAGGGGCGCTGGGCCCGCGCCGCCGCGCGTGGGGGGCGCTGGGCACGGGCCACGTACGCGCCTGGCCGCGCGGGGAGCCGTGTCGCAGCCTGCCGGGGCTGCTGCGCCCTCCTGCCGCACGGCCCACGGGACGCGTCCCAGCCCCCGCCCTACACCACACAATCGGGAATCCAGGGCCTCACTGAGAGGGGGTCTGTTTTTAAAAAACAATACATTATATAAAACTTAATTTAGCTATTTAAAAAGAAAATCGTGACAGAACTGCACTTCAGTGTTCAATTCACTCTACATTCCCACTATTAGCTTAGAAAGAAGCATCAAACAAAAGGGATTTCATTGACAAGCTCTTGCAGTATTGTCCCAGCTAAGCTCCTGCATGGAAGCCCACTAACATCATACAGACAACACATGTATCTTTATGCAGGATGAGCAGTCTTACGAGGTGTTCCGCCAGTAAAACATGAAATAGTGACATTCTGAGGAATAACCACAAAAATAAATGTACAGCAGTCTTTCAATAACACCTCTGAGAGACCTTTGCCCTTGGCAAACTTCTAAAGATCAAAAAAAAGTGCTTAACCTAGGAACATTTCTTTCTATAGCAAAGAACATTACAAGAAAAAACATTGATAGGTTGATAGCCTAGCTTATTATAAGGGTGCATATAAGAGGTTTGCTTATACTATAATTGTGCCTTGTAAAGGAAAACAACACATCGCATACAACCTCTTTTAGGAATTCCTGTCTTAAACAAACTTAGTTTATAATTTCATAGATATAATAAAACCAGTAAGCATCTATCATAATAGGAAAGTAAGGCTTTTTCCTTCTTGAGAACATAAACAGAACTGCCCTCCCAAGACTCTACTGCATAAGGAGCAGTGATCCTTCATCTTTATTGTGCATTTCAGAGTATAATGATCGAGCAAAACGACCATAATAATCATGAGCTACCATTCAGAGAATAACAGAGGCAACACAGCAGTCTGCCTCCCCATCTGTCTCATCTTGCAAGATTTTCTCTGTATTATCAAAAAGAAATAGAACACTTTATTAACAAATGGGATGTCTGGATCACTAGGAACACCATGAAAACTGTGGTCAAGGGAGCTGCTTAGCTGGTGGAGTTGCAGGATTATGCCTGGGGCTCCTAATTGCTCCAAAGTGGCTACCTATAGCTCAGACCATATAGCAGCCTGTGCAGGTATCGGGCTTAAATTGCTAGAAAACAAGAAGTTGCAAATAAACATTTGTGCACATTGTTTTCTTGGGTAACTGATGCTGAAAGACAGAGCTGCTGAAGACGATGCATGTGTAAGATAAATAACCATACTTCCTCTGATGATGTCATTAAAAGGAAATATGCCAAAAAAAGATTATAATCTTTATGAGCATAGCTAGGGTAATCTCTTTTCCCGAACTAGTTAAAAAGTTATTATAAAGCTTTCATAGCCTAACTGTTATTGACTTAATAGTTATATAGGCCTCTCTAATTTCCTAGGCTTTTAGATATTTGATTCTGATAAATGTTGCAACTAGTTTTTCTGCATGTATATACTCAGGAAAACTGTGCGCGGTATGAGCTATAAAAGCCCTCTCTCTTCATCTCTGTTATCACTACTTAAGGCACGTGATAGAGCAGCAGCCAAGCAGCTGCACAGTTCTTCCATCCAAATCACGGTTATGATCCAATACTGGTGCTGAATCCAACATTGTTTTACTATAGCAAGGCTGCAGCTTTAAAATGTTAAAAGCCTCTTGACCATATGCAGAAAGAAAGGCTCAGTTTTGAAATTCATATTAGGTTTTGTTCTATTCATGTCTGAAAGAAAAAATGGGGTATGTAGGTTTGAAATGTCCTTACAATAACTGTAGGTCAGCTACAATAGCAGACTCAGTGCCTCCGTCTGCACTGAGCTACGTGACCAGCCTCATCCCACAGAATTACCCCAGGCTGATACCAATGCAGCAGACACCAGAATGCAGCCCACTGCATTTCTGCACATACAATACAGCATACTGCATACACAGGCCTGCTTTTCATGGGGGGCGGGGAAAAAAAAAAAAAAAAAAAAAAAAAGGATTTTTAAGAACTAGAAAAAAATAAAGTATTCAAGAACACAGGAAATGGTATAAACTTGATGTTATTATCAGAAAAGGACTTTTCCTATTGGAAGAAGCCTTGGATATGCATATAAAGTACAGTAGAAGGAAAAATGTGATTAGTTTTGCATTATCAGCCCGGGATGAAAGATATTAATAGGAAAGAAATTATGTTAATTTTTTTTCATTGCTATATTTTTGCAGAAGGATTTAATCATAAATTCAATTCTAACAACTGGATGTGTCCTAAACAAACATGTTGTTATCCACACAGCAGACAATTAAAAAAAAAGTCATAGTTCTGGAATAAGTGAAATTAATCACAGGAAGAACAAATAATATTTCATTAGATAGGGCAACGTCCTTTCAACCATTAATTTACATACAAATGAAACTTCTGCATGTAGAGCTGGAACTGCTAGACAATTTTTTACTTAATGAATTACTAGACTGAAAAAAAAAATGAGGCTATATTTTGGCCTCTAAGTTTTCATCGCGTATTTCGGTGGCACAAGAAATTAAAGATCCTTAAAGCAACAGCAAGAGATACCTAATGTAGCTCCTCTGATTTTAGACAATTATTAAGACAGATTTGAAAGAAGTAATAAATTCATGCAGAGCAAATGATATGCCAGCTTTTATTTTAGCATATTTAATGATAAAACTTAAATTAAGAACAAACAAAAAGCAGCTTCTAACTAAGCAAATCAAGCTTTTTAAAATCCAAAGTAAAAGTCTAATATTTCAAGTTGTACAGCACGAAGAATGTGATGTAATGGTATTAACATAATATTTCATTGTTTTTAGATGAACATTCAGTAATCTTGGATGAAGATGCCTTAGAGCACTGGCAGCTAAAGGAAATGTTCCCAGAAAAGCGCTCAGAACTCCTCCAACACACATAAACATTAGAAAAATCAAAGCTGAATCAGGGGGATAGATGACAGAGAGTAAAGTCAACTCAGGCACCATGACTACAACTGCCCATTCATAATTTAAACTATGGAAATAAAGGCTACTGAAAAAGGCACATCCCAAGGGGCTTGGCACATCTATGGCATCTTCGTAACACCACTGGAATCTGGCAAGACTGAGCAGAACTGGAGAAAGCCTCTGAGATCAATTCTTGAACAAAATGGTCCCTGCTTTTGGCAGAAGATCATGCAGATGAAAAAGGCATCACAGGACTAGGAAGACATTCGCCACTCTCCAAAACCCTGCCTGGAATTAAATATTTGATATCTAATGGTATCAAACCTAAATTGTCCTCTATGTTGACAGTGGCACACAAAACATCAAAGAACATTTTTTTGGGTAATGATATTTCAGTAATACAAGAAAAGAAATCTGAGTTGTACACACTGGGGACTCTCATATTTTTCAGGGATTTCTCCCTGGGACAACTTTGGAAAACACTCACCTTTTGCTGGAGGGGAAGGAATGGACACACACAAACACACACACAAACCCAGACCTGCTTCAGAGCTGCGTATCTCCATTTTCAGGGCATAAAATGCGCAGATCTGTGCAGATCTCAAAATGGCACATGGCTGTGACACAACATCCAAATTGTTCTGGGAATACAGGATGGAGGGGGCACTCTGGCAGAGTGCTCGTTTCCTTTGCAGCCATTGTACAGCCCACGTTGCCAGCAAGCCGTTTGGCACATCGCAAGTCTGGGAAGGATCCTCTCCAAGTGCACTGTCTGAATCTAAGTTCCTTGTCCCCACAGGAAAAGATCTGAAGGCACCACAAAAGGACAAGCCATGAATCATGACTTTAAAATTGTGCTTTTCTAAACAAGTATATCAAATCAGAAAGACTTTTAAGAAAAGCGTCATTTTATCAAACACTGAAAAAAGCCACAAGAAAGTGTGCAGGACAGCCTGGCTGCCACCAGCCTGCAGTTCCAATGGTGCTGAGCACCTACCCTTCCGGAGGTGCCCGGGTCCTCTTGGAAGGAAGAGGCCGGGAGCAATAACGAGGTCAAACAATATTCCTGGCAGCGGTATGAGGCTGTATGGGCATGTACATTTACAGACAACAGTATCAGAATGTTCGAACAGCTGAGATGCAACTTTTCTGCTCTATAGCCTTTTCTGCTCTATAGCCTTTTTGCTTTAAGCTATTATTTTTTGCTGTGTAACCTATATTGCCTGAAGCTAGCTTCCATAAAACAGAAACGAGAGTGCTATAGACAGTTGCCATCTAATGATATCATCAGAGGATACACACAGACAACTGGCACAGCAACACAATTTGTTTTTCTTCTTCTTTTCTACTATATTTTTCTACTACTGCTATTATATATTCTAATGAAACAGCCAATTAATAAGATATTCAGGAAATAGTTTAGTTGAGATCATGGCAAAATATTTTTATGACTCTCAAGCACATATTGATAACTTGCCTTTTCCTTTTAGACAATTTCTGTCACTATGGTATAAAATTGCATACCCTTTCCACTGTTTTTCTTATTTATAATCAAGATGTGGACTTTTGTGTCAGTAATGACAGATAATGAGAAATTACTTTTCTCTCAGAAACACATTTCATAATTTTCCAAACTCTTAGTTATTAATTTTTAAATGAATGCTGTTATGCACAGGTGATTTTGTCTTTATGTCTTAAATAATTATATCACTGTCTACTACAGGTATGGAGGGAGCCTGCTGGCAATTAGGAATGAGGATTATTGAGCATTCCAGTTTTATATGAGGCAGAGCTAAAATGATTGGTTTGCTTGTTCATTAAAATAGAATATTCATAAAATAATTAAAAAAAAACTCATAACATGATTCTCCTGGTTATCAGTTAAACCCTTATTCAATTATTTCCCTTTTTTTTTTTTTTTAAATAGAAAATCTCCTGGGCCTGGCATCCCAACAGTTTAAAAATATAATATAAATCATCAGGAAAAATACGTATCAGGAGACTTCCTCTTGGTTACATATGCCAGTCTTTCTTCTTGACTGAAGCCCTAGCAGGGATGCTAGGGCTTTCAATCATGCAACCGTACATCGCATACGCAGCACAGAAACTTCCACCTGTTTGGAACCCACCAAACCCAGATTCTGCAGAGAAATTTTGCACAGAGAAAATGTTTCCATTATTTTGGGTCGCATTCTGGATTCCCCCAGAGTCCCTGAATTCTGAGCTCACAATCAAAGGGCAGTTTTCGTTGTTTTGGTCCATGATGACACTTAAATATTTTTTTCTTTCGCCAGCCGCTCCTTCTGCAGACAGTTATTGCACTGTGCTGTACAGCACAAGATAGTAACACTCCATCAAACACATACACGAGAGAGCATCTGGGCAGCATCTGTATTTCCACAGAACTAACTTCACGCTTTTACAGTCTGGATCCAATACAGAAGCTTAAAATAACATAATTCAGAGGCAATTAGATTGAAATAGCATTTTCAAGCTGAAACACTACACAGTTCTAACTTGGCTCCATTAAGGTTTATGGTATTTATTTTCACTTCAAAAAAATTGTTTCTTATATTTGCTGAAACAATGCAAACAGGAAAAAAGGGTTTTGGAAACTCTCAGTAGCAAAATGCTCTGTAAGATGGACAGAAGTACAGACAAATTTGTATAACAGTAAAAACACACTTTCTGACAAAGCCTTTTCAAGCAGGTAATCCTGTGTGCAAAAAATGCTTTTGTAGAGCTGCTTCAGGCAGCAGGATGATGAGAAAGCAGGCGCAGAGAGACTCCTCTGAATCCTGTCCACTTCAGAGCTCATGCAGCCAAGGCTACTATCTTCACAGATAAATCAGTACCATTAACAAAATAACCAGCAGCCCTTGAAAAGTTCAGAAGATTCAGAACCACTAGAAGTGGTTAATAGCATTTTCATTTTATTATTTCTTCCCAAGCTATATTTGAGTCCTGTGTATTTTATACATCAGTGTAAGTGCTGAGCACCCTCCGCACTGAAAATGTTCTCTTCTGTAAGTACTCTCAAAATGTCTGGTTTACTGTTGGAATCATAGGCACTAGACATTTGGATATACTCCTTTTTCAACAGAAGTTAAACTTCTTTTGAACTTTTGGGATATAGTATCCATATTTGTTAAAATGTTAAAATATGTCTAAAACTACTACTTACCCAAGTGGCAACTATCAAAGATACAACATGGAGAATAAAACAGTGGAATCTTGTTCCCACGATGAAGACCAAATAAAATTACTTGGAAAATATGGGGAAATCAAGTGGTTACTGGAGCACTTCTCTGAAAGTGGCTCCAAAAGACAGCACAAATATTTGAGCTGCTAGAGCTCCCGCAAAGAGAACATGGAGGTCCACATGGGCATTAGTGGGCCATCATGCCCTGCCATCCTGGAATGATCCAAGGAGTGAGAGATTACTGCCAGAACCTGGCCAGTACATGGTGATCATCTGGCCAAACAGCAAAATGCTCTGCAATCTGTAAGACCGCAGTCCTGTGTTTCCATTTAATAGGCCAAGAAACTAGAATTATGCTGGGGGGGGGGGGGGGGGGGGTGGAATCAGACAGGCAGAACAGGCAGATAGTCCTGATCTTCCCTAGTTGTTCTCTGCCAAGAGAGAAAGCACTCTTATTTCAAGTAATCCATTATTAACCCCATCAACATCCTTCTGTAAGATATGGGATTTCCTTGCAACGCAAGGAAAATGCTGCAGGGAGGTGCAGAAAGGCAGCAGGACAGTACTGAAGAGATGCTTCTTGCAAAGTCTTTCTTCTTATTTTTGAGAGGATGGAGAAGAAAGGGCTGACTGCTCAGCTGACTGCTCGTTTTGTGAGGTTAGCCCAAATATTTCAGACCATTTTTCTATTACTGGTTTTATAAAGCTGAGAGTAGGGTTATTGAGGGTAACGGGGGAGCAGGGCCATGATTCCTTTGTGGAGGATAAGGGGGGTAAAACTGAGAGGAGGTTTGTTTGCAAGTCCATCAACTAGGAAAAATTAAATTGCTAAATAGCACTTAATTTAATTTTTCAGAAAGGCCAGCAGCAACAGACCACTCCAGAAGTGAGGACAATCTTATCAGTGGATAACAGAAAAACCTAGCCTCACTCTTTGTTATCTCTTTGGAATCTTCCCCTTACAGAGAGGCAGAAGAAACTGAATCTTATAACCGAGTAGAGCACAGGGTGCTCAGGTTACTTATTACAGGAAAGGAGACTGCAGTCATGGCAATGGGCCAACATACATGTACTTATTTAGCACAGCTGAACTTTGAATCGTAAGAAGTATGTGTGTATATATATATATACACATATACATATATATACACACACACACACACACACACACACACTCTTTTACACATACCACACTATGAATAAGCTGAGGGCAAGAAATAAAAGTTCTCCATGATTTTTCTGTGAGTTTCAAGCACTCTGATAAGGAATTATTTTAAACCTCCCTCATGCTATGCAAAAGATTCAATTAATTTGCTGGCACCAACTGCTCAGTTACTATGAAAAGTAAAATGCATTAACACTGAGTCAGTGTCTTAATATACTGAGTAAATCAGCTTCTTATAAACAATAATAAGAAATACTTGAGGAGTGTGCATACCCATTCAAAAAATAGTTTAAGTTCAACAGAATGTTCCCCACCTCAGAGGGCACTTCTAAGTTTAAGTTCTCTATCATTTCTATTGCAGCCACGAAATAAGAGAATGCGGTGTAAGACTGATGTTCCACAGAGCAGAGCAGAAGATGAACAATCATGTTTGAGACCATATATTTAGTTATCAATCAGTTGAAATCTGAAGGTTTATCCTAACACACTCTAAATTACATGCATATTTTTCAGTTACAAGGGAAAAGATGCTCTCTTAAGGCATCTTTACCTCCCTCTCTATTTCTCCCTTTCTCCAAGGGAGAAATTTGCTCTCAAATTACAATTCCAGCTTTATAGCTGCGGGCAAAGAGAAAAAACTGAGAGTCTTCCCTAGTTTCTATGCATCTAGAAAGGACAAAAGTTCTTCTCAGATCTTGCCCTTTTTCTCACCTGCTGCAGTACCAGCTCAGAAGAAGAAAACAGCATGAATAAGCTGAATAACTAACAGGTAAAAGAAACTCCAGATGCTCAGATACTTAATACAGAGTTCATTTTGGATAGCACATTCATGACCTTCCCCTATAATGCTTTATTACAGATGATTCTGCCAGTGATAAGAACACACTGTCCCTATCTTCAAAACAAGTAGCACTTCCTGAAGTGTACTGGAGTCTGAAGATCTGAGCTTATGCAAGCAGACTGAAAGAAAAAAAATACCCCTATTGCTAACTCTCTGTTTTGACTTTCATTTTTTTAAGGCCATTTTATCAATTTGATGTGCACAGAGGGAGAAGTGATCTTTGGTGAAGCCACCAAGAAAATAAACCTTTTAATAAAATTAAGATGTAATTCCTCTTTGTAAGCAAGAACAGTATTGCCTAACAGTTATTTAATGCTAATTTCCAAAGGCAACAACATCAAAACCCTGCAATACAAGGATTTAAAAGCCAAGTAGATTCATTAAGTCTTATGACACCTTATCATCTCCTTATCAAAAAATAAGGAAAACATTAGAGACCAGAGCAGACACATGAAACAATTTTCCAGATAACCTTGAATTAGCGCCAAGGGTAAGTCATTAACATACACAAGTCTCATATTCTTGTTCTTTGTGAGAAGATTTTGAGGCAAAGATAGGCAGAGATAAGTCCAACTTTGAAATACATTTCCTGGAACTTTACTTTATGATCTCTCCATATGCTTTAATGGAAACATGATTCTCTTCAGAATAGAACTAAAAAAATCACTTTTGAGTGGAAACTGTGTTGAGCTTTACTGACTTTTCACTGCTTCTCTGAATGCACAGTCTTTGATAAATCAGTGTGTGAAAGTCTATAAACTTAAGCCCAGCAGCGTCTCACCAGGATTAACTGCATAACGTACATGCTCCTTGTAGCAGCCTTAGCACAGAGATTTGTTACTGCAGCCTTCAGTCATATCCATTTTGCACGGCTGCTGCAGCAAAATGCTGGCAGGCAGGCACCAGAGCAAGGATTACTACATACAAATACATAACTTTGCTATTTTCTGTCCCTCCCCACCTTCCTACCATATCATTTTTTTCACAAAGGCATTCCATAACTTGGACCTTTTCTAAATCATAACATGCTTTTAGCCTTACTAATAAGATATTTTACCTCTAACTGCCATAAACATTAAGATTATAAGAAAATTTGATTGAAAGAAAGTTTGTAATACAAAGCAAATACTCATTAAGTTATAAGAAATGCCAGAATTAACATTATTCATCAAACAAAAGACAACAGAATCCATCTGATAGTCAAACAACATGCCAATATAACCTCTATAAACCAGGATTCGCATGCGGGTCAGCCTCTTGCTCTTGTCAAATACGGGGAAGAAAACCCACCTCCTCCTTACAATTAAACTGCAATTTCAGAAAGGTTTTATGTTTTTAGAAGTCTGAGGACAACTTCATCGGCCTGTCCTACGGACAGTTACTACCAGAAAAAAAGGTGGTTTTCTTTTTGAAAGTACTTCTAAATGGGAAATGGAACTTCTTGACTAAGGGGAGTCCTGGATAATGGCTGTAAGAATAACAGGATCTTAAAGCCTTAACAGAGTCCTTACTGCACAACCTTGTGACTGCACTGAAGCCATAAGAAAAAAGTGAGTCTGATCCCACTCAACTTGTTTCACTGCAGTGCTTCTGTTATCAGTATTTTTTTCCCCAGTGATTTAACTGGAGTTAGTTTCTTTCTACACAGTTACCATATCAGAATTAAGTTCTTGTTATTAATACAAAATTCTAATCAATTTTATCATATGAACCTCAGGGTTCCTCAGGGATACGTACTCTCATGCTCGGCTACAAAGAACATTTTGCATCCTCTTTTCACAAAACTCTATTGTAAAATATAAAAAAGCCTTATTTTTAATGCTGTAAAAAAGAACTTTGTTAATTCAGCGAATGCCTACTCAGACTCTGAAGAATTTGTAGTATTCAACTACAGATCTTTGTAATGAACAACAAGTTCAATCATTCTGGTTCTATTATACAAATTTCTGGGAATTCTTTGGCCTGAAAAAACTTAAATAAATTTTCTCTGGCTTACGGAAACAATATTTGGTTTAAAGATATATCCCACAGAAGTCAGTCTCAACAAAACCTAGCTTAACTATAAACAAGTGTTTTCATATTCTTTAATCCATTCTGTGCTCACTAAACGACCAATCCAAATGCCTTCTTGCCCCTTCTGGCTCATACACAAGTTCTTTGTATCAGTAAGCAGATAGGTCATTATAGCAGGAAAAGAAAGCCTCAATAAAAACCATCAGCAGATTGTCCATTTTTAGAAAGCAATCCTTTTGTTGAACAAAGAGTCATCTAATGAGTCTGAAGATGCATGTTCAGGAAACTGGTTAGATAACCCTTTTACTCCCCTAAACTTCAAACAACATGGGTTAACAGAGAAGGAATTGGTAATAGTTTAGCATTCCTTAAATTCACTTCTTTTATTAATCTTTGCATTCTAAAACTGTTGAAAATACAAATAAGTAGCTTATTATTTGCATTTGTACATATAATAAAGGATATCTAAGGGCATATGTGTTTCTAAATTAAGCTAATCTTCATTGTCATGGTGATTTAGCAATAATGGAAGTACCCAGAGCACATTTTCTAATAGTAATGTTATTCTGTAATGCTACAGACTGACTTAATGCCTAATAAAACAATATGTCATCTGCAAAGTTAGCGACAGCTGCAACCTCACTAGGATTTGAGCTTTTGTAACTTGCCCAACCTACCGATAACTTCCCTTTATATCCTAAAGGGGAAAAAAATAAATAGTATGTCTGCACTGGCAACAAATATTGAGTTTAACTTATGCTTAGAAAAAACACATAGCAAGTGAAGTCCAAAGCTGGATTTCCTTTCAGCTAGTTAAACCAAATCAACACTGAACAGAGAAAATCAGTTTCAGATCGTGTGAATCTGTTCTCTTCAGAAGTGACCATTCATATTACTTTGTCCACATTAAGAAGCTGTTGGAAATGTACCATAAAAAGAATCGAAACCAGCCTCAAAATCTAACTCTTCCAGAGTGCAAATATCCCTAGTTTACAAGTAGCAAAAACACACAGTCAGCTTGTTAACACAAATATTAACACATGAATTTCCCAGTAGGCTTAAAAATTAAAACCAGACAGCCTCTATTTTTCAAACAAACAAAACAATTCTAACACTTGCATAACATAAGATGATAGGCAACAGATTTTAACCATTATTGCAACCAGCACTGAATATGGGACTCAATAGAATTGTTCATTAGAGATCAGCTCATTTCTGCGTGTACTTTTGTTTCCAGGAAAATTAAACAGTGAAATGATCCTGTAAGCAAGTCTCTGCATAACAAACAGTCATGGAAGGGCGTGTGCACATGGGAAAAAAGGACCAGTGTTCAATGCTCAGTTGGACAATTCTGTTGTCCCCCGGATGTGCGAGCTGTGTAACGTCCATGAGGTCACGGTCACGCCGGAAGCGTTTCCCTGTGAATTCAGTCCTTATTCTCCTCAGACTGTCTGTCTCCCCACTACACATTCAGTAAGATCCTAGGCCCCTTCCAGCTGTTTTCCAAATTAAAAAAATATTCTATCACTAGAACTATTGTATGTAAGTCTTCAATATCTCTGTTCCAAATCCAAATGAGATCATAGCCCTTTATTTATAAGATCTTTCACTCATTACATGGGTTTTCTTACCAAGAGTGCTCTAATTTTTATTTTACTTTCCCTTTGAAATGCTAATACTTGGGCCTTGAGTGAGTTCAGAAGAATGAAAACACTTTATGAGAAACTTTTACATTTGTAGCCTGAGTGTAAAAGACGAGGATGCAGGGACTTACTGTCAGGGGACATAACACGGCCTTGATAAGAACAGACTTGAGGAACTGGATTTTCTAACACCGAGAGCATCAAGGAAAAAAAAAAAAAAGAGAGAGAGATTTTGACCTGCTTCACAAAACAGTCTATTGGGAAGCACTGGGGTAAATTTATAAAAGAGGTAGTTGAGTCAGTTCAGGATTTTCCATAGCAGAAACTAAGATGATTTGGATTTCTGTTGGTGTTTCAAAACAGTAAGCAACAGGCATGACTACCTTATTCACATTTCTGCGTTAGCCTCATCCTCTAATAACATCACCACCTTCTTCCATAGAACTTTAGTCACTCTTTCTATGTGTTTCTTGCTTTATGCTGCTCTTAAAAACATTTGTATTTTTCGTAAGTTAAGTTTGTTAAGGTTGCCCAAGGCTACAGAAATAAATAGGAGCACCACAAAGCAGGGAAAATAGCCTTCACTAGATACAGTAATTCTAGAGACACTAGGCAAAATGGGAATATAAGAGAAAACACAATATACAACTAACACATAGGACAGTTATTAAGATCTTTTCACTGTCAGCACAGGATTGTATATTACTAAAAGTTATCCAGAAATTCACCCCTCTTAATTTTAACATAAAACTATTACAGACTTTTTTTCCTTCTTGATGGAAATTAATAATACATTCAGATGCACTAAACAAAGGATTTATAATATGTCTGTCAGTGATGCCCCCATTTAAATGACAAATCCATCTTTGATCCAGCCTTCAGAGGTAATTACAAACTTTGTTTACTTCTGTGATTTGCTCTTCGCTCACACTTCTAATCTACAGTGGGTATGTGCATCTCTATCACTAGCTATTTTTCAGCAGGTACATTGAGACGTAGAGGTAAAATTACAAAATTCTCTTTCCAATTGCAGTGGCCCCTGATCTATAACAAAAAACAAACTTCCATCTCTAAGCAACTGTTCTCTTAGCAACAAGAAGCACCTGCATAAAAGATGCCACACGCAGTGATCTCCAGAAAACCTATTCAGATCTTTAAAAGGAGCACATCAGTAGCAAAGATAGCACTCTTCCCGGGTAAAATGAAGAAGTAACAAGAGGACACAGGTAATTTGTTAATTCATATTCTACCATTTTTTCTTCAAATAGTGGGACTTGGACATTACAGAAATGTTTTAAATTTTGCTTCTGAGAGGGAAAGATGCTTTGACTGGAATTATTGTAATTAACTTAATGTAAATGGTATGTTGACATTATTAAAATAGAGACTTTGAAACAGAAAACCTACAGATCTTAACTCCTTTGCTTTAAAGTAGAAAAAAAATAAGATTATATATTTTGTCGGCATTTTAAGAAGTTTCTTTTTTTAAAAAAAAGGCACAACACTGACACAATGTTCTTGCAGAATAGTCACCACTGGAAAGTGTTCACTTCATTCAACTTTTCAAACTGCTTAGATTATTTCAATGAAGATTACAACTTTTCAGGCTTTTTAGAGACAGGCTCTATTAATTAAAAAGAACTGTCCAGTATTTCTATGCTCTCCTATTTCATTCTATCTGCTCTAAAGTAGATTTCACTTCTTACAAAGATGTAGTTACCACAACAAATTTAGCAATCATTACATAGGATGGAATGGATATTGCCAGCAGACAGAGTATGGTATAGCAGCGTAGAATTAGTCACAGAGTAAATGGGACAAACATTTCCAAGCATCACTGTCAGAGCAGGGAGAAACTGCACTATGAGTGAGGTTAAAAAAAGGTCATCAAGTAGAATAAGCCCAGAACTGACCTAGAAGATTGGTTGTCTCATGGCTTGATTTCTCTCTGCGTTTGCTATGGAAAAGTGCTATCTTTAGATAGATCTTACGCTTTCTTTAAGAGTATACTTTAAGAGTATATCTTAGTTCCGGGTTATTTCTGATGGAAAATATTGAATGGGAAATGAATTAAGAAAATTCATATATTATTCTTTAGTCTTGGTTCTCCATGTCAAAACTGCAGGTAAGTTTCCTTCTTCACGGTTAGTTCACCTACTTTGACACACACTTAGCATTCAGTGGGGAAAGGTTGCCTTTTTCTTACTCTTCTGCATCAACTATCTATTTATGCTAGTCAAAGTATTTGCTATCAAGAAAATTTCCATGGCAGAGATGCAATTTTTGCAAAGAAAGCTGCCTTCTACCTAGCCTAAATACAAACAATATCATGTATTCAGTAATGATAGCAAACTGGCATTAAACACACAGTTAAGGCTCACTAAAGGCTCTGTGTGTGCCTGCATGCAGGTGCGTGTGTGTTTGTGCATGTGTGAGAGAGGGGGAGAGAGAGAGAGAGGGAGGGAGAGGGAGGGAGAGGGAGGGAGAGGGAGGGAGAGGGAGGGAGAGGGAGGGAGAGGGAGGGAGAGGGAGGGAGAGGGAGGGAGAGAGAGGGAGAGGGAGGGAGAGAGAGGGAGAGAGAGGGAGAGAGAGGGAGAGAGAGGGAGAGAGAGGGAGAGAGAGGGAGAGAGAGGGGTTTCAGCTCTCCAAAAATCATTTTCTGATGAGTTTTGAGTATAATTCGACTATAGGTTGTTCTAAGGAAACTCTTAGCCAAAGGGACAGTAAAATATATCCTTACCAATACTGCAGAAGTTTGCATACCTCCATAACGTTTTGATAGTTCACTGCACTGATGTACTCATTCTACCTTGGGAGATATATGTATCATATGAAAATCCTTTTACTGTTTAAGTGGATAACAGTTTTCTTCAACATTATGTTACTTTCTAAGCAACAATGAGACCTTTTTTGAAAGGTAGTAAAACTGACAAGTTATCTTTCTAGATAATTCACCTAGCAGTCTCGAGAGGACTCTGTCCTGTCTCTCCATTAACCCTAACCCTATCCTTAACCCTAACCAGAGGCACTAAGCCTAGGGACATCAGGCCTAGTGCTGCCCAAAAAGCAAGAATTACCCTAGAACCACTCTGCATATCCTGCAACATTTCCCCTGGCATGCCCATTCCAAGCGCACTCTCCTTAGGACTCTGTGCTGTCTCCCTTCCTTAACCCTAACCCTAGCCCTAACCCTAACTAGAGCCACTAAACATAGGGACTTTAGGCCTAGTGCAGCCAAAAATGCAAAGACGGCCCTAGAACCACTCTGCATATCTTGCTATATTTCCCCTGGCATGTCCATTGCAACCGCACTCTTCCTAGTACTCTGTGCTGTCTCCCTTCCTTAACCCTAACCCTACCCCTAACACTAACTAGAGCCACTAAGTAGAAGGTCTTCAGGCCTAGTGCTGCACAAAAGGCAAGAGTTGCCCTAGAACCACTCTGCATATCTTGCTACATTTCCCCTGGCATGCCCATTCCAACCGCACTCTCCTTAGGACTCTGTGCTGTCTCTCTTCCTTAAGCCTAACCCTAGCCCTAACCCTAACCAGAGCCACCAAACATAGGGACATCAGGCCTTGTGCTACCCAAAAGGCAAAGATGGCCCTAGAACCACTCTGCATATCCTGCTTCATTTCCCATGGCATGCCCATTGCAACCGCACTCTCCTTCAGAGTCTGTGCTGTCTCTCTTCCTTAACCCTAACCCTAGCCCTAACCCTAACTAGGGCCAACAAGTAGAGGGTCTTCAGGCCTAGTGCTGCCCAAAAAGCAATAATTGCCCTACAACCAATCAGTACATCTTCCTAAATTTCCCCTGGCATGCCCATTCCAACCGCACTCTCCTTAAGACTCTGTGATGTCTCTCTTCCTTAACCCTAACCCTAGCCCTAACCCTAACCAGAGCACTAAGCCTAGGGACATCAGGCCTAGTGCTGCCCAAAAAGCAAGAATTACCCTAGAACCACTCTGCATATCCTGCTACATTTCCCCTGGTGTGCCCATTGCAACCGCACTCTCCTTCAGAGTCTGTGCTGTCTCTCTTCCTTAACCCTAACCCTAGCCCTAACCCTAACTAGAGCCAACAAGTAGAGTGTCTTCAGGCCTAGTGCTGCCCAAAATGCAAAGATGGCCCTAGAACCACTCTGCATATCCTGCTACATTTCACCTGGCATGCCCATTCCAAGCGCACTCTCCTTAAGACTCTGTGCTGTCTCTCTTCCTTAAGTCTAACGCTAGCCCTAACCCTAACCAGAGCCACCAAGCCTAGGGTCTTCAGGCCTAGTGCTGCCCAAAAGGCAAAGATGGCCCTACAACCATGCTGCAAATCCTCCTACATTTGCCGTGGCATGCCCATTCCAACCGCACTCTCCTTAGGACTCTGTGCTGTCTCTCTTCCTTAACCCTAACCCTAGCTCTAACCCTAACTAGAGCCACTAAGCATAGGGACATCAGGCCTAGTGCTGCCCAAAAAGCAAAGATAGGCCTAGAAACAATCAGTATATCCTGCTACATTTCCCCTGGCATACCCATTGCAACCGCACTCTTCCTAGTACTCTGTGCTGTCTCTCTTCCTTAAGCCTAACCCTAGCCCTAACCCTAACTAGAGCCAACAACTAGAGGGTCTTCAGGCCTAGTGCTGCCCAAAAAGCAATAACTGCCCTACAATCAATCAGTACATCTTGCTACATTTCCCCTGGCATGCCCATTCCAGCTGCACTCTCCTTAAGACTCTGTGCTGTCTCTCTTCCTTAACCCTAACCCTAACCCGAGCCACTAAGCATAGGGACATCAGTCCTAGTGCTGCCCAAAAAGCAAAGATGGCCCTAGAACCAATCAGTAGATCTTGCTACATTTCCCCTGGCATGCCCATTCCAACCGCACTCTTCCTAGTACTCTGTGCTGTCTCTCTTCCTTAAGCCTAACCCTAACCAGAGCCACTAAGCCTAGGGACATCAGGACTACTGCTGTCCAAAAAGCAAAGCGGGCCCTAAAACGACTCTGCATATCTTGCTATATTTCCCCTGGCATGCCCATTCCAACTGCACTCTTCCTACGTCTCTCTGCTGTCTGTCTTCCTTAACCCTAACCGTAGCCCTAACCCTAACCAGAGCCACTAAGCATAGGGACATCAGGCCTAGTGCTGCCCAAAAAGCAAAGACGGCCCTAGAACCAATCAGTACATCTTGCTACATTTCCCCTGGCATGCCCATTCCAACCGCACTCTTCCTAGTACTCTGTGCTGTCTCTCTTCCTTAAGCCTAACCCTAACCAGAGCCACTAAGCCTAGGGACATCAGGACTAGTGCTGCCCAAAAGGCAAAGATGGCCCTAGAACCACTCTGCATATCCTGCTACATTTCCCCTGGCATGCCCATTGCAACCGCACTCTCCTTAGGACTCTGTGCTGTCTCTCTTCCTTAAGCCTAACCCTAGCCCTAGCCCTAACCCTAACCAGAGCCAATAAGTAAAGGGTCTTCAGGCCTAGTGCTGCCCAAAATGCAAAGATGGCCCTAGAACCAATCTACATATCCTGCTACATTTCCCCTGGCATACCCATTCCAACTGCACTCTCCTTAGGACTCTGTGCTGTCTCTCTTCCTTAACCCTAACCCTTGCCCTAACCCTAACCAGAGCCACCAAACATAGGGTCTTCAGGCCTAGTGCTGCCCAAAAGGGAAAGATGGCCCTACAACCATTCTGCAAATCCTCCTACATTTCCCGTGGCATGCCCATTCCAACCGCACTCTCCTTAGGACTCTGTGCTGTCTCTCTTCCTTAAGGCTAACCCTAGCCCTAACCCTAACCAGAGCCACTAAGCCTAAGGTCTTCAGCCCTAGTGCTGCCGAAAAAGCAAAGATCGCCCTAGAACCACTCTGCATATCCTGCTTCATTTCCCCTGCCATGCCCATTGCAACCGCACTCTCCTTCAGAGTCTGTGCTGTCTCTCTTCCTTAACCCTAACCCTAGCCCTAACCCTAACTAGGGCCAACAAGTAGAGGGTCTTCAGCACTAGTGCTGCCCAAAAAGCAATAATTGCCCTACAACCAATCAGTACATCTTGCTACATTTCCCCTGGCATGCCCATTCCAACCGCACTCTCCTTAGGACTCTGTGCTGTCTCTCTTCCTTAACCCTAACCCTAGCCCTAACCCTAACCAGAGTACTAAGCCTAGGGACATCCGGCCTAGCGCTTCCCAATAAGCAAGAATTAGCCCAGAACCACTCTGCATATCCTGCTACATTTCCCCTGGCATGCCCATTGCAACCGCACTCTCCTTACGACTCTGTGCTGTCTCTCTTCCTTAACCCTAACCCTAACCAGAGCCACCAAGCTAAGGTTTTCAGGCCTAGTGCTGCACAAAAGGCAAAGCGGGCCCTAGAACCACTCTGCATATTCTGCTACATTTCCCCTGGCATGCCCATTGCAACCGCACTCTTCCTAGGTCTCTGTGCTGTCTCTCTTCCTTAACCCTAACCATAACCAGAGATAATAAGTAAAGGGTCTTCAGGACTAGTGCTGCCCAAAATGCAAAGATGGCCCTAGAACCACTGTGCATATTCTGCGATATTTCCCCTGGCATGCCCATTCCAACCGCACTCTTCCTAGGTCTCTGTGCTGTCTATCTTCCTTAACCCTAACCGTAGCCCTAACCATAACAACAGCCACTAAGTAGAGGGTCTTCAGGCCTAGTGCTGCACAAAAGGCAAGAGTTGCCCTAGAACCACTCTGCATATCCTGCTACATTTCCCCTGGCATGCCCATTCCAACCGCACTCTCCTCAGGACTCTGTGCTGTCTTTCTTCCTTAACCCTAACCCTAGCCCGAGCCACTAAGCATAGGGACATCAGGCCTAGTGCTGCCCAAAAAGCAAAGATGGCCCTAGAACCAATCAGTACATCTTGCTACATTTCCCCTGGCATGCCCATTCCAACCGCACTCTTCCTAGTACTCTGTGCTGTCTCTCTTCCTTAAGCCTAACCCTAACCAGAGCCACTAAGCCTAGGGACATCAGGACTAGTGCTGCCCAAAAGGCAAAGATGGCCCTAGAACCACTCTGCATATCCTGCTACATTTCCCTTGGAATGCCGATTGCAACCGCACTCTCCTTAGGACTCTGTGCTGTCTCTCTTCCTTAACCCTAACCCTAACCCTAACCAGAGCCAATAAGTAAAGGGTCTTCAGGCCTAGTGCTGCCCAAAATGCAAAGATGGCCCTAGAACCACTCTGCATATCCTGCTACATTTCCCCTGGCATGCCCATTCCAACCGCACTCTCCTCAGGACTCTGTGCTGTCTCTCTTCCTTAACCCTAACCCTAGCCCTAACCCTAACTAGAGCCACTAAGCATAGGGACATCAGGCCTAGTGCTGCCCAAAAAGCAAAGATGGGCCTAGAACCAATCAGTACATCTTGCTACATTTCCCTTGGCATGCCCATTCCAACCGCACTCTTCCTAGTACTCTGTGCTGTCTCTCTTACTTAAGCCTAACCCTAGCCCTAACCCTAACTAGAGCCACTAAGTA
Source organism: Tinamus guttatus (assembly GCF_059628265.1). Taxonomy (NCBI): domain Eukaryota; kingdom Metazoa; phylum Chordata; class Aves; order Tinamiformes; family Tinamidae; genus Tinamus; species Tinamus guttatus. The sequence continues at coordinate 11,424,292 of NW_028288538.1, forward strand.
GAGGGTCTTCAGGCCTAGTGCTGCCCAAAAAGCAAAGATGGCCCTAGAACCACTCTGCATATCTTGCTATATTTCCCATGGCATGCCCATTCCAACTGCACTCTTCCTAGGTCTCTGTGCTGTCTCTCTTCCTTAACCCTAACCCTAGCCCTAACCCTAACCAGAGCCACTAAACATAGGGACATCAGGCCTTGTGCTGCCCAAAAAGCAAAGATGGCCCTAGAACCACTCTGCATATCCTGCTACATTTCCCCTGGCATGCCCATTGCAACCGCACTCTTCCTAGTACTCTGTGCTGTCTCTCTTCCTTAAGCCTAACCCTAGCCCTAACCCTAACTAGAGCCACTAAACATAGGGACATCAGGCCTTGTGCTGCCCAAAAAGCAAAGATGGCCCTAGAACGACTCTGCATATCCTGCTACATTTCCCCTGGCATGCCCATTGCAACCGCACTCTTCCTAGTACTCTGTGCTGTCTCTCTTCCTTAAGCCTAACCCTAACCCTAGCCCTAACCCGAGCCACTAAGCATAGGGACATCAGGCCTTGTGCTGCCCAAAAAGCAGAGATGGCCCTAGAACCAATCAGTACATGTTGCTACATTTCCCCTGGCATGCCCATTCCAACCGCACTCTTCCTAGTACTCTGTGCTGTCTCTCTTCCTTAAGCCTATCCCTAACCAGAGCCACTAAGCCTAGGGACTTCAGGCCTAGTGCTGCCCAAAAGGCAAAGATGGCCCTAGAACCACTCTGCATATCCTGCAACATTTCCCCTGGCATGCCCATTGCCACCGCACTCTTCCTAGTACTCTGTGCTGTCTCTCTTCCTTAAGCCTAACCCTAGCCCTAACCCTAACTAGAGCCAACAAGTAGAGGGTCTTCAGGCCTAGTGCTGCACAAAAGGCAAGAGTTGCCCTAGAACCACTCTGCATATCCTGCTACATTTCCCCTGGCATGCCCATTCCAACCGCACTCTCCTCAGGACTCTGTGCTGTCTCTCTTCCTTAAGCCTAACCCTAGCCCTGACCCTAACTAGAGCCACTAAACATAAGAACATCAGGATTAGTGCTGCCCAAAAGGCAAAGATGGCCCTAGAACCACTCTTCATATCCTCCTACATTTCCCCTGGAATGCCCATTCCAACCGCACTCTCCTTAGGACTCTGCGCTGTCTCTCTTCCTTAACCCTAACCGTAGCCCTAACCCTAACCAGAGCCACTAAGCCTAGGGACATCAGGACTAGTGCTGCCCAAAAGGCAAAGATGGCCCTAGAACCACTCTGCATATCCTGCTACATTTCACCTGGCATGCCCATTGCAACCGCACTCTCCTTAGGACTCTGTGCTGTCTCTCTTCCTTAACCCTAACCCTAGCCCTAACCCTAACCAGAGCCACCAAACATAGGGACATCAGGCCTTGTGCTGCCCAAAAAGCAAAGATGGCCCTAGAACCACTCTGCATATCCTGCTACATTTCACCTGGCATGCCCATTCCAAGCGCACTCTTCCTAGGTCTCTGTGCTGTCTATCTTCCTTAACCCTAACCCTAACCAGAGCCACCAAGCCTAGGGTCTTCAGGCCTATTGCTGCCCAAAAAGCAAAGATGGCCCTAGAACCACTCTGCATATCCTGCTTCATTTCCCCTGGCATGCCCATTGCAACCGCACTCTTCTTAGGACTCTGTGCTGTCTCTCTTCCTTAACCCTAACCCTAGCCCTAACCCTAACTAGAGCCACTAAGCACAGGGACATCAGGCCTAGTGCTGCCCAAAAAGCAAAGATGGACCTAGAACCAATCAGTACATCTTGCTACATTTCCCTTGGCATGCCCATTCCAACCGCACTCTTCCTAGTACTCTGTGCTGTCTCTCTTCCTTAAGCCTAACCCTAACCAGAGCCACTAAGCCTAGGGACATCAGGCCTTGTGCTGCCCAAAAGGCAAAGATGGCCCTAGAACCACTCTGCATATCCTGCTACATTTCCCCTGGCATGCCCATTGCAACCGCACTCTCCTTAGGACTCTGTGCTGTCTCTCTTCCTTAACTCTAACCCTAGCCCTAACCCTAACTAGAGCGACTAAACATAGGGACTTCAGGCCTAGTGCTGCCCAAAAGGCAAAGATGGCCCTAGAACCACTCTGCATATCCTGCTACATTTCCCCTGGCATGCCCATTCCAACCGCACTCTCCTTAGGACTCTGTGCTGTCTCTCTTCCTTAAGCCTAACCCTAGCCCTAGCCCTAAACCCTAACCAGAGCCAGTAAGTAAAGGGTCTTCAGGCCTAGTGCTGCCCAAAAGGCAAAGATGGACCTAGAACCACCCTACATATCCTGCTACATTTCCCCTGGCATGCCCATTCCAACCGCACTCTCCTCAGGACTCTGTGCTGTCTTTCTTCCTTAACCCTAACCCTAGCCCGAGCCACTAAGCATAGGGACATCAGGCCTAGTGCTGCCCAAAAAGCAAAGATGGCCCTAGAACCAATCAGTACATCTTGCTACATTTCCCCTGGCATGCCCATTCCAACCGCACTCTTCCTAGTACTCTGTGCTGTCTCTCTTCCTTAAGCCTAACCCTAACCAGAGCCACTAAGCCTAGGGACATCAGGACTAGTGCTGCCCAAAAGGCAAAGATGGCCCTAGAACCACTCTGCATATCCTGCTACATTTCCCTTGGAATGCCGATTGCAACCGCACTCTCCTTAGGACTCTGTGCTGTCTCTCTTCCTTAACCCTAACCCTAACCCTAACCAGAGCCAATAAGTAAAGGGTCTTCAGGCCTAGTGCTGCCCAAAATGCAAAGATGGCCCTAGAACCACTCTGCATATCCTGCTACATTTCCCCTGGCATGCCCATTCCAACCGCACTCTCCTTAGGACTCTGTGCTGTCTCTCTTCCTTAAGCCTAACCCTATCCAGAGCCACTAAACATAGGGACATCAGGCCTTGTGCTGCCCAAAAAGCAAAGATGGCCCTAGAACCACTCTGCATATCCTGCTACATTTCCCCTGGCATGCCCATTGCAACCGCACTCTTCCTAGTACTCTGTGCTGTCTCTCTTCCTTAAGCCTAACCCTAGCCCTAACCCTAACCAGAGCCACTAAACATAGGGACATCAGGCCTTGTGCTGCCCAAAAAGCAAAGATGGCCCTAGAACGACTCTGCATATCCTGCTACATTTCCCCTGGCATGCCCATTGCAACCGCACTCTTCCTAGTACTCTGTGCTGTCTCTCTTCCTTAAGCCTAACCCTAACCCTAGCCCTAACCCGAGCCACTAAGCATAGGGACATCAGGCCTTGTGCTGCCCAAAAAGCAAAGATGGCCCTAGAACCACTCTGCATATCCTGCTACATTTCCCCTGGCATGCCCATTCCAACCGCACTCTTCCTAGTACTCTGTGCTGTCTCTCTTCCTTAAGCCTAACCCTAGCCCTAACCCTAACTAGAGCCAACAAGTAGAGGGTCTTCAGGCCTAGTGCTGCCCAAAAAGCAATAATTGCCCTACAACCAATCAGTACATCTTCCTACATTTCCCCTGGCATGCCCATTCCAAACGCACTCTTCTTAGGACTCTGTGCTGTCTCTCTTCCCTAACCCTAACCCTAGTCCTAACCCTAACTAGAGCCACTAAGCATAGGGACATCAGGCCTAGTGCTGCCCAAAAAGCAAAGATGGGCCTAGAACCAATCAGTACATCTTGCTACATTTCCCTTGGCATGCCCATTCCAACCGCACTCTTCCTAGTACTCTGTGCTGTCTCTCTTCCTTAAGCCTAACCCTAACCAGAGCCACTAAGCCTAGGGACATCAGGCCTTGTGCTGCCCAAAAAGCAAAGATGGCCCTAGAACCACTCTGCATATCCTGCTACATTTCCCCTGGCATGCCCATTGCAACCGCACTCTCCTTAGGACTCTGTGCTGTCTCTCTTCCTTAACTCTAACCCTAGCCCTAACCCTAACTAGAGTGACTCAACATAGGGACTTCAGGCCTAGTGCTGCCCAAAAAGCAAAGATGGCCCTAGAACCACTCTGCATATCCTGCTACATTTCCCCTGGCATGCCCATTCCAACCGCACTCTTCCTAGGTCTCTGTGCTGTCTCTCTTCCTTAACCCTAACCATAACCAGAGCTAATAAGTAAAGGGTCTTCAGGACTAGTGCTGCCCAAAATGCAAAGATGGCCCTAGAACCACTGTGCATATTCTGCTATATTTCCCCTGGCATGCCCATTCCAACCACACTCTTCCTAGGTCTCTGTGCTGTCTATCTTCCTTAACCCTAACCGTAGCCCTAACCCTAACCAGAGCCACTAAGTAGAGGGTCTTCAGGCCTAGTGCTGCACAAAAGGCAAGAGTTGCCCTAGAACCACTCTGCATATCCTGCTACATTTCCCTTGGCATGCCCATTCCAACCGCACTCTCCTCAGGACTCTGTGCTGTCTCTCTTCCTTAAGCCTAACCCTAGCCCTGACCCTAACTAGAGCCACTAAACATAAGAACATCAGGACTAGTGCTGCCCAAAAGGCAAAGATGGCCCTAGAACCACTCTTCATATCCTCCTACATTTCCCCTGGCATGCGCATTCCAACCGCACTCTCCTTAAGACTCTGTGCTGTCTCTCTTCCTTAACCCTAACCCTAACCCGAGCCACTAAGCATAGGGACATCAGGCCTAGTGCTGCCCAAAAAGCAAAGATGGCCCTAGAACCAATCAGTACATCTTGCTACATTTCCCCTGGAATGCCCATTCCAACCGCACTCTCCTTAGGACTCTGCGCTGTCTCTCTTCCTTAACCCTAACCGTAGCCCTAACCCTAACCAGAGCCACTAAGCCTAGGGACATCAGGACTAGTGCTGCCCAAAAGGCAAAGATGGCCCTAGAACCACTCTGCATATCCTGCTACATTTCCCCTGGCATGCCCATTGCAACCGCACTCTCCTTAGGACTCTGTGCTGTCTCTCTTCCTTAACCCTAACCCTAGCCCTAACCCTAACCAGAGCCACCAAACATAGGGACATCAGGCCTTGTGCTGCCCAAAAAGCAAAGATGGCCCTAGAACCACTCTGCATATCCTGCTACATTTCACCTGGCATGCCCATTCCAAGCGCACTCTTCCTAGTACTCTGTGCTGTCTCTCTTCCTTAAGCCTAACCCTAACCAGAGCCACCAAGCCTAGGGTCTTCAGGCCTATTGCTGCCCAAAAAGCAAAGATGGCCCTAGAACCACTCTGCATATCCTGCTTCATTTCCCCTGGCATGCCCATTGCAACCGCACTCTCCTTCAGAGTCTGTGCTGTCTCTCTTCCTTAACCCTAACCCTAGCCCTAACCCTAACTAGAGCCAACAAGTAGAGGGTCTTCAGGCCTAGTGCTGCCCAAAAAGCAATAATTGCCCTACAACCAATCAGTACATCTTGCTACATTTCCCCTGGCATGCCCATTCCAAACGCACTCTCCTTAGGACTCTGTGCTGTCTCTCTTCCTTAACCCTAACCCTAGCCCTAACCCTAACTAGAGCCACTAAGCATAGGGACATCAGGCCTAGTGCTGCCCAAAAAGTAAAGATGGACCTAGAACCAATCAGTACATCTTGCTACATTTCCCTTGGCATGCCCATTCCAACCGCACTCTTCCTAGTACTCTGTGCTGTCTCTCTTCCTTAAGCCTAACCCTAACCAGAGCCACTAAGCCTAGGGACATCAGGCCTTGTGCTGCCCAAAAGGCAAAGATGGCCCTAGAACCACTCTGCATATCCTGCTACATTTCCCCTGGCATGCCCATTCCAACCGCACTCTCCTTAGGACTCTGTGCTGTCTCTCTTCCTTAACTCTAACCCTAGCCCTAACCCTAACTAGAGCGACTAAACATAGGGACTTCAGGCCTAGTGCTGCCCAAAAGGCAAAGATGGCCCTAGAACCACTCTGCATATCCTGCTACATTTCCCCTGGCATGCCCATTCCAACCGCACTCTCCTTAGGACTCTGTGCTGTCTCTCTTCCTTAAGCCTAACCCTAGCCCTAGCCCTAAACCCTAACCAGAGCCAGTAAGTAAAGGGTCTTCAGGCCTAGTGCTGCCCAAAAGGCAAAGATGGACCTAGAACCACCCTACATATCCTGCTTCGTTTCCCCTGGCATGCCCATTCCACCCGCACTCTTCCTAGTACTCTGTACTGTCTCTCTTCCTTAAGCCTAACCCTAGCCCTAACCCTAACCAGACCCAATAAGCCTGGGGACATCAGGCCTAGAGCTGCCCAAAAAGCAAGAATTACCCTAGAACCACTCTGCATATCCTGCTACATTTCCCCTGGCATGCCCATTCCAGCTGCACTCTCCTTAAGACTCTGTGCTGTCTCTCTTCCTTTACCCTAACCCTAACCCTAGCCCTAACCCGAGCCACTAAGCATAGGGACATCAGGCCTAGTGCTGCCCAAAAAGCAAAGATGGGCCTAGAACCAATCAGTACATCTTGCTACATTTCCCTTGGCATGCCCATTCCAACCGCACTCTTCCTAGTACTCTGTGCTGTCTCTCTTCCTTAACCCTAACCCTAACCAGAGCCACTAAGCCTAGGGACATCAGGCCTTGTGCTGCCCAAAAAGCAAAGATGGCCCTAGAACCACTCTGCATATCCTGCTACATTTCCCCTGGCATGCCCATTGCAACCGCACTCCTCTTAGGACTCTGTGCTGTCTCTCTTCCTTAACTCTAACCCTAGCCCTAACCCTAACTAGAGTGACTGAACATAGGGACTTCAGGCCTAGTGCTGCCCAAAAAGCAAAGATGGCCCTAGAACCACTCTGCATATCCTGCTACATTTCCCCTGGCATGCCCATTGCAACCGCACTCTTCCTAGGTCTCTGTGCTGTCTCTCTTCCTTAACCCTAACCATAACCAGAGCTAATAAGTAAAGGGTCTTCAGGACTAGTGCTGCCCAAAATGCAAAGATGGCCCTAGAACCACTGTGCATATTCTGCTATATTTCCCCTGGCATGCCCATTCCAACCACACTCTTCCTAGGTCTCTGTGCTGTCTATCTTCCTTAACCCTAACCGTAGCCCTAACCCTAACCAGAGCCACTAAGTAGAGGGTCTTCAGGCCTAGTGCTGCACAAAAGGCAAGAGTTGCCCTAGAACCACTCTGCATATCCTGCTACATTTCCCCTGGCATGCCCATTCCAACCGCACTCTCCTCAGGACTCTGTGCTGTCTCTCTTCCTTAAGCCTAACCCTAGCCCTGACCCTAACTAGAGCCACTAAACATAAGAACATCAGGACTAGTGCTGCCCAAAAGGCAAAGATGGCCCTAGAACCACTCTGCATATCCTGCTACATTTCCCCTGGCATGCCCATTGCAACCGCACTCTCCTTAGGACTCTGTGCTGTCTCTCTTCCTTAACCCTAACCCTAGCCCTAACCCTAACCAGAGCCACCAAACATAGGGACATCAGGCCTTGTGCTGCCCAAAAAGCAAAGATGGCCCTAGAACCACTCTGCATATCCTGCTACATTTCACCTGGCATGCCCATTCCAAGCGCACTCTTCCTAGTACTCTGTGCTGTCTCTCTTCCTTAAGCCTAACCCTAACCAGAGCCACCAAGCCTAGGGTCTTCAGGCCTATTGCTGCCCAAAAAGCAAAGATGGCCCTAGAACCACTCTGCATATCCTGCTTCATTTCCCCTGGCATGCCCATTGCAACCGCACTCTCCTTCAGAGTCTGTGCTGTCTCTCTTCCTTAACCCTAACCCTAGCCCTAACCCTAACTAGAGCCAACAAGTAGAGGGTCTTCAGGCCTAGTGCTGCCCAAAAAGCAATAATTGCCCTACAACCAATCAGTACATCTTGCTACATTTCCCCTGGCATGCCCATTCCAAACGCACTCTCCTTAGGACTCTGTGCTGTCTCTCTTCCTTAACCCTAACCCTAGCCCTAACCCTAACTAGAGCCACTAAGCATAGGGACATCAGGCCTAGTGCTGCCCAAAAAGCAAAGATGGACCTAGAACCAATCAGTACATCTTGCTACATTTCCCTTGGCATGCCCATTCCAACCGCACTCTTCCTAGTACTCTGTGCTGTCTCTCTTCCTTAAGCCTAACCCTAACCAGAGCCACTAAGCCTAGGGACATCAGGCCTTGTGCTGCCCAAAAGGCAAAGACGGCCCTAGAACCACTCTGCATATCCTGCTACATTTCCCCTGGCATGCCCATTGCAACCGCACTCTCCTTAGGAATCTGTGCTGTCTCTCTTCCTTAACTCTAACCCTAGCCCTAACCCTAACTAGAGCGACTAAACATAGGGACTTCAGGCCTAGTGCTGCCCAAAAGGCAAAGATGGCCCTAGAACCACTCTGCATATCCTGCTACATTTCCCCTGGCATGCCCATTCCAACCGCACTCTCCTTACGACTCTGTGCTGTCTCTCTTCCTTAACCCTAACCCTAACCAGAGCCACCAAGCTAAGGTTTTCAGGCCTAATGCTGCACAAAAGGCAAAGCGGGCCCTAGAACCACTCTGCATATCCTGCTACATTTCCCCTGGCATGCCCATTCCAACCGCACTCTTCCTAGGTCTCTGTGCTGTCTCTCTTCCTTAACCCTAACCGTAGCCCTAACCCTAACTAGAGCCAACAAGTAGAGGGTCTTCAGGCCTAGTGCTGCCCAAAAAGCAATAATTGCCCTACAACCAATCAGTACATCTTGCTACATTTCCCCTGGCATGCCCATTCCAACCGCACTCTTCCTAGGTCTCTGTGCTGTCTATCTTCCTTAACCCTAACCGTAGCCCTAACCATAACAACAGCCACTAAGTAGAGGGTCTTCAGGCCTAGTGCTGCACAAAAGGCAAGAGTTGCCCTAGAACCACTCTGCATATCCTGCTACATTTCCCCTGGCATGCCCATTCCAACCGCACTCTCCTCAGGACTCTGTGCTGTCTTTCTTCCTTAACCCTAACCCTAGCCCGAGCCACTAAGCATAGGGACATCAGGCCTAGTGCTGCCCAAAAAGCAAAGATGGCCCTAGAACCAATCAGTACATCTTGCTACATTTCCCCTGGCATGCCCATTCCAACCGCACTCTTCCTAGTACTCTGTGCTGTCTCTCTTCCTTAAGCCTAACCCTAACCAGAGCCACTAAGCCTAGGGACATCAGGACTAGTGCTGCCCAAAAGGCAAAGATGGCCCTAGAACCACTCTGCATATCCTGCTACATTTCCCTTGGAATGCCGATTGCAACCGCACTCTCCTTAGGACTCTGTGCTGTCTCTCTTCCTTAACCCTAACCCTAACCCTAACCAGAGCCAATAAGTAAAGGGTCTTCAGGCCTAGTGCTGCCCAAAATGCAAAGATGGCCCTAGAACCACTCTGCATATCCTGCTACATTTCCCCTGGCATGCCCATTGCAACCGCACTCTCCTTAGGACTCTGTGCTGTCTCTCTTCCTTAACCCTAACCCTAGCCCTAACCCTAACTAGAGCCACTAAGCATAGGGACATCAAGCCTAGTGCTGCCCAAAAAGCAAAGATGGGCCTAGAACCAATCAGTACATCTTGCTACATTTCCCCTGGAATGCCCATTCCAACCGCACTCTCCTTAGGACTCTGCGCTGTCTCTCTTCCTTAACCCTAACCGTAGCCCTAACCCTAACCAGAGCCACTAAGCCTAGGGACATCAGGACTAGTGCTGCCCAAAAGGCAAAGATGGCCCTAGAACCACTCTGCATATCCTGCTACATTTCCCCTGGCATGCCCATTGCAACCGCACTCTCCTTAGGACTCTGTGCTGTCTCTCTTCCTTAACCCTAACCCTAGCCCTAACCCTAACTAGAGCCACTAAGCATAGGGACATCAGGCCTAGTGCTGCCCAAAAAGCAAAGATGGGCCTAGAACCAATCAGTACATCTTGCTACATTTCCCCTGGAATGCCCATTCCAACCGCACTCTCCTTAGGACTCTGTGCTGTCTCTCTTCCTTAACCCTAACCCTAGCCCTAACCCTAACCAGAGCCACCAAACATAGGGACATCAGGCCTTGTGCTGCCCAAAAAGCAAAGATGGCCCTAGAACCACTCTGCATATCCTGCTTCATTTCCCCTGGCATGCCCATTGCAACCGCACTCTCCTTCAGAGTCTGTGCTGTCTCTCTTCCTTAACCCTAACCCTAGCCCTAACCCTAACTAGAGCCAACAAGTAGAGGGTCTTCAGGCCTAGTGCTGCCCAAAAAGCAATAATTGCCCTACAACCAATCAGTACATCTTGCTACATTTCCCCTGGCATGCCCATTCCAAACGCACTCTCCTTAGGACTCTGTGCTGTCTCTCTTCCTTAACCCTAACCCTAGCCCTAACCCTAACTAGAGCCACTAAGCATAGGGACATCAGACCTAGTGCTGCCCAAAAAGTAAAGATGGACCTAGAACCAATCAGTACATCTTGCTACATTTCCCTTGGCATGCCCATTCCAACCGCACTCTTCCTAGTACTCTGTGCTGTCTCTCTTCCTTAAGCCTAACCCTAACCAGAGCCACTAAGCCTAGGGACATCAGGCCTTGTGCTGCCCAAAAGGCAAAGATGGCCCTAGAACCACTCTGCATATCCTGCTACATTTCCCCTGGCATGCCCATTGCAACCGCACTCTCCTTAGGACTCTGTGCTGTCTCTCTTCCTTAACTCTAACCCTAGCCCTAACCCTAACTAGAGCGACTAAACATAGGGACTTCAGGCCTAGTGCTGCCCAAAAGGCAAAGATTGCCCTAGAACCACTCTGCATATCCTGCTACATTTCCCCTGGCATGCCCATTGCAACCGCACTCTCCTTAGGACTCTGTGCTGTCTCTCTTCCTTAAGCCTAACCCTAGCCCTAGCCCTAAACCCTAACCAGAGCCAGTAAGTAAAGGGTCTTCAGGCCTAGTGCTGCCCAAAAGGCAAAGATGGACCTAGAACCACCCTACATATCCTGCTTCGTTTCCCCTGGCATGCCCATTCCACCCGCACTCTTCCTAGTACTCTGTACTGTCTCTCTTCCTTAAGCCTAACCCTAGCCCTAACCCTAACCAGACCCAATAAGCCTGGGGACATCAGGCCTAGAGCTGCCCAAAAAGCAAGAATTACCCTAGAACCACTCTGCATATCCTGCTACATTTCCCCTGGCATGCCCATTCCAGCTGCACTCTCCTTAAGACTCTGTGCTGTCTCTCTTCCTTAACCCTAACCCTAACCCTAGCCCTAACCCGAGCCACTAAGCATAGGGACATCAGGCCTAGTGCTGCCCAAAAAGCAAAGATGGGCCTAGAACCAATCAGTACATCTTGCTACATTTCCCTTGGCATGCCCATTCCAACCGCACTCTTCCTAGTACTCTGTGCTGTCTCTCTTCCTTAAGCCTAACCCTAACCAGAGCCACTAAGCCTAGGGACATCAGGCCTTGTGCTGCCCAAAAAGCAAAGATGGCCCTAGAACCACTCTGCATATCCTGCTACATTTCCCCTGGCATGCCCATTGCAACCGCACTCTCCTTAGGACTCTGTGCTGTCTCTCTTCCTTAACTCTAACCCTAGCCCTAACCCTAACTAGAGTGACTCAACATAGGGACTTCAGGCCTAGTGCTGCCCAAAAAGCAAAGATGGCCCTAGAACCACTCTGCATATCCTGCTACATTTCCCCTGGCATGCCCATTGCAACCGCACTCTTCCTAGGTCTCTGTGCTGTCTCTCTTCCTTAACCCTAACCATAACCAGAGCTAATAAGTAAAGGGTCTTCAGGACTAGTGCTGCCCAAAATGCAAAGATGGCCCTAGAACCACTGTGCATATTCTGCTATATTTCCCCTGGCATGCCCATTCCAACCACACTCTTCCTAGGTCTCTGTGCTGTCTATCTTCCTTAACCCTAACCGTAGCCCTAACCCTAACCAGAGCCACTAAGTAGAGGGTCTTCAGGCCTAGTGCTGCACAAAAGGCAAGAGTTGCCCTAGAACCACTCTGCATATCCTGCTACATTTCCCCTGGCATGCCCATTCCAACCGCACTCTCCTCAGGACTCTGTGCTGTCTCTCTTCCTTAAGCCTAACCCTAGCCCTGACCCTAACTAGAGCCACTAAACATAAGAACATCAGGACTAGTGCTGCCCAAAAGGCAAAGATGGCCCTAGAACCACTCTGCATATCCTGCTACATTTCCCCTGGCATGCCCATTGCAACCGCACTCTCCTTAGGACTCTGTGCTGTCTCTCTTCCTTAACCCTAACCCTAGCCCTAACCCTAACCAGAGCCACCAAACATAGGGACATCAGGCCTTGTGCTGCCCAAAAAGCAAAGATGGCCCTAGAACCACTCTGCATATCCTGCTACATTTCACCTGGCATGCCCATTCCAAGCGCACTCTTCCTAGTACTCTGTGCTGTCTCTCTTCCTTAAGCCTAACCCTAACCAGAGCCACCAAGCCTAGGGTCTTCAGGCCTATTGCTGCCCAAAAAGCAAAGATGGCCCTAGAACCACTCTGCATATCCTGCTTCATTTCCCCTGGCATGCCCATTGCAACCGCACTCTCCTTCAGAGTCTGTGCTGTCTCTCTTCCTTAACCCTAACCCTAGCCCTAACCCTAACTAGAGCCAACAAGTAGAGGGTCTTCAGGCCTAGTGCTGCCCAAAAAGCAATAATTGCCCTACAACCAATCAGTACATCTTGCTACATTTCCCCTGGCATGCCCATTCCAAACGCACTCTCCTTAGGACTCTGTGCTGTCTCTCTTCCTTAACCCTAACCCTAGCCCTAACCCTAACTAGAGCCACTAAGCATAGGGACATCAGGCCTAGTGCTGCCCAAAAAGCAAAGATGGACCTAGAACCAATCAGTACATCTTGCTACATTTCCCTTGGCATGCCCATTCCAACCGCACTCTTCCTAGTACTCTGTGCTGTCTCTCTTCCTTAAGCCTAACCCTAACCAGAGCCACTAAGCCTAGGGACATCAGGCCTTGTGCTGCCCAAAAGGCAAAGATGGCCCTAGAACCACTCTGCATATCCTGCTACATTTCCCCTGGCATGCCCATTGCAACCGCACTCTCCTTAGGAATCTGTGCTGTCTCTCTTCCTTAACTCTAACCCTAGCCCTAACCCTAACTAGAGCGACTAAACATAGGGACTTCAGGCCTAGTGCTGCCCAAAAGGCAAAGATGGCCCTAGAACCACTCTGCATATCCTGCTACATTTCCCCTGGCATGCCCATTCCAACCGCACTCTCCTTACGACTCTGTGCTGTCTCTCTTCCTTAACCCTAACCCTAACCAGAGCCACCAAGCTAAGGTTTTCAGGCCTAGTGCTGCACAAAAGGCAAAGCGGGCCCTAGAACCACTCTGCATATCCTGCTACATTTCCCCTGGCATGCCCATTCCAACCGCACTCTTCCTAGGTCTCTGTGCTGTCTCTCTTCCTTAACCCTAACCGTAGCCCTAACCCTAACTAGAGCCAACAAGTAGAGGGTCTTCAGGCCTAGTGCTGCCCAAAAAGCAATAATTGCCCTACAACCAATCAGTACATCTTGCTACATTTCCCCTGGCATGCCCATTCCAACCGCACTCTTCCTAGGTCTCTGTGCTGTCTATCTTCCTTAACCCTAACCGTAGCCCTAACCATAACAACAGCCACTAAGTAGAGGGTCTTCAGGCCTAGTGCTGCACAAAAGGCAAGAGTTGCCCTAGAACCACTCTGCATATCCTGCTACATTTCCCCTGGCATGCCCATTCCAACCGCACTCTCCTCAGGACTCTGTGCTGTCTTTCTTCCTTAACCCTAACCCTAGCCCGAGCCACTAAGCATAGGGACATCAGGCCTAGTGCTGCCCAAAAAGCAAAGATGGCCCTAGAACCAATCAGTACATCTTGCTACATTTCCCCTGGCATGCCCATTCCAACCGCACTCTTCCTAGTACTCTGTGCTGTCTCTCTTCCTTAAGCCTAACCCTAACCAGAGCCACTAAGCCTAGGGACATCAGGACTAGTGCTGCCCAAAAGGCAAAGATGGCCCTAGAACCACTCTGCATATCCTGCTACATTTCCCTTGGAATGCCGATTGCAACCGCACTCTCCTTAGGACTCTGTGCTGTCTCTCTTCCTTAACCCTAACCCTAACCCTAACCAGAGCCAATAAGTAAAGGGTCTTCAGGCCTAGTGCTGCCCAAAATGCAAAGATGGCCCTAGAACCACTCTGCATATCCTGCTACATTTCCCCTGGCATGCCCATTCCAACCGCACTCTCCTTAGGACTCTGTGCTGTCTCTCTTCCTTAAGCCTAACCCTAACCAGAGCCACTAAACATAGGGACATCAGGCCTTGTGCTGCCCAAAAAGCAAAGATGGCCCTAGAACCACTCTGCATATCCTGCTACATTTCCCCTGCCATGCCCATTGCAACCGCACTCTCCTTAGGACTCTGTGCTGTCTCTCTTCCTTAACCCTAACCCTAGCCCTAACCCTAACCAGAGCCACTAAGCATAGGGACATCAGGCCTAGTGCTGCCCAAAAAGCAAAGATGGCCCTAGAACCAATCAGTACATCTTGCTACATTTCCCTTGGCATGCCCATTCCAACCGCACTCTTCCTAGTACTCTGTGCTGTCTCTCTTCCTTAAGCCTAACCCTAGCCCTAACCCTAACTAGAGCCACTAAGTAAAGGGTCTTCAGGCCTAGTGCTGCCCAAAAAGCAAAGATGGCCCTAGAACCACTCTGCATATCTTGCTATATTTCCCATGGCATGCCCATTCCAACTGCACTCTTCCTAGGTCTCTGTGCTGTCTCTCTTCCTTAACCCTAACCCTAGCCCTAACCCTAACCCGAGCCACTAAACATAGGGACATCAGGCCTTGTGCTGCCCAAAAAGCAAAGATGGCCCTAGAACCACTCTGCATATCCTGCTACATTTCCCCTGGCATGCCCATTGCAACCGCACTCTTCCTAGTACTCTGTGCTGTCTCTCTTCCTTAAGCCTAACCCTAACCCTAGCCCTAACCCGAGCCACTAAGCATAGGGACATCAGGCCTAGTGCTGCCCAAAAAGCAAAGATGGCCCTAGAACCAATCAGTACATCTTGCTACATTTCCCCTGGCATGCCCATTCCAACCGCACTCTTCCTAGTACTCTGTGCTGTCTCTCTTCCTTAAGCCTAACCCTAACCAGAGCCACTAAGCCTAGGGACTTCAGGCCTAGTGCTGCCCAAAAGGCAAAGATGGCCCTAGAACCACTCTGCATATCCTGCAACATTTCCCCTGGCATGCCCATTGCCACCGCACTCTTCCTAGTACTCTGTGCTGTCTCTCTTCCTTAAGCCTAACCCTAGCCCTAACCCTAACTAGAGCCAAGAAGTAGAGGGTCTTCAGGCCTAGTGCTGCCCAAAAAGCAATAATTGCCCTACAACCAATCAGTACATCTTGCTACATTTCCCTTGGCATGCCCATTCCAACCGCACTCTTCCTAGTACTCTGTGCTGTCTCTCTTCCTTAAGCCTAACCCTAACCAGAGCCACTAAGCCTAGGGACATCAGGCCTTGTGCTGCCCAAAAAGCAAAGATGGCCCTAGAACCACTCTGCATATCCTGCTACATTTCCCCTGGCATGCCCATTGCAACCGCACTCTCCTTAGGACTCTGTGCTGTCTCTCTTCCTTAACCCTAACCATAACCAGAGCTAATAAGTAAAGGGTCTTCAGGACTAGTGCTGCCCAAAATGCAAAGATGGCCCTAGAACCACTGTGCATATTCTGCTATATTTCCCCTGGCATGCCCATTCCAACCACACTCTTCCTAGGTCTCTGTGCTGTCTATCTTCCTTAACCCTAACCGTAGCCCTAACCCTAACCAGAGCCACTAAGTAGAGGGTCTTCAGGCCTAGTGCTGCACAAAAGGCAAGAGTTGCCCTAGAACCACTCTGCATATCCTGCTACATTTCCCCTGGCATGCCCATTCCAACCGCACTCTCCTCAGGACTCTGTGGTGTCTCTCTTCCTTAAGCCTAACCCTAGCCCTGACCCTAACTAGAGCCACTAAACATAAGAACATCAGGACTAGTGCTGCCCAAAAGGCAAAGATGGCCCTAGAACCACTCTTCATATCCTCCTACATTTCCCCTGGCATGCGCATTCCAGCTGCACTCTCCTTAAGACTCTGTGCTGTCTCTCTTCCTTAACCCTAACCCTAACCCGAGCCACTAAGCATAGGGACATCAGGCCTAGTGCTGCCCAAAAAGCAAAGATGGCCCTAGAACCAATCAGTACATCTTGCTACATTTCCCCTGGAATGCCCATTCCAACCGCACTCTCCTTAGGACTCTGCGCTGTCTCTCTTCCTTAACCCTAACCGTAGCCCTAACCCTAACCAGAGCCACTAAGCCTAGGGACATCAGGACTAGTGCTGCCCAAAAGGCAAAGATGGCCCTAGAACCACTCTGCATATCCTGCTACATTTCCCCTGGCATGCCCATTGCAACCGCACTCTCCTTAGGACTCTGTGCTGTCTCTCTTCCTTAACTCTAACCCTAGCCCTAACCCTAACTAGAGCGACTAAACATAGGGACTTCAGGCCTAGTGCTGCCCAAAAGGCAAAGATGGACCTAGAACCACCCTACATATCCTGCTTCATTTCCCCTGGCATGCCCATTCCACCCGCACTCTTCCTAGTACTCTGTACTGTCTCTCTTCCTTAAGCCTAACCCTAGCCCTAACCCTAACCAGACCCAATAAGCCTGGGGACATCAGGCCTAGAGCTGCCCAAAAAGCAAGAATTACCCTAGAACCACTCTGCATATCTTGCTACATTTCCCCTGGCATGCCCATTCCAGCTGCACTCTCCTTAAGACTCTGTGCTGTCTCTCTTCCTTAACCCTAACCCTAACCCTAGCCCTAACCCGAGCCACTAAGCATAGGGACATCAGGCCTTGTGCTGCCCAAAAAGCAAAGATGGCCCTAGAACCACTCTTCATATCCTGCTTCATTTCCCCTGGCATGCCCATTGCAACCGCACTCTCCTTAGCACTCTGTGCTGTCTCCCTTCCTTATACCTAACCCTAGCCCTAACCCTAACTAGAGCCACTAAGTAGAGGGTCTTCAGGCCTAGTGCTGCACAAAAGGCAAGAGTTGCCCTAGAACCACTCTACATATCTTGCTATATTTCCCCTGGCATGCCCATTCCAACTGCACTCTTCCTAGGTCTCTGTGCTGTCTCTCTTCCTTAACCCTAACCGTAGCCCTAACCCTAACCAGAGCCACTAAGCATAGGGACATCAGGCCTAGTGCTGCCCAAAAAGCAAAGATGGCCCTAGAACCACTCTTCATATCCTGCTACATTTCCCCTGGCATGCCCATTCCAACCGCACTCTCCTTAGGACTCTGTGCTGTCTCACTTCCTTAAGCCTAACCCTAGCCCTAACCCTAACCAGAGCCACCAAACATAGGGACATCAGGCCTTGTGCTGCCCAAAAAGCAAAGATGGCCCTAGAACCACTCTGCATATCCTGCTTCATTTCCCCTGGCATGCCCATTGCAACCGCACTCTCCTTCAGAGTCTGTGCTGTCTCTCTTCCTTAACCCTAACCCTAGCCCTAACCCTAACTAGAGCCACTAAGCATAGGGACATCAGGCCTAGTGCTGCCCAAAAAGCAAAGATGGACCTAGAACCAATCAGTACATCTTGCTACATTTCCCTTGGCATGCCCATTCCAACCGCACTCTTCCTAGTACTCTGTGCTGTCTCTCTTCCTTAAGCCTAACCCTAACCAGAGCCACTAAGCCTAGGGACATCAGGCCTTGTGCTGCCCAAAAGGCAAAGATGGTCCTAGAACCACTCTGCATATCCTGCTACATTTCCCCTGGCATGCCCATTGCAACCGCACTCTCCTTAGGACTCTGTGCTGTCTCTCTTCCTTAACCCTAACCCTAGCCCTAACCCTAACCAGAGCACTAAGCCTAGGGACATCAGGCCTAGTGCTGCCCAAAAAGCAAGAATTACCCTAGAACCATTCTGCATATCCTGCTACATTTCCCCTGGCATGCCCATTCCAACCGCACTCTCCTTAGGACTCTGTGCTGTCTCTCTTCCTTAACTCTAACCCTAGCCCTAACCCTAACTAGAGCGACTAAACATAGGGACTTCAGGCCTAGTGCTGCCCAAAAGGCAAAGATGGCCCTAGAACCACTCTGCATATCCTGCTACATTTCCCCTGGCATGCCCATTGCAACCGCACTCTCCTTAGGACTCTGTGCTGTCTCTCTTCCTTAAGCCTAACCCTAGCCCTAGCCCTAAACCCTAACCAGAGCCAGTAAGTAAAGGGTCTTCAGGCCTAGTGCTGCCCAAAAGGCAAAGATGGACCTAGAACCACCCTACATATCCTGCTTCGTTTCCCCTGGCATGCCCATTCCACCCGCACTCTTCCTAGTACTCTGTACTGTCTCTCTTCCTTAAGCCTAACCCTAGCCCTAACCCTAACCAGACCCAATAAGCCTGAGGACATCAGGCCTAGAGCTGCCCAAAAAGCAAGAATTACCCTAGAACCACTCTGCATATCCTGCTACATTTCCCCTGGCATGCCCATTCCAACCGCACTCTCCTTAGCACTCTGTGCTGTCTCCCTTCCTTAAACCTAACCCTAGCCCTAACCCTAACTAGAGCCACTAAGTAGAGGGTCTTCAGGCCTAGTGCTGCACAAAAGGCAAGAGTTGCCCTAGAACCACTCTGCATATCTTGCTATATTTCCCCTGGCATGCCCATTCCAACTGCACTCTTCCTAGGTCTCTGTGCTGTCTCTCTTCCTTAACCCTAACCGTAGCCCTAACCCTAACCAGAGCCACTAAGCATAGGGACATCAGGCCTTGTGCTGCCCAAAAAGCAAAGATGGCCCTAGAACCACTCTGTATATCCTGCTTCATTTCCCCTGGCATGCCCATTGCAACCGCACTCTCCTTCAGAGTCTGTGCTGTCTCTCTTCCTTAACCCTAACCCTAGCCCTAACCCTAACTAGAGCCAACAAGTAGAGGGTCTTCAGGCCTAGTGCTGCACAAAAAGCAATAATTGCCCTACAACCAATCAGTACATCTTGCTACATTTCCCCTGGCATGCCCATTCCAAACGCACTCTCCTTAGGACTCTGTGCTGTCTCTCTTCCTTAACCCTAACCCTAGCCCTAACCCTAACCAGAGCCACCAAACATAGGGACATCAGGCCTTGTGCTGCCCAAAAAGCAAAGATGGCCCTAGAGCCACTCTGTATATCCTGCTTCATTTCCCCTGGCATGCCCATTGCAACCGCACTCTCCTTCAGAGTCTGTGCTGTCTCTCTTCCTTAACCCTAACCCTAGCCCTAACCCTAACTAGAGCCACTAAGCATAGGGACATCAGGCCTAGTGCTGCCCAAAAAGCAAAGATGGACCTAGAACCAATCAGTACATCTTGCTACATTTCCCTTGGCATGCCCATTCCAACCGCACTCTTCCTAGTACTCTGTGCTGTCTCTCTTCCTTAAGCCTAACCCTAACCAGAGTCACTAAGCCTAGGGACATCAGGCCTTGTGCTGCCCAAAAGGCAAAGATGGCCCTAGAACCACCCTACATATCCTGCTTCGTTTCCCCTGGCATGCCCATTCCACCCGCACTCTTCCTAGTACTCTGTGCTGTCTCTCTTGGTTAAACCTAACCGTAGCCCTAACCGTTACCAGAACCACTAAGCATGGGTTCATCAGACCAAGTGCTGCACAAAAGAAAAGATTGCCCCACAACCACTCTGCATATCCTCCTACATTCCTTTGGCATGCCCATTCCAAACGCCAACTCCCTAAGACTCCATGTCATCTCTCTTTCTTAACTCTAACACTAAGCCAAGCCACTAAGCATAGTGTTATCATGCCTAGTGCTGCCCAAAATGCAAAGTCAGAAACAGTCAGCATATCCAGGATATCCTCTTGGACTGCTAGGTCCAAATTCTAATTTTAGTTCATTGTTCTTCCGAAGGCAAATCAGAGTTACAATAATTAGAGATTGCTCAAAAGGCAGAAACCCTCACTGTGCAATCACTTAGGCAAAAACAGCTCATATATTTTCACTGATCTGGACACTGGCTAGAGAAGGAGAGAGATGATTTTTGAGCTTTTCATTACCAAGGGCAGGTTACCAATCCAAATCTTGTTCACCAGAGGTAATCATGGTTTTTAGAACTGGCTAACCAATTTGGATGCTCTACACACTAATAGGAAGGGATTTTTCAAGTTGTAGGCATTCATCCTCTGAAGATCAATTTAGCCATCCAAAATCACTACCAGTTTCTAGAACACAATTGGACCAGTGCTTTGAGAGGGTTACCTTGGCTAGCCCCAATTTGACATCATATTACACAGGGTTTATTATGAAAGCTCACTAAGCTCCAAGTTTATTTAACATTTTCAGCAAGAATTTATCATCTTTGTCAGTACTTGCTTATATGTCAGCACTATCAGATCTTTAGCAGCTTTTTGCTTTTAGAATTGTTCAGAATCCTGTACTAATTGAGTGGTTGAGCCATCTTTTATGGCATTACACATATTCTTAGAACTCCTTCTTCAACTCTTACATTCTACACTGAATTTACAACACATGATTATTTTTCTTATTATTAGGTAGTCTGGGTTATCTAGGCAAACTAACATTCAAAAGACTTAAGACTGAAGCTTATCAGCCTCTCACTATACATGTTTTTGAAAAGGATTGCCATTTCCCATTCTGTTAGATCAGAGTAATATTTAGAAGTCCATGAGAAAGAGCTCCTTGGAGTCTAAGGCTTAGTATGATAACATGCAGTTATCTTTCATTATCTTTCTTATTTATGTTAGTCTCATATTGTCCTAAAAGTGTACGAAATATTACATTTATCTCTAAGCAAACACACAATGGGGTGAACCAAGTATTAACCTAATTTAAAACAGGAGTTGAGGGACAAATTCAAGTGTTGATTGCATGGAAAAAAAGACTTCACTTAAGTAATCCATTAACTTATTCGGAAGGCCTTACTGCTCCTGGGTACCAGAAAAATCCCTTGGGTAAATCAGAAGGGCAGCAGCCAGGACATTATGCATTTTACTATCATCTTACAGATATAACAGCTCAAAACTCACTACACTGACTTCAAATTGACTCCTCCATGAAATCCAAATGTGGATGAGGGTGAACCCTATTTGAATTGTGACCCCTCCCGATTTAACCCAAAATGTATCCCAGTAACTGACAAGGAATGAAAGACACAAAAACGTTAAGTTGAACGCAGCAAAGGTCACAACCATCCTGTGAGGGCACAGAAAGGAGGCATCATCTTTGCTGCAGTTATCCGAAAATACAGAAATAATCAACAATCAAATAAAACTCCTACACTCACAGAAGATATTTTTAAAATATTTCCTTATTGATAGGATCAATTTGTACTAACTAGTTAAGTTCCACCCACACTTACCCAGTGCTCACAAAACTAATTGATCAACAGACTCCAAATAACAGGAATTACAAACAGCATCAACACAACCATGTTGCTGTTAAACCATTTCTGCACCCTTTAAATTTATGGTACCTTGAGTAGGAGGGCTGATAAAAGCAAGTTGTGCAGCCACTGGGGCAGAGAAGAAAAGCCAAGTACTGTTAGTAGTGGCATATGAGTCATTGGTAGCCACCACTAACATAAAACCAACCATGTAGAAGCATTTAAAAAGTGACAGTGAAGGCAGACAAAGCTAAAAATGTTCAGAAAAATATGCTTTAGAAATATGATTTCCCTGAGAAACAAGACAACACTGCATTAGGAAGGCTCATCGAGATTAAAACTACAACCACGAGAAAGAGCGGACATCAAATGTAAATATCATTCGTATCTCACAGTAAAGGCATATTATTTCACTACTACAGCAGCGATGTGTTCTGCATTTCTGTCTCGCTCACCCTCAGAAAGCAACGTGACAGGCTCCTACCTCTTCCCTTACTTGTCTTCCCTTCAGACTGTCAGGCTTATCGTTACTCAACTCCCTTTTCCAATCTTCTGCTGTTGCCTCTTCCTTCCCTCCTCCTCTACACTAAACAAAGATATACTCAAGAGGGTAGTTTAGATTCGTAGCCACTGCTACAAAACTATACTACAGGACTATAATAATCATTCAATATCATTAAATTTCTAGAATAAATTTCCATAGAAAACTCCTTAGATGTGATGGACCTAAAACTGCACAGATTTTAGCCTGCTGACTAGAACTTTCAGAATCATTGAAAATGGTCACTATAAGCAGGGTATTCATTCCCTAATCTGCAGATTTTAACATAATTAACTTTCTTTTGTGGTGCTTTTGTGGATAAGTAGGATTCAGATCTATGAAAGTGCTCTCACAGTAATATAAACTGGTAACTTTTAAAGGCTGCAATGCACATTCTAAGTAGAAGTGAAACTCAGGAAGACACAGATTCTGAGCCATTCGTAATAAGACAGATGACATACAGAGCATCTCTTAAACAAAGGATCACTAAAACAGACAAGTCAAAGGAATAAGATAGTTACTATAGACAAAAAAAGAAAAGATCAGGAGAGTAACATACTATCAGATGGCTGATAAATTGTGTTTGAAATCTGTCAGTCGCACTCCTATTGCATCTAGAGAATATTACCATCTTAGAAGGGACAACAGAAAATCATGGAGCAATTTGTAGGGCAGCACTAAGCAAAAACATAAAATCAGACAGTTAGAGAATGCTTCTCTAGCTCGATTTATAAGGAATAGTGAACACTTTCAAGTTAAAAAAAGATCTAATATATTTTCAACTTCGAATTCTTTTGGCATCCAACAAGAACCATCCCTGTATGAGCACAACAAACCCTGTATGAAGGCTTATTTCAGTGATATACGGTGAACATCTAGTGACAATTATCTAATGCAAGTTAGTTAATTGAAACCATGCAACAAGGTGCATTCTTTTACTCACTCTGGCAATAGCTTCTGTGCAACTACAACTAATCTGACAATGGATTAGGATTATTTTGCAATAAAATCCATATCTTGAAGATAAATTAGAATAATCGTAGAGAGCTTCAGCATGAAGTCAGATCTGACATGCAGCTAAAATCAGACTTAGTTCTCATTCAGTTGTAAATGCTTTAACACCAATGAGGCAAAACAGTTGCATGCTTAAAACTAATAAAATGAAGTATCTTATTTATCAAAAGAATCTGGCTGTGTTCCCCTTAGGCTGTACCAATGTTAGCAAGCACTGTGATCCAACAGGAACACAATATATATAATTCAGAGAGGTTCACTTCATTATAGCTCTAACCTGGTCTTGTGGTCTGAATAGCCTTAAAAGCTGGAGTGCATAAGGTGCAGCTTTGGAGCCCATTATCAGATTTATTTTCATCCAAAAGAACTCAGCATGCATGTTCTGAAATTGCCCTGCAACATCAACGGAAGCATCGTTAAATGGAAATGATGTGGAAGTTTCCTTCCAAAGCACACTCTTAATGTAAAATGAAATAGCAGCGCAGACATCCGTGGAGCTGCTGTTTTCACATTCAGGCAGCATCCAGAGAACAAATATAACAAAACCACTCCTTACCATTAGCATTCTAATTGCAAAACCGCAACAGAAGCGATGGACGTCCCCATCTGTGGAAGGTTGAGTCTCTGCGCTCTGCGCGACAACCTCGATCTTCATTGAGTGAAAAGGGGCAAAATCTGTTCTAACTTCTGCAAAAGAAAGAATAGAGATATTTTAGCTAGAAAAAGAAGAAAAGGAAAAAAAACTTACTGAAATTATATGAGCCAAAAGAGTTATATATGTCTGAAACCAAACTATTAAAAGCAGATGACTGATTTTATTCTCCCAAACTGTTCAGTTAAGCCTAAGTCATCTGCTTCAGATGCTAGTAATACACAGGTTAATTTGTAACTGAGATTCAGCTTCAGGTGCTTCTTACAGGACACAAACATTTTAGGAGAAAAAGATATTTCCCCCATGTCCCTGGTTACAGGTGAAACAAGTGAGGAAAGAATTCCAACAGTCAGGAATGGTTCTTCAACAGTTTTCTTTCAGTCTTAAGAGCTCCTTCTAAAAATAATCAGAACTATGATACACTTTCTTGCTATTTTATTAACACAAACATTAGATGCAAAGCTATAGGTGAAAGGACAGGCACCGACACACTTGTCGGCTAGCTATGTTAACAATTCTTTGTTTCCTGTGGATGTTGTCATGACTCACCATCCTTTTGCAAGGATTTAAGAGAGAATTTTCTCTCAGCACCTTACACTCAAGTCTCACACTGCAATAACCACATGCCCTCTACTGGCAGATACTGTCTGTTTCCATCTATTTGATGCCCCAAAAGCATTTCCTCCTAATAGGTCTCTTTCCTTCCATTATCTGATTTTAAAAGCTTTTCTCCCCTCACCTACCATGCAGGTGAGTCTTGATGTGAATCAATGAATCTCAGACTGAAGCACCTGAATCATAGAATCATAGAATCATAGAATGCTTAGGGTTGGAAGGGACTCTAGAGATCATCTAGTCCAACCCCCCTGCATACGCAGGGACACCTAAAGCACGTGGCACAGGACTGCATCCAAGCGGGTTTTGAAGATCTCCAGAGAAGGAGACTCCACAACCTCTCTGGGCAGCCTGTTCCAGTGCTCTGTCACCCTCACTGTTAAGAAATTTTTCCTTAAGTTCCTATGGAATTTTTGATGTTTCAGTTTCCGGCCATTTCCTCTAGTCCTATCAGTGGCCACCACTGAAAAGATACCATGACCGTCCTCTGCACTCCCTCCCTTGAGGTATTTATATACACTGATTAGATCCCCTCTCAGCCTTCTCTTCTCCAGGCTGAACAGGCCCAGCTCCCTCAGCCTCTCCTCATAGGGCAGATGTTCCAGGCCCCTGATCATCCTTGTGGCCCTGCGCTGGACTCTCTCCAGCAGCTCCACATCCCTCTTGTACTGTGGAGCCCAGAACTGGACACAGTACTCCAGATGCGGCCTCACCAGGGCTGAGTAGAGGGGCAGGATCACCTCCCTCGACCTGCTGGAGACGCTCTTCTTAATGCAGCCCAGGATCCCATTGGCCTTCTTGGCCACGAGGGCACACTGCTGCCTCATGGTCAACTTGTCGTCCACCATGACACCCAGGTCTTTCTCCGCAGAGCTGCTCTCCACAAGCTCAGTCCCCAGCCTGTACTGGTGTCTGGGGTTATTCCTCCCCAGGTGCAGGACCTTGCACTTGGCCTTGTTGAACTGCATGAGGTTTTTCACCGCCCAGTTGTCCAGTCTGTCCAGGTCCCTCTGGATGGCAGCACAGCCCTCTGGGGTATCGGCTACTCCTCCCAGTTTGGTATCATCAGCAAACTTGCTGAGGGAGCACTCTGTGCCTTCATCCAGGTCATTGATGAATAAATTGAACAGGACTGGACCAAGGACTGACCCCTGGGGGACCCCACTAGCCACAGGCCTCCAACTAGACTCTGCACCGCTGATCACCACTCTCTGGGCCCTGCCATCCAGCCAGTTCCTAATCCATCTCACTGTCCACTCATCTATCCCACACTTCCGGAGCTTGCCCAGGAGGATGTTGTGAGGGACGGTGTCAAAAGCCTTGGTGAAGTCGAGATAGACGACATCCACCGCTCTCCCCTCGTCTATCCAGCCGGTCATTTCATCATAGAAGGCTATCAGGTTAGTCAGGCAAGATTTTCCCTTGGTGAATCCATGCTGACTACTCTTGAGCACCTTCTTGTCCTCCATGTGCCTGGAGACAACGGCCAGTATGAGCCGTTCCATCACTTTTCCGGGGACGGAGGTGAGGCTGACTGGCCTGTAGTTGCCTGGGTCCTCCTTCTTGCCTTTTTTGAAGACTGGCGTGACATTGGCCTTCTTCCAGTCTTCCGGCACCTCCCCCGTTCTCCAGGATCTTTCAAAGATGATGGAGAGCGGCTTAGCTATGGCATCTGCCAGCTCCCGCAGCACTCTGGGGTGCATCCCATCAGGGCCCATGGATTTGTGGGTATCGAGGTTCCTTAGGTGCTCTCTGACCCAATCTTCCTCTACCCAGGGCAAGTCTTCCTCTCCACCCGCTTCTTCTCTTGCCTCTAGGGCCTGGGGCTCTAAAGGGCTGCCCTTGGTAAACACCGAAGCAAAGAAGGCATTGAGCAACTCTGCTTTTTCTGTGTTATTTGTAACCAAGGTGCCCATCCCGTCCTCCAGCGGACCCACGTTCTCCCTGATCTTCCTTTTGCTGTTAATGTATTTGAAGAATTTTTTTTTGTTATTTTTAACGTTCCTTGCCAGCTTGCCTTCCAGACGTGCCTTAGCTTTCCTTGTCGCATCTCTGCACTCCCTGACTACGTTCCTGTATTTCTCCCAGGGGGCCTGTCCTTTTTTCCACATTCTGTATACCGCTGCCTTCTGCTTGAGCATTGCCACAAGCTCCCGGCTCATCCACGCAGGTCGCCTGCCCCCTCTGCCTCCCTTCCTACACACAGGGATGCACTGCTGCTGGGCGTGGAGGAAGTGCCGCTTGAAAACTAACCAGCTCTCTTGGGCCCCCCTGCCTTCTAGAGCACTAGCCCATAGGATTCTACCGAGGAGGTCTCTGAAGAGGCTAAAGTTGGCCCTCCTGAAGTCCATCGTCGCAAGGCTACTTACAGCCCTGCCTCCTCCTCGTTGAATCCTGAACTCCACCAACTCATGGTCACTGCAGCCGAGGCTACCCCCCACCTTAACATCTCCTACTAGGCCCTCCCTATTTGATAGCACGAGGTCCAGTAGCCCACCTCTCCTCGTCGGCTCCTCCACAACCTGCGTCAAAAAGTTATCGTCGACGCTCTGCAGGAACCTCCAGGACTGCTTATGCCTGGCTGTGTTGTCCTCCCAGTTGATGTCGGGGTAGTTGAAGTCCCCCATGAGAACCAGGGCCTGTGACCGTGAGGCAACATCCAGCTGCCTATAGAAGGCCTCATCAACCTCCTCGTCCTGGTCAGGTGGCCGGTAGCAGACACCCACCACAGTGTCTCCCACATTAGCCTGCCCTCTAATCCTTACCCACAAGCTCTCAACTCGCTCGTCCTCGACTCCCAGGTTGAGCTCCATGCATTCCAGTTGCTCTCTCACATAAAGAGCAACTCCACCACCTCGCCTTCCCAGCCTGTCCTTCCTAAAGAGCACATAGCCTTCCATGGCAGCGCTCCAGTCGTGCGAGCTATCCCACCACGTCTCTGTGATTCCGATGAGATCATGACGCTGGGACCGCACACAGATCTCCAGTTCATCCTGCTTATTCCCCATGCTTCGCGCATTGGTATACAGGCATTTCAGGGAAGCAACAGAGGCCACAGGTTTCCCAGGAGGGGTGAAAGAGGACCCTCCGTGATCATTTCCTATCCTCACTTCCCCACTACCATACTCCCGCTGGCCGCCATCTGACCTGGGCTGTGCGGTACCGCTTGCCGCATCAGTGTGCCACTCCCCTTCCCCCTTCTTGCCTAGTTTAAAGCCCTCCTAACCAGGTTGGCCAGCCTTTTTGCAAAGAGACGTGTGCCCCTCTTGCTAAGATGAGTACCATCGTTCCCCACTAGCTGTTGGTCATCAAACAGAGACCCATGGTCGTAGAAGCCGAAACCCTGTTGCCAGGTCCAGCGGCGCAGCCAGTTGTTTAGCTGCCATATTCGCCTTCTCCTCCTTGAGTCCATTCCCCTCGTTGGCAGAATGGAGGAGAACACCACCTGGGCACCTGTACCTTTGATGGCCATCCCTAGGGCTCTGAAGTCTTGCTTGACGTCCCTCATTTTCCCCATGGCATCATTAGCACCCACATGAATCAATAGTAGAGGATAATAGTCCGACTCCTGAACTATTCTTGGGAGTCTTTCTGTGATATCCTTTATTTTGGCCCCAGGCAAGCAGCACACCTCTCTGGATGAGGGGTCCGGTCTACATATCGGTGCCTCTGTGCCCTGCAGCGTGGAGTCACCCACGACGATCACCCGCCGCTTCTTCCGGGTGCTCCTTCTCACTTTAGGGGGAGCAGCCTTGCTGCTTGGATTAGACTGCCCCTCTGTAGAGATCCCCTTAGACAGGTCTTGGTTCAAGGCCTCCTCTATCTGATTCACATGTTCCAGGGCCTCGTACCTGTTGAACGTGGTCACCGGTGGAGGTGAGGTGGGCTGTGGAGGGGATCTTCTGCCACCTCGAGTGGGGACCCGTTTCCATTGTTGGTCGTCCCTGGAAACTGTTAAGTCCACCCCCTCTACCCTAGGGCAAGAGGGCACTGGACTTTCTGACTGAATTGGGGAGTTCTGAGGGTCGCTTTCCTGGGAAGACTGCAGGATGCAGCTCCACCAGTCGATTTCCCTTTCGCATTCCCTGATGGCCCTCAGCCTTTCTCTTGAAGAAGGAAATCTCTTGAAGGAATCTCTTGATTCAAGAAGGAATCTCTTGAAGAAGGAAAACAAACCCCAACTAACAGAGTGCCAGAGTGTGCCATGGCTCCCAATAGACTACAGAGATTAAGTTTACCAGATTTGGAAAGAAAGTAAAATAAGAAAGTGAAGCTGCATGCCCTAGAAGTAATCTCTTCATACAATACCATAAACTCAAAGTGAGAGAAAGGGTTTGAAACTAAGGAAACACTTTTATTGTGGTAATGAACAGCTTTCAGGGTAATATAAGGCAAGAATTTTTACTTGAAATGTTATCATTAATGTGCAGCAGTGCATTAGTTTTACTAAAAACATTAGATGGTCAGAAATGTTCTGAAGGTTGCTGTTTAGCTGTGAGAAGCATGCAAGACAGGACAACAGTTGCCCCTGTAAAAGATCCAAGATTATCCAAACACATAACACAAGATGCCTAGTGCTAGCTACTGGAATATCATATGTATTTCTAAAGAGTCTTCTGGCATATTATATCACTGTCATTTTGAATCACAAAAACACTGGAAGCATTTCATGGTAATGACCCAAAATACTGGCGCAATACTTGCACCCGAAGGTTTTGAGGCACAAAACATCTTTGAAAGAACCCTTTTACTCCCCTGTACATGACAGGCCCATCCACTTGTTTGTTTTTCCTTTCCTTTGCCAAGTACTGGTTGCTGCCTGAAGGGAAATATGGCAGCAGGCAGTCATGATCTCATATGTCCCAATAAACCCTGCTTTCCCAGATATTTAGCAGAAGAAGCATAAAGAAGTGCAATGCATTACACTTCAGTCAAAAGTCCAGTATTAAAAAAAGAAAAAAAACACACAAAATAAAACAAAGCAGCTCATATGCTGCTTCAGCCAATAGACAGCATTTCTTTCCTGAGAAATGCAAAGCAGTTATTTTGGAAATCCAAAGATTTTAACAAACACTACAGGCATATAGGAAGGAAAAAGGGTAAGTAACAGAGACAAAAGCTTGCAAGTGCTTCCACATGCACTGAAAGTTTTTTGTGTGTGTGTGTGTGTGTTTTGGTTAGAAATTTGCAAGGAATAAGCCTTAGCATTGGTCAGCCAAGGCAATATCAGAGATAAAAGGTCTATCAGCCAAAGTATCCAAAACTAAGCTTCAATACCAAGGTCATCAAAGCTTTGTGATTTCCAAGCAAAAGAGTTTCTGCTGCATGTCTGTTTTGACTTGTGATGTAGGCTGTCCTGGCAAACAGTCCAAGCAACCAGCCTCATTATAAAATAAAGCTACTACAAGGGCTAATTTGCTCATTCACAGGACCTGCAAGGGGATTGTGAGGTACCCACAGAGGCTGAATATAGCTTCGAGTTCGGAAAACTCAGCCTCTTTCCACCTTTGTCTCTATAAAGCAAAGCATAATCTCTTGGAAAAGATGGTATCGGAAACTCTGAATCTAATGCAGTACCTCACCAGCCTGGTACCAGATGTGATGCCAGTGGCCACAGTGCCCATACTCCTCGTCATGTGCTTTCTCTTTCTAATTTGGAATCATGAAGAAACATCATCAATTCCAGGTAAACTAACCTTGGCTGTGTATCCCCCAGGAACTGCTAAACATATCGCCTGTTTCTCAAATTTACCTGAGGAAGGAATGCTGAATAATAATTGCATGTCAAGGAAATTTAGTAAATCAGTTTAAATAACTTTTTTTTCTTAAACATAACTGGTAAAAGAAAAATCTAACATGTTATATTTAAACTCAGCCCTTCCATAATAAAGGTAGCTTGACTGTATAAAAATGACTTTTTTTTTTTGGCTTTATTGCATATATGCTAGAAAAAATATGATATCATTTTAACTAAGTCTAGTTCATATTTTCATATGCATTTTGGACTTCTACTTTCTACATGTTGTACATTTAATCCTTTCCAAACTGTCTTTGCTGACAACAAAGAGTAATATCTGGGAAATTATTTGGATTTTATCAGGTTATCAATTTTTCTCCCTCTGTTTGGTACTGAAGATGCTCCATAACGGGAAAACATCAAATGATTTCCCATTGAGAGGGGCATTTCTGTTTTTTTTTTTTTTTTTTTTTTTTTTTGGGGCGGGGGGGGGCGGTTATGGAAAGTATGACTGATTCAGCCTATTCTCCAACAGATGCAATACAATGATCTACTGCATAAATGAGAACAGCACGCGCACCCTGAAGTGATGTAAGTCAGGGATAATCCTAGTCAGTAATTTCAACCCAGTGTAGTAGCACATGAATAAAATTCATGTGAGAGGAAATAATTTCCAAGTATCCTTCAATACGCTATAATCTTTGTGAAGTTAGAGAAGAAAAAGCAGTCTCAAAAGGTTGTGCCTTCTGCCTGAATGTTTGATAGGTTCAATAAGAAAGAACAAAATTTGCCTTAATTCTACAGGTATTTAAACAAGCCTGGGTTCTTCTGATTCTTAGTAGTAAAGGTAGAATCTTAAGCAGTTTACAAATCTTTTAAATAATATTTTGTAGGCACTTTATTTAATGGAGATAGATGTATGTTTTACATACGCCATAAGGGACAAACTGAGCAGGGAAGAATGAAAGACTCCTAAAAAGAATTCTGAGACTACACAAATTATCTCCTGCTCTTTCCCTTTTCCTCCCTGTCATAAGAGGGAAATTTGATGCTCAGACATAGCAGAAGCAGCTGAGAACTTTGTTGAACAAATGCATATTATTGCATTCTTAGTTCCTACTTTAGCATGCTGTTTTCATAAATTCACAGGACTAAAATGCATTTTCCTTTAAATATCTATTTTTTCTTTCTGTCATCAATTACCAGTAATTAAGAGAAATGTAATTAATTTACCTATGGCAAAAGGATATTGACTTCTGTAGATGTTAATATGGCAGTCAAGTACTAATTCAGCCCAGATTGCTCAAAGAATTCATTAGTCAGAAAAGAATAAACTATGTGCATTTTTTCAAGATAATTTCTTCTTTCTGGTATCTACCCATTATCTCTTCAAAAGCAAGTAACCTGAAAGCAGCACTTTGAGTTTGCACAAAGAAACACAGAACACAGTGTTTGTGGCGTGCACACTGAATAGACTCTAGACTTCCATGGATATGAGGTTTCAACAGCATAGATGCAATTTCTTTCCAGGGCAGAACAGACTATTTTACGTAAAGTGTCTAACACAGACCTTGATTGTAATGTAAAAAAGTTCTTTGAAAAGGGTGACGCTCAGAGACACATTCTTGTCACGGTGCATTGGTAAGATCATAATTTTATTATCCTATTTCTTAGGGCCTGGATACTGTATGGGCATTGGCCCCCTCATCTCACATGGCAGATTTCTTTGGATGGGAGTAGGTAATGCCTGCAACTATTACAATAAGACATACGGAGAATTTGTGAGAGTTTGGATCAGCGGTGAAGAAACATTTATAATTAGCAAGTAAATATTTTTCTCTTTAATAATACAAAGAGTTTTCTCATATTTTACAGACTTTTTGCTATACTTTCTAAAGCAGAATTAATATTATTATCAAGAATCGCCTAAAATCTTTTACTTTCTGCTACTCACAGATCTTTTTCTGAACTTTTAGTCCTTTATAATCAGCCAAATTTAAAGTCCATATGAATTCTCTCATTTTGTTAGTGGAATGAAAGACCAAGCATTGTAGTCTCAATCCCCCACCAAATATTTAATATCTCTTTCACTATTCCATGTTATATTAGGATTACACACAATAGAGGAACCTAGACTGATTGACTGCAGTGCAGGATTAATCCAATTTTTAGTTTCCTTTTAGGTTCTCCTTAAAGGTAGAGTAATGCCTGAAGATTATGATAGTGGATATGAATAATTCCACTGCAATTAAAGCTAATCACAGATTTTGATTAAAAACAGATTTAACATAATTATGTCATGAACAAAAAAGTAACTGTTTTCGAGACATAACAGATAAAAATCACTATCTTTTTACTGAGGGTATCAATCCATATTCAGCTATATTATATAAAAGAACATATGAAAAACAATGTAGTACGGAACAGGATTTGGGAGAGTCAGCTTCATCTCTGTTTTTACCTCTATAAAAGGAGGCAATCATGATAGGAAAGCTTTACTCTCCCACTCTACATAGGTTTTATAAAGATTAATTACTTAATGTCTGCATAATATTTTGATCATAAAAACACTGAAATAATAAAATGTAATTTAACACTTAATGTATTAAGTGCCTACCAACTCACCAGGAATGCTGGTTAAAAAAGAATAATAATAGTAATGCAGTGGACACATCAGACTGTGGTCAACACATTACAAGGTCATACCTCAGAATCATTCCTTAATACTCTATTAATACTGTCTCCTCTGTAAATATGCACTGTATATGGACTTTTCCATTCTTAGGATGGCTATCATAATTCCAGGCCATATTTTTCTGATCAGAAAATGCTTTATTAGATGATGTTCTTTAATGTCCAAACACCTTTCAGACAGTTAAAAAGGAAGCAGATGTGTGGCAGTATAACTAAAAAGCGAATATGCTCTGCCCCTTGGCAGGCTGGAGCTGCAGGCACACCGCTCTCCACTGCTGCTCTAATCCCTCCTCCATGATCATTTGTATTGCTTAGTATCTTGGCATTAATTGATCTCTGTTGAAGCTAAACTACAGTGAAATCCTGGCACTGGTGAAGTCAAAAGCACAGTTCCCACTTACTTTTCCGGTTAAATTAACCTGGAATAACAAATCTGGATTTGGTCCATAGAGTATGCAATATGGTACAGCAAGCAGGACACTGTACAATTTTAATGCTCATCTGATTTTATTTCCTTTTGTTAGCTTTAAACAGATCACCATTAGATTAGCAGTTCTAAGATGCTAGCTCCCTTTAAAGGAAATGATATTTTAAAATAGCAGTGCTGGACAGCGTTTAAATGAACTTGGTCAATTGAAAAAGAGAGAAGTAGATATCCTGAATTCCCCTACATTTCTATTTTAGGATTATTTATGCCACACGCTTAGTATTATAAAGTTTATTTTTCAATTTAATATTTGATTAATGTATGAATAATTCTATTTGTTAATATTATGATGCTGCATAATAAATGATGCATGTATATTTGTTCTTTCTATATGCTCCTGAAAGTTAACAGCTTAAAAAAAAAGTATAACCAAAATTTAATACACATGATAAAGTCCGTTATCAACTGTCAGATTATTTAAAATCAAAGAACTCTGAAGTTTTATATAACATAAATACTGAACATATCAGGATGAACAGAATTTGTCTGTGCTTTTAAAAAACTTGAGGGAAAATGAGGAAGCATATTCCTTAAAACATACCCAGTTCCTGCCTATAAACAAGAAAAAGAAAATCGTTTAAGGAAGTAACAGATGTCATTCTTGGATGAGATATTTGCATCAAAGTTCTATGTACAGATATGCATATGTATCAATATACCTTTTCTCAAAATATTTGCCAGGAATATGGGGAATTGGTAGTAGATAATGTTTAATACCACCTCTGCAAATGTTAGAAGTTAGTTGGGAAATCAACTGCACTGTTGGCATAAATGAAATAGAAGCCTATATAAACATTAAATACATCATCTTCAGTTACACTCCATTATCATTTACACGATATATGTATCAGACCTCACCTTTAGTTCACAATACAGGCTGTAATTTTCTATAGCAGTGGTTCTCACCTGGGGGGTACTTCTCTCATGTTTTAGAAAGTACACTAACTGTCAGGAGATTTGAATTCCCTATGGCTGCCAGAAACTTTCACATATATTAATGATGATATATATATGTATATATTTTTAATCCCATTTCTTTTCCAGATCCTCCAGTGTGTTCCATGTAATGAAACATTGGCACTATGTTTCTCGATTTGGGAGCAAACTGGGATTACAGTGCATTGGCATGTATGAAAATGGGATAATATTTAATAATAACCCAGCACACTGGAAGGAAATTCGACCCTTTTTCACCAAAGGTAAATCAGCATGCACTAATATACTGCACCACTTTAGCATATAGTCCACTTCATAGAAAACACTGTTTCTTCTTTTCCTAGTTAAATTATAGAAAGTGGATCTCAGAAATATTTTATTGTATGTATTCTTTTGCACTTATTTTGCTTAGTATGTTATTTAAATTGGTCTTGAAATAGTTTTGCAGATTTTAAATGCATTCCAATTAAAACTAAAGTTTGAATAATCCCCATCGTTTTAAGTGTTTTACTTTTAAAGTCTAGCATTCAACATTAGATTAAGAGACACTAATCCAGGTGTCTCTGACACTTCCCATTCCAGCTTCAGATGAGTTCAAACAAATTTCTCTCGTTCTAACTGAAAAAAATGCTTACAATTTGAAAACGATTTTTAGTTTAGCGCTACAGCACTACTTATTAATCCATTTAATACACTAGGAATTAATGTAGTAACAAGACTAAATAAGAAATAAAAAGATTATTCCAACATATATAATTAATTAGAACTTAAATAAAGAACTAGATAACAATTGCAGTGTACTATTTAAACTTGTAATTTCTGGACTCACCTGGGAGTTTTTCCTTAAAAACTGCCCCAACACTTTGTTGTTCTGCAAACTTCACAGTTCTGAAAAAAATTATCATCAGCTGAAGCAGCAGTAGTTTATGATAGCAGATCCATAACCTGAATAAGAGAAATTAAAATGGATAAAGCAAAGGCTTTAAGATCTTAAAAATAAGATGTGAAAGAAAAATAAAACTCTACTGTTTAAAGTTTTCCATATCATTTTGTTGTTGTCTGGGCTTCTGTTTGACACCTACACCTTTCCTATTGGAGTTTGTTTTTGAAAAATATAAGAAATTTTGTGCTGATGGAAGACAGGAAAAAAAAAAACAACACAAAAAAAACCCCCAAACTCTTTTCTACCCACTCCTGGAACGGTCAGTTCTCTTCTATTTGCAACATTGATTAGCTCAGTTACAAACACAAAATACTTCTCTGTATATATTTGCTAAAATAATATCCATGAGGCAACTACAGCAATTTTTATACAGAAGAGGAATTTAAAATGAGTATTTAGGGCAACATTCCCAAAATTACCCAGTAACTGTCTAAACCTATTCCAGATGGAGTCTATCATAACATCCCACCAAATTAAACAGCAGAAGAACTGATCACTTTTTTTTGTTGTTTTTAAATTCTCAAAATGTAAAAAGCCCACCATGAAATTATCTCCATTGTCCATAGGTGGCCATAGTTGGCCAAAACACAACATACTTCCAGGCCAGGCTTCATTACATCCATGTGGATGTAATGGATAACCCAAGTAGATCTACACTCCACTTAGACTACAGTGCTTTACATTTCCTTGGCAACATTATTTTCAGTAGGTAGGTTACTAGAAAGGTATGCAAATCCATCAGTCTTTTGATCATTTTGCATATGTTCCAGCTCTATCCGGTCCCGGTCTTGTGCGTATGATAGCAATTTGTGTCAAATCAACAACTGATCACCTGGACAAGCTGGAGGAGGTGACTACCGAAATGGGAAACATCGACGTGTTGAATCTGATGAGACGGATCATGCTTGATACATCTAACAAGCTCTTTCTAGGGATCCCTTTGGATGGTACTGAAGCTTTATGCATATGGCTTGCCATGAATCTAAAGTGCAAATGCAAGGAAAACTTCTCTCTCGCATCACGCAAAAATTTACTTTCAAGAAACAGCATGAGCAGGCTCTGAGATTGTCAAATAAGTGAAATTGATTTAATGTTAGATGATTCTAGTTGTAAAAGAGAATTTTATGTGATCAAAAATACATATTCAGCTTGTCACATTGAAGTAAATACTAGCATCTACGGAGACGTTTATGCACCGATTCGGTACAATCCCAGCATTATATGCATGTAAGAACCAGAAATCTTTCCAACTAGTTAAATGCCTGCCTTGTTCACCTTACAGTTTCTCAGTCTTCTATTCTTTTCACATTCTCAAAAAGACTTGAGAGAATTAATCTTATCATGAGATGTAGACTGCAACATTTCAAGATGCTGCAACAGAATTTTTCTTCTTCTGCACCCCGTGGGAGGATTAAGCTCTGCTTGTCACACCACTGTCTCCTTTCAGGTGCCTAACATGGGTTTTTACTAAGAGCTGTACTTTTCCTATAGTGTGCCACAAATGTTTCCTATCCTTATCTACCACATATTTAAACAAAATGTTTATCAAATTCTCATGTGCTTACTGAAGGTAGGAAGTAGTTTTCCTGAAGCATTTGTGTTATTTGGCTATTAAAATTTATATTTTGCACTGTTCTTTATTAACTTCTATTTTCAGAAAGTGCCATCGTGCTTAAGATTCAGAACTACTTTGATGCTTGGCAAGCACTTTTATTAAAGCCTGATATCTTTTTTAAGATTTCTTGGCTGCGCAAGAAATATGAAGAAGCAGTGTAAGTATCAGCAGTTTTACAGATCTTTTGAGTAGATTGTTTCTAGAAAAACCTTAATATTTTGCTCTCTTTCTTTAGAAGATAAATGAACTAGGAAACTTGCAAAGGAGGCTGGCTAAAGCCCCCTTTATCTGCAGGTCCAAGACAGCAACAGAACAGGATTTGCTGCTGGTGCTACAAGTGGCTAATCTAAGAGAATGAGTTAAAGCCTTTCCCTATTAAGTCCAAACTTACTCATCAAAATATTAGTTAATGCAACTTCAAATATTAAATCAAATTCAAATAATAGGTTCAATTCAAACAAGCAAGGAAAAGTCACCTTATGGGATAAAATTACATTTGCTACCTAGCCAAGGAGAGTCAAATGTAAAGGTAGGCAGGTAGATTCAGAAACAATTTATCCTGAAACAGATTATCATGCTGAACATCAGGCGTTAACTCAAAAATGCATACTGCAAACAACACTAAGCAGAATTACATCAAAGTGTTAACTCTCCTTTGTGAGAGTATCATTAATTTAAGTGTGATTTCTTGTTTCCAAAGTTTTTCTTATATATGGAATTTAGTTATCCATCTTCTACCAAAAGAGAACTGGCTATAAAAAGAAATGGCAATCATTTTGTTCACTTTGGCGTATTTTGAGAAAATACTTGGTATAAAGCATGTATACCAAATTGTTTGGACATGACTATCTAACATTGGGTATTTAAGAAAGAGAAGAGAGTGTATTGAAAGTAAAGTATAACTCTTTTATAAACAGGATTTACCTTCTCTCCCTAAAATTTCCTATACTATGGAAACAATCATTGCTTTATCCTGTGCTTCTAGTATTACCTAACTCTATTTGTCCATTTATAACTAGAAAGCTTATATGCTTTATATATGCTTATATTTATGTTTCAAAAACAATCACTTTAAAATAGACCTATTAATAAATTTCTACTGAAAAAAAAGATTGTTAAAGTGAAGGAGAATCACAAATGCTGCAACTTGGAATAGGCTGCTGATAAAACTGGGAAGAAAGACCCTTCCCTATTTTCAATGGATAAGAAATGAGATATTTCAAATGAGAACCTTACCAGGTTTGATGTTTTAAATGTACTTACTTTCTTAAAGCCAAAGTTTCCAACTTCGCAACAAAAAAGCACAAGAAATGAAAAACCTGAGGACAAAATACTTATGACTATATAGACTAACTATACTATCAATTAGTCCATATAGACTAACAGATTAAACCTATCAATGTTTTCATTTCTGCATTTTTCTAACAATTATCTTTCATATTCTCTATTATCACTAAGTGATAATAAAATACAGTAACCAATCTTAAACAACTTCTATTTACAAATAAGACATGCATTCATCCCTTTTGACATATCCCATTTAAAAAAAAAAAAAAAGTAGAATATGGCTTCTCAGTATAAAGTGAAATTCCTTGTGAAACATGTTTTTTCAAAGCTAAGACAGATCTTTGACTTTTACTGTACTGCTCCTCTTGCTCTTTGCTGGAATATCTGCAGTTACATGACCTGCAATTATGTCAGTTGTGTTACACAGCAATTCAATGTTCACATGACTTCACTTAAGAGCAGCAAACACTTTTTTGAACACCAGAGGCAATCTGCCTTGTTTTAGTGTCACATAGCAATTCTTAGAATACCATTTCTTGCATTCATAGAAGTTTTTATTGGTATAATCTCTTAGTTTATGCTCATATTCTAGCACATACTGAAAGCCTGCAAATATTTATCAGTATGGATTTTATCCATTTTCAGCAAAGACTTGAAAGGAGCAATGGAAATCTTAATAGAACAGAAGCGACAAAAGCTCTCCACTGTTGATAAGTTAGACGATCACATGGACTTTGCATCCCAGCTGATTTTTGCACAGGTATTGGCAATGAACTCCAAACACTGATAACTTTGAATTTCTAACATTCACCTGTCAATAAGAACACACTAAGTTTAAGTTGCAAAACCTGTATCTATCTCAGAGTCCCGTCATCCTTAAGAGATACAAATTTATCAGTTCTGGGAACACCCTAAGAGCAATTCAAACATTGAATAGTTGCATCTTTGGGAAGAAGTGGTTTTCTGATTTTTATTTTTTTATTTTTTAAATGGCTTAAATGGCTATTATGGCTTTTATGGCTTAAAAACCCATAAAAATGGCTTATTTAGGAAGCCTGTCCATGTTTTCATTAAACTATGCATTTTATCTTGGTATATCACCTTTTGTTCACAAGGCGCCACATCATATGTAACTCTAACTCTGCATAACCCCTGGCAGCCCAAAAACCTTGCAAGGGAAGGTAACAAATCAATAAGGATCTGAGCTAAGAACAAACCCTTGCTTTTCTGTAAGGCCACATACACCCATCAAAACACAGATTTTCATTTTTTTCTCTGAAAGACAAAAAGCAGAGTAAAGATGCTATGCTAAATAGCATGAGACTGAAGGGCAGGTTTTCAACTTTTGTTTCAAGCATGTATAGATCTTTCCCTTTCTACTGCTGTAAGGCCTTTTGTTGGAAACGGAAGTCAGTAACCAATATTTTCCTCTCGCGATTTTTCAGAGCCGTGGAGATCTGACTGCTGAGAACGTGAACCAGTGTGTGCTGGAGATGATGATCGCTGCTCCTGACACTCTCTCTGTGACACTCTTCTTTATGCTAGTCCTGATCGCAGAGCACCCCACAGTGGAAGAGGAGATGATAAGGGAAATTGAAATTGTTACAGGTAAGCAACAGCTGCTCACGCTGTGATGCTGCAATACAGTTTTGTTTCAGCAGTGACCTGATTTCCAGAAGGGGAAAGGGCTTTTGGAGTTTTGTTACTGACAAGAATGCAAGACAGAGACTCATAATGCATAAAAACAAAGAGCTCTAGAGCAAATCATAGGTTAAGTTAGGACCTGGGCTAATAAGCAGTATACCAGGTTTCCCTGGTATGTGAGCCCATACCAGGCTACTTGGATTAGATCCTACATACCATTCAAAGAACTGACAGTCTTCCAAAAATGGTTTGTATTTGTGTGATGAAGCTGTGAAATCCATAAGCAACTTCTTTGTTATCTGTTTTATTCCTCAAGGTGACAGAGACATACAGAGTGATGACATGCCAAACTTAAAAATTGTGGAGAATTTTATTTATGAGAGCATGAGATACCAGCCAGTTGTGGACTTGATCATGCGAAAAGCTTTACAAGATGATGTAATTGATGGCTATCCTGTGAAAAAGGGAACAAACATTATTCTCAATATTGGACGCATGCATAAGCTTGAATTCTTCCCACGGCCAAATGAGTTTTCTCTTGAAAACTTTGAGAAGAATGTAAGTTTTGTGTCTTTTCTCTTATAGGAGATGGGGTATTGTATCTTCTGAAAAATCAATCTGTCTTATTTTGTTGAAGTGCCCAGTTAGCTATACAGCCTGCATTTTTATTGTTTCCTAAATGAAAATAAACATCCCATATGGACAGAAATGGAAGTTCTACTGAGTTCTAATCAGCTCAGTACGAAAGTGATGAGGAATTCAGTGACATTTCAGCACTTTTTCATATGGGTTCTATTCTAGGTTCCAACAGCACCAGATCTTGTTTTTAGCCTATAGTACTTTATTTGGTTTTGAAATCCTTTTACTATAACTCATCCTTCAGATTATTTTCTTTCATTCAGAACTTTGCTATTAAGTTTATTAACAGTTGTTTCCCAAAAATGTATTTGTATCTAAACAAAGAATTTGAAAATCATTTTGTTTGGCAACTTTTTTTCTTAAATGCACACATAGGTGTCCATAAATAATTATTTGTTTTAAATAAATAAAAAGATGACCCACTTTGATGCACCAAAAATGGGCTTAATGAAGAAATATTTAAGAGAAT
This sequence comes from Tinamus guttatus, assembly GCF_059628265.1. Classification (NCBI taxonomy): domain Eukaryota; kingdom Metazoa; phylum Chordata; class Aves; order Tinamiformes; family Tinamidae; genus Tinamus; species Tinamus guttatus. Next base: position 11,465,012 of record NW_028288538.1, read on the forward strand.
AAGTAAAATAAGAATAAACAAATGATGTGAATGTTCAGAAACACGCCTCTAAGTTTTACCATTTTCCTGCCAAAAGACACAGGTACCATTCATGCTACATGCACAGCCTGAACTAAAAGAAAAAAGTTAACATTTCTAAACTGCTAGCTGATTACCCACAGCAAATTGAACAAAGTACTAAGAACAACAAATCAGGAAAAAAGACATATAAAATTCAGGAGGAGGAGAAGTGATTAAGTTTCATTAAGCTAACTATTCACTGTGAATAATTTCCACAGTTTTGCCCATTAATTTCATTCTAACTATTTCTATCAAAATAGATTTCATGCTTATTTTATATGCACAGTTGGCTGCTAAAAATATTTCCCCTTGACCAAATATTTTACAACGTATTTTCTATCTGACTTGATGTATTCTATCTGCCACATAATTATTCCAGCGGGCACAATTTCCACTCAGTTCTCTAAATGAATAGCAATCCACACCATTATTTATGATAAGATTGCATTGTTAGAATCTAAACATTTTTCCCTTTTCCCAGGCTGTGTCTTTGCCATTGTGCTGTATTGCCAGCTGCTATTCTGCTCGTTGTTATGAACCATTGTATTTACCTATTATTCACCAAAAAGCATATCTCAATTTGTTACTTGAAGTAATTTAAAGAGAAGATAGCTTTTTCCTCAGACTGCAAAGAGGAGTAAAAAGAAAAAAAAAGAAAAAAAAAGAAAAAAAAAGAAAAAAAAAAGTACAACTCCGCTAAAGAATTCCATACAAAACAACTTTTCCTACAAAATTCTTGAGTTAAATAGAAAATGAAACAGACATAGCTAGTAAATTGCTCTTAAAAAAAATAAAATAATAAAAAAAAACCCACAAATGAAGAAAAACAATTTAGTTATAGCGAGACTTTCTTTTTCTTACTCATAACAAGCAGCTTTCCTTTAACACTGTTCACACTCTTACAACTGCTTTGGAGAAAGGACCTATTCAAGAGCAGTAAAGGCAGCAGAAGGTGGCTCTGCATTCTTCAGTAGTTTTGAGGATCCTGCACTGGCATTTCAATCATTAGGACAGAAATTATAAACATTATCTCTGTATTTAGATGCCAATTAATATTTTCTTCCTTATATTTTATGGCAAATTAAATCACAGGCACACTCCATTTCTAGTGACAACGGTAGTACGGGTATAGTATGTATATAACTTTATAATTACCATTGGACAAGGTAGCAGTCTGTCTCAAATGTTTATAGACTTTGTAATGAACATTTTATGAACCACTTATGTTTTTAATTAACTTTAATGTATGTCAAAGCTACTCTCCATTTCTCAGCTTATGGGGAGACCCTTTGAAGTTCACTTGATGAACACAGTGAAATGTACATGCAGAATTCAGCTGCCTAACTTGACGTTTCCTGCTACCTAAACATTGGAAACAGCATGTCTCTTCTATGCATTTCTGTATTTTCGTCTGACCTGCTTAAAAGGGGGTGTTCAAGCATGACGGGTAAGAAAAAAAAAAAAAAACAACAGTATGTGTGGACAAGAAACAACCCAGGAATAAGCAGCAAAGTAGTTACTCCAAAGAGGTTCTTCCCACAAATTTTCTCAGAAAATAGTAGAGACTTCCATCATAATTATGGCTATTTTTCTGAAGAACAATTTGTCTTAGAATTCTGTTCTTCATTTTATTCTATGCAGGTTCCTTCACGCTACTTCCAGCCGTTTGGATTTGGCCCTCGGGGATGTGTAGGAAAATTTATTGCCATGGTAATGATGAAAGCAATTCTGGTAACGCTTCTGAAACGGTGCCGAGTTCAGACAATGAAAGGAAGAGGCCTTAACAACATCCAGAAAAGTAATGACTTATCCATGCATCCCAAAGAGAGACAGCCTTTTCTGGAGATGGTTTTCACACCAAGAAGCAGCACAAACAAGAATCGGGAGGTCTAAAGCAGATCATCAGTGGTGGGAAAGCTATAGGGCTTTCTCAGCCACAGCCAGATTATGAAATGGTCATTTTTCCTAGGTAAATATAAGGAGTAAAACATTTTGTTCACCTTAAGTCACTACTGCTCTAGGTGACCACCTGATCCACTTGCCCAGCAGAACCATGTTCTGGCCACAGCTTGAATACATTAAAGGATAAGCAGATTTACAAAAAGCCCTGTTACCTGCTGATGTTGCGCTGGATGCAAAATCCACTTAGCATATCTATAACAATTATTTACTTTTGCTAAAAATATTTACTATATTTTGTAATATTTACAATATTTTTAAGATATAAAAAGCTTGTACAAAAAGCCATTCAAAACATTATCACTACCATACTTTGCTATCATATTAAACAGATACACAAGATTTACTGTGTTAGATATACTTTAGCAGTAATAGTAATTTTAAGAATGCTAAGGAATATACAAGTGGAAATAACTGTTCCATGTTCCTAAAAACTCTAACCCCAGAGTCGTGCACAGAGGTTCTGTCACTACCTTCCCTCCACACTAGTGAAGACCAGCTGAGACTGAGGTCACGGTTAGGAAACACCACAGCCACTACTGCACAGGAATGAGTGCCCACAGCTCTGCAGTAGCTGGTTAGCTACAATCCTCCTGTCTCACCTTGCTTTGAGGAGAGAAGTTCAAGTTCTCCCTAAGCTTCCCAAGTATCACATTCTGTTTCCAGCTGGTTTAAATCGCTCAATTCTACTTCAGAGAGTGAGATTTAGGTTGGCAGCCTCCACTCCCACAAACCCCTCCCCGCGCTATAGCAGGAGGGAAAGTGCCTCCCTAATTATGCACATTTTGCTTCTCTGGAAAATCACCGCGTATATTGGTATCTTGCTCCTTACTCACTGAATTAAACAGAGCCAGTAGTATAAAAGAGAAACATAAAGGTCTATTTATGTAGACTTACCCATTTTTTAAAGGTCAAAAGGGCTTCACTCAGCTAATGAAGACACCAGTCTTGAGGGGTAGCTGCTCAGAGCTTTTTAGCAGCAAAGGAGCAGAGTTCTAAAGTAATAAGGAGATTTAAAAAAAAATAGAAAACATAAAAGAATTTTACATACACAGTTTTTAGTGATTATTATTAGGCTTAACATTAGACTTGGTTCCTAATGGATCACCTAAGCAAAAACTTACATTTCTCCTAACAGACCTCTCTTGGAATCTTTCTGATTATTTCACAATAAAAAAAAAAAAAAAAACACAGTGAGTGACAATTTACTCTCCAATTTTTACATCTCATAATTACAGATTCCATGAGCCATTTTTTCTCAAATTATTAAACTACTCTTTGTCAGTGAAATTTTAAAACAATTATACAAAATCCTGTAGATAGCTGGAAAATGCATGCTGCTCTACTCTCTTTTTAACACCATGTATTGTAGAATTTATCAGTTGGAACTTCAGAAACATAATTACTGTAATTATTCTATGGAAGAAACAAACCAGTTTCATTTTTTTACTTCTTGTAAGCAAGCATGAAAAATTATTTTCCATCATATTCTGTCCAGTTTGTTTCACAAAGAGTGAACCTCAAATGCCCACAGTACCTTCTGTCACATTTGGACTTTGGACATGTTAAATTAAGGCCAGTTCTTACTGCCTATCATGTGTGTTAAGCAGGGGGTCTATCTAAATGAATATTTGTATTGTAAGGCCCAGTTCCTCTTCCCGTACGTTTGAAAACTCCAAGCAGTGAAACAGCAGTTGAACACTTGCCGTACTGTACATAACGGAGCTCTGATTTTAAGTAGTGTTTTATTATCAGATACTGTAAAAAGTTAAGTGAGTTTTAGAACACCATCGAGCCTATTATCCTTCAGTGAGTATTTCTATTCATACAGATCAAACTTGGTAACTGTTTTATACATCACTGTGATTACAGATGAGTAGCCTGTAAGTGTGGATATGTTGAAAAATAAAATAATCATCAAATAAAACCTGTATGCACAAATCAAGTCTTAAATTATTTGTTTTACATTTTCCCAATGTAAATTTACCCCCAAATTATTTAAATGAGTATGTATGAGTATGTATGAGTATGAGTGCATAACCTGATGCTCAAAATATCAGCTACAATGGATGAAATACCAGAACTCTTAGACAAATTTCCCATCAAGTTTACTAAATCTTGAATTGCACAGATATTTTTATTAGTAGCATGAATACAGCAATAGATTAACTAGCTTAAGTACATACCAGATTGCTTGGCCACAAATGCACTGTGGAATGACCTCATAAACCTTTAAATAAGGCAGAGGAAGTTTCTCTAGTGCCTCTGAAGATGAGAGAGATCTGTAGATAGCTTAATAGTACAAACAGAGAAGGCTTGGCTTCCTGGAGGAAAAGAAAATGAAGTAATAACCATTTTATTTTCTACCTATTAACATGATAGCATATTGCAATTTTGACAAATTCAGTCATTCGACATGATTCTTCTGCCCTAGTCTTCTGCTCTAGTATTCTAAAGTATATATATATAAAAAAAAAACCTTATGCTTTTGTAGTAAGCTAAATCACTGTAAAGCTGGCAATGTGGAAACAGATTTTACAAGATAAGTCTATTTAAAGCTTTCTGAATTAACAAAATAAATTTAACAAGATCTTATAAAGACAACAGATTTATGCACAGAAGTTAGTTTCATAAATTTCACAAAGGGTTATGAGTAATTTCACAAAGGGAACTTATGAGTAAATTTTGCACTCTGAACACAGTCCAGTAGGTGGCACACACAGAAAATTTATTCATGCAACAAGAACAACTTCTCTATTAGTAGTTTTTGTGTATCAGCAGGGCTTTTACAAGCCAGAGTTCCATGGTTTTAGTTAGCTATTAAACACTGCTTTAGGAAGAGGTTACTACAAACCAGAGTCACTGGATATGTAGATGTCAGGAGAAAATTAATGACCGATTATACAAATAGAGGGTACCAACATCATTATAATTAGTTTTAGCCTTAGATTATTCTTCTCAAACACCAGGTTTACTAGAGTTCTCCCGATCTACTTGACTGGACCTAGATGTATCCATCAAGATTGCTAGTAACCTGTGCTTTCTGATAAATTGTAAGGGTCTGTTCCATTTTAAAATATTTTTTAGTCTAATTTAATATCATGGGTTTGTATTAACTCATTTTCTCTCAATTTGATGTGCATATGATATTTTATTCTGTTACATGGCTAATTTTGTTCAGTGGCTCTACAGCTCTCTTTCATGTCCATGAAATATTACAATCTTTGAAGGAAAGTTGACTCGTGCCTTCTGGCTGATCCTTAAATGAGTAATGCAATGCTACACTTGGCCTCACTACTCTTCTACAATGGTTATAAACTCATCAGCCCAACAACTGACCATATCTTCATAATTAATCTTTATTCTTTAAATAATTGCTGGACCAAATCAAGACCAGTCAGTTCAGGTGCAAAAAGGATACATTTGGCAGTACATGCACAACTCCATTAACAAACTGCTGATTAGCACTGAAAATACCTCCTTTGGGATTTTAATCACTTCATCCCCCTCTAGCTTTAAAGAGCTGATTAGCATCTACCTCAATGCTTTATGAATTTATTCTTACCTTGCAATGATATGTACAAGGAGTTGAATTTCATTCTCCATTTATCAGTCTTTGAAGGGTTCTTGGCAAGCAGTTATAGATCAAAACATCTATATTCAGAAATTGCATCATCTAACACCTGTAGTTATATTTGTATTTATATTCACCCTTGTTCATTCCAGCAAACATTAGAAGGATTTTTTTCAGCCTTAAATGATAGTTTGAGAGACATGAGAAGAGTATAAATTAGTGTTATCATAAGTATGGTGCTAACTGCATTAAGAAAATTGGCACTTAGTTCCATTTCAGAAAGCACACAATTAAATTTTGCAAAAGGGTTAGATTCAGCTACAGAATGAATATTAAAGCAGCTGCAAATGGATCTTTTTGTGTTTGATGGGAAATCAAAGGTTTTCAAATGAATTTTCACCAGCTCAGATGCACAAGTAAAAATGAAACAAGTAAAAATGGACCTATATCAATCAATTTTTTAAATCTTCTTAAAAGAAATTAATACAAAAGATGATTAAATTATAATACAGAAATGTTATGAGAAATGTACAGAAATACATTTCATTGTATTAAGTCCCCCAAGGATCTCAAAGTACATTATGAAAACTAAATTTTCAAAACAGAACTTTACTTGCCACAGAAAGACAGGTTACGGAAATAAATAAATAAATAAATAAAAACTGTTCTTTAGCCCTAAAATTAATTGGCTGAAGGTCCCTTTATTCAGTTGGCAAACTTTGGTCAAAAATCTAGAACACTGGGACGTTTACCCAACTAAAATGCCTTTGCTTAGGCTCCAGGATACATGGCCTGAGGCTGCATCTACGGGGTGGTATACATGGTCTGAGTAAATATTCAACGTATACCAAAATTTGCCTAACCCTTCATGTAAACTGTATGACCTAACACTTTAGCAGAAGATCAGTAAAGAGCGGGTATACAGCAAAGGGCAATACTTTGAGTTTTACTGTGTGCTCTAGCCAAAGACAGCAGAAAATCACTGATTAATGAAGAAGTCAAGCTGACTTACTGCAACTGTACGAGCGAAGCTGCACAGAATCTGAAGATGAGGAAGCAGATGACACCACTAGGATCAAAACCTCCTGGGGAGGACTCGGGCAACTAACTGCCTTCCTGTCTAGCGAATAACAGCCTTAACCCTGAGACTCTGCACATGACGAAGATAGGAGAACACAGCAATAGGGACATGTATAGCTTGCTTAATGCACTAGCTGTAGTGATCAAAGTTTGTTTATTATTGCTTAGATATTATTAGCTGGATAATCAATAAATTATTGAATCTATACAGTGAGTTTTCTTCTGCTCCTACAGAGCATCCTGCTTAAAATCTCACTTGAGGTTGTTGCACTAGTTGTATTCTGTTTTTAGAGCTACGTAAGGTGATATCAAGGAACGTGAACTTTCCATTCTCCATTTCAGCTATGCACTAAAACTCTTTGCCATAACAGGAAGAATGTCACCTAGGATATACAAAAGCTTGTTGAATTTTTCTTAAATCTGAGTCATTGATCATCAATCATTTCTGAAAAGAATGGTAGGAACTGTCACGACCCAACAAAGCATACATTGTTTTGTAAAACTACATCTTACAGGCTTAAGAATACATGTTTTCATACAGCGTGTTAGTAAAAAGAGCTTAGCAGGAGATAGTGAGGCCTGTAGTTCATAGGAAAGGGAAGTTTACGGAAACTACACAGAGAAGATATAGAAGTTATATTCCTTAGCGAGTGCTCCCTTCCTGGGCTAGCTCTATGCACTTTGGACCCTGCTTGACTCAAAATCCCTGTGGAAGAGGCAGCATTTAAGCAAGCTGAGGCTCTGCAACGTAGCTACTCTACCTTAAGAGTGTCTGAGTTCAGGTAGTTGTCAAAACAAATAAAATATATGTTGAGGAACAGAGGGCAATGATACTGTTCTGATACACACAAATGATCTCCAAATACTAGAGCCTACTGAAAGCCCACACCTTCCATGCCCCCTAAAGCTGTCAAGCTTAAGACTATCAGTTTGTCAGCAGTTCAAAGCAGAATATTAGAACTGTTTGAAGACAGATATGTTTCTTGAACTGTTCATTTGAAGTCTGATAACATGAATCCATTTCCACATCCAGGAGAAACTAGCACATGTGAAAACTTCCCAGTTTTTCTGAGAGTGCAGTTCTCTACAGAACAGATAGAACAAGGTTAAGGACTGAGTGTATATAGAGCAACAGAAAATAAAGTGACCGCAAAATGCCACTTCTGAAGAGGGTAATTAATTAAACACAGTGGTTTTGTGACAGCATAATTTTTCATATGGAATCCTACAGACTAGACTTGGATTAGAGTAAACATCCATAATAAGTACTACTGCAGTAGAGCCCTTGCAAGTCCAGTGACTATTTATATATTAGTTCATTATCTGGAAAGTTAAAATGTAACTGGAAGTAGGATATTTATTCACAAACATCATTTAGTTAGATCTAGAACACGAAGCTTCTTGAGCAAAAGGGAGCCTCTATTGGCATCAAACTGGGTGCACACTCAAATCCATCTGCTGTCCTTTGAAAGACATGGATTAAATATAGTCATTGAGAGTGAAATTTAGGCAACACACTTCTCAAAAAAATCTTCTGTATAATGATCCCACAATGGTAAAAATATCAGATAATAAGTCTAAACCATAAAGGATGATCACTAAACATCCAATATTAACCGTACCCAAAAGCTACAAACTATACTCACACCTCAGTAATATGAAAGCATAGAGAAACATAGCTTGCACAGAGTCAAATCTAAAATACCAACATGCTAAAATAGGTACAATGTTCTTAAGAAGAAAAGGGAACGTAATGAGGATATTTAAAAGAATTAACCAGCCTGTACCATCAGATCTGTTTTAAACCCCTCCTAAGCTTCAAAAGCCCTTCAGAATTAAACACTTTTTAAGTCAAACAACAAACACAAAGCAGTCATTGCAAACTGCCTTCAGTTAATTTTCAGAGCAGGTTTCAGATATCAAAGTCAGTATTTTTGGCCAAGTGGTTGTACTATTTTCATGCCTAGAAATATGACTCACAAAAATAATTATTTCTGTGTGGACTAATGCTTGTGCACAAGATAAACAGCTGATAAAAACTTCCAGTTGCTCATAGCAACTCTACTGTTACGTTATTATCAAAGCGTGTCATAAGACTGATTATAATGGATTGGGGGTGATATTAAACATTTATGTACATATCTAAAAGACAGCAATTTTATTTACCCATTGCAGTCAATGGCACAATCTAGGCAGAGTTCTCTGGATGTTTTGTCAGGACACTTGAGAATATAAGCAAATAAAATGCAATAGCATCTCTAAAACACTGACCCAGGCAACAAAGACCCATCCAAGTGCTATATATATTACGGGAGCTAAAAAGTTGGGTGCAACGTTAGTATGAATATGTTGAGTATGGCTTCATCCAGGCTTCGTTCAGTTCAGTCCGAGTCCTTAACATTTCTAAACCACATCAATTCTTCCATGTGCCAGGGCATGCAACAAATGGGCCATCCTGGCTGAAGTCCGTCCATGGCAGAAAGCTCTAACCAGAAGCCTATCAGGCAGGTTGTAAATGATGGGAAGTCTGATCGGTCATATTTAGACTATAATTTCCAATCTAAATCTAAAAAAACAGTATATCTTAAATCAATGCAGTAGCACTCAATAATTATTGTCTTTATTGCAATTTGAATATAGAAAGAGTCACATAAGTGCTCATCATAATGAATTAGAATAGGATAATATTTTAAATCATTTTCAAGCAAGCTGGAAAGCTTGCCGATTCACCTGCATACCAGGAAAAGAATGGATAATTCACAGGTATAACCTGAGGAAAACAAACAAGACAGTTGTAAAAAAAAAAAAATCACATTTGACTAGTTCAAGTAAGTTCAGTGGTGTGGGATAATAGTCTTTCCCAAAAGGTGGACCCAAATGATAATGTTTTATAGTAAATAAAAAAAATACATTACAAAGTTATTTTACATTATCACATAATTATGTGATTAAATATTAAAATTATTAAAAATATCAGTAAAAGATTAGTCTTCCCTCTTCCATCTGGCTAACTGAATGAGCTAAAGACACACGCAGTAGCTGCCCACTTCCTGCTAACATCATTTGTGCAAGTACCTGTCCTGGACTTTCTTTTAAACAAGTAGTTGGTAGTAGTTCACACTGAACGCTTTTCTCAGCTGGTATATGTACAATATTTCTTCATAAAAACCCTGATGTGAAATTCAGATTTAAATGCTTTTAGATAACAGCACTATCAAGGCAGTAGGTTCTTAACTGAAAATATGTTTGTTAAACTAAAACCAACTATGTATGTTCTCCAGCTCTTCATTCACCATCTCATTAACCAGCAGCATGACTGGAATTAATTTAACATTTAAAGATGTGCTTACTTGGAATCTTCTATTCTAGAGGGTGGTGTGTGTGGGAGATAGGAGGGGGACATTTGGTTTCATAGATTCCTTCTACTAAATCTAACAGCCCAATTAAGCCCAAATAATCAGAGGGAAATATCAATGTCCAAAATTATACTGTGTTATATAATGTTGCTGTTTTTCTTAAAAAAAAAAAAAAAAAAAAAAAAAAAAGCAGTCCTCATCCCAAGCATCATGAAACTTTATCTTAACCTTAGCCTTCATTTTAGAATACAAAATTTCTCAATTCAATTTTACAGAAAAACACTGAAAAACATGCAAAAAAGTCTGAAAAGACAAAAGACTTAAAAGCCAACATGTATTATTTAAAATATCATTATCTGAGGAGTTTGCCCATAGATTTTTTCATGCAAAATCTGAACTTATTCTTAATTCCAATATTCAGACAGAACTGATAATGCCTTTATCATCAGCTTACTGATCTTTAGAGCTTTCACTTGAGATGTAGAATTGGGTAAATAAGAAAGATTTCTAGCAGTGTTTAGAAAACAAAACAGAAACACCCATCTAAATAGGGGTTATTTAAAAAAGTCAAGACCTGCTTTACTAGGAGGGATCCCTTTTCTTTGTGTGTCATCACACGTTTGAATACATGCAGTAAACCAAACTGCTTATTTGCAGTCATCTCCTCCTGCTCACAAGCCAGGATTGTGTATTTCAGTATTAACTACTTTACAGGAAAGACATCTAGCTGTTCCTCATATCTTTTCTGCTGTATTAATCTCCTCTTCACCTTTGTAACTGTTATTAACTGAGAAAAAACAGGGAGCTAATTTTACATAAGACATTTTGTTCCAAGGAAATTCTAAACCATCTGGAATGGATGTGAGAGGATTCTTGATACGTGGTTTTACCCATATGGTCCTCAATTCTTTTTTCTTGCAGAACAGAGAAGTGGCAATATACCATGACAAAATTTTCTGCATAAACTTTACCCAAACTCTCGCTTTACACACCAAGTGCTGTACCACAAGGTACATGACCACATTTATTTCATTTTACCTGGTCATTCCGGCAATGCCACTAAAGGGCAAACAGGCTATTGTTAAACCAGTAATTTAGATATTATTGCATGCAAGTTAAAAATTAAACAATCTCAGTCTCCACCTCACTCAAGAAATAAAGGTATTTAAATATAAGCCAGGTGAAGAATCAGTAGAAACTTGCATTTTCTATTGCATGAATCCAGTAAGGATGTTCTTTTCCTTTTCTCATACAAGCAGGTGTCCGTCTTCCTACTTAGATTCCCAGAAATCAGGATCTTTTCCTACTCAAAGCATACAGGTGATATTGAGAAACCTGAAGGTCTATAGCTGGGACAAAACGTATTACTCTGCTTTGTTCAAGTCAGCTAGGAGTCTGGACACAATGGCCAACATTTAACAGCACTTAAAGAAAAAAAAAATCTTGTGGAGTGTCCTCTCTCCCTTCAGATCAAAATTCTACCTTTTATCACTTAAAAATTTCAGACATTGTACCTCTTAAAGCTATTATATAGAACACAATTATACAGCTGTCAAAATCAGACAGTAGTCAGAGCTATTCTATCCCCACGACAAGTTGTGAAAGGCTCTTTTATCAGAACTATTAAAAACCTTCCCTATGAGTTCTATTATTGGAACAATGCCACTGAACACTTAAAAACCAAAAACAAACAAGAAAACACTCTTCTCTCCTGTCTGCCTGGCCCTAATACATCTCTTCTTGGTAATTTTTTTTTTTTTTTTTAAACAGATTATACCGTTTTTTCTTGATTTTCATTTAAGTTGCTGTTTGACTCTGTTCAAATGCTCAGACACTTGTCCCACCACAGCTGCTGCTGATTTGACATAATTCTCTGTGGTTTCCTCAAACCAGATGTAAAATTCTATATGATCCAGTAGATAAGGCTAGTAAAACACATAAAACTGGTTCAGTTAGACCATGGAAAAACCTTGTTGAAGTGCTTTATGGCTGTAGAAACTTTCTGACATCTATGTCATTTCTATTTTTGTCATAATATATAAGTATTATCCACTGAAGTCAAGGGAGTTTCCCCCACGAGGAATAAAAACCTTCATAAACCTTCTCCTTTCGCCGCAGCCCCCAAAAGCCTTAGGTACTCTGCACTGCATTTTCTTTGTAAGTCTCAAACACAAATATGTTTTACTGAAGTCATCAAGTTTGCTGATTTTGAGGAATCAAACCACAAGTCCTGTGCAGTTACACTGTATTCAAAGGTATAGATAATACCTTTAGCACTGAATTTTAGTTGGAGTTTGATACACAGTATTTTTAATGTTTATTTCAAAACCCCATACAATAACTACCAATAGTACAAATTTATATTTTAAGCAAATTCTAGTTCTGTTAGTAAAATAAGACCATAAACATCTAAGACTTAGACCTGTGAAGGCTTGCAAGCTACACTTTCCTTCTAGTTATATCTCTCTTGTTGTACATTTTAGAACGTAACAGATCAAAATCAATTGCACATAATACCACCATTTAGAGGTTGTACTAGCTACATCTCTCTGCTTCTCAGTATTCCATAATGTAAATTTATACTACAGCATTTTTCTTTCAGCTGAAACAATTATTAGGCTTTAAAACCTTTTATGCTTAAATTAAGGTTGTCTCTAATGGTTAGATGATGGATCAATAGATACTTAACAGTATGCTGCATTTCCAGTGCTCTATAAGTCAAGTTTAGACAAAATAAACTGAGCAGGCAAATATTTCAGAGTTCTTCTAGGAATAAAAAGGAATGGATTTTCCTTGTCAGTATTTTAAGTAATGCACATCTACATCCAAATGAACTTTTTATAAATTAAATCTATAAAATTAGCACAGAAAACAATGAATATGACTTAAAACATTAGCACAGACTATATAGGAGTGAGTACTAGACTGAAGGAGATGCTCAGACAATTCAAGAAGAAAAGCAGCAAACAAGTACAAGCTCCTGGTCAAGTCCTCGCTATTGGTAACCAATATCTACTATACACAGTAATACCACTTACTACCAGGAGCATGCTGTTCCAGTGTGGAAGAAAAAGAACACATCAATTGAGCTTTTTATCAATTTCTATTTTTATTATGATCTTCTTCCTCTTTGTTTAATAATGAGGGGGAGGGGAGATAGGCATCCAAGCTTGAGCGCCTACATGCAGGACAGCTTCCCTTGCTGTGCATAAGAAAACTGGTAAGCGTTCATTTCTTCATGTTTTCCTTTAAACTTTGCCATGGGACATCTGTTCTTGTCTTACATTGTTAACACTTTCTGTACACTCTTACAGGAACGCAGACAATCATCTTGAAAGAATGTTCCTGCTTTAACTAAAGTATTCTAGAAATGCGTTTTTTAAAAGAATTAAAATGCCAGCACAGCCCTCTCTTCCCATTATACTAACAGCTGCATTTCTATTTCTAAATTGAGGATGTAAGATGAAAACAGATGTAGTGCAATATGCACATGGTGACAAACTTCCCTACTAAATGGTCTGTTGTATGGAAGAAAAGGAAGTACTTCCCCCTGCTCAGTCCTTGAAGTTTGAAGGATAAATAGGATCTAGTTTGAAATTAGTCCAGAATCCTTATTGTTTAGAGCCAAAATGCAAACACAAAACACTTTTCTATAACAAAATGAGCCCTAGTTGTTTCTCCATTTTTGTGAAAGGGAGATTGGCCAAAGATGAAATCCATCATACAGATGGATGGACAATCCATCATCCATCCTCTCCAATTTCAGTTAGTTTATACAATTATGCAGTTACAGCTTTGGTGTGAAGCTACAAAGACAATCTTATGGTTTTAGCCATCATACGGGATTAAGACAATATAAACTTACATTCGTAAAACTACTTGTGTACTTCTAATAAAATACCTTTTATTCTGAAAACGTCATTTGTTGAAACTGAACATTTTTCCACAAGCTATTTTCTTCTAAGGAAGCATCCTCAAGCCAAAAATGAGCTATATAAAGCTTTTCCCTTAGAAGTCTGAAACGTAAGACTGAAGTCTGTGCTCTAGTTAATATAGAAGAGACAGTGTAAAAAACTTTCTGGTCTAACATCAATTGTGCTAAAACTTAAGTCATGGAAAATGCCATTACGAGATTGCAAGTATCATTTACTGATGAGATATAGAGGAAATACATCAGTATCTGAACCCCAGGCAGCGTGCCAGATTAAATAGTTACATGGTTTATTACCAATTTTATCAGTTATCAGCAGTTTTATTTCAGTGATGAGTTGGTTTCTTCCTAGATTTGGAGTGCATTATTGGCAGATCCACAGCCTGAACACTAAGGACTCTGGAGATTTAAAAGATCTCACTATGACACTAAATAGAAAATTTTGGAAGAATTCTTTTGTATTAAAAAACAAATGCTGCCAAATCTTATTGGACCATGTTTACCTATACTACAAGATAAAGGCACAGTGCAGAATTAACATTTTCACTAGAGACAGCCTCATCTGGACAAGGAATATCCAGCCATGCTTTTGAGCTTGCTAACCTGCCAGTGATCCAGCTGTGCTGCTGTTGCAGACACAATGGCATGGAAATGGCAGCTCCATAACAGTAAATAACTAAAATAGAGACAATTTCATTACACACCAAAATGAACATTTTGTCAGCTGTTACTATAACATACAACTGCTGAAAATAGGGTCTCACAAATAGTGATAAATATTCATTAGGACGTCATCATAAGGCTATGAAAAACATGATTCAAACTGAGCTAGCATTGCAGCATGACCATGATAGCTTCTCTCTGGACAGTAACTCTTAGCTGATTCTGAGCATCACCTGTCTTGAGCATCAGCAGGCAAGGTGGATGTTCAGTACTTCACTGGAGGTTCTTAGTGCCTCGCAGGATTGAGCTTTTTAAGAAGAACTAAAGGAGAAAATAGTTTAAAGGCAGGTGGTAGGCAGGGAAAAGTCATGCTGGACTGGCTGACCAGCAAAAAGACACATTGGGGAAGACACAGCAGCAGACTCATTGTGGGGGAGAAAAGGAGGAGACTCAGGAGGTATCGCACATAACTTGTTTTTGTTGCTGCTGCCCCTTATACGCTGAAGGTCAGAACAAAGAATCTGCCACCCTGGTCAGCTGACCTGACAACGATATTTGGCACAATTACATTCCCCGTTGCTGTCATTGCTGCTTACCTTCAGTATGAAGGAACTGCTACTATTCACTAAATGTATGCTGCTGGCATACACTTATACAGCTGTATTGTTCCTGCAGCCTCATGAACTTTTAGGTCATTGCTAATCCTAAACTACAGGAATGGCGCCTTTTATGCATATTAAAAAAAAAAAAAAGAGCAATGATCCCTTGGTTTCTAAGTGCCATCATCATCCACAGAGGTTCATGAAATGACCTGTATATGACTGCAACGAAAACAGTTCAAATACTGCTGTTATTCTATAGTTTTTTACTTTGTATGAAATATGACACAATGAAATGATGAGAGCTTTCAGCCAGTTTTCATCAAAACTGCAGTGGATAGGCAGACAAGCACTTCTGAACAATTAGTACAGTCCTCCATCTGCTGGCTACACATAGTCTATGCGGCTCGCGCACTACTAATACAAATTCAAGTGCAACTCTTGCAAGCTAAGCTCAGTTTCATTATCAGAACACTTACTCTTTTCCTACCTAATTCAAGGAACTTCTTCCTGCTGATAGATAATAAAAATTACATTATCTAGAAGACAGAATAATACAGCTGCCAGTAAGAAAATAAATAGGTGGGAAAGCAGAGGGGCAATCCTACCAATTCAGAAATCAAGATCTAAAAGACTGTCAAAAGGATTTTCTCTTTTTCACTTAATCATTTACTGAATACTTTTCATTTTATCTTATTGGATCACTGGATTATTAAGTGGGCTAGCGAGATAACAAAATACTATGTATGAAATTCATAAAATGCATTTCTTAATGAGCCATCTCTACAAAAACACTTTAATCATAAAATCTGATAGCGAGGAGGACATCTAGAATTACCTAGTTCACTTGAGAGGATCACCAACCAAGGAAATGAAAAAAAAAAAAATTAAAAAGGCCAAATGAGAAACAGATCACTATCCATGACAGGAAGTTGAATTTCTAGCAGTCAAATATCTGAGCCATAAAATCGTAAGACTCATGCAAGAAACAGGCACATTGCATCCCTCATTCAGCCCTGGAATTTTACTCTGAGTGCACAGGAAAGGAGAGATTTTCTCCAAAAATCAGAAATAAGAGAAACAGTGAATAAAAGCTGATTCACTGCAACTAAAGCTCCAGCTTCCACCTACACCTCTTGTACATGCACATACAAGATGAACAGCATTGTTTATGAACACTGGCACATCTTAATATCAGATGAGTCACCATACAAGATATTTCAAGATTCTTTTTATCATAGCCTGTGAGGGATGTAGCAAATGGACTGCTTAGATCTGTTACATATAGGCAACCAACCCACATATGCTTTGTCCAATGCTTTGTAAGGGTGCCTTTTCATACAGTAAGTATTCTTCAATATCAAGAGGATCTTACTTTAAAAAAAACAGTCCACTTCTGAAACTGAATACATTATCCAAAAGTGTGGCTGGGGTTCAGGATGAGACCATATGCTCTACAGTAGGAACTGTAGATACACTTGCATTTCTTAAATTTATTCTAATTTTTACAACTTAACTTTCAAATTCTTTAAAAATTATCTGATCAGTTGACTAAGCATCACCTTTCCTAAGTAAAAGCAATTCACATCAGAATTTCTTTGCAATATGCCTCAATTGTGAGCACATGGATCAGTTCTCATTCCTACCACAGGGATGCTGCAGGGCGGCGATAGCAACACTGCAGGCTACACGTCTCCTTCACAACGATAAAGGAATTCTTACAATCCCAGTCTGCGAGCAAAATTCAGTCTGGGAAAAGACATTCTTAAATGTTCCATTTGGGATGTCACAAGCAAAATTCTAGCACCAATATAAAATGAAAATCAAACACAGCTTGCTTTGTGACTCTGGTATTTTTTTTCTCTACTGTTTCACGTTTATCTTGCCAAATTGATACACAAAGGCACAAAGGCACCATGGCCTCCTGCTGAATACTCGGGACATCCTGTCAGAGGACACTCAGTCCTTCAGTAAAAATGAGAGCCAGCTCCAGTTTACCCCAGATAAGATTCTATCTCCAAAATGTATCTCTTATTCAAGAAATCTTATCCTGAAATTCCTACTATGCTCTTTAATGAGCTGTGTGGTAGTGACTTACTGAGTTTTACAAGGCTCTGAACAGGCTATTTAGAGGCAAGGGGTCTCATTTATAGGAGTAGGGCCTTTTATACATTATTTCTTGTTAAATATTGGGTAGATTCACATTCCATTGTCCTTTAATATGGTGGGAACCTCATTTCTTTAGCTAATCAATTAGAACACTTGCTTTGGAGCCCTGATTTTCTTCTGCAGCATCCCAGTTTGCAGACTTTGATGTCTTTCCATCATTCTTTCATATTCCTTCATTGTAAGGGCTACTGCAACAGTTTATCTGCCCTTAGGCTTGTGACATCTACAGCAAATCTCTGTAGTGACTCAGCTACTCACTCTAACTGTTGATAAAGAGCTCAAAGTGTTGCTATATAAGCAACTCGTGGCCCAATCCTTCAGTGGTGCCCAGTGCTTCCCAAAAGATGCTGAGCTTACCTGAAAGTGGGAAACGCTTGGTACATCATATAAGTCGATCTTTACTTGCAATTCATTCCAGATCCACCAAACACTAATCTGACAAAAGGCTTACTAGAAACAATTCTTACAGTTATGGCTGGTTGTCATCCTTAACTCAAATTGCCTTGAAGAAAATGCATCTCATTCTCCCCTGCCTACAGCTCCTGGCTTATACTCCTTTTTGGTAGGTGCATAACACAGAAGTCAAGAGATAACCTGTCCAATTGACAAGAAAAACATTATATCCTCTGTCTTTAACAAAGACAAATCTTTGGCAGACCTCTGCTTTGAGAAGGAGGTTGGATTGGACGACGTCCTAAGATGTTTTCCAGATTGAATTATCCTAAGTGCTTTCCATATTACAGACTGATTGGATTGATCAGAACACTCATGAACACTACACATGCTAAAAGGCACACTACTGTATTATACATTTTATGACCTTCTTTTTTCCAGGCCTTTTTTAAAAAATATCTTTTATAAATTAAAAGATGAAAAATAAAGGGAGTTCATCATGAAATGAAAGCAAGTGAAGGCATCATGAAGGATCACAGTGCTAAGTTTCCCTACTACAACTCTGTTCGTAAGTCCCACTCCCTATTCTAGTCTTTGGCATGGAGCAGTGACGAGGGAGAGTAATTTAGGAAATTTTCTTTCACTTCAGGAAGAACACTAGAATTTCTTTTTTTCTGAAATAGCAGGAATAGTAGTCATGATGTCTTATTTTCCTTCCTCCAAGAAACACTGGGAGAAGAGAAACAACAAATATTTCCTTTATTTCCTATCTCCTAGAGATATCAGTAGCAAAGACAACCTTCCAACCATGATTCAACAGTCAAGGTTTCTCTGCCCAGGTATTCCCTTCTACTGCCATATACAAGTACTACTGTTAGTGCTTGCCCTAGTACAGTAGTTTTCTTCCAAGACCTGTACCACCTACTAAAGTTGTGGGAACTCACAAAGTTTTTAACCAATTACCATTACATATGACATGCTCTTCTATGAACCTTCGCAGATGAGTTGGGATTTACCTAGTGCCTTGCACTCCCTGCCTCACCACTGTGCAAGATGCATTGTGATGGAAGTGCAGTGAATTCCATACAGGCAGTGTAAATTCCAGATTACACACCTGTAATTCAGTATTACTCCACCTTCTTCTAATCACCTATCCTTATGCCAGGTCCTTCTGCAGAAATGAGGAGGCCCATATATCTTGTGCTAGTGTTTCCCAACACAACTTGTCTTTCCACCATGAACAAGACACAACTCAATAATCTCAAAAATCAAGACATTCTACGTCACCACACCCCCCCCATTATATTTAGATAGTCTACATTTTGTATCTTTTTGGCCTGACTGCCAGGCCCTTCGATTTGATGATTGATGCACATTACTATTTTATCCCATTAGAGTTCTTATCATTACAGGTTTCTTCTCATTTATGTTTTTCCAATCTCCTGGACAAAATAAAAGTGTTACGGTTTACAGTGATTTCCAGCCTAGATTCCACTTTCAAATGCATTGTTTGACAAGCCTCAGAATTAACAAGCTCTCTTTCTTATAGATTTGGATCCCTTGGCATCTAACTCCTCTATCTGCTTTCCCACACCCTGGTAAATACAATTTCCCTTCTGAAACCCCTACTGACAAAGTAACAGTATGTGATTCACCAGCTAAATCTCAGTACCCTGACTGGCCAGCTAGTGTGTGCCAACAGCCCAGCCAATTGCTGCCAAACAAGTAACAGCCAAGTTTTCCCTGCTTTTCCTTTAGCAGAAACACTAAATAGGTTGCTGAGTGGAAGAGTTTGTAGAAACTGAATTACTTTCGAGACAGACTTTTCTCTTCTGGCTTGTTAAAACTGGCTTACAGGTGAAAAAGATACTCAGGGAAGGACAGAAACACAATCCTGAGCCTGTTTTCTTAGGAACCAGGCTAAAAACGCGCAAATTAAATAAACTTGCTGTCACCTTCCTGTAATTTTTCTTATAATTCTGAAATCAGTATTTTCAGGAACAGAAAGCTGCTCTCTAATACAGAAATATCAGTGACTGGCAGGTCAAAGTACCAGCACTAAAACATCAGGCACTTTGTAGTAAAAGCACTGCATCGTTTTTCCCCCTCCTCCCGAGTTCACACAATGTGAACTGCAGTAACAAGGGTTTTTCCTTTTTAGCTCTTCGGAACCTTCCACTTACTGCATTTTTCTACCTACTAAACATTAATTTTCCATTGTATGCTAGACATACATAGGATTTACATACAAGAATCAGCCAGAGTATCCCACAGTGAGGGTCACTGAAGTCATATTAAAAAAAAAGAAAGAGGAGAGAAAAAAAAAAAAAAAACACAACAAAACACACAGAGCAAGAATGACTGGACCAGTTCTAACACTCCATGCCATGGCTGCTTATCTAGAGCAGGTTTCCTTGACAGAGAGATGGAGAAAAAACAAAGCAAAAATGTTTGTGAGATTCTTATCCAATTGTTTTCCACAAATTCCTTTGCTAAGGAGAAACAGAAGTTGAATAACAGATTCTGCCTAAGGGCCATCAAAATCACAGGTGGAGCTCTAACAGAAAAAAAAAAAATGTATTGAAGGCCATATATGCTACCGGTATGTTTCCCTCAGTGGTTGCTGATGGCATATAGTTTGTACAGTTCATTGGGAGACTGTAGATTGATCAGAGCCCTCCTCTTTTTCTGATTTCCCTTAAATTTCCAGCAGTATTGAAAGAGCCCTTCTTTTACATATAATTTCTCCTTTCAAGTGTTCTAGTGCAGCTACCTTGGCTGCAAAGCTTTCAAAGGATCCAAGATCTATGATTTGAAAGTTTAGTCATACAAAGGATCCAGGTGTATCTATCCATGGACACACAGATATACTCTCCTAGTTGAATTTAAGGCATTGATATATTGAATTTAAGTCTCTCAAATGTGTATTCAGGAAGAATAATTCATCTGAAAGTGATCTAGATAGCAAGTTTCTACATAATTTGATTCTCTTTACTGGGAAGGTTATAGGACTGCATGTAACCTAATCGTCTATGTTGCATATTCCTAAGACTACACATAAAATTAAATTCTATGTCTGGGTTGGTGATATTTGGTTTATTTAGCAGATTGGTTTTTTTGTTATGTTCTTTAGAATGGTCACAGAGTAACTCCCACACACTGTCAGATGTTTCCATACAGTTCTAAAAATTACATCAACCTCTATAGAAACCAGAAACAAGTTTATTAAAATTCTTCTATTTGCGACAAAGTCAGAGGATGTTAGTGAACTGCTACACGGAAATTTCTTCATGGTTGCTTCACATCAATCACAGGTTTCTTTATTCCAGACGGCGCTACAGAGTTTAACAGAAGCTCTATGCTAAAATTGGTCTCGTGCTTATGAGACACATAAATCACCCTCACAAAATCTCTAAGAGATATCTACACTCCCTCTGCATTTTCTTTTCCATAAAATCCTATTTCATGACTTATCACATCCTTTTTAGTAATGCTTTGGTTGTTTCAACTTATTGAGGGAAAAGTCATTTTAAGATTTTAAGATAGTTTCATGGAAGAAACACACCACTTAAAAGACTCTGCTCTACTGGTTTGCTTAGTTCTCACTTCATAAAAGTGACACAGAAAAAAGCAATATACAAGTAGCTATAGTAAAAATAATTTCTAATATACATAAATGTGTTAGAGAAAGACATGTGGATTTTTGCATAAAGAATAGGATTAGAAAAGTTAATGAAATAACTGATGGGAAGCATAAAATCACTCTGCAAAGACAGTAAAGTATAGGACTATAGTTTCCTAGCAACAAAATTCTCTCTGCTTTCTCAGGGTATCATGAAGTTGTGGAATCCTCCTCCTACACATAATTTTAAATCAGGGATGAAAACAAGGATGACCCATCATGTAGACTGCAAGCAGAAAACTGTTTCAAAGCTTGCTGAAAAACAGCTCAGGAACAAGCAGCATCTGTTGCTGGTTTAACTGTATTTTACTTGCATCTTAGCCCTGGTCAAATGCTCAAGCATAACCATGAGATAATCAACTATGACAATAGATAAGAAAATGCAGAAAAACCTGAAAAGAAAAAAAAAACACTAAATTTCAAAGCAACTTAAATGATCACTATGAGAGTTAAAACCACCTGTAATGAAAATAAAAATTGCAGATGAAATAAGTACCTAAAATTTTATTATTTTAGTGTTTTAAAATAAGAAGACCTAACTCCTTGGTCTTTAAGATAAGAGAGGATCATGATCTAACCCATAAAATTTCCAAATAGAATTTCCTAGTCAAAAGAATTTTGTCACCAACAGAATTAACACATACACTTTCAGTCTGGGAAGGTATGTAGCTACTTCTCCAGCATCCAGAAGTGCCTGCAGAAAGAACCATAAGAAAGCCTGAAACCTAGGAGCTCTCACAGGCAGATCCTCAGCACGCAGATACAATGAGCAGGCAGAGGAGGATTTCAAGCAAGTCCCATATGGAATTAAGATCAAGACCAGATGGAATTAAAATGTGAATGGAGGGGCCATACAGCAACATAGCCACTACAGAGAGCATCATGTAACTGGAAATATATACCATACATATGGTAGTTGCAATAGGCTGTGTTACCAGCTTCCCTGGTAAGTCATATTTGTAGAGATTTGCAGGAAGATGCATTAACTGGGCCTTGAGAAACAACGTACCAGCACCTAAATTTCCAGGCAATCCTCACACCTATCCTAAAATCAAACATAATTCTCATTACCTATGGTAAAAAAGGAAACATAAGTTACAGCTCTGTGAACATAACAGTGAACATGTTGTTGTACAATTAATAGTAATTGCAAAGGAGAAAGTCTACTTTTCCATGTGCAGTTTTATTTAAGGTGTATCCACGTAGTACATATACTGCTGTTAATAAAGCTTTTCTATCTTTCTCTGTACTAGTATTTTAATAGATGGAAACTATGAAATTAAGAGCTCTAAACATATGGAATTTTCCAGGTCACATGTTAAACCAAGTGCTGAACTCTGCTGGGCAGAAAACATAAGGAAAAAAATAAAATAAAAACACTGAATTCTAACCATATGTTTTGAAATGAAACAATGTGCTCATTCTGTTTCAGCTGAAAACTTTAATAACTGCTTTACAGTTAGCAGCAATAGAAGGAAAAGAGATTTTGAAATAGCATTTACTGTGGAGTAGAAAGTAATTACAATACCGTAATGAGAATGACCAATGTATATATCACAAGTCTGATGCAACATAATATTGATCAAGTTATTCCATTTCCATCACATTACTTGTGAGATTACATAAGGAAAAAAAAAAAAAAGAAAAAAAAAAGACTTGAATTAAAATAAGTGGAATTCAGTTTTCAAGTTAAACTACTCCAGGTCAAGACTTCATTTTTCAACATCCTTTGAAAGAAAAATCTATCCTATATCTGACTTAACTATGATCATTTAGCAGCAGAGATGCATTAATTTTCAGGGTTTAAAATTGAATTACAGTTATAGACAGGTTGTGAAATGAACCTGTCCAAATGAATCAGAAAAAAAATTACAAAGTTAGTAGATAATTTCTCTTATTATGGTCAGTGTCTCTGGAAAGTAGAGGCCAGTGCCTAGAACACCCTGGAAGCACAAACACAGCTCCACTATGCACATTACCAAGCACACTATGCGACCCAGAATATGCACCATATCTGGCAGTCTCCTTTCCTGCTGGGGAAGCACCACGGGGTCCATCCATAAATACGCCTCTACAACATTAAATTCCACTTTTTGCATACTAACTACAGTGATTACAGTTATAAAGTCAGAATTTGCCCAGTTTAGAAATTACCATCAGTATTTCACACAGCTAAAACACACTCCCTAAAATAAATTACACTCTAATACAAACTTACTCAAACTGCTATATTCCTTCATGGAGAAGCTTTTTGTATTTTGCATCTGTGGTAGTAAAAAGCAAAGAAACACAAAGATTCAAGTCTTACCTCACTGAGAACAAAATATGAGATGAAGGATCTGGGACAGTCTTTCCTGACTGTTGATCCTATGTTTTTCTGTATCAGTTTTTATATCATGCCTGCAACTTAGCTGCTTACCTTCTGTTAACTTGTGCAATGCATGGATGTACATTCTTATTTTGCATTGCCTCTTAGATTTACATATAGTGGTTCTTTCTTACCCAATATTTAATTGGGCTATAATCAGTAGTATTTGGAATGCTGTTACAAATTCAGTGAAAGAATTTACAAATCGGGGGGGGGGGGGGGCGGAAGGCACTATGTTAACACATCATAGGACCCAGGATATGATAGCAACTTGCCAAGTCACTTTACACCTACCTTTCACCCTAGAGTTTGAAGATTTGGGGAAAATAAAAGACAAAGCTTTGATAGTTGAATCCTGCAAAATACCTAAATTGAAGGTAACAACTGGCATGCTCCCAGGCCAGAAAGCTTGAGGTCTGCTGTCTCTGTAGGCTCAACATGATTTGAGAGCAGGAGAAGCAAGCTAGGATTCCCTTTGAACAAGGCAAACTCTGGCTTCAATTTTACTGTTGTAGTTGTTACACTCAACATTGCAGAGAATGAGGCATTAATGAGAAGATTTATCTGGATTCCTTTTTAAATTTTGGAAAGGATTTTTTTTAATGTATTACACACACTAATTTAGAAAAAGTCTTCACATTTGTCATGAATATTTGGCATAATCTGATGGCAATAGATAATTTCATACACAGCTCCTAAGTAATGCCTTGGCATTGCTTTCTTTAGAAACATGAGGCTCTGTACAGTTTGGGGGAGAGAAGAGGGGAAAATCTTTCGCCTGTAACGACAGAAGCAAGCCTCTGGCAGGAGCCTGCAATAATCTACAGGAAACTGCTCAAGGCATCGTCTGGTTCTTAGGACATGACATAATCTGTGGCTTTTAACTGAGGTTTGTTGTAGGATTCATTTTGAGTTAGAAAAGCAGTCCTACTAGTTTTGTTCTTTTTTTTTTCTTTCTATTTTTACACTAGAATAAAAGTGATTCTTGGCCAACAACAGCATGTAGGTGTAGAAGAGGGCAAGACCCACCAGGGGAAGAAAGGTCTACCACATCTAAGCGAGTTGAGACCCCAACCAACTGAATAAAGGTGTAGCTCAAGACTGCAGCACCTCACAAGACATACGTAAAGCCTATAGAATCCAAACTGCAAACTTTTCAGACTCAGAATTAAATCAATCTTCCAACACTGCTTTTATTTACCTAATGTTGCACTGTCTTCCTGAAGCTGCAGACAACCTGCAAACACGTAACAGCAAAATTCACTCCTCTGATGCTCTGGTACAGACACTAATACCCAGAAAGTTTGGCACTTCCACAGTAGCCTCTACTATTCCAGTGATTAATTTTTGAGGAAGTAAAATGGAAGCAGCAGGGCAGGCCTGTTTCTGAGGGGAAGGGCTGCCGTTTGGCCCTTTCTGCGCCCCAAAGGCCACTTTGAGGAGCAGCCTCGAGCTGCCCGGAGCGGGAAGGCCATGGCGGCGGCCGGCGCCCCGCGGGCCCCGTTCCCCGCAGCGGCGGCCGGAGGGCCCCGGCAGCGAGGAGCGAGCCGCTTCCGAGGCCAACTTGTGCAAGGCGCTCGGCGGAGGCGCCGTTCCCGCCGCGCCCCCGCTCCCTCCTCCCCCCGGCCGAGCCCGCCCGTCTCCGCTCCTCCTTTGCAGCCAATGGCACTAGGCGAGGAGGCTGCATGTGGTGGCGCGGACCCAGCGGCCGGCAGAGGAGGCGGCTGGCTCTGCTCGGCGCTCGCTCCCCTCTCCCGCTCCCCTGCCCCGGGCAGCGCTCCCGCGAGCGGCGCCCGCCGCCCTCTGCGCGCTCGGAGCCTCTCGCCGCCGGTACCTGCAGCATGGACTCGGACTCCGGGGAGCTCAGCGAAGGCGAGGTGGTCTCACCCGCAGGTAAGCGGGGGGAAGGAGGGGGCGGCTGCCGCCCTCGGAGTCGGCGCCGCCGGCAGGGGCTGCAGGGTCAGCGAAGGGGCGTCTTTTTCACCCCCTTCGCACGTTTCGCACGGTGGCTGCACGGCAGAGCTGCCGAGGAGGCACCGCCGCCGTCCCGCGCGCCGGCCGCCTCGCCTCACGCGGGCGAGTCGCTGCCGCCTCACGAGCCCCGCGCGCCAGCGGCCCCCGCGCGCCCCGCCAGCGGCCGCGGCGCCACCGCGGCGCCCCTGGAGCGGGGCTCGCAGGGGGCGAGAAGCCCCCACCCTCCTGGCCGCGCGGCCGGCGCTGCGCGCAGTGCCCCGCGCCGCGGCTCGGCGGGGCCGGGGGGGCCCGCGGACGCGCTGCTGGCTCGAGCCCCGGCCCTTGCGCCTTGGAGCCAGGGGCTGCAGAGCTCTGGGGGGCGGAAGTCTCCTCAGGTGCCTCTGCAGTTAGCCCGGTGGGGAATGGAAGGCTCTCCCCCGCACACCAGGCATGCAAGGCACTTGGGCCGCTAGGATTTTGTTGTGAAGAGTCCTAACTTGCCACCGAAAACATGGAACTGCTGCTGCCTGTTTGGTGCAGCCTGCATAGTTTTTAGATGAGGCAGAAGAAAAAAAACAGAGAGAAAAAACAATCTTTTACCATTCCCAAATCTCTGCATTCCTGTGTCCTACGCAAAACAACCATTGCTGACATGTGCTGTAATGAAAGGGTGCCCTGCACAAGCAGTAAATGGGGACAATAAACTTGTATAAAATCAAGCACATATAGAAGTAGAATTGTTCTACCAGTACAGTACAGACCATAAGGATCGTCTGTGAGCTCAAAGCTATCCCACTTTCCTGGGCACATGTCCAGGTTTCTAATGCCTCTTCAGTCAGTGGCGAGGTTGCATTGCCACCAGGAAGGCAGACTCTGATGTCCAGGCAGAACCCCGGTACGCGGCAGAAGCTAAGGGTTACCAAAGCTGGGTGTGGAAAAAGAGACACAGCCCGTTTGACCTCCAGCTTCTCATGGTACAAGTTATAGGTATTTTCTTAACCAGCATGAGACAAGCACAGCCAAAATAACATCTAAAACTGTCTCATGATAAACCCAGAGTGGTACATTGCAGAGGTCATATTTGAGAAAAATCTTTTTACCATTATCTGCCCAGGTTAGACACATACGTTATCCCAGCCGCTACTTGCTCTGCTCCAAAAGGAGTCTCTACCAAGTAATAAGCATTTTAACTACAAGAGGGAAAAAAATATCTCAAATATCTATGAAAACTGTTAGGACTTGTACTGTTAATACTTCAGTGGTGAACAGCAGCAGGAAGTCATAAGATGTGTGTCATCTGGTCTATTCTCTCAGCACAACAGGACTTTAAAAAAAAAAAAAAAAAGAGCAGGGTTTTATAGCATCTTAAATCAACTCCACTTCTAAATATTAGGGGAATTTACTCCTAATACTCTCTTCTTCATTTTCTTACTCAAGATCTAGACATTAAGTAAAACTAGCAACAGGCTTATATTCATAAAGCACCAGTAGGCTGAACTTATTAACAAAACCATCAACATCTATACTTTTTTTGTACATATATTCAAAGCATGCATGAAGTTGTTACAAGAAATATCAATTTCTCTATAAGCCTAATGTTAATACAGCTCCTGCCAACAACTTACTCTTCTCGTGACGAGGATTTTCTTTTAAATAAATTAGAAAGATAACTCTCCTTAGAGATTGCCGTAGTGCTTTCTGCGTCATCACTTCCTAGCTGCCAACAGTTGGCACTCATTATTCTCTTCTACACTTTCTTCTCTTCCTTCTTTTTACTATCTAAGAGGAAAAAAAAAAAGTCATTTTGACCACACATGGCAGATGCCTATGCAGTGGAATAAAATCGGAAGAGAGTGAAAACTTGGTGTTTTTCTCTTAGCCAGCTGCAGTAGTTTTCTCTGAACTAATGAAGCACTTGCTGTTGGTACCCAGCATCCTCTTCTGAAAAAATATATTTTTGCTAGATTTCATTTGGCCTTTTTTTCCCCCCATACTCTGCCATACGTACAGTGCAGTATCTGTCTGTGTGTGGGTGTTGGTTGTCATGCCTGTTGCAGCACAGGATTTGAGGGGTTACAGTGCGAGTTTCAGTTACCACCTTGTTGCAGGAGGAATGCTGCACAGATACCACTGGCCAGGGGCTTTCTGCCTTTGCTTTGGAGGGCAAGAACTGTTACCAAGATGACTGGGGGAATATCTGGGGTAAATTTTAGCTATTGCCTTTAGAATAGCTAGAATTGCACACAGAAAAATGACACATTCACCTGAACACTGAACTTCGTTTTATCGTTACCAGTCTTAGCAGCTCCTGGTACACAGGGCAGTGATTTCAGCTTACCTGAATGAAAGCTTCTGGCCGTCACTGCCTCATTTTCAATTGTCCAATTGTTCAAACCCAGCATAATACAATTTGCCACTAGGGCTTCATAGTGCTAGTGGAACACAGCTGCAATATAGCATCTCTCATTTAAGGGTATATTCCTCCTGCAGTATTGATTCAACCTCTTGCTGTCTCCTGGAGGAGCATCAGCCCTGCCATTCCCGAGACTCTCCAAGCAGGTGTGGACAGGCTGTGTCCCCCTCCACCTGCCAGGCACACTTGGCTTCCAAGAGCCAGCTGGAATCTTATTCCTAGATCCCAGCAGCTGCATTTCCTTTAATAGCCCACTTATAGCTGAGTCTCCAAGGGAGCAGAAGTACTATTTTCCTATATTTGTTCTCAATGTGTTGTCATGATAGCAGCTTCCTATTTTTTTTTCTGCAAACAAGAAGTCCCTTGCATGTGACAGTAATATAAGGGGATAGCTGTACAAAAAACAAACGAAATAACACCACAACAGCCACCCATAACCAATTCCCCAGCCTTGGTTTCCACATAACTCTTCTTCCATCTATCAAGACAGCTTGAATGCAATGCAAAGAATAGTCCAAGCAGATTTTTTTGCCCTCAAAACAAATGATGACACAAAGCCCTATTAGAGCATTAGACAGGCCTTCATTACTTTTAAAATGTATATTTTGTAATGCAAAAATCTCATGATCATATTTCTTTGTAAAAGCATGATCTCCCTGCAGATATGCGTTTGGAATTGAATAAGTAATTCTTAAATAGACCATTGTTCTCATTATTTAATGTCCACCTGTTGAGACGTGGAAAGAAAAATCTTCAAAAGAAGAAACTTTTCAGTTCTTCCACTTAATGCAATCCTCTGCCACCTTGCTGCCTAGCATATCATAAAAATCCAGGTCATCCCCAGCAGCACTGATTTAGCAGAGGGTTTGGGGATTCTGCACGGGAAAGGCAGATCTTCACTTGGTGCAGATTGCCCAAGTAAAATTCTCAACTGGTGATAGAGTTTTATTCACATAGCAACACCACGGAGTCTACAATTTTATGATACCACAGAAATCAAAACTGATATACTCATCACCAGATATGCATCCATAAAGTCAATGGGAAGTCCCACTATTTGTCTTCAGTTGGGCCAAAATTTTGGCCTGTGATTTCTACAGCTGAAAGATTAATGCATGCAGTATTAAATTATTTTGTTAAGTTACCTAAACTCTACTATGTGGAATAAATATAGACTTAGTTAAAAAAAAAAAAATTAAGCTTTATTATTTAAGCTTTTTCTTTACTGCTGTAAGATGGCCCATACAGACATAAATAAGTTTCCTAGAGCTGTCGAGTAACTTTATTTTATTTGCAATGCTTAGCAAATATCTTTTCTGCAAATTTATCATGCTCTAAGATCTGCAAGCACAAAGGATATTAGTCTTTTGAGCCTTCACGTATTTTATTATAGTTTAACAGAGTTAAATGCTATTCCAGAGCTAATATATTTTTGTGGCTGTAAGATTAATTAGGAAAAAGATATATTAAAATGTATTTAGTACTGTACAAAACTGAGGCACAAGTGATGTGCCACATGGCATAAAATGTGAGTACTTTATACTCTTTTTTTTTTTCCTTCAATATCATACTGGTCATTTAATCAATTTATTTCATAACAAAAGCATACTTTGCCCCAGGGAATGCTTGCATGTTTGACAGGGTAGGGCTTTGATTTAACAAAGCCTTGTTTTGCTTTTATATAAAAACATTTGAGTCAGAAATGCAGTTGCGGGCCCTGGAGAAGTAGGTAGGAGGGGCAGACAGCTGCACATTGGAAGAAGGGAAATTCGAGGGGAAAATCCCTGCTATTTTGAATGAAATGTGCAGACCCTACTGGATGGATCTGCAATGAAGTGCTTTCAAGCACCTATATTTGATAAGCTCTTCCCTTCTCCTGGAAAAGGAAGGAGAAGCAAAATGGTTAGACTTTTATAGTGCTTTTTGGGCTCAGACTGCATGCTGAGCCAGGCATATGCCAGAATTTGTCTGCCAAGTCAGAGCGGGCAAGAGACCCCTCAGGATAAGGCAGCAGTGACTGCCTGTAAAGGCAGCAGCTGGGGCAGGCAAAACTGGTTGACTGAATTCTCACATCTCCTGACCATTTCCTCCAGAAAACACCTGGCTGCTGATTCACATACAGGCCACTTCAGCACAGGGAGCCTTGCTGGGGGACAGGGAGAAGCGTGTTTGTGTGGGATGGGGCGGGGGGTGGAAGGGGGAGCCTTTCTGGGTCAAAAATCCACTCCGCCGTGATGGTGGTGACAGAAGTGGGATTATTTATGGCAACCTGAAGAGAGAGGTTACTTCAGTATGTGAACCTGGGGTGGGGGGATTTGTGTTTTAAAATTGAGTGGAGCTAAGAATGACCCAAGCTCACCTGCCTGTGCACTAGCAACATCTGTGGACCAGTGTGTTAAGCAGCAACACAGACTGTATATGAGAGAATGCCCTTTTCAGTAGCTTCAGGAGGCAACACGACACTTTTGCACATACCAGGTACAAAACAAAGATCCCAAAAAGCTTCTTCCTATTTCAGAGAAGATGGCTTACAAAGATGAGAGCTCTTAAGGAAAAATTTCCCAACAGTGAGGGTGACAGAGCACTGGAACAGGCTGCCCAGAGAGGTTGTGGAGTCTCCTTCTCCGCAGATCTTCAAAACCTGCCTGGACGGAGTCCTGTGCCACGTGCTCTAGGTGACCCTGCGTGTGCAGGGGGGTTGGACTAGATGAGCTCTAGAGGTCCCTTCCAACCTTAAGCATTCTACAATTCTATGATTCTATGGATGAAACAAACTGACTAGTTTAGGGATAGCAGAATTCGGTCACCTAAGGAAGTTTTCTCAGAAGTATTTATGTACTGAGATGCTTTATCACAACTCCTGTGTCAGCACAGAGTGGGCCACTGCCAGCCTGGGGCATAAGTAGAGGACAGAAGGCAGCAGCAGCAGCAGCTTTGCCAGGCCAGAGACAGCCTGTTGCTCAGGCAATGAGATTTTGAATTTACACCATCTTGCATGGTAGTTATAAGGAGCTCTGCATAGTCCCAAATTGAACTTTCCTCAGCGGTGCTGTTGGTAGGAAAGCAGAAAGCGAGCATGTATGCTGTGTGAGATTTGGGGATTTCTCTTTTCTTCCCCCCCCCCCCCCCAATTTTTTGATTTTTTAAACTTTGGATAGGGACAAACCTTGGCACAGGTGTTTATGCCAGGTAAGGCTCAGACAAGACCGTGAAGCCTGTCCCGCAGTGATCAGTGACTGTTGCTGCCTGCTTTGCCAAAGGACGGCTCTGGGACGAGTGCCTTTCATGTGCTATTTTGGCAACAGCGCCTGACCTGATCAGGGCAGCCCGCCTGTCACCTCACAACCTCTCGCTTCCTGTTGGAGGAGATGCACCTCATATCCTTTCATTGCATTTGGACTAAGGAGGGAGAAGGCAGGGAAGGAAAAGTAGGTCATGCATTTTTGTAGAACAAAGAGAGATGAAAGAACAAAGCTATAAACCCCACTCCCAGGGAGGGCTCCCCCTCCTATCGCCCCACTCTCTAGCTTTAGATTAGCTTCCTCAAGCTGGTTCACCACGCAACACATCAAAGTTTGTAACATAACAAGGGAGAGGATGGCACAGGATGGGAATGAGGGGCCCAGGCAACAGAAGAATGGGAATACTGCTTTCTATGCCAATACCCATTAAGAGCTGCTGTGAGAAGACCTTTGAATCCATAGCGAGTCCTGCTGCTGTTACAATGAGAATCAGAACTCTTGCTCTGCTGAAAGGGACTTTGTGAGGTATGGAAATTGTTGGCTAGATACATTCTTGGATGTGTCAGCAAGATGAGAATGTTCCCTAAAGCCTAGCCTGCCCAAGAGGCCTTTGCATCTACCTTTTATCCCCAGCATCAGCCAGGGCAGAGAGGGGTGACAGGCCCTCAGGATCCCAGGAAAGCAGAAACATGCTCTACCTTCCTAAGAGCTCTCACTGACTACAGCTTTTCTAGTAAGCTAAGCAGGGCCTGGCTGTGATCCCAAGCAGTGGCACACAATCCTCTGAGCCATTTTTTTGTTAACATGCTTCCTGGCACTGTTTCAGCCTGTGCCAGATAACCTCCCAGAAAAGGTCCTGGCACAGGACAGGGACTAAGCGGCCAGTATGAATTAAAGAACATTCAGAGTGTGGGAAAGCTGAGCTTGCATCTAGATGGCTGCTGTGCACGTAGCGCAGTATCGGCCCCAGTTCATTTACAGGTAAAGGCCTCGCGGTCAGAGGAGCAGGGAGCAGTCACCGCTGTGACCGGTGCTGCACTGAGGGGCTCCAGGCTGTCACTTGCTTGGGGATCCCCTCCAGAGCAGCTACATTGGCCAAGACCCCAGCGTGGAGCCTTGCCCAACTGTAAGTGTCATTTGCTATTTTCCTACAGAAGTGACTTTGCCAGCTGGGTTATGGGAGAGGATCAGCTAGGTTGATGTCTCTTAATCTACAGAGACCCAGAGGAAGCTTGCAGGGTGGGGGGTCACTTTATGCTTAAGACTTAGACTTGTCTTTGAGGAGGTGAGTTGAGCTGAAGCACTGACAGGTAGACAGTGGCCCTCTGCTATTTAAGGCAGACATCTTGAAGGAAAAAGGGTAAAGGAAGAGAGCAAAAGTAACTTCCGTCCTTGCCAACAATCGCTAATCCCTCCTTGGTGGAGGTTCTAAGTCATATGTTATCTGTTGGTTTTGGATGGCCTTCGACAGCTGGTCTCTTGGTACAAATAATAGGTTTTGGCTAACATCTGTTAGTGTAACAACAGAAGAGAGACAGAACAGGACGATTATTTCTAGCTATGATATGAAATAAACATTTCATGATTAATAAAGACGTTCTCTTTCGTCTTTGTATGGTTCTAGTTTAATATAAGAGGTAATCTTAAAAACAAACAGTACTCTCACAGAATGCCTCTCTACCACCAAACATTTCATTTCTGGCAGTAACTCTGTTTATTCAAATAACTCATGTTACAGGAAAGACTAATTTTTTTCTTTTAAAAAAGAAATACTCCTATTGTGTTGCTGTTTGCTGTCCAAATAGCTTCCCATTTACCCCTACAGTGAACAGTTTACATGGCCCAATCACTGGCAGATTCATATCAAAGAAATGGAAGGCTGCATCATTCCACCACCACTCCTTTTAAAAAAGATAACCATCTTTCCTTGGGAGAGATTTCACCAGCAAACACTTTGTATCCTATATTTATAGACCAGGAAAATGTCAGAGTGCTTTTTGTTTGCTTGTGTTTAATTTTAAACTTTGTGTATTTGTGTGTCCAGTTTCCTCAGAAGTAGAGGAAAGCAGAAGTTTAAAGGTATTAAAAATTATCTTTATGTTCACTTCAAAGCAGGTTATATTTGGTTTGTCACTATTCTGATACTCAACACTATTTTGATACCTCATTGTTTCTTTAATGACCTCCACTGTTATTAGAAATGTTTAATAGTACATACTAAAGCAATACAGTTAAAATGCACAGCTACTGGACTTATTTGAAAGTGATAAGGAATCACTGATGGAATACATGGACTTGAATGGATTTAGGAAAGGGATAAAATACACAAACCTAAATACTGGATTTTGCAGAGTGCTAGTGGGCCACATTTTTAGCAACTTGGACTTGTCTGTCCCCTTTAAATGTGCCAGATTCTCTATATAAAATGGTATTTCCTTCAATGAAGAGACTTGCATCTGTCGGAAGCCAGCTTCTACTGTACAAATCTAGCTCAAGTTCAGCGAGAAGTTCTGCCTTGCTTTTTCTCTTATCTGCATTTGTTTTTTGGAATATTTCCTGTCCCTTCCTAAAAGGAAACCTGTACGTTAACCCAAAATGTCATCACAACTAGCATTTTTCCACAAAGCACTCTCCTTGCAGAAATCATGCATAACTGATGGAAAGCACAAGTCATCTCTTTAAGGTGGAATACCAATACTCAGCATAATTCCATGCTTCAAACTTTAAAGTTTGTATTAAATCAGATGCCTGTGGGCTGAGAACACCTCCAACTGCCATATGTTGCCACAGAGGTTTAGTTCCTCAGGACTGTAGCCACCAGAATTTTGTTTATACCTTTAACCTCAATTTCTAAAGCCTTTTTCACTTTGCTGACTTTCATATGTCCAAAGCCTGCTGTCCCAGTTGATCAAGTCAGGAATATTTCTCTTTTCACTTCCCCCCCACCCCTTTCTGCTCCTCAGATTTAATATGTTACCATAAAGCCATTCCTCTCCTTTTACTCCAAAAATATTGCCATTTCCTTTGCAAATATCCACATCTTTTTAGCACAGAACCAATCTTTTCATTTCCCCTGTGCTTTGACTGGGGTAATACATTATTCCTTTGCAAAATTCTTTCAGTCTTGATCCAATTCCTCTTTAACTCATTTCTGCCCAAGTATTCTTGCTTTTATGATTTCTGCCACCATGACAGGGGGAAACTATTTTTAAGCTGTATTTCAAGAAAGGGAAGACTGATGGGAGTAAAGCATTCTTGTCTTTGTAGCTAGAAGCATTAGAAGCAGATTTGCCTCTCCGGAGGAACTAGCCTATCTCCCACAGCCAACACACAGCAGGCTTGCAAATGAGATGGTTGTCATCCTGATTATTAGGCATGTCTAGAAAAGGGAAAATAATTTCTTTTGCAAATAGTGAAGTTAGAAACAGGTAGGTGCAGTATTTGCCAGAAAATGAGAAGACAATCGTGTTTCTACAGATAATTTTTCTGTTACTTCTAAAGTTCATTCCTGAGCAGTCACCTATTTTAAGAAACAATATAACCTCATCCCCATAGAGTCAAATCTTCAGTAGGAGGTCAAGTGGGAAATTACATTTTCAATCCAAACCCAGCAGCCTGCAACTGTCACTGGTCAGATGAGGTCAGAGGACATTGCTTTCTAGTGGCACAGCTTAATTACAAGGGCTTAAAGAAAACAAGAGTTTGCCTGTTCCTTTGGCAGATAAATGAAAAAAAAAAAATCTACATACCACACTTTAATAATATTTATTCTGCAAAATTTTATTGGTTCTAGGGAAAAGATATTTTAAGAGGATTCACGCAGGTTGCCTCTGGAAAGCAAGCAGAAGCCTGTGCTGTGTCACTGCCACAGCTGTGAAGAGGCAGTAAGAGCCTCTTTCTAGAAATTAAACACTTCACTTAGAAAAATGCCTTTCCAAATACTCTTTCCTAAAGCCATTAAGAGGCCTAGAGCACAGCAGACACCAGCAGAGGCATTAGGGAAAGGAACAAGGGGAGCTGGCAGTCAGATGCAGGCTCACCGGACCAAACAACGGGGCTTCCACATCCCCTTTTGTATTTTTGGCCAAAGTTGTACCAAATTCAGTCAGAGCCTGGCCTGCCCCTTGCAGGCCAGCGGCCACACACTGACACCTTCCATCAAGGAAGGAATCCCTTGCTTGGCTTTAAATCTTCTTGGTTTTGTCTTGCAAGGTTACAAGCTTGGATGCAAGTTTGCAGGGCTCCATTTGTGCAGTCAGCGATACCCGCCGCACAACCCACCAAGAGAGGCCAGAGGACAAGGCCGCCAGCAGCCCGGGAGGTGGCCGTCCCCGGCCCGGCCGCGCTCACAACGCGCCGGCTGCTCGCGGCAGACAGGCCTGGGCAGCTCCCAGCGCCCTCGGGAGCTGCATCTGCTCTGCCCATGCACAGCAGACAGGGCACAGTTGCTCCGACACTGCCAAGGGCTCCGTGTATTTATTTACCTTTTAGACCTCTGCTAAAAACTGCTGCCTTAGCAACAACCACACGGCATCAAGACCGAGCGAGTGATGTTCAGGGAGAGCATTTAGGGGAAGAGCTTTTCTATGAAGCTCTTTTCTCCCATACACACATTTGAAGGCAATTTATATAGTATGTATGCTATTATAATAACCTACTAATTCTGGAATGCTTTTTTTTCCCTCACTTTTACAGAAGTTCAACAAGCAGTTCTTTTTCATAGAGCTGATGATCTGGGGACATCTTATGCCAACATGTAGTCACTTCACCAGTGGCAAAAATACAAATTCTGTCTGCTCTGCAGACCATATGGTTACTAAAGAGATTAAGAACAAAATCCTTAAATACTTGTTTTTTAAAGCAATATGGTTCTTTATCAAAGTCTGTGATAAAAATAGAGATGACATCATAAAACTCTGCTATTTTATTATTGAAGGTTTTACAGCTATCTACGTAAATTTGCTGTGTTAGAAGCTTGCCTTAGTCTGAAATTTTTAAAGCTGAAAGCATTTTTATACAAACAACATGTGATTGAATATAGCTCAGCTATTTTTAAGTAGACAAAAGTCATCTTCTTCAGCTAGGGAAGTGCTATATATAGAAAAATAAACTTAATACTTCCAAGTCGCAGGCTTCAGGAATTTTTTGCATTAATATCTACAGCAAGTAGAAATAAAAATACAGCAAATATACTTTTATAAAAAAGAACTTGCTTTTATAACAACCTAAGAAGCTCACTTAGCAAAGAGACCAGTGTTAACAGAATGGGAATCATTTCATTAGTTCCCTCCATATGAACCAGTGGACCACCATGAGTGGAGTGGTGATCCATATTACCATGAACACACCTACCAGAAGGTCAGACCTGCTAGGAATTATATTAAATATTTTAATATAAAATATTTTAAAATATTCTAACAGATCTGAAAATCTTAATAAGTCACAGCAGGGGCAGACTGTACTGCACCCCTTGAGAGGTTCACACACCTTCATCCAGCAATTTAAAGCACAGAGAGCTAACTGTTGTCTGTATATTTTTCGAGAACACACTTTGCCATTTCAGTTCTCTGTTAAGAAATGCCTTCTTGAATTTCAAAGTCAATAGGATTTTATATTTAAGGACAGACATATAGGACATATATTACAAAGATACCTATCTAATTTCTTTTTCCAAGAATATCATGTGGGAGCTTGCACAGTCTAATAGCTGAACTACTGAACTGACAGCAGGGTCTTAATCACAGCCTTAAGCAAGTATTTCACAGTGGCATCTATTTCTCCACCCATCTCTGGTCTATCTGTCTACCTTTACTATTTTTAGGTCAGGAACATCTTTCATGATGTAGCTATGCAGTAAGGGCCCCAAAATATTTTACTGAAAGCTAATAAATATAAATGCAGCACATAGGTATATTCTGAAAGGACTTCAGTCTCCAAGAAAGAAGCTACACCGCCACAGTTGTCGTGATTTAGCTACCAAAAATATATGTGGTTCAATACTGCATTAGAATTCTTTCAGAGCAGGCTGCAGTTTAAGCCACACTTGACCTCTTTTGTCCTGTTAAAAGACAGGACTAAGGTGTTTGTTTTAAATAAGCAATGCTACTATATCTAGTGAGACAATAAAGGACCATTGCAATTACAAGTAGAAAATGCCTACATTTTAAAGAATTCAGTTAAAGAGAACAGCATTGTTTTTCCATCTTTCTGTTGGCTTCTGATTCAGACTGCCTAGATCCTTGCCATGTGAAAGAATGTTTGAAATAAAAATAGAACCCACCATTTGAAACTATTGGGTGTGTGTTTTTAACACATAGGACTCCCACTGAAATAAAGAAAACAAGCCTTTCACCCAAAGAGAATTCACCAGAATGCAAAGGCCTACCAGAATTAACACCCTCGTGACTGTTGACATATTTTCTAACATAACTCTTAAAATAGGCAGTGGGATCAAACACAGAAGAAGATATTCTCATCAACAGTACTGGGATGCAGGATTTACACCATGGTATAAACATTGCAGTCATGGAAGATGACCTATATAGCATCCCTAAAACCCTGACCATAAGTCACAATGAAAACAAAACAAAAAAAGAAAAACCCAAAACCATATTTCTCACAAGACCTAAATTCAATCTATTTTCTTTGGAACTTGAGTTTTAGTTCCCCCACATAAATCTGTGTGGGCTTTACATACATAACAAACCTACCTACACCGTCAGCTTCGGGGCAGGCTAAGAAGGGGCTGTTTCCTGCCAAGCTCAGTCAAGTACAAGCCAGAAAACAGATTTCTGATCCTGTCTCAGAGTCAAGAAGCTGGATTTTTACACTTAAAGAAATCTGTGTTCAAGCCATCTGCCCTCTCTTACTAAGTCACAGTTGATTCTTTAGCAGAAGGAATAATAAGTCCTGTTCAAAGGCAGCTAGGTCTGTAACCTGGAATTAGAGATTCCAGAGATTTCTAGAGATTCTATAGAGCTAGTGAAACCTGACAGGAGATGCGACCAACTCTGACCTAGGTCCCTCTGGGCCATAGGCATTCATTAACAGAACTGTAAGAGTAACTTGAAGAAACACAGGTTGAAAACTTGTTAATGAACAGCTGCTGTGGATTAGAGTCTCTTCCTTGTCTCACTTGTCAAGATCAATTTATTTAATCTAGAGATGACCACAGAACAGTTTTTCTCCCACATAAATAGTGGAATTTGTTGAAATTACTTATGGAAAATAGGGATCAGTTGGGGACAGAACAAGAAGCAATCAGCCTATCTGCAGCCAGGGAGACTTCAGCGTGATGTTAGGAAAGGTCTTTCTAACTATAAAGGATGTAAGCACTGCATTAAGTTACATGGGGATGTTGCAACCTCTCTCTCTGTGAAAAAGTTTTGAGAACAGGTTAGACAAATATCTTTCAGCCTCCTGATCCTATCTCAAAGCAAGGAATGGATTAGATGATTGCTTGAAAGTTCTCTCTCAGCACTGCACTTCTGTGATAGTAAACACAAATCCAGTAGTGGAAACAACCATTTTTCAGCACCAGATTTATCCTTGTGTGGCCTTCCTTGCCAGCAGATAAGAACAGGTTTTAGTGAAAGAAATTCTAGCTGACAGTGTTAAAAATGGGATGAAGTCCATTAGACAGGAGTTCCATTACGTTAGTTATTTAAAGTTTCATTACTTCAGTTCATACCCACGTAGATAATCCACCAATTCTACCCCTACCTAAGCAACCCCTGCTGGCCCTGGCTTATTTGCCAGTTATCCCTGGGGTCACCTGCAATGCAGGTATTCATGCAGACTCTTATCCCCAAAATGTAAACACACACAGCTCAGTAACAAGGGCCTGTAAAGGCACAGGTGAAAAAACTGTTAGAGAAAACCACTTGATTATTCTCATCCCCAAAACAGATCCAGGGGCTTCTTTTCCCTTCTCTGTAACCAGCTGATGAATTGTAGATTTTCTGGCTAAACCACAGGATCAGGAGAGCACCACTTCTGCGTCTC
Source organism: Tinamus guttatus (assembly GCF_059628265.1). Taxonomy (NCBI): domain Eukaryota; kingdom Metazoa; phylum Chordata; class Aves; order Tinamiformes; family Tinamidae; genus Tinamus; species Tinamus guttatus. The sequence goes on from NW_028288538.1 coordinate 11,504,458, forward strand.
CTGCACTATCAGATCACCCTTGCTTGGGGGAACGTGCATCTGCTTGGCCTTAACGCACAGCCCGCTATGATCCCCCTCGATGCGGTTCAGCCCAGCTCCCCAGCACCACCTCAGGTCTCACCGCTCGGTAACGCCACAGACGGCAGCACCTGCGGCCCGTGGAGCGCACCCACCTCCGGGAGGCCCATGTGCCTTCCAAGAGGCAGGTGCAGCCTCCCTCCGCGCCAGCTGGTGTGAGGGGACGGCCGGCCTGCAGCCGGCACCAGGCCGTGCCTGGGGCCCATCACTGACGTCTCTGCTTCACACACCTCGCAGCCCCGGCACAAGCCGGGAGTGACACCCGCAGGCATTTCTTTTCCTTCCACACAGGAAGCTGCTGTTCTGTTAGCAGCAGTAACTTCTCTTATGTGCATTAGATGGGCTTTCTGGGTGGAAAATGCACCTGTAAAAATGGGAATTCCTGCTCTATTAAAAATACATCATCTTCTTTAAGCCTAGGTATCAATTTGATGTTGTCTTACACCTTAATAGTTCAGTGAGGCCAAGACACAATTTAATACCAACTGGAATTATTGAGGAACAGACACTTCCTGGCAAATCTGCCAATTTCATTTTATACATTTAACACTAGTTTTGTGGTTTTCATTTTATCAAAGCAAAGCCATATATCACAAGAATAATATCTTATAGAAGTAAAACTGCTCCTGATCCAAGATAGACTAAAACAGGCCATCTATCTTAGGAATTCAATTTTTAACATAGAAAAAAAAAAAATGTTAAAACCTCTGAGTTACGAGTAGCTTTATTTTGTCTTCATAATGTTTTAACTTCACCCTGGGGAAGAGTAAGGAGGTAAAAAATGAAGACCCTTTTGCTCACAGGAGCAACAGAAAACAAACCATTTCTGGAAGGCTTTAGGCTATACCTTAACAGATGGAGTATTCTATAACTCAGGTGTTCATCCCAACCTCCTGCAAAGCCATAAAGAATAGGTTTAGACACTTCAGTTTCCCTTCTTTGCGCTTCACAGAAAGTAAGGGAGGTGAAACATTTTGAGCCGGGTTACTCGAACACTCAGGGGATCAGGGTCTTGATTGTTCTGCTGAGACTCTAACCAAGGAGACCTACCATCTCATCCACCTTTTTACAAATTCAAAACAAGGCAAGGCCGAGAACACAGCCTCTCTTCAGCTCCATGCTTCAGAACAAAAGAGCGATACACGCTTCAAGCCAAGGACAGTTTTGCATTTACCTGCAACAGGAGGAGCGGGCTTGGAACTTCTGAACACAAGGGGAAGTGGGCAGCAGCACTGCCTTATCTTCTCAAAGGCAGTGGGCTACAGAGTCAATCTGGGCTGTGCAAGAAAAGCCCATCAGAGCAAAACTACCCAAATAAAATGCATGGACAAGAACAACTGCAGAAGGCCATTGGCACGATGCTCAGCTATTATACCACCGCGAGCTAGTCAAGCCTTAGAATACAAAAGGGTTAAACATTCATAAACCTCTTAAATCAAAATATATTGAATATCTCAACAGAAATAATTTGAAATAAAACAGTGGGTTACTAGGGAGTGTTTGAACCTACAGCACAAGGGAATACTCTTTTCAGTGATCATCCCCTGAGCCTGGAACACATGCCTGGTTAACCCAGTGATTTCCTGCATTTCTCTAAGACTATTAAACAGGGCCTTTGCTTGGGAGGAGGAAATAAATAAATCAAGTCCAAGATCTGCCAAACCAACTTCAACATTAAAATCCATTGTAAAAAGCAGTCCTTTAAATACAGAGAGGGACACGAAGTCTTGGCAGATATGTTACTGAACTTAGTGCCTGAAAAGGTGAACCCCCAAGTCCTGTAAGCCTCCAACACATAGTGCGAGAGCACAGTGTTCATAACTGAAAAGTTGTAGAGCTAGATTTTTACATCTTTAGATGTACTTCTTTAAAGAAAATCAACAGCTTATATAATCAGTTGAATCCATTCTCAGCTTTATGCGATGAGGAAATAAAACTATAGCAACCATACAGAGAAACCTTGCTTCTATCTGTACCTTTTATTTTTTTCTTCTGTGAGCCAGAGCAATACAGAAGGACTTAAAAAAAAAAACATCATTAGCTAGAATACTCCTTCCTGGAGGACTGCGAGAAAAAAAAAAAGCCACTGCTTCTCGCAGAAGCTTTCCTTACATGCCTCAGCATATGTATTATTTTGTACTACACAGAGCAGGCACTAAGCCAGACAAAGTGTCCTTCTAGCCTAGTAAGTGGCCTGTAACAGAGGCCAACAGCAAATCCATTTACAGGAACAGAGCAAAACACTTCATGATAGTTGCACCAAACATCATCCTGGCCTTCAACAGATAGCAACCCCAAGACTTCCCAGGTTAGAAGATGTAGCAGTAACAGGAAAAAGCCTCACACTTACCTTTGCAATGATGCACTCTGACCACAAACCACTCACAACTACTTTCCTTTCATTCCCCTGCTGCAAGTAACCCATCCACACACATGCAGCAGCCACCACTATGGCCTCTCGGCTTTCAACAAGCACCAGGTCAGCAGAGCTGCTGATTTGCTGACAAGAAGCACCTTGTGCTGTAGTCGCAGAGCAGAGGTAGCAGCAGTGCCCTTTAGCTCAGACTCCCTCCTAAAAAGAAAGCCAAATAGCGGGCATGGTGCCATGTTGAATGCTGGCCTTGTGCTCTTCGTCTTGTTCCATGTGAGATGTGTCTCCTATGACTGGCTCAGTGCTGCCGTGCTGTAGAGGTGAAGAAATGAGGGTGTTCTCCCTGGTAGGAGTTGTAATGCCCAGGTTATCTGTGAGGTACTTCCATGACTTAATCAGCACCTGTGAGAAAAGCAATGTGACTTTGCAAAGCTCCTGTTTCTGCATATTCTGTCTGTCAGAATATGCCCAGTCTAAAAGCTCAACTACAGGGTTCATACTAATAGAGCAGTGTTATATGCAAGTGGCAATTGCACAGACTTGGACTACATAGCATGGTAGCACAGAGAGATTCAGCATGCCTTAAAAACTCTTTTTATTCATATTTCTTCTGTTAGACTTTAAAAATTCTATTAATATTTTTGAAAAATAAGTGACAACTATTTTTGCTTTGCAATTTAAAACTAATTAATATGCGACATATGTATCCCCAGAATAGAGTAAAACAATTTAAGTACTCAAAATGCTTACTTAGCCTTATGGGAAAAAACAAAATTACCAAGTGAGCTTTTATGAGTTTATTTTTTTAATCTGTACAAGGTAAGGAAAGAAATATGCTATTAATAAAATTTATTATGTATAACTTAATTTGGTTAGCCTCCCATAAAGTGAGGAGTTAGTACTAGGCATAAGTCTGGTACAAAGGAAGCAGGAAAATATTTTTATAATTAAATTTTACACGTTTTTGGGACTCAGAAGTAGAAAGCAGATATTATGAGTTCTGGGGAAATAAAATGCTGAGGTGTCTTACTGGCCTGTGAAAATCATGCTGTTAGAGGCTGCAAGAGATGTAGCACTGAGACAGGCAAATAGAGATTTGAAGTAAAATGGCTCTCACTAGTAGTTGAGTCTGGGTGGAAATTCTCAATCTAAAAGTGATGTTATTTGGGTCTCTCTCACATCCTCCAGCATATCCTCGAGGTTGCTAAGAAACAGCAGTATTGCTGTACAGTAATACTTCGTTCTCAATTGTACTTACTTAGCGGATGTGTGAAGCTGGATTCCTATCGCGAGAAGAAATAGCAGAAGTTGATGTCTAAATGCACAAAACAGTCTGACTAAAGAATCTAGGGTTCATGTGAAGTCAAAATGTTCAGACGGAAAGAGCTTTTCAAAGTTCAGTTTTCCCTGCATATTTTATAATACTTGGATGGACCAGAGATATCATGATTAACTCCCTCCCCAGATCTGTCCTTCTGGAACCATTAATGAAAGGTCTCAGCTTGAGTGTGAAATCTGAGGGGTACAAAGACCCAGATGATATGACTGGGTAAACTGAAGAAACACTGGCATGTGTCCTCTGAAATGGATAACAGGCTGCAGGTTTACAGCTTAGCAGAGAGTAACGGGAATGTGGGAAGCAAGAGGTGCCTTTTTTTTTTTCCTAGAAAAATTGAATATAGTTTTGTATGGAGATAAGAAAAAGGAGAACTTGATACAAATTATTTGGAAATAAAAATGTTACATTAATCTATCGGATTATCCTTCTCTTCTGTATTTCTGATTTACGTGAATGAATTCAAACATTATGCCTCAAGCAGAAAAAAAATCTGGGCTTTGTCATTTGCTAGGCAGTTTTCTAATTAGGTCTTTGTTGTACAGAGTTGTAACATGAACAAAAATTTGGTATCTCATTATGAAAGCAAAATGAACAAGCTCCCAGCCTAAGTGCCTGCTATTTGAAGCTCAAAACAGATCTGTCATTATCTTTCTAACAAATCCGTGGCAGCAGTAATACTACTTTTTAACTAAGTAAGGGAATTTTAAATAGCTCAGAAACAGGTTGCTGTGAAAGCCTTTAAAGATAAAAATTAAGACGACATATTCAATGAATCAGACTTCAAGGTCTATTACTGTAATCCTCTGAAAAGCATAGAAACTACCTGCATAATGAGAATGGGATCCTGTGAAGTGAATAGCTGCCTGTGGGCTGCAGACAGACAGATTACCTGCTGCAGTGCCCATGATGGCATCTATAGGCGTATTTAATGGCATCTATAAAAAAGAGTGATAAATAGAGCCAGACTCCTGCTTCCCTGGGAGATTATGAAATGAGGAAAGTTGGGTGCTGTGCGTGAACGTCTGCCAAAGATTGGTTTCTTACTATCTGAAGTGACTGTGGAGTAAGATCAAGATACAGGGCTGAATCTTGAACCTAGATGTTATGGAGGTGTTGAGAAGCCAAACAACACTCCTATCGGAAATATTTTAATAAGGGCATCACCTTTCCAACGCTTAAAAAAAAATCTGACTAGTGAAGAAACACATTATTCTAGCTATGACATAAGCTATGAAATCCTGCTCTGTACGGTTTGACAGGAGGAAGGGGATTTTCATAACTTCTCCTTGGAGGGACAAACCAAAAATAAACTTGCTTCAGTTTCTTTTCATTTTTCTTCTCCAAATAAGGATATTGCAGGAAGGTCTTTCTAACACAAATCCAGTGGATTTCTCCACTCTCACTGAGTAGAGGTTCTCTTAGGTGCTACTAGGTGCTAAGTATTAACACGGATAACTGGTTAGAGCTACACTCTGCTTGACAGCACTCATCTTGTGCTTATTTATTAGTATCAACATGTTATGTGGTATTGGCTTATTAATCAAAATATACTCTGCAGCCAAAATGGAAAGATATTTGTGTTTAACATGTTTTGAGGGCTTTCCAATTATAAAAGTTTATAGAATATTTTAAAACTCTTTTTTAATATATTTGTGTGAGTTGCTATTTGCAGACAGATTCAAAAGTTATTACTCTGATTTCCTCTCAGGCTCTCCATAATGGTGTAAAGACTGATACATCTCAAAAGCAACCAGTGTTTATTTCATTTTACTACTGATTGGGATGTCAAAGGGCTTTTAGATATATAGTAAATAAATTGATATAGCCCACATTGGATGTGACTCAAAAGAGAAACTGTGATAATTTTTGGAGCATCCAAGTGCTATTTTGGAAGAGCTCTGAACAGCCAGCTGTTGTCAAAGGGACAGAAGAAGGTTAGATTGCAAGATTGACAGGAATAGATGCAGCCGTGGTCTAAAAGGGGAAGGCCCATGGCGCAGCACAAGCACCTAACGGAATGAAGGACTTAGCACAAGCAGGGGGACAGGAGGAGCAGGATTTTCTTTCCCTCTTCCTCCCACTCCTTTCTCTGCCCTGCTGCAGCACTGGCAGTTAAATGTATACGGGTACAAAAGATCCTCAAAACACAATCCAGGAAGGACCTAAGATCCATACGCTCTTAAGGACTCAGAGTCACCTTAAAGTGAGTGACCTTTGTAGGGATTCTCTGTATGTTCCATTACTGCAAAATATATGTAGTATTAAGAAAAATATTGAATTCTGGGCACAAATGACTATTCATAGTTGCTCTATATAGGTAAGAGTTTTACAGAAGCTTCCTGGCTTGCCAGAGTATAGTTTTAAAGAGCCTGGTAGATGTTCCACAAAAGTCTGGTTAAGGAGATATGGCCCTAAAATATCTTTTATGAGATTAATCTGTAAGCAGAATTAAACACAAGTTAGAGTAGTTCAGCTGTAGGAGTCACAGAATGATCCACTGTCTGCATAGGGCTAATTGGATGAAGCCTTGCAGACCACCTTGGGTTGCTCCTAGGAATCTGTGGAGCAACTACATCTATAGGGAGTAGCCAAAGTCCCTGCTGTCCATATACATATAAGTTAAGAAAAAGCAGGATTTTTTTCACATTGTCAAATACCATCCTCCACACTCCCAAGGTTTCCCTACCTTAATTTTGTCAAGCACTGCAAGGCCATCCAATGTGTTATCTCCCACACACAGTTACAGTCTTCTAAAAATATCAGTTTAGATGGTAGTTCTATGTCCAGAAAACTTATATTCCTGAAACCAACTTACAGAAGCCTTATTAAAAAGAGTAGATTGTTCTACTGTTAACTCCTTAATATGTTGTCACAGGGAGCAATATGACAGGGTAGGTAATATGACAGGGTCAGCAGGGCTCCAGGAAGGCCAGCAGTGGTGTCAAGCTGTGCTCTGCCTGCAGGTCAGTACTGAAGGACATGGCTTCATGAATCCACTGGCTGAAATTCATACAGAGAACAAGAAAAGTGGTAGCCACTATTACAGCATGTGAATTGTCCCAGCGGAGCGGGAGGAGACGGGCAGGCCCTGCACACAGCAGGCAAGGAGGGCATTCCTGCGCTCCCAGCAGACTTCTCTGGCAGACCTCCGTGCCACAGTATTTTAGCTTTCAAAAGGAGCTTTTGGAAAAGGCGCTGGAACAACTGCTTCACAGAAAAGAGCAGTTCAAGCTCAACAACTGTAGATTGTTTCTTAATGTACAAGGAACACCCTAGGAAGGAATCAGTGAAATGCATAGCACAAAATAGGCTGCTGTTTCAGCTGGCAGCTGTTCAATGAGCTTGTGTTGCACTATTTATGTACATGAATTATTTCCATCATTTTAAATCATCCTTGCAAGTAACACAATCTGGTTTCATTTTCCTGCACTAATCGAGGAGAACCATTTATTTAAGTCCTGCAAAGGATCATCAGTAACTACACGAACAATTAATGGAGCTGATAAATACACCAGATACCCAAATAGGTTTGTTATCTATTCTGAAGTGCTGGAAAAGAGAAATAATTCCAGTTAGTTATTTGAGTGGCCACTTAAAACAGGCAATCCCAGCAAGAAAGACAGGCCCTGTATACTGTGGAGGAGATGTCCTCCTTCAGCGCGGAACAGCGGAAACGCCGCAGCGGCAGCAGCTATAGCCCGGAATGGGAAAACTTTCCTATAAAAGAATACATCCCCCCATTGCAATGGTCTACTTCAGTGATATTCAAGATTTTGAATTTTTTCAGGTTAATTAACCTTTTTCAGCTGAGAACTGAGAAATACATTAAGCCTATAGGTAATAGACTTAGTTATCCTCTTCCTTGACACCTTGGAAAAAGTTAATGGGCTACTCTGGTCTGCAAAGGCCTAGAAGTAAGCGTGGGTAAGGAAGGAAAGTAGCCCAAATCTCTGTGGAGAGGTGTGACATCTTTTATTATATAGAGATAGTTTAAGTGCTGTATAGTACATCAGCTGTAGTGTGGAGCTGGTGCAGAATCCCTTTGTAAACCTGTGAAATTCATCCAATGCATGTGGGAAAAGGGATGGTTTAATAGATTTTTGTTATGCTTAGCATTCTTGTTTCTAATTATTTGTCTCCATTCCCCTGCTAATAATTTAGGTCATAGAGTTATATTTGTCTCCTTGAATAACTTGGACAGTGTAGGCGTCACCATGGAGGTCAGTCATTTCTGCACAAAAGTAAGGTTTTCTGAGCATAATCATTATCACAGAATGAACAATACAAACACAAATGAGCTCTCAGAAGCTACAAGCTTTGAAGCTCTGCACAACAACTGGTCCTAACTAAACACAGGAACTTAAGCATCCCCAGCAGAAATTATATGGACAAGAAAGTAATCTTTCATGTAGTAAGTACCTACACGGAGGTTCCTGTTGATCATCACAACATGAAAGGACAGCAAAGAGGAGACGTGTGAGGTTTCTGTTGTAAAAGGTTAATACATTATCCACTTGGATCCTGAAAAACGGCAGAAAGAATGCAGGACACAGGGAAGTTAACAAAATTGTCAGTCTGCTCTAATTGCAAAGCATTGCCTGGCTGGCTTCCTTAGTAATTGTTGGAAGCCATCCCAAATCTTTATATATTTAGAAGTGATATAATTCATCTCATAAATAATTTCTTAATAAGCAGCAGTTCTTCCAAAGTATGTAATTTAATCCTGCTGAGTTTGTGAGAAAGAAGGCTGTTCTCTTAGTGCTTCATACATTTAGAATGACAACAATAATTTATCCAGCGTATATTTTAGAAATAGGATATCCCAATAAATGCATTTGGTATCCTATGAAATGACAAATATTTTGGACAGTAATAACAATTTCTGAAGCAATTACTGCTGTCGCTCCTATGGTGTCACAGGGTTGAAATTACAGTAGTGTTAGAGAAATCTACACAAATGTTTGCAAGACCAGGCCTGGTTAAAAAGTAAAGGCTTTACAATGCTGAGAGACTAACAAAATCCAATGATGCTGCATTCTGCTTAAGAATAGAATAGAATAGAATAAAATACAATACAATTTCTCAAGGAAATGTTTAAATATATACACAGCTTCCCGCTCCCCTCCACACACAAGAGAAGGATGCTAAGGTCTACCAGACAAGCGCAAAAGTTGAAGCTCAATATCAGCTCTAATAGTCTGTAGAGGAGCAAAGAAACATGGATTGCACAACAGGAACATCTCACTTTCTCTGCCACAAGCCATGCTGCAAAGCTATTGCAAACCATAGACGTAGGTAGAACAACCTGTGAGACTGACAGGAAATCCTATGGAATTTTATCAAAAATACATACATTTCCAACATCCTATCAGTTAACATTTTCTATAAGAATCAAGTTAATAACAATGTTTCCAGCTTATATTGAAGATAGGGATAGCCATAATTCATGAATTTGCTCTCCTCAGTTGTATGTTATGGCTGTATCTACTTATTCATCTCTTTAGGCCCAGGGTAATTATTGTTCTTCAGTCAATCTATTAAAAAAAAGTCTGATGTCATGGTACGGTATCGCTTTGTCAGTGTTGATGGAACTTTACAGTTTACAGCACAGGATTTTTCCTCACAGCTGAGGAAGAGCAATAAGCTCTGGTTTCAGAGGCGGGGTCCAAACCTTGAGACAGGAGAGACAGGAAAGACCAGAAATTCATTTTGATTCCAGGGTTATATTTTCGTATGGTTGCTCAGTGCAAACTGCAGCAGTGCTCTGACTCATCTTTGGGATATGATTCAATCTGACTATTAAACTTTAGACTGCATTGACAGAATTACCTTGGTGCTGGCAAAAACTTAGGACATGTTTGGACAGATATAAGGGAGGAAAAAATCAGGATATTTTTCTTTAGTTTCACATTAAAATCTGCTCATTTTACTCAAAAACTGTCTTATAAAATGGCAAAACTGTTTACATCAATAAGTTTAAGCAGGGCTTAACTGCAAAATCTGTGTCTGCTAAAGCCTGTTTTGATTGGTTTCAACTTGCTTTCAGCTTAAAAAAGAAAGCAAATAGTGCTGAAAATCAGCAAGGTGCCAAAGCTGGAACTGAGAGTCTCCTGAGCCTCTGGCCATTCTAATCAGGGTACTACTGAAAAGGGTTTTGAGGGCTGTTCTCTGGCCATGGAAAAAGAAACGGCTGTTTATTCACTCTTCCTACTTCAGTGAGTTTGGTCAGGAGTAACAGAGCAGAATAGGTTCATTATTATGTGCGTTCAAAGGATAAAGATTTTATATTTTGACAGGAACGTGGCTTTGCTGGTGTTACTAAACTCTTGCAGTCAGCTAGGACTTCCTAAGCATTACTCTTTGGTTTGCTCTGCAGACCCCTTGGATCATGCAGTTCATTTCTGTACAGCTCAGTTGGAGAAAGCAAATCAAAACAGTTTTACTCTGTGGAACTCACTAACACTGTGCCACAATGTAACACTGCAAATTCTGCAAGAGTCAAAGGAAACTTTTTCCACTGAATGTTTTAAAGGTTCCCTGCAAATGTCTGTTACCATAGAATTTTACTAAGTATTTTCCTCTTCCCAAGTAAACATTAAGTCTGAAACATTAAGTCAACCTTGGGCATTTTAACCTGTAACTCCAAAAATACAGAAAAAGGCAGCAACTAGTGATAATAGACACTTTGGGAATTGCTATAATTAAAAAGCAGTTTTGTTGTAAATTACTGTCGACATTACAAGAAAGAAAAATGTGACTGTGAAAGGGGAGTGAAGCCCATTCTGAAACATACCCTCGATTTATTGGCCAAGCAAATATTACCCAAAGCAACCTCGGGCCACATTAGTTGTCCTTGACCCTCGGAGCTGCAGCGCCGGCTCCGATGTGCACGTCCCACCTCAGCGCCGCGGCCGGGTGCTCGCTGAGGAGCACGTGCGCCCGCTCGACCGGTGCTGTTAAACAGAGATCAGAAAGAACATTACTTTTCAGAAAACTCGGAAAAGGGAGGAAAACTCCATTTAGCTTGCATCTTTGTAGATGAAGGAAATAAAGCAGGTATGTTTCAGAACAGATATGAACAAATCAGGAGATGCCTCTATTAATGCAATACCAAGTGTCACTTAAACAACGCAGAGAGCACAGGGTGTGCTGCACGTGACTCAGCGGTCCCTCTAATGTTTTCTCACCAAAGCAGAGCTCTGTGGGAGGTTTCTAAATCAAAAGAGTAGTATCTAGATGGCCCCACAGTTAACCCATAAATGAGTAAAATCAAATTTCATTACCAGCAGAATACTGAGTTTCATGGTAACATATCATTTGGACCACACTAGAAGCAGTCAGAGGTCTAACACCATCTTTGGCAAAGGAAAGTCTGTTTTTCTTGTATAACAAAGGAGGAAGAAAAATTACACAACTAGGACTTGAAGAACAGAGTGTGATTATAGTTGCCCATATTTAACCAAAACACATTAACTAGCATATGTGCTAAGAATGATAGGCAAAAAGTAACGCAGAACTAAGAGTTCTAGAAATCTTGTAAATCATGACAGCTTGGTTGAATTAGCTTATAATATTTCAAAACATTTTTTGTCATCCACTGCACACTTCTCCATTCCCGTATCTGAGGCTGTTTTTTCACTTGCTGCTGTGGTGTACTGTATCTTTTGTTCCTATCTTTTTAAACCTGAAGGTATAATTCAGGTATGAACCTGAATGGTATGATAATACCCTCACTAACACAATCTAATACAGTTACATAAGTAATTTACATTCCTGTATTCCAGACAAATTATATTATTATGAACACACGAAGGAGGAAGGAGACAAGAACAAACACATTCTTTGTTAGAGAAGTTGTCATAACAAAAAATAAGCATTAAAAAAAAAGAGAGAAGTCAGAAAATAGTCCTCAAGATTTGCTAATCCCATCCCGAGGCTGGGGGATCAGAGCCTGAATAAGATGAAGACACATATTTTGACTTCAGGACATTAACTCAAGTAGTAGGCACCTGTGCAATGTATGCTATAACACCAAATAGCTGTACAGAGACTAGGTAGTCCAAAAAATATGGCACAGTGAAACTCAAAAGATATAAGTGAAATATCTCCCCTTTAAATAGAAAGTTCCCTCTAAAGAAATTGGGGAAGAGCATCTGCCGGATATAAGGTCAGTCTTTGTTGGGAAACTGTTGTGGTCAAGTTTGAGCATATCACAGAAAAGGGGGCTGTCTCTAGAAAAGTAATCTTCTTGTTATCATCTCTAACATCTTATGTGGCCTGTTTATGTTATTGTTGTTTACACCAGTAAACATTTTTTTTAATGAAACACTGAATATAGTGAAAGAGATTCCGATCTATCCAAAAGGAGGTGAGATCACGTGCTAAATTTCTCTGATCATAAGTAACTTTAGGACCTAGAGGTACTTCTCAGGCTATTCTACAATGCTAAAAGGTTCTTCATAAAGAAAATAAGAGCAAACATTTTGTTTGAATATTTATTTACCATAATTTATCTGAGCAAATATCCAGATAACCTTTTCTTACTACATTATCTTGGCCATTTTTAATTTTGTTATTTTTAGAAACAGAGAACAAAGGAGAGAATTGCCTTTGAATGCATATAGTTTCATTGATTCTTCTATCAGTATGTAGATATCAGTTAATGCATGCTTTTTAAAAAAGGATTCTTTATAGGTAAGCATAAAATATGAAAAAAAATGCTAAAAGAAGTCATTGAAGGCATAGCCAAAACTGAGTTTGGTGCAGATACATTCAGATGCATATATTTTTTCCAAGTTTAAGCAGTGCAAATTGTTTCTATGGTTGGGTTCTACTGTTTATTCTGGAATAAAGCAGGTATCGATAGAATTCTCAAGCATCTCAAGAATTTTTCTAGACCGTACCCCTTGCAATCTTGATGAGATTATCAACTTCCATTTGGTCAGTATACAAAACAGTACAATTATTACAGATGTGTAGATTAAGAAATAAAATGCTGCCTGAATAAATTCTGGTGGAGTATCATATTTACATATTTATGTTTCTAGTGCTAATGTTTTCAGTTATCTGGACGCATCCTTAGACCGTGACTAAAAAGTGATTTGTGTCCCATGTGTGAGTTATGGGACACATGAATTAGAGGATATGGATGAGCCTATTCCATGGATGAGGATGGATGAGGGACCAAAATTCAGGCAATGACAACTGACATTATCGTTTTTTACTCACTGTCTCCATTTGTCAAAATCTCACAAGATCTGAAGTGCTACTCTGATTTCTAGGGGTATGCAAGAGAGGTTTCTGGCATTCTTGAATTTTTTTTTCTTTGATAAAATCTCACTAGTGATTTCAATGTATATTAAAGTGAAATCAGGAGATGTCACTAAGCTGGCACCACTGGAATGCGCTTAATGAGAGTTCACATAGCGGGATGTTAGTGCGAGAGGCTCACTGGGGTTCTGTTTTCAGTAAGAAAATGTGGTTTTATCATGAGCGTATTTCACATAAGAGGGTTAGCTGTTAAGCATGCTGGAAGGGTAAAAGCTTTTTACCTGTGTGTTCTGTGTAAACACAACAGGATCTAATATGTGGGGAAAGGACCCTGAAAAACAGTTAATTGTAAATTATCCTCAGGCTCTGAGCTTGAAGGAAGGAGGGGCAGGCAGGGGGCTGGCGCCGGCCGCAGCGTCCCTGCAGCGAGCCCGGAGAGCCCTGCGAGCGGCGGAGCCGACGCGGCCAGGGCGGCAGGGCCGGCAGCACCGACAGGCCCCAGCGCCCGCAGCTCCTCTGTGGGAGCACAAACCCAGCGCTGCAAAGGGAGCTGTTTGAAGACACTTGCCAAAAGGTGAAAAAAAAGGCACACCAGCCTTTGAGCTGGGTGACAAAAATAAGTCTATGGAGGTTAGGTCAGCTGAATTAAAGTTCTGCTAAGTGCCTTGCCAAGGGAAGCTTCAAATACAATGTAGCGTAGGGCTCTGGCACAAAATTAGCAGCTCCAATTAACAATAATTAAAATGAGACAAAAAGAATAAAAAAAGACCTTTTGTTCCAAACCTGGATTGACCTCTCATGTTCAGTATATTAGGCTGTGCTACCTCACTGTGGGCACAACTGCAGGCTTTCTTACTGTGTGTCTACATCGCCTTAGAAAGTTTCACTAAATGAACAATGCTCGTTAGTAAAGTTGTACGATTTAGTTCTATTTTAGAATATCACTCAACTGTATTACTTTCTTGGAGAGTTTATTCACATGTTAGTCTTAACCATTCCTTATTTAGAAATATATGATCTGATATTTATATCCGAAGCATAAAAATTGGCTCATTGTTTTCCAGGTTTTGTGGAAACTCATAGCACGCTCTTGAGATTAGTTTGTTATATGCATTAAGAGCAGTGACTGACGGGTATATAGTATATGATTGCACCTTGTTAAGACTCCAGTCACCATTTAAAAGGCTACAAATACAGTTTGTGACCGAAGGCTCCGTGCAGCAGCGATCCCCTTCTGCTCCTTGTTCATCAGGTCAGTGTGCAAGTGCCTGGGCTGTGCCTGGGCTACGCCGTGCTAGCTGCAGCAATGCAGAAGTGAAACTACAAGAAGATGCTGTTTCAGCAAAAGCTGAAACCTGCAAAATGCATGAACAGAGTAGTCTTATTTGCGCAGAGAAGCCCATCACATGGTGGTTAGACTTCCCCAATACAACCCCTTTTTAGAATTGGGATCCAAGCCCTTCCTCCCTTGCCAGAAGGTCCTCTCTGGTGGACTGCCTGCATGTAGCCATGCACAACAGGTGAGTGACAACTTGCTGTTCGAGAAAGGAACCAGTATTTTTCCTCACTTGTGGTTTGGGAAACATAAGAGAGGGGAGAGCTAATGCACTTTTATTCCTTCTGGATTGGTGAGAGCTGAATAAGAAGCTTTGTCAGACTTGGTCAGCAACAAGAATACTGAATTCAGTAGAGTCTTGGTGGGACTAAGAAATGCAAGATTGGATATCTAGAAAAGGATTTACCAAACTGTAAGATGCAATGACAGGAAACTAAGTAGTTTCAGTAGTTTTCCAACACGCTGTATAAACAAATGCTATATAAACAGTGGTTGTTCTTTATGACAGGGTTTCAGAGAACAATTCTGGGGAATAAAGCAGGTGGTCTAATTCCTGTGGGACAGATCCATATCAGCATGCATCCTTCTTCCCAGCCATGGAAGCCACCACATACTGCATTCCCAGTGTTTTGCGCATCCTGGTGGGATGTGTGATCTAAAGCTGCAGGTGAGCAGTGCAGAATGTGAAACTCCTAACCAGGCTTCAGCTTAAAGACAATCAGGGTTATAGATCACATCTGAGGCACGAGGCAACATGTGCTGCCTTCCTCCCAGTGAATCCCCATGTAGATGCACAAAGAGTTATAAGAGATGGAGAGGGTGATGAATCCCAGCTGCATTGACTGTAGTTAATTTTTCCCTTGGTCAGAGTTTTCCATTTTGAATCTGTGTTGGCATCTCCCCAGTAGCTAATCCTTCTCCAGAGGCAATAAAAAACAAACATGTAAAGGACTCTACACAGCCAAACATTCTGAAACCATAAAAATCCAGTGCAGCAATAACCAGGCAAACAGTAGAGCATTGTTTTAAACAATAATGGAGAATCTTCTAGTTTTGTTGTCCTCCTTGGGGAGCAGCAGTAAACAGGCACAAGCAGCTTCTCCTTTTCTTTTTAAAGGTTCCCATCTTTTGCCTTTTCAGTTTCAGCTTTGCCATCATTAAGAAACACTTTTCTAGCCCTTTCAGTCTGAAAATCAGGCAGCGGTTTAACCCCAGACTGACAATACCAACAATTTCAGATTAGATTTTTTATTTATGTAAAGTAGGAGTGTTTGCTCATGGGTAGCTATTTCAGTAAGTGTATACTGTTCTCTGTTCAAGAAGGAAAAAAACCCCTGCACTACTCCTACTGTCATGCCCCTTTTCCCAGTATCTCCAAGTAAATGGAGTATACTCATATGCTTCCCACCTAGACTAATCTGATTACTTTTATTATTATTATTTTGACACTACTGGTCCATTTGTAGCTATAGCACTGGCCCAACTCACTATAGATGGGTTGTTTTATAATTAAATAGCAGAAGTTTTGTTTCAGCAAGGCCATAATAGGATTGTCTGTATGAAGTTGCTAAAGGAATCTTTACACTTCAAGCCTGGGGAAAAAAAAAAAAAAAAAGCTCTTAAAATGAGTTAAAAGCAACCAGACATAGCACCATTCAGACATTGATATTATCAGTAGTCCTTACTCAAAAAGGGAGGATGCTCTCAGGTCTTTTATGGACTTGCACAAGCAAAATTCGGCTCCGATACAGCACCTTTGCTGTAAAACTACAGCAAAAAATATCAGCTAATCAGAACTGAGCAAAATAAAACTTTCTGCTTCAAAAGGCAAAGAAATTCTCCCTGCCATGTTTGTAAGGTCTGAGCTGGACTGATATCCTGTTACCTATTATGGTAGATGAAGCAAAACAGTTTAAAATGTAAGTCAGAACAGCTGATATTTTCTCTGTGCTGCAGCCAAGCACAGATCAGAAGTGAGAGTGTGACTAAGTGCTAAGGCCCTGGACTCCAAGTAACATTAAAAAAGCAGCACTGAACACACACCCACAAAATAGCTTTACAAGTGAATTAGAGTGTTGCTTCCCTGTTGCTATATGGGGCAAAGCAGGTATTTCGGGTGTACCTGAGGAACGTAACAGAGTGCTGAAGAGAGCAGTTGCTGTGCACAGAGACGAGCTTCGCTCTCCACGGCTGCTGTTCTGGGCTCATAAACGCGTCCTCTCGCTCGGGTGCAGCTGGGGAGGCAGCTGGCTCAGCAGCAGCCTGCGCCTGCTGCACGTGCAGCCTGTTGTCTTCTGCGAGTTTAAACCACCTTGACCTTGTTTAGGAGAAATAGCTTTTATGTTTTACTTTTGGCCTCATATTAAGCAGCAGAGCCATGCCAGCTCACAGTTTCACAGCCTCTTCAGAGAGGCCTGCTCTCTTAGGGAATTTTGTACATCCTTAGAATGCAGAAGTGGTTATTTTTCATGCCATTCTTAATATATTAGAGTCAAAAATAAAATCACTCTTATGTAAAAGACAAGGAAGTATATCTCTAGAGAAAGAACAACATACTGCAACAAGAAACAGCTTAAAAGTCATAAAAACAAATCCTCAGAATTCTCTTAATAAAAGAATGGGGAAAAAAAAGCCCGTTTATTGGCTGCACTTAATCTATTCAAAGCAAACATAGTGCACAGAGGCCTTATTTAATATTTAGAGTTGATATTGCCAGGCCTTGCTTTTCCAAAGACATATTATTAAAATTCCTGCTGGGAGGCATTTCTTCTTGTCGAGGAAAGGACAAGCATTTAAGGTATTGGTGCATCTCCTGTTAACTAGGAGCTAGTGCTGTTACAGCAAGCGAGCCCAAAGCCACATCCCTCCACTAGCCCTTGTCTTCCTCTCACACTGCCAGAAGGAGATGAATGAAGAGATCTGATGCAGCCTCATCAAGAACCTGTTTAAATCATTCGTGAAATGAGGAGGTTATTCCCTCCAGATCTTCATACTCTGCTGCTCAAACCAGAGCTGTCAGAAAGAGAGCGTAGCTGCTCCCTGGCATCACACCCCTCGCTGCATCAGGAGGATGCAGAGCCCGAGCCTTGCAGAGAGCAAGTGAACACTCAAAGCACAGACTTACAGCATCTGCCTTATAGATAAATTCCATCCATTCTGACTGTGGCTTTTATTTATTTTCTTAAAGTTCTTACTAAATTCCTTGAGCAAGAATAACACTGCACATTGAAGACAAATTAGGATTTAAAACTTTACTATAGTACCACAAAACTGAACAGCTTTAAGTGAAATCACTCTAGCATATGGGTTCCCAGATGTGTAGCTTTATCATAGGTGCTTAGATAATATAGGTTCTGCTTTCTGTTATTCAGTCCTTGTGATCTTGTTCAAATTTTTGTTCAAAACTGCATCTATCAGTTTGGAAATTGATGATAAGTAACTCCAAAAGCACATTCTACAGATTCTTATCTAGAAAGACAAGTTGCTACAATAATTGTGGCTGGACAAAAACAGGATAGCTACAAGATCTTGAAAGTTTTATCAGTGACAAATACTACTTTGGCAAGAAAATATCTTTTCTTTTCTAGATAATTGTTACATTGTGTGGAAGAATATAATGTCTGCATCCTTTTAAAGGAGTCTATGAGATTTTTTTCCTTAGCAAGATAATACATTTACTGTTCGTTATGTGCCTGATGTTCCCACAGAGACCATGTCCTGTCTACGTAGTAAAAATTTGCTTTGCACATACAAAAACTTATTACTGTCCTGAGGAAGTTGCATGGCCAGACAGTATAACAAGCAAGCTTTCCTGTAGAGGTATTATCCTTACAGATAATAATATAATGTGATGTAATGTAATTATAATGTAACAAAATTTCTGTTACATAATCAACATATTATCTTATTTTTAAGTGCCAAGTGTCTTTGTTAGGAAATAGTTGTAAGAAATCTCATAATTGTGGGAAAGGCAAAAGAGATTAAACACAAACTCTTCCAGAGACTGAAATTAAACTCTTCATTAATTAAAACCTATAATTTACTACATAGCATATATTGAAAAATCACTGACATTTTGAAGGCCAAAAAGAAATCCTACCCAATTCAAGCAGGAGCTCAGCCAGCCTCTTTCTTGGCAACTCCGGCAGACCTCCCGGAGCAGCAACTGCACTCTGGTCCTCTGGATCCAGTCTCTGGAGCCATCCCTGGGACAAGGACAGCAGCCCAGCTGGTCCTTCTGCTTTGCTCCCGTTCTCCTCACAGAAAGAATCTCCTCGCCTACCACCATCTTTGCCACGGACTGAAAGACACGTTAGAACACAGGGGCAATGCATTAATATAAGAAAGTCCAAAATACAATCCAGATGCTGAAATAAAATTACCGTTAGTAATCTCCAGTCACTAGATGCCAGAGACTGCTTTTTTTGCAAAGTAATTGCTGCTTGTAAAAAATATTGAGAGGAAAAAGATCTCTTTTCTTTCCATTCAGTCATGTTTCCTCTTTGCAGTGCTGCTGCTGCCATTTTCAGCATATCCAAATTTTATTTCAGACTTCAGTTACCAGTATGTTCTCCTAGGATCATATAATTACCAGTCTGCACCTCCCAATCCATTATGAAAACGAGCAACCCTTTTATGCTCATAGTCACAATTTGGAAGCATTAGGAATTTCAGTGCTAGGCCTTGTGTGCTTACACGTTTAGTTTGGCCCTCCCTGAAAACTGATATATTCCATCTGTTTTATTGGATTTCTTGGCTTAAAGTTACTGGAAATACTGAATGTTTCTTCTGCAGGGATCCCGTAGTTGTCCAAGAGTAATACGCACATTTAGAGCTAGCTCTCTGGTTGCACAGTACTAAAATACAACTGCAGAAGTGCTTTTAGTGCACTTCTTTTTTCCTATATATGTTTTAGAGCTATTTTGAAATCCTGAGTTCTGCCATTCACTTTTCTAACCATTCTTACAGCACATAAATGACACATAAAGGATAAGTGAAACAAATTGATTCACAGCTCAGTGACTCTTAACATTTTGTCTGTGTCTGGTGCAAATTAAGCAAAGTAATTTGTTGTTGCTTGTGGTTTTACATAAACTCCCCTCTCCAAATTTGTGCTACCCTGTCTTTGTCCTTCTACAGTTTTGGTTTTACCTAACAGCCTAATAAAACTTCCTGCTCTTGTTTTCCTGTAAGGTTATTTATGCTTATAAACTATTTAGAAGTGAAGGTAAGTGCAGGCCCAGTGGAGCATCAACAAGAGAATAAACTTTTGATTGACCACTTAGATATACAGAACTCATTTAACTCTTTGTAAAAGCCTTATGAAACAGTTGCCTCACATTCTTATGTGCATGTCAAAACTCTGTCAGACTAGGAGGACACTCCTCTTCCTGCTCAGCTGGGCATGTTTCTTACACAGATTTCAAAGTGCAGCTACTTGCAGCCCAGCCCGCCTGCCGAGCCCGCCTGCCGCACGGCTTGGCGTCCCTGCAGCAGCGGGCAGTGCGGGTGGCTGCCCAGGTTCCCAGCAGCTTTGCTGACCCCTTTAAAGCCTGTCTCTTAGTGCAGAGACTGCACTGTTTTGAAAATGGAAGATTCAGGAGTATTAAAAATAATTCCACTTCCTGATCGTTATCTGTTCTTTCCTGCATACCTTCCTTTCCTTCAGGGAGAGATGCAGCCCCTTGCCTATTTATAGCACAGCAGGAGCACAGAGCGGGGCCTGTTCCCATTCCAGTCTCCTCCTACCCCTGCCAGGCCGCAGGAGCCAGCTGTGGTCCTGTGACACCCTCATGCTGTCAGCTTAGTTCTTCGATTTACGGTAGCTCAGCTTACCTCTTCAGTATGTTCTTGGCCTCTGCACTTCCAGATGTGCAGCAGTGTGAAAGTGCAGCGCATCACCAGCTGAGAGTTAGCAGGGCCAGCGCTCACGGTGTAGGGGAGGTGACACAGCTGCAAGCGTCAGCAGCCTTTGGGCAGGTGAAGTCAACAGTTAAGGTAGTTGATAAATTAGCACAGAGTGCACTGGGCACTCTAGTAACAATTGCCAGTGCCAGATACCTAAACCTGATTATGCAAGTGCGACAAAAACAGGTAAATCATTCTCTTTCCGTCCTCTCCGAGCAAGCCTGCCAATACAGTAAGGAAACACACATGGCCACCTCCACAGAAACTGCAGATTAACTCCTACTCTAAATTCTCATCTCAGAGCTCCTTTCAACACATCTTCCAGCCTTTTGCCTAGGCAGAAAATATCCTTGGCTGTAGAACTTTATTAGGCTAACTGTGAATGAAATGGACTCTGTGCTCAGTGTGTTTGTTTCCATGACCATGTTTACATGCTCTCTCCTGTGCACAACCATGGGAGCACATCCTCTTTGTGCGTTGTATACATCATGGATGGATGGATACGTACATGAAAGCAGAATTGCGGAGCATTTAGTTCTAACCATTTCATATGCTTTATAACCATCCGGAATCAAAATACTGAGAACATTACAGATATTTTACCTTATACTCAGAAAGACTCTCAAAAGTTATAAAACTCTATCTAGATTTGCAAATTTTTCTGCACTTCCTTTAAGCATCTCCGCTACTGGGTGAAGTGAGACATCGGTGCCTATTTTACCAAGATGCAGGTCAGCTCACCCGTGGCTGGCCAGGGATCCATTCGGGTTTCAGATATGACAGCTGCAGAAATACAGCTCTGAAGAACTGCACTTTTGTAGGAAGGAAGATCACGTGGCTTTTTGAATAGCTTTTATGATACACAAGTCATTAGGGGATTTAAAAAGCAAGAGAGAAAATACGGAGACAGAACGAGTCCCTACTTTAGGAAAAGCTAAGACGCCAGAAATCCTAATGGAAGCTGATCGTTACCTAGCAAAGCTCAGGGCTTTTTTTTTTTTTTCTCTAAATGTTCCTCAAAGCTAATAGCATCTGTAATGTTGTTCCTGATTTGTTATGTGAAAGAAAGCAGAAAATAGATTTGCCATATGTAGGAGGCAGAGAAGTTGTATTTTATGTAAGAGCATTGTATTGCAGCAAGAAAAGGCTTCTACAGTAAACCTGCAGTCCTCATGAAAGCCTGAATTTAATCATATGTCTACTTGCAATCTTTGAAAAGCAAGTTATCACCTTGGTTCCTAAGCACTGTGTGATTTCAGAGGCAGGAATCACAACAATCCAGTCTCTGCATTCTTCCAGGTCACGCTGCTCCGAAACTGCACGTGCCCAGAACCAAAGGAGAGCTGAGCACGGCCTGTTGCAGACAGCCCACCCCGCTGCCCAGGCCACGCGGGGCCCAACACCCGTTCCATACCTCCTGGCCACGCGCGTGGTGCCCGACAGCCCAAACAGACACTGGGCAGGCGGAGGGCACAGGCTGCCCTCTGCAGAGCACCAACCTGGATACCCGGGTGGCCTCCTCCTATTCAGATGTGATGCACCCATCATCATCCTTTCCCATCCTCTCGGCTTCTTCCTTGTGCTGGGGACACTTGCAGCAGGCTGCAACACCTGTTTATAAGATAAAGCATCCATGGAAACTGTTCCATCTTTAACATTTAGTTAAACTAAACTCAATTCTCTGTGGCTGTATTGCCCGGTTTATAGCTTGGGCCTTTCATAGAAAGACATGTTGTCGTGGAATCAAGGTACCAAACCTGGAAGTGTCATCCCCGGGGAGGAAAGCTCCATTTGAAGCTAACATTCTGTTCCATTTTATAGATGAGAACCAGGACTTGAATCCAGTATAGAGGCAGAAACAGAATCCTGCTGCTTTGTTTGCATCCACTTTGTAGACTTACTTCTGATAAGTTCATCAGAAGTTTTACACCAAATCTTGTCTTTTGGAAATCATATGCAGGGGAAGGCAGCCACATGTGCGTGTGTGTGAGTGTGCTGGTGGCTGCTGGCCCTTCCATGGCCTGCACTGTCTCGCTGCGGGCACTGCAGGACGTGCACCCTCACTTGCTACCTACTTCTGCATGCTGCTGCTTCAGCCTTTGCTTCAAGCCACGGACCCACAATGATTCTGGCAAAGCGCCCTGTGTCCTAAGAACTAAACACCGGGGGAGCCATTTGGGCTATCACCTACGGAAAGTGGAAACTAAATTATCAGGAGTGTTAATATTCTAAAAACCTGCTGCAACGATGTTTTTATTTTTTGCTCAGAACAGAAACCAAACAACTGCATCCACAGCAGCCACTGCATCTGCAAACACTACAGAAACACACTAACATGAATCTTCCATTTTACTGTGCCAATACACAGCATTATTCATCATGGATACTACTTAGATACCCATGTACTACAAAGTGAAAAAAATATTTCATCCTGGTTTTATCATTTCTAGATTAAATCATAGTTTTTGTATGTCCTTTACTCAGCAGATCAGGCCCACAATTTTCCTTCTAAATGACAGATAATTCTTTTAAGCACATTGAATTATTTTTTCCAGCTGGTGGTTCTGTTAAAATTAAATGTTACTATTTCATTTTGCTTAATAGTATAGTGGCAGCACACAAGGAAAGGTGACCACTTTAATGTGGAATTTTCACTAACTTTAAAAAATCTCATTTAATCCGAAGCCTTTCAATTCACAATGTGATTTATTTGCAGAGAGCACTGGTGCCCAGTGTCGCTTTTGCCTCATGAGACAACATGAGGGACCCCTGAGCCTCTGGTTAAACCACCGCAGTGTGAGCGAGGCCACGGATGGGTCTCTGGGCTCTACCACACTCCCTCACAGATCACAGCTACACATCAGAATGGCAGCGTGATTAGCGGATGAGCATTCCCATGCTAAGGGCTGGAAAGGGCCTCATGAGCTCACCCAACCAACCTAAGCCCTACTCATGCTCCAAAATGAAGTCAGCGCTGGAGAGTCTGGGGTGTTTTAATCTCCGTGCCTTAACTCCTCCGCAGCGGAGGAGCAGCGGAAGCAGCGCGGCCTCCTTCCCCACTCAGGTCCGCAGATACTGGGCTCTCCCGCCTGGCACAGGAAGAGCCCCCGACTCCACTGCGGCACCTGAAGGGGCCTGCAGCCCAGCAGGCAGCTAGGCGAGACGCGAGGGGAGCGGCAGGAAGGAGTCTCAGACTCAAGCATCGCTCATCACCGTTTTGCTATAATGATGAAATGCTCCTGGAGCCGACAGGCACTTCCCTACTGCAGTATTTAACTGGATAATTGATTCATGCGAAATTTATTTCTTTTACTTTGTCTACACAGGGTCAGTTAAAAACCAGTGTTAATGTGAAGGACAGAGAAAGGTCAAAATTAATCCCAAGTAATAACTACAGACTTCATTGGATAAAGTCCAGGAGTAGCCACATGCTCAAAAATTAACTGCATACTTATGTACTGTGCTGAGTGAAGCTTACATGGATGAATAAATGAAAATCCAGGATACTCATGTTTATTTGATGAATGCACAGCAAGTAGCTCAGGTAATTGCTTTGGGCAGGAATCACCTATGCTAATGCACCAATGATCCACAAAATTCAAACTCAAGAATTTTAACAAACAAAACCCCTCAATATGTAGGTATAGTTATTAGAAATTTATGGATTTGCTCTGTCAGCCCTTATATGCTGCTGCTTAGTCTTACCGTGGAACAACAGTGACTCCCAATGACCAGAAGTATAATTCTTTCAGTTCTTGTATTTGTCAGTAATTTATCTCACTCATCTAATAGCTTATTTCCCTTTCTAAGCACATTTCTATCTGCCAAGAAAATTTTGATTTTAGATTTAAAAATTGAGACTAGCAAAGAACTATCATTGATTTTTTCCCTCAGAATATTCTGCTGTTAATTGATAAACAACAATAAAATCTTACTGACAACTAGGAAAAAGCCTGAAATGCTGATCCCGGAGACCCTGAAGACACCTGGAAATAGTGTTGGAAATATTCCCATTATTATAATACTGACTGTATTTATTGATCCTAGGCCTCAGTGCAGCCGAGTACTACTTTTCATAAGTGATTGTGAAAATTACTCACAAAGTAAAATAACATTTTCCCTCTTTTCTGCTATCTTGAAACAGGTCCTGATTGTTTCAGTTCCAAGAATCTTGCACTGCAAGCCCAGAAAAAGATCCTGAGTAAAATGGCAACCAAAACCATGGCTAACATGCTGATCGATGACACCAGCAGTGAAATCTTTGATGAGCTGTACAAAGTAACAAAGGAGCACACAAGAAACAAAAAAGAAGCTCATAAAATCATGAAGGACCTGATTAAAGTGGCAATAAAAATTGGGATCCTCTATCGAAATAATCAGTTCAACCAAGAAGAGCTGGAAATTGTAGACAAGTTCAGGAAGAAGCTGAACCAAACTGCCATGACAATTGTCAGTTTCTATGAGGTAGAATACACATTTGACAGAAATGTTCTTGCAGAACTTCTGAATGAATGCAAAGACCTTGTGCATGAACTAGTAGAGCGGCACCTGACACCAAGGTCCCATGGGCGTATCAACCATGTCTTCAATCATTTTGCAGATGTGGAATTTCTGACTGCCCTGTACAGCCTTGATGGGGATTGCCAGCCTTACCTCAAAAAGATTTGTGATGGTATCAACAAACTACTTGATGAGAAAGTCCTTTGAAACTTCACTTAAAGAAGCCGCCAACCAAAAACTTCTATCTGTACCTGGTCACTCTTCATGAGCTATGATGAGCATGTGGGCTTCCTTCTTATCATTTTCTTACTACAGTCTCCAACAGGAGCCAGAACGTGCTCACTTGGCTCATGATGAGGTAGAAAACCTAAATCAGAAAGCTATCAATTTTAATGTTTTCTTCACAGAAAAAAAAAGTTTTTGCAAGGAGTGGAGTGAACAAGTTTGCTGGTATATGTTTTTCAGAAACAGATTGCTACTCAACACAGTCTCAATAGCTTTGTGTTGGAATATTAGTATCTAAAATAAAGCTAAACTCAAACACATGGCTGTGTGAAAATAGATGGGAAAAGGCAAGAAAGCATGCATAGAATTTACCCTACGCTGCCCCTGGTGTATGTTTATTACCTCCACAGCCATCAAAAAGGCTGAAGACAAAGTAGATCTACAAAAGATTAAGCTCTGTTTTCAGAAATCAATACAAGGATGCACCTCTGATTTTGTATGTGATCTTACATGTGATTTAAGTCTAGGAGTAGATATCAAATAATGCAAATTGAGTAGAAGCATAAGAAAGTTTAAAAAACTGCTCTAACAAAGCAATATTGCCTTTAAAGGTGTTTGTTTTATTCTTTGTAGTAAGAGAGGGAAACTTTCATTTTGAAAAGCAGTCCTGTGGCTAAAGCTCAAAGACAACCAGGAAACTAGGCAAGGCAGAACAATTTTGGTTCCTCACTCTCATGTTTTGTGTATTTGGTAACAGCAAATGAGTTTAGGCTGAAAGCTACGGGGTGTTCTTTCCGATTTCACTGTTTTGCCTGCCACAGCAAAACATCCTTGGTGAAGATTTTGAAATGGTATTCAAGAGGACTGCTAGTAAATCCTCTTAAGAAACCAGTGATTTACCCAAGACACTAATGGATTTACAGAATAACATTTACATCCCATATCTGCAAAAGATAATATCCAGCCTAGGGATAACTTTGTGTAATGTGTCCATTATATTTAATTGGTGCCTGCAGTAAAACACAAGAGTTGTGACACGTAAGGAACTCAGTGTGCTAGTCTTGCAGTGCTATCTACATGTAGTCTATCCACAGCCTTCCAAAGAGAACCCTCGTGAGCTTCACAAAGAATCCATACGTTCTCATATACGCTTTAAAATAATGATGAATGCAAACAAACAGAAATTAGGAAAAATGCCTAAAATATCATAGGGGTTTCTATAGTGTAATACCTGAGGAAAGATTCCCATTAAGTAACCTGTACTAGCAGAACACAAGAGAAGACCCTATGACCTAGTATTTAACAGCAGCTAATTGCAGCTCTGTTACTAACCCATAATCTCTGGCAAGTCATAATTTTCCTGTGGCTCAGCATCACAGTCTTCCACTTTGCAAAGTGTTCTGAAATTATCAGAACACATCAAATAAGAGCACAGGTCCTTGACAACAAATTCAAAACTAAGGATAAGCCAGTACTAAGGCAATGCTTAAAGAGGTCTGAACTGAACTATGGGATGTTATTTGTGTTGGGGGAGAAGGGTAAATAGGTTGGTGAGTCATCTGAAGGGCAGTTTTACTGTGATGTAGCCAATTTGTAAGAGTCATTTTGCAAATTACCTTCATATTGTAGACATTAATATGCATTTAAAAGAACTAGAAAAAATGCTTTGATGAAACAAGCTGGCTGAGTCAAGAATGCAGATTCAGAAATCCCTTCTCTCCTTGCCTCTAGGTCTCATCCTCCAGGGTTACCTCAATCTACTGACACTTCAGTGTCATGTTGCACCTCCTTTTAGGTGACACACATGTAACAGGTAATCTTGAAGGCAGGAGGTAAAAGTATCATGTACCTTATAGAAACAGACAAACTTTTAAATTGCCAGAGGGAAAAAAAAAAAAAAGAAAAAAAGTATTTGAAAACTGTTTCTGCCTAAAAAAACTTCCAGAGTTGATACCCATTAACTCAGGATAACAGAAATCTGTATTTTCCCGTTTAATACTGTTAAATACTATGGTAGTAGAAACATTTTTCAATGTTTTAATCTAAATCATCTGTTCTTCCTCACCTGGGATAACTATGGTGCATCTCTTGCAACAGCAATCCGAATTTTAACTATTGCACTTGCCTTTACATAGTAAGGAATACACACACCTGGATTGCCTATTCACACTGGGATTGGGCTGGAAACATTTTTAGGTGTTTCAGGATAACGCATTTTGCAACATAGGAAGCAGGAAAAAAAAAAAAAAAAAGGCAGCACCAGACTTTGCCAGAGCAGTTTGCCGTTTTCCCATCTATTTCCCATATAACTATAAAACATACATTTAGTAGCAATGTATGTGGACTGTCCCTTTGTAGCATAGCACAGTAACAATATATGTACATTTGGGGTTAGAGATCCATTAAGATTTGCCTTTCAAGGTTGCAAGTTTAGACATATGCGAGAGCCATATTTATAAGCACCATTAGCTGCATCCTTTCCGAGAGCATGTACTTGTCAATTGATGCTTTTGAGCAGTATTTATCGTATCCAACATACCTGTTGCAGTGCACACACATCAGATTATGGGTGTTTGTTTTACTTGTGGCAAACAAATATGTAAGTTCTTTTTTAAAGTCAAAGAGATATGAATCAACATTCAAGATATCCAAAAGGAAAGGAATATCCAGTGTACGTGATCTTTTTTTATGTCAATCTTATATCAATATTCAGATTCTGCTATTTTAGACAAACAGCCAAACATCTATCATTCTATTTATAAATCTGAGTAGCCTTAAGGAAGGAAAATGTTTTAAAGTATTTCTCATATTTGCATATCCTGTATAATCATTGTTTACTTTTGTACTTGCAGCCTGGTATGTAATGAACATTGCTAAAACATTAGCAACGTTCAAGTCACTTGAAGTATATGATGCATTATCATGTTTGTGGATTAAAAAAAAAAGTGTGTTTAGTGCCCCTTCTGTTTCCTTTTATTTATTCTGCCTTCCAGCGTAAAAGATCAGTATTCACTGAATCCACAATATTCAGTGTGCAGCTCTTGGTTTCTGTTTATAGCCCCCCAAAATTTTTATTGAACGTAATTGAAACCCAACTCCAAAGATGACTTATGATTTCCTCAAAATGTTTTGCAACAATTATTGCTTTGGGTTTGAAGGCTTCACAAATTCACTAATTGATTTTCACAGTCACCTAATGGAGAACACTGTCAAAAACAGAGAACTAGGAATAGAGAGAACCTGATTTTTCAGATTATTTGCCACTCTAGATGTTCAACCCAGAGCTCTTTTAGAAAAAGAAAAAACAACAACAAAATAAAACAAAAAACAGCTCTTTTAGAAAAAACAAACAAAATCACACTATGAATTCAAGCAACCCAGCAACCCAAGGGTTGGTTCTCAACTGCATAGAAAGCAGAAGCAAGTGGAAGCCTTGTCTCTTCTATGCACCTGCAATCTAACACACGAGACCCTCTTTCCCTTCTTACAACCTGCCTACTACGGCTCTCACCACATGTGCAATAAAAGCAGCAGGAGCTCGACGGATGCTCTTCCAGCACACACCACCTGCAGCTCTGGGCATCTTGTGCACCAAGCGCGGCGGCTCTGCGGGGATAAGAAAACATCGTAGGGACCCACGTTAATAAAGACTACCCTGATGCACATCTACGGCAGGGAGAACAGTGCTGGGTATAGTCTGAGCTTTGACATCTTCAGTTGCGCAACCAGAATGGTTTATAAACACAGGATTTTGTGAAAAAAGGATAGGCAGATGGACAGAAATTCAGGTAGCTCAGCGCTTCAAGAGAAAACTTTTAGCTATGCATTTGGTTTGGTTTAGCTAAGTGTTGGAAAAAGGACACATCCCTGACAGATTTCAGATCCCTGCTCTAAACATGGAAATGCTAGAACTTACCCAAATGCACTAATATCAACAAGCATAAATTTTCTTACTCTTATTCCCAGAAAAGACAAATTACTTTGGCTTAAAGATTTCAGGATTTGCAAACAACTCACATGGCAATAACACTGGAAGCAATTAAAGATTGGCACAAATAGAGAAAGCTGAATACTATTTTAAAATAAAAGTCTTAAGGCAATCTCAATAAGTGCCATGCTGCTGGTAAAACACTGCTCTCAGATGAATGTTATGAATCGTATCATGGCAAGACAATATTTTTTGCTTCATCACTGCCAACTTTATTGAGCAAACAGAAAAATGTTAAAGTTCAAAAAAACTCTCAAGGGAGTGGCCACTTTTAGCTTCTTACTGAATTTGTATGAGAACCACAGAAGAGTATGTAGTTATTTCTAAATGTCAGGAAATATTTGTACAGAAGAGCATATAAATGACTGACCGCCTCCCCCCACAAAACCCCAGAAGGTTAGACCTGATTAACTCTATCCCAGCAACAAATCTGCAAAAGCAAGTCTTAACTGCAAGACCCGGGCAGGTCTCCCGCCATTTTCTCATGTAATACTATGAGCTTTGATGCCAAAAAAAGACAATGCATATTCATAACCCACACAGAAAATACTGTTTTTCATGCTGAAAACAAGTTGCTCATGGGACTCCAAATAGATTATTCTTTTTCCAGTATTTAGAAGCCAATAGGCAACATAATTTAAGGCCTATTTGCAGAATAATCTCAAAACACTGCAGGCCATCAGTCACTTTTTCTGTTCCTTACAGGACAAGCAGGGAGCTGGAGCACTTTACAGAAAGTAACATAACGTAATGGGGGATTTAATCTATGTTTAGGCAAACATACTGCATCATACTGCCATTTAACACTTGGACCTATTTTCTTATTCAAACCCTCTACCACTTTTTTAAATATTTGAAGAAAGGAAACCGAAACAACTAAAGTAATCCATGTGGATCCAAGATCATCACTCACCTCTTGTTTTCAAATTGTCCATAACCCCAAGGTGCCCATAGCACAGAGGGACAGCTGGAGCCTCCTTGTACATGGGCTTTTTGTCACAATTTTGCTGCTAAGCTGGCACTTCAGAAAGGTCAGGGTGCTCTGAGCGGCCTCTAGCTGCTTCTTGAAAATAGACTTTCATGTTAACAGAACTACATGCCTTGTTCATTCCAGCTTACATCTGCCCATCTTATTTCCCTTTCCCAGGAAAAAGGTTAACACTTCAAGGACTAGTAAGTCAAAGAAAAGTAAATGGGAAGAAACCAAGTCATACATTTCCTTCTGAAAAAAACAAATTCCCTCTTGGCACTATTTTTCCTAACATACTAACATGTTGCTTATGGAAGAACTCAGAAGATTAACATAACTTCTAAAGGACTTTCCATACAAAAGTAGATGCAAGAGTATTTCTTTGTCGAACTGCTTAAGCAGCTACGTTCTACTTTACAGAGGCATCTGTACGATGGATCGGAATGAGAGGGATTCCCAGCACTGATTTGCAGAGGCTCGAGGACACCCAGAACTTCCCCTGCGCCACAAGCGCAGAGCAGCACCTGCTCGTTCCACCCCTGGCCCACACACAGCCCTGCGCCCAGGGCCCCACAACGTAGGGCAGCCCCTCCATTCCCAAACTCCAACTCTTCTCAACACTACAAAAGCCACATGCTATGTTAACATTGCATTGGGATATCCCGGTGCAGTCAGCAATGCCTAAAATCCTGCAATCTGACTTATTCGAAAACCAGACGCACGCTGGTTCATGTGAGGCGGCACACAAACCACTACTCCAGAGATCTCCAGGGTCGTCTTTCAGGCCTTTTACACCTTCAGTTGAAACACGCGAGATGAGCAAGGCTTCCACAATGTAACACTCCTCATCACTGCTTAGCTGCAGAAAGAAATAATTTAAGTAGAACTTAGTTCTTAAAAGACAGAAACACCACCACATGTTGGTAGCAAAGAACATTCAATGAAAACTAAGCAGAAAATTGTATTAAACTTGATTTTATTAAACTACAAGAAATGGAAACATAGTGAGATTAAGCTGTTTGCTGGACAATCTGACAATAAAGGCTGTATTACAGGTAAAAGTTCCTGCAAAAGCCTTTATGCAACAATAGCATAAAACCCGATTATGTTCTGAGAATCTGCATATTTACAGTTTAACGCACACTATTCCTTACAGTGAGAAAGGCTGTAAAGAGCTTAGACAACTGAAGGCATTAGTGTCTTTTGTGATTATTTTCAAAGAAAAAGACAGTCAAGACCTCATTGCTGAAATGGTGTAAATGCATCAGCCAGAAACAGACACTTCTATAACATGAACACAAAAGGCCAGCTGCATCTCACAAGTCTGATTTACCATCACAGAAAGAGTATGCTGGCGATTTTTCCACTACAAATCAGTTTTTACTTATATAAAACCCTCATGAAGCATTAAGTAAACATGATTAAAGTAAGCAGACCATTAAAATATATTTACATGTTCAGTGCACTTCAAATCCCTCAGTAAAAGGGTATTGAAACAACAGTGAAGGAGCTTTATGCGACTGTATTTGTGACAATGCAAAAAGTGGCGTTAATACTTTAAACTGCAAAAACCCACCCAGAAAAAAATGCAAAAACATTTAAAAATATGAGAAAACATAAAGAAAGAAAAATGGCTAGAATGCTACCCAAAAAAGCTGGAAAAAAGCCCAAAAGCACAAAAAGAACAAAGAAAATTCACATCAGTTGACTAACAGCATATACAGATTGTATTCTTACTCTGATTTCATGAGCTGTTAGCTAAACGTTAGCAAATTAACAAAATATTTTCCTTTAAAATGAGAGCACAATAAAGCTGTAATATTACAAAAAATTCCCTTCAGAATTAAAAACAGAAAGAATAAAATGATGCAGAACCTATTTATACAACACCTATGAGAAATATTTGTACAATCTGAAGTTTATAAATAAAAAAATAAACAGTTATAAATAATGGTAAATAGTATTAGAAAGATACTGTTTCATGTGCTGTCTAAATAAATAAAAATGAGTAGGTTTTCAAGCCCGTGAGGTATATCCAGACACATTCAGCACTCGTGCTGGACTGATTTGGATCTCTGCTGCCTTACAGCCGTCCTAGCCACACACCCACAACAGAGCCAAATCCAAACCACTCAAGATTTGCACAGCCTCATTGGCAAGCTACTAAAGAATTAGAGAAAAAAAAAACAACAGTTTCCTCCCTAGAAACTGTATTTCATGGACAGGGATATTATCCAAATTAAACATATAGGATTAAGGCTGGAGAACTCTGAATATGGCCGCTCAGTGGCACCCAGCTACCCAGCTCAGCTGTCTCAGGCTCCATCCACGTGAAACTTCCTTTTGAAAATGCACCGAGACTCCGAAACTGCTGCAGAGCCCTAGGTGAAGGCAACGGGATGGACGAGATGCAGGAAGGGATCTGCGCAGACAGGAACCAACCCCAAGAGCCCTGATCGTTGTCCCCAGAAGGCACTTGAGAACAACCTCCACTTCCCGTGCCTGCCTTACCAGGACCCTATTTAGATATTACCACTAAATACCTGAACGGTGATGCCAAAGATCATGGGAAGTGTATTTCTCACTGAAATCTTTTAATTTTTTTCAAATCACACATTTGTTCGCATATAAGGTACTTCACACAACAACTGATACAGGCCTTGTTGCTTGCAGTGTTTACAATACAGCTTTAGAAAAACTGTTAAAATAAAGTGAGAAGATCCTGATAAATGTTCAAGTCCGATCTCACAATAAAGATACATTTTCCTTAAAATGACATTATACAGTTTCTATGAGGAATGACTCTTAGCATCTATAAAAGTCACATAATAAAAATAAATACTTTCGGTCATTTACAACAAAAGAAATATACATTTCACTTAAACAGGTAATGATACTTTAGTAGATGACTTGTCAGTGACTGTACAATCCTGAGTATGGTTTTACAAGCATACTTCACATCATCATTTGCCTCCAGAAGTCCACATGACATATGCCAGTTCAAGAAACCTTTTATACTTCGGAGAATCAGTATCTTAATTTAGCTTTGGTAATTATTGTGCAACTGTGTAAATCTTCCATTTGCTTTTCATATACCGAGAGATGAAAACAGGCACTGTTATTATTAGGATTCTTCCATCACCTTTTGGCACTGATAGAGCAAACAATCTGGAAGAGCAGAGCAAGGCGATCTGAACCACACAGCCAGCATCCCTGCATGAGTACGACAATGCAGCAGGCAGGGCACGGAGGGAAGCAACCGGCATGCCAGTATTCCCTCATTACCTTAAAATAACAGACGCCATGGACAATTTGAGAAAAATAATAATTAGATGTAGCAACTGTATAGATTATAGATGTATAGTTCACAAAAACTCTTACTTTCAAAGCCCGTTTCTTCTGTTCTCTTCTACTCTTGCCTGCTGCTTCTTTATCACCCTGAGTCACGCCTGTTGCATGCAATCCTGGCTTCGTACCTTCTGCCATAAATTCTCACCTGCACTTTTTTCTCCCCTCCAAAACCCTTCGGAAATCGTGGTACAAATAGCCTGCTACCTGTGAAAGTTGCTGTTTTCTGTACACTAGTACCCCGAGATTTCAGCGTTACACAGATCCCCCAAATAAGGCCATTAAAGTCCACAGCAAAATGCCCCTGGGTAAGGTTTAGCATGCTCCCAAATGTAGACTGTAATGTACTTGCTGCCACACACATTTTCCTGTAACAATTTGCAGATCGTAACAACCTTACAATGTAACTTCACTCACCTATAATATCAACTACATGGAGTTTTAACTTCTGTTGCAGTGTATTCAGAGCTGCTGAAAAGGAATCTTGAGAAGACGACAGTTTTAAATTCTGTTTCACATCATTAGAAAGGGACAGCCACAGCTTCCCAAATTCTTCTGTAGTCATTTCCATTGGCCTAAAAATAAGTTAACCACAGATCTCAGTCAAATAAGACATATTACTCAGGATATACTTGGTCTTCCAAAAAGATCTGCATCTAAAAAGCAAGTGGACAATAGCACAAGCAATAACAAAATGTAGCTTTGTCTAAACAAGCTCTTTTTTTTTTTTTTTTTTTTTTAGTTTAGATCATTTGATCAAAGTAAATAAAAGAGTCAACTACCTTAAGATGCTTGCTTATAAATAACTGCATACAAATAAGCATGGAAAACAAGGTGAAATTCACCATGTCAGAAAAGTCACGAAACAAAAAGTCTACCTGAAAAAAACTATTTTCTTCCTGCTATTAAAAAGTGTTCATTCCCTCCCCCCGCCAAAAAAAAAGTTTTCTCAAATAATGGATCAAACCAAAGTGGTTTAATTGTTGCTATATTCTAAAGCAATATATCCTTCTTAGCTTTCTGTTCACTCAGTTCTAATAACCTGCTCAAAAAATTATTCTTATTTTAAGAATATTCTAAACTGCAGATACAGTCAATATCTTTACAGGATTTGCATTTCTTTCTGGAATTCATCTTCCCTATCTCCCCTTTTAAATGTAAAAATAAACATTCATCATTAACAGTAATCTCAAATTCATTGAAATCTGCTGCTCATAGATTAAATGTTGTATTTCACACTCAACACCAAACCCTCCCTGCACTTATCTAATATTTATTCGACCACATGCATTTTAGAAAATGGCAGCTCATTCTATTTACCTGATGAAGTCCAACAATGATAAAATGATTGAAAACTGAAGACAAGTTTCCATCTCTGACTGGTAACTAATGGAGCCAGAAAGAATGCCCTGTGTACAGATTTTGTCCATCTGCACACATTGCTGGCAATATTCCATGCTCTGAGCTTCTATTACAGAGAAGTGGTAGGCTGGACTCTCCGCAATCTATACACATTAAAAAAAAATGTGTAATATTTATGTGGAATGTTAAATGAGTTACAAGGAACAGAAAGACAAACTACGTTCATCTTCTACAAATGCCATGACAGATTTGATACAAGCCCAAAACCATCAGAAAAAAAGTCATAACCCATTAGCAGCTCTAAAAAAGCATTTTGGTCAATTCCCTTTGTCTGGTTATCACTTTTTTAGTGCCTTAATGTTTTTATAGTTCTGTCAGTAATTCACTAAAATCCACAGATAAGCATGCTGATATACCATTCCCAATTAGCTTTTAAATTATTTACATGAAGTTTCTCTAAAGACTTCACCACATGCTTTCATCAGCCTTATTTGTATCACACACACAGCAAAACTGACTCCTCTCCAGTATCAACTGAGTGAAATATGATTGATGCCTTTGAAAATAACAATCAAAACTTGAGGTAAGCTTGCACATCTTTTTGTGTGTGAAGGAAGAAATGGCAATATATCAAATGACCTGGAGTATACAATTGAGTTTTCCTTACCCCTTAGAATGTGTGAAATAGCCATAAAACAGGTTTTTAGGAAAAGGTTAAGAGAAGAGACATGGCTATTATACTGAAGAAAATATGCTGTAGTTAAATGCGGATTAAAGCAAGAATTCCAAATGAATTTGAAATACGCTTGAAGCGCTTTCTTACCTGAAAATGTTCTGCTTCTTCAAACACTAGGTTCACAGAATTAAGTGCAGAAGTGTTTTTATTTGAAACAAACATTGCAAGCAGCAGAGAGTCATCTGTCCACACCTTGCACGAATGTAGAGCTAGATCATCACTCTGACAAAGTTCCACTACTTCAGAGTGAGGGAGTTTTGCTAGTTCTCCTGGTAAGGAAGGGGCCAACAGGGTTTTACTGGCGCTTTCACATTCAGCACTTGGCAAAGGATGAAAAATTTCAATATTACTATCAGCAAACAAAGAGGACGATGACAGCCTACTATCTAAAAGTTTGTTATCCAGTCCATGTTTTAAGGACTGAGGTTTTTCAGACGCTAAACTATCTTCCACAGTATCCGAACAACACAGGGAGGCCTCCCTTAACTTTGCATGTTGAACGCCCTCACAGCCTTCCTCGTTACCAGGTAGTACATCAAGCAAGGGACCAAGGGCCAGCGCAGCACTATTCTGGATGTCCGGTGTCCCTTCGGTGTTTTGAGTTTCATTCATCTTTGATTTTCTTCTGAACTTCTGAGGAGCCATGTCTGCTTTCCCCATCTGAAAAGAGAAAGAGGAGTGAAAATAAAAAGGATTTTTTTGCTTCTACAGATTAGCTGCATACTTATTAACAGAATGAAACAGAAAGAGCAAGGACAAATAATGAACAATAGTTCAGACAACAAACACAAATGGATTATAAACATTTTAAAGAATATAGCAAAAGGTTTATGTTAAATTTCTTGCAGGGCACTGGGAGAGTCTGTAATGCAAAAATGACTCTCAGCCGTCTAATTCATAAAATAGAAGATGACATTAAAAAGGATCTCATTAAAACAATGGTAAATGCCAACATTTGAGCTGGCAGATATGATTAGGCCACTATTAAAAAGATTACCTAATGGTGAATTCTGTAATCTTCTGCATATTACCATAAAAAAAAGAAGTATTGACATTGGGTGCCATACTTTAGCCTTATTGCCAAATGGGCAATTTTTATGACTGTTAAGTTTGGTCAAAGAACAGTTATCCTTGGAAAAAGTCTGAGAAAAGAATCATAAGCAGAGCACGGAAACAGAGGGAAGTAGAGATAAAATCAGTAACTGTAAATAAGGACATACAGAAACTTCAAACTGGTAGATCAACAAAATAAACATACTTACCAGACTGACACCAGCATTTGACCCTAGTCCAACAAACAATGTTGATGCTAACTGCTGTTTCTCTTTTTCTTCCTCCGAGAGACTGGCAGCTTGATGAGACTGGGACACAGGAGGATCAGACACATGCCCTGTCAATAAGCTGCCACAAGGAACAGTCAGAGGTTCATCTTCTTTCCCTATTTTGTTATCCTTTTTTGGGAGATAGCCTTCCTTTCCCCAGAGTTTCCTTACTCCATCGAGTTTCAGACTATTTGTCCTAAAAAAATAAAAATACATGGCAGAGGTCAGAGGTAGATTCCAAGTTCAACTGTATTCTATTTACTTCCATATAATGAAGCACCAAAGAGAGACATGATATTAATAAGAACATAAGCTTAAATGTACTTCTTCATTTCAAAGACAAATCAACTTACTCTCTATGTCCTGTCTCAGCACTATTACCAGATGTATCAGAACCAAAAGATAAACCAGTGGGAGACTGTCTGCCAGTGAAGCCAGATGAAGACATGCTCGAAGCAAACGACAATCCGTAAGGTTCAAAATTCAGAGCTGTAAGACAGACCGAATCTTTTAAAAATCACAATGAAACATAAGCAGTAAGAAAAAAGAAAAATTGAAAAGAGATACGCTGTACTGCTCTACCTCTCGGGCGTCAGAAAACAATAATGATAATATAAATAACAACATCATTAATCACTTCTCTAGCTGCAACATACTAAGAACTAGGATGTCTTTCTGCAGATATCTTCAATATGTGCTTTTGTTAGTTGTTAGAAACATTAAACTTACTGGACATAAGTCATCACTCCCAGCTGCAAAATATACTAATTAGTCCTAGTGTTACTGCATGAAAGTAGAAGTTAAACTCTCTGTACTCAAAAATATCTTTGAAGCATTATGTATATAATATGCACACATATATATAACATTACTTCAAGAAGTTTTATTAAATGTACACTTATGCTGCTTGTTTCTACGCATCAGATAGTTACCAGATATTGGCTGAATGCATTTAAATAAATCACCTTTTTCCTGTGAAAGCTTCTCCTCCTGTCTCTGGTGATGAGGTTTATACGGTGCTGCACCACGGCCAAGGCCCTCAGCCACAAATCCATCTAGAAAAGATAAGGAAGCATCCACCTACACAGAATTAAAGAAAAAGAACACAAAATTAAGAAAAGAGCCACCAACGAAAATTAAAAAAAATCATTCTGTATGAACATTTCAGTGCCAAGATCAGTGTTTTTGAATAGGAAGCAAAACCCTAGGACAAAAAAATAAATCTGTATCATAATCAATAAATAGGACCTAACTTATTAAAAAAAAAAGAAAGAAAACAAAAAAGAAAATATACTCTTTAAAAACTGACTTCAGATTACTAACTAAATACCATGGCCCTTTACTTTTTGGTAATGAACATTAAAATTCGACCTAGATGTCTGAAAAAGTATGTTTCCCAAAACTCTTTTTTAATGAGACTGAGAGACTAGTGCATGCAGTCTTCACTGCCAGATATAATTCACTTTCACAGTGTTTCCTGCAATATTCAATCCCTGACCCAAAGTTAATGAGGAAGACTATGCAGCTATCTTACCACTATGTCATTGCAACTAGCATCAAAAGGAAGCAAGTTTTTCATCAACACTTTGTCTTCACACAGATGCTTTAATTCAAAGGCATATTGCCTCATACAGGTATCTAGAGAGGTGCTGAATTCTTGGATTATTTTGTGCACTGTATTAGAACAGGAGGTGCGTGATGCTATTTTGGTGACTGCAGCCATTATCCAAGCTTTTGTTTCAGGAGTAACGACCGCCTTCTTCAGCAGCCTGTGGAGCCGTGTCAAAATAATCTCTGGATCAACATCTGTGGCAAGGCAGGAGTATTCCCCCAAAACCTAGGCACAAAGGACAGACAAAATACACATTTAGTCACACACACACACACACACAGCGGTGCTTTCAGTTTTGAAATTAAGGTAATATAGTAACACAGCAAAAATCTACCTCACATTCAAGAAACATCACAGACACTGATATAATTACTTAGAAAGCCTTAGAAACTGCCTTTCTATCTGCATAAAATGAAAGCAAGAGATACGATGTAAAGGGAAATACCTCTAGTGGCTTTGGACTAAAGCGTTATCACTTTAAAGCTGTCTGCAACCCAACCCATAACTAAGAACAGCAGTCAGCATAGTTGTCTTCCAAACTGCTGCTGGTTTAATTGCTGGTATATTAAGGACAAAATTGCTTTCAGTAATGCAAAAGATACAATCTCAGCTGAGCATCCAATTGCTTACCAAGGACTCCCCATTTTATTATGGGAAGTCAGGTCTGTCAAGCTTACACAACTGATTAAACCGTCTCCAACCCGCTTAAGCAGGACTTATCTCAGACACACACACTCACATTGTTTTGTTTAGTGCTCTGCTTTAAATGACTTTTGTGTTTACTTCAGCAGACTCCATCTTCTCATTTCTTAAAATCAAATAGCTGTCTTGAAAAGGAAGATAAATATAATAATAACTTCCTTACAAAAAAAAAAAAATGACTTGTCCATAATGCATCCCCTTCAGCTTGGGTGGAACCAGAAGCTTACCCAGATGCCAGAGAACGTGAGCACTGCAACTGGGCTGTTAGCTACTAGGCTAAAC
Source organism: Tinamus guttatus (assembly GCF_059628265.1). Lineage (NCBI taxonomy): Eukaryota > Metazoa > Chordata > Aves > Tinamiformes > Tinamidae > Tinamus > Tinamus guttatus. The sequence goes on from NW_028288538.1 coordinate 11,543,806, forward strand.
GCATTTCACAACTGCATCTGGCCTAACTGATAATGCTGGGAAGGCTCCCAGCACACAGTTAGAAGTCACAGCCAAACCATTCTAAAAGTCACCAGCCTTGAAAGGGAGATCTCCTTTTCCACTATCTAGCACAACCTAAGTAGTCTTCAGGCAACAAAAGAGGTTGCTAAAAAAATGGACTTCAGGATTGTATTGCAACATCAAATAAAAATATTCATGACTAAAATTTAATCTTAAAAACAAATATTTATAATTCGAAACATCAAACCCTTTCATAATTCTCTCCCATCCACGTGTTCGATTTTGACCATGTGCCCACCTTACCCAACTCATAACTTGCAGAAATTTCTGTGGATAGAATGCTTCTTCCTCTTCTAATAATGCTAAATAAGAATGCACGGCATACAGCCGTAACTGTTCATCTTCTTTGCCATCATCAAATCCTAAAGGGAAAATAACACATACTTTGTCTGTAAAAGATGCCTCCTGCACCAGATGTTTCAAAAGGCATTTTAAAAAACAAAGCCAGCTGATTAACTAACATCTGGCTAACACTTCACAGCAATCAGTGAGTTACCTTCAGCCAGGAGCCTCAAGAAGTTGTTGGGGATATCAGGATACACAACATCTCCTCCAACTGAGAACACGGCGTTCATTGTTTGGATGAACCACTCGTTGCCAGGGGCATACGTGTCCAGATGTTAAGGAATTAAGTGCTAAGGCATAACTTTTTAAATCATTTTGGTGTGCTTCCTAAAGAAAAAAAAGCTTTATACAAGTTATTGGTCCTGCTCATAATCCAGCCGATCAATATTTCAGAAAATGCGAATAAATTAGAAAATTCTGTGTCTTGCCCAGCCAGTATCTAAGAGTACAGAAAAGGACAGAAGGAAAAAGAGACAAAAGAATTCATTACCTTTTTTCTTTCTGGCATGCTTAAATGACTCTTTCCTTATTTCTATGAAAATGTATTATCCTTAAAAACTATAGTTTATACATGCCAACAAAAAAGTCTCTAGTGGGAAGAACACTGTCACCATTACAGAATAAAACGCTGACGCATCTCTCTACTTTCATGCAGAGATATAAGGCTTTAAAGTTTTAATTTAAAAAATGGCTTTTAATGCCAAACTCCAAACCCAAGATAAAATATTTGAGAATACCTTTCACGTGTGAAATATAAAAATCACTGAATGTTTTATATGCATTTTCTTTTACTCATCTTTTGCATTTAAAGTAAAAGGCTCAGCTGTAACAGTTCCTATTACAGAAGATCATGAAAAAAGCTTTGATTTTTGGCTGAGCTCTGACTCCAAGTCTTCAGAAAAATAAAAGGATATTTCTCAGCTAGTTCTGCTACTTTGCCAGTTAAGCTGATGATGGTATATTCTTCTTTGCTTTGTTTTAAGTAATCGAGCATCTTCTGAACTATGACAACTACATTCTGTCCATTTGTTATTCTATAGAGAAGCTCTAAAGTCTGAAAGAGAAAGCAAAAAAAAAGCCCAAACACTCAACTGGCTCTGATGAGTCAACACAGGAATTAAACAAAGAGACACTTTAGACTGATGTAAAATTGAGCAAATGTTTTTATTTGTAAAGCCTTAAATGTAATACAACGCCTATCTACACCGTTTGCCACAGTAATACTGTTCATAACTGCTGTCTCAAAGTAACTGAGACATATGTCTTTAGCACCATTCTTAAAAAAAAAAAAAAAAACACACACATTGCCAATCTTGAAAATTAAATCCATTTATGGTGTTCAGAAATTAACTGACCTCCCTTTTAATAATGGGATCAGGATGGTCCAGGCACTCAATTATTGTCATCTGGTGTTGAAGTGCCAGATTAGGATCCTGCTGGACAACATAGGTCAGTGCCTTTAAACCTAGAAAATTAGCATTTGGAAATGATAAAGGACTATATATCAGCACAATCTGGTAAAAAAATTCTTAATGAAGCCAGGTATCCTTACCTAAATATTTCAGATTAATTTTGGATGACAAAACAAATTTTCCAATGCACTTGGCAGCCTTTTCAAGTAGTTCAGACTTGGGGTGAATTGTATATATTGTTTGGACACATTCAAATAAGATGGCTGGGGCAAAAACAAATAATTAATGTGTATTAGATAGTTCTATAATTCAAACATTTTTAACAAACAAGCGTACATCTTAGGAACACAACTACAAGGCCAAATGTGGTCTATTTAGTATATTAGAGCAGACTACTATCTTACACCCAAGATATACCTCTGAAGTCATCAGACCTCCATTTCATTTTTAAAGTATATTTTCTGTTCCTACCCAAATACATTTCCTTTCTGCAAATAAAGTATTCTCACTGCACACAACCAAACAAAACTGCAAATGTCTTAAAGACAGTAACAATATAATACTGGGGTACTGAGCAAGTGGAAATGTACAGTCACCATTCTAGTACAGCTGTATTTACATATTTCTAAAAGCAGAGATACTCCTTCTCGCTCATTAACAAAAAAATAAAAATAAAAAGAAGAAATTATGATTACTTTCTTTTAGGATGCAGCACAGAAATACGGCCAAAAATATGCATTGAAGTTCTATGCAGGCCATTTGGCATAGGGAGTCAAAAAGAGAAAAAGATAAACTACAAAACAGCATGGGGAACAGTTCTGTTGTATGTTGACTTAAAATTTCTTACATAAAAACAAGCATTCCTCTGTTAATCTACAACAGATTATGAAGCCTACAAAGGGATTCAACCTCATAGAATGAAATGTGAAAACAAAGCTCTTCCAGCATCTTAGTGTATAAACATATTTTAATAATCTCAATGATTACATTTCTACCACCCTGCATTCTGATAGCTTCCCAAAATATAGAGCTCTCACTGCAAGAGGATGTCCTAAGGTTACTAAATCTAGTTGCAGAACACCTACTCATGTGAAAACAAGCTGAAAACCTATCACCTTTTAGCATAAATATTTTAATGTTCTGGCTAACTGCATACAAATTTCTGTTTTGAAAGCTCTGTGAGACTGAACTGTGACTCTTTAGAAAGCCAAGAGGCAACTAACATTTTCAGTAAGTCCTGATTTTTATGGTCATCCGCAACGGTTTTAAGAATAGAAAAACTGCCCCTCCTTAAAAACAAGCAAACAAATAAACAAAAACACTGCCTGTATGTTGGAGAAAGCTAGAAAAAGAAACTGCATTATACTCAACACAGAAATTAATTCTTTATCGTAGCAATTCAGGCAAACACTTAAACAAAGTTGCTCTAATCCATTCAACACACATTTAGATTTCCTTTTCAATTTTTAACTTAAATCCCTTAACTAATTGCCATAGAGTCAGGTAGGCAACAATTCGCCATAGAGTCAGGTAGGCAACAATTCGCCATAGAGTCAGGTAGGCAACAATTCATGTCTTTCCAAGCATTACAAAACCACATCTGAGAAAGATTTGCACATGAACAACACAATTGCCTGCAACAAGGCAAAAACATTCAATGAGCACTGACCTTGTATTAGAAAGCGTAACTGCTCATAATCACAGTTCTCTCTGGTGTGGGATCGTGGCAACTTTTTATAAACAGTTTATTGTATTGAAAAAACACCACCTACTCACATCTCTGTGTAAATCCTAATAGACTCTCCCCTTTGGCCTCTAAATACTTAGCACACAAGGTTTTGTTTATTTGGTTGGTTTTTAATTTTAACAAAATATTCTATGTACCTAAATACATAGAAGGAACAAACTGAATACCTTTAATGTCTAATGAATGTTTCTTCATATATTATTTTCCAAAAAAATATTTTTTCCCTACATTACAGTGGTAGGGAAGTTTACACAATGCTTCAGAAAATACGTATCAAGCAGACATCTCAATTTTCTCTCTGTTCCATTAGTATAGGTACCTTGACAACATTTATAGGGCTTTACTATAAATGCACAAACTGCTGATTTTTTTTACAGTGAATCATCTCTCTTGGGTACTTGAGAAAACATTAACAGGTGAGGCGGGGAAGGTAAAGAAAAATCCAGAGAAATTACTCAGAGTTTTATTAGAAAAACTTTATAATACTGTTATTTTTCTTGATTTTGTTTTAGCAACAAATACAGCTTTCCCTGCAGAAAAGGTAATAAAATAAACATAGCCAGCAACCATGTTCTAGAAATTTAAATTTAGACAAGTGCCAAAAATATCTTTTCACAGGCACCACAACACTGAAGTCTGGAAATGTTATTTTTATTAACTGTGGCTACTAGGAAAATATCTATCGGTAAGGGGCCGATGTCATCACTATTGCACGATTTTATTGTCTTTCTTGAGGCAATGAAAAGACCAGTGGCCGAAGAGCTGAGGCTTTCTAACAGGGTGGTAGCGCTAAAATTTTTCTACTATAATTTATTTCAACTTAAGCAATGCTCAATAACGGCTTTCCAGGAGAAGTCAACTTCCTGTATTCAAGGACAAGGACAATGCAAACATAAGAAAGAGGCTGTTCAGTTAGGACGATCTGATGCCCAGTAAACATTGTCTTTCACTGACAGAACAGACACCTATCAGCAAACCCTTAAAAATACATAGAGAACATAATTAGCCTTTTCAGATGTACTGTGTATGTTTTAGTATGACCAACTACTGACATTTTCACTCTTTGCAACTACTGATAATTACACACAATACTCTCACCCACCATATGTAATATTATGATTTATCTCTGCTCTTCTTAAAGATTCATCCAGAACATCATACATCAATTCACTTGTCCTGTTTAAAATGCAAAAGAATGTTTAGAAAATTCTCATTTGCAGCACTAATATATTTCCATAAGGCTTTACTTTAAAAAAAGAAGTTACCAATACAATGTGCAAAATGAATTATTCATATCCACAGATTCACTTTAATCTGTCTTTAAACAACATCTAATGATGTTTTCAGCTTTCAAATGAACCATTTACCACACCACATCAGCAGGAAAAAGTCACAGATAGACCTGAACAAAAATACACTACTTTAGCTATATATATATATATATTTATTTATATAAAAATACATACATATGCGTTTACTCAATTGCATGCTACGCTAGTAATAGAAATCCTGACCAAAAACGCATTCCACATGTATGCCATAATAATCAAGCACTTTGCTGAGACAGAAACTCAGAATTTAACTTCTCTATTTAAAAAAATCAATCTGCTGACAGTATTGTTTATAAAAAACAAATGTATAAGATCAACACTGAAATCCACCTGTTTTATAAAAGAGCAGAAAAGCTGTCCAGTTAAGCTCTGACCACTATGTGTTCTTTGTATCTCAAAAGCATTATTTGCAGAGAAAAATTTGGTTACCTTGGATCATCTTTTCCTAGTAGCCCCAATATTCTTAAAAGCTGAATTTGTAACCATGGTGCTGGTACGCTGTGATAATTGAAGTCAATAGGGAGCTTTCCTCCCACTACCTGCTTTAAGATGGTTACGAAACTCCCTGCCAAGTCCTTGTATCCAGATGAGTTTTCCTAAATAATGGAAAAGAAATACAATTCAAACATTTTAACATAGTGCCTCGAAAGTATGAAGTAAGGCCACAAATCAAATACAATTAAAATAGCTACACTGACCAACTGCTTCATGGTCAAAACTTCGGCTCTCACCCCCCAAACCTGTAAACTCTTCACTTTAAGCCACTGCTATTTACTCACACTTTTCTGAGGACAGTGAATGTCACTTGAAGCCAAAGGTCATAAATTTACATGCAAATTTCAGGACACCCCTTAACATACTATAAAAATTAAGTTTAGGTTTGCAGTAAAAATACCAATAAGCATTTGGATTGGGCAACATGTGGACCTCTGACTGAATATAAGAGACAGCTGAATAACCATCAAAAATAGCATAGATTTCCATGATCACATAACTCAGGTTTTCTAAAGATTATGGATCTATAAAACTTCCGAGAAAGGTCCCCATATTTGTGGTAGATATACAATCAGCCTCTAAGCTCTATTTTGTTTCTAATTCTTTGCCTACCTTAATCATTTGAAGATAAATATGCAAAGAAGCAGCCATGACTCCAACATCTCTGTCACACAGGGCTTTTCGGAACTTATCATGAATGTGCTGGACTTGGTTGGGAGCAATGAGATAAAATTTATACAAAGCTTGAACAGCTTTTCTTCGTACTATTTCCCTGAAAAAAAAATACACAAAACAAAATCAACCTGCTCTTGTGTTTTAAGCACTTAACTTAGCAAAATCAATTGCATTTCTCATTTCTACAGCACAGAAATATTAAGTTATGATGTTCTGAGGTCTGACGTAGAGAAAGACTGAGTACTCATGTTTTACAGATGAAGATTTGAGACCAAATGACTTTCTTTTAAAATCTTTAAGTTGCTCCTTAAGGACTAACTAAGCAAAGAAGTAACTAAGCAAACTTAAGGGTTCAGAAGCACCTGAAGATAGATTAAAAAAAAAAAAAACCACGAATGGGCACCAGATAAACTGGAAACTAGATGCTACAAATCTGCTGCTCAAAACAAACAAAAAGACTTTATAAGAGTTAATTACTGGATCAGTTATCAGTTCATTCTGCATTTTCTTTTAAGGTTCTCATCACCAGAATAAGACATTATATTCTGTGTATGGGATACTATTAAATAGCAAATTAAACAAATGCCTACACACTATTCAGTTAAGACTGGTGAAAAATGAGAGACAAAAATGGAAAAGGAAAACTAGCAGAGAAGAAATTTCTGAAGATGAGGGGTAAAGACCATCTCTGAAAAAATAACATTAGCTAGTAAAACCATGTGCAAGATCAAGTCGTTCAACTTTAGAACGTGACTTGAAACTCTGTAAGTGAATACATACTTTGAATGCTGCAGTTTGTCTTCTATTAGGGGAAGCACAGCTGGAATCATCTCCCGTGGAAAGATCTGGCTGACAACGGTTAACGCCATGCACACCTCTACTAGATTAGTGCTCTGTAAGTCCTATTACAATTATTGAAATAAGACAGTCATTTTTCATTTAAACTTTTAAATTCTCTACTAAACACACCCCAAAACTTAGGTAAACAGGCTGGACCTAGCACACCTGGGCAGGTCACACGCGAGCATCCTGCTGCCCCCCAGTCTGTGGCCTGGAGGCTTTTTAGATAGGAGCAGGCAATAAAGAGTCACACTAGTTGTAAGGAGCTTTGTTCATACTGCCTGCCTAAAAGTTTGAGCTGGCCTGCATAAAATTTTTATTTCTAATGAACAAAGACATTTCAACTTGTAAAAATAAAAATATAAAATACAAGGTATTCAAATTAATCAATAAAGAATTTAGCTAATGCTATTGGTTTTTGAAAAACTGTGCACCTAAAGATATACCTTCTCTTTATGAAAATAATAAAAAGCTGTTCCATTCTCATAGTCAGATATATATATACAGAAGTATTCAGCCTAATGTAGTATAAAAGTAATCATTATGTCAGAAGTTAGACACTATAATTATGTAAAAAGTAGAAATACAGAAGATGATGTTGATGAAATATTATTTATTGGTAATGGATTTTCAGTATCACTCCAAAGAATATTTCATTTTCCCTTCCATCAAAATCATCATCAAAAGAACTCAGAGAAGTCAACAGATACTTTTATATCAGAATACGTATGCAAGGCTCCTCCTGGAGTTGAGGATTTATACCCCAAAGTACAATTTGGTTCACTTTATAATGGAAATTTGATGACATATTTCCTTTTCAAAATTGTTGCTTATATTGTAAGTGTAGAAATATTATCAAAATTAAACAAAAATAAACGAAACAGACGAAGTCATTTTTCAAATGTCATTGCAAACCTCAAAAAGAGCAACTTCAAAACAACAAGATTTTAGTAATGAGTACATGGCTTAAACAATGATGGAAAAAACAGGGGAAAGTATCTGACCAACTTTAGTTTACCTCAAGACCTCCAAAATCACTGTACCTTCACAACTGTGTTCACAAGTAGAAGTAGCAGCTCATGATTTTCATGGAGAAATAAAGAAACTGCCAAGTAACCTAAAAAAAAAGAAAAGAAAAAAAGGAAGATTCCATTACTACTTTGAAGTAATAAAAAACTTAATAGAAAACTTAGTCCCCTAACATTTTTTAATGCTTTGAATTATTTCTTCTTGTATTATAGTCTGTCTCTTGCATTTTACTTATCAAGTTATTAACTAAATCTTTTTTTTTTTTTTCCTCTAGACAAACCAGTTACACTTAAGTTGCAGTAAAGCTCCACAAATGACAGCTAGAATTTCACAGTATGTGAGAAATAAAACACACCCTGATAATGCTAAAAAGTAGCCAAGGATATGAGAAATCATTTCCTGGAAAGTTAATATTTTCTCAGCAGACAAGAGGACATTTCTTCTTGAGAAAACTAATTTCCTTCTATCCATCTTTTTTCAAGAAGTAAAGTTCAATTTTAAATACACTACTGTATTCCAAGTTGAGTACTAAAATTAAATTCACCATCCTATTTCCAAAACTCCTTATTTATTCTCTCTAGCTATTTGGAATAAAGAGAAAAAAAATCTGGAACCCCAGGAAAGAAACTTGGCAGAATTTTTTTTCTTAAGAAAAATGAATCCTCTTCTTATAAATGAATGCACTTAAAGGCGGACAGGTACCACCAAACATCAGAAATACAGCATAACACTACTTGTACTAGAGAATTCGATTTTCATCAGGAAAGGCATGCCTCATTTTAGACATACGGATTGAAATGAACAATTTAGACACAAGCAACTATATTTTCCAGATTATTAAACCAGCCTATCTGACCATGGAACATAACTACACATTTTATCAGTTTAGCACAACTCTGAAACTGCAGTTCACTCATTTTGTGTATCTCACCCAGAACAAAGTTCTCCTTATGTATCACATATAAGTAAAGAATAAACAATCAAACATCCCTGCTGTAAAACCAACTTCTAGGATGGAAAGTGCTCAAACTGATTAATAACAAGACATACAGCATTTTGACATTTACAAAGGCCATATACAAGCTTTCTGCAAAACAGCTTACCATCTGCCCTCCTAGGTTTGATGCAGATAGACTTTCTTAATCCCTACCAGAACATCAGCAGACTGGCTTTTATTACTCAGGGAAAACTGCATCTTTAGATCACCATTTGTAACAGGTTTTCTTAGAAATTCCAATATTTGAGTGGATGATCCACATAAAATTCGAACAAAGGATATCAAACAAGCATGTCCTGCAAGACACTGCCTTCCTTCTGTGTATGCAGATACAGTATTGCTTGGAGTTAAATCATTTTCTCTGCAAACAAGAAGAAATGTCTTCACTAGGCAGTTGAACCAGCAACTACAAAAATTTTTCCACACAAGAGTGGCTAACAGCTGCTTCAAAGTCTACTGGGAAAAGCTATATAGCCACACTGGGGAGATAAGGAAATTCCTACGGCAAGGAATTTTAAATAAATTTGCAATAGCCTGTTAGATTTCCGCAGGAACTTCTGTGCCTCTGCTCTAAAGATCTCCCAATTTGCTTCATTTCTTACAACTGCTTCTAAACTAAAAAATCCTATAATCACCAAAACAGGCAAAAAGATTTTTGAAAGCCACTTTGCTAACAGTAATAAAATCTTTATAAAAATTCTAGACAACTACCCATAAGTTAAATAGCATTTAATAGACCAATGCTATTTAACAGACCAGAGAAAAAAAACAACACTATGCGTAGGGAAATAGTTTGTCTTACCATAATATTTTTGTCTAATCTTGTATTACACTATCTTCCAAAAATATTTCTTAAGAATATTATTAAGCTGCAGAGCCATACACATACCAACTCTTTTTTCCAGAAGATTTCCCTGCTGTGCTAGCTTGATTGCATGGATGTATCCAAAGGAAGACTCATACCCCAGCATTTCACAATAGATGAGTCTCACCATACACTCTTTCATCAGTCTCTGAAACACAAGAAATAAAGTATTGAAGATTTTAGAAAAAACATGTTTTATGCTGTTCTTCACTGCTTTAAAGAAGTAGACAACATTAAGAGAAACATGTGTACATGTATACATATATACATTTTCTAAAACCACAGCAGTACTAATTTTTCTGTGCTGAGTCAGCACTGATTTTGACCACAATGGAAGAAATCTCCACATACTATCCTTCCATGTTTTCTAATTATGCTTACTATGAGACCAACATCAAGTCAACTATAATCAGCATAAAAAATATTACTGAATTATCTTAAGCATTAGATGATCAGTGTAAATGCAAATTACTTCATACCAATTGCTGCACTGACCTAGGATGGGTTATTGATATGTTTGAAAGGGCAAGCTTTCTTTTTCTTTCAAAGTTTCTCCCTCACGTGGCTGAGTTTTGTATTAATTACCCCCAAATCAGGGGTCCACATAAACTCACACAGCTCAGTCATGATTGACAGTACACATGACCAAACACATCCTAAGCACCTAGTGACAGAAGCAAGGCCAGACTGCAGAGAGGGATGTGATCGGACAGAAGCCTCAAGTTTTTTTCACCTACATTATATCAGAGAAAACAAAATATCTAGACTGTGGGCACCCTATTACCATGGTTTATTTATATGAACTAGAACTAGTGAGAACAGTGTTCTCACTAGTTTAACCATGATAAAAAAACCATCCACGTGGGTATCTTTTAAAGCTGCTGATTAAACATGCATAGTGTGGAAAACCTTGACACTCTTTCTGACAGCAGAAACCAGGGACATTGCTCTCCTTGTGTTTGCCTGCTGTTCTTGCAGCCCATAAGCAGCAACAGAACTTACGAGCGTTGTGGTAGGGGCAGAAACTGTGGCTTTCAAACTGGTTAGTTCCTGCTGGATTAATTTTTCTTCCTCCTATAAAAGATTATTTTTAAGTGCATGATTTGTTAAGATAAAATGGGAAACATAAGCCAAGTAAAATACATTCATTTAATAACGTTCCAAGTTCCTCCCAGAATTCGCGCCCGAGCCCAGAGCCCCAGAGGCGCCCGCCGCGCGGCCAAGGCCGCCGCCGCCTCTCTCCTGCGGGCCCCGCGCCGCTCCGCACAGACAGCGCGCGGGCTCCGAGGGCGACGAGCCCCGAGACGAGGCCCCGCTGCCTCCCTCCCCGCCGCGGGCCGTACATGCTTGGAGGTGAGCGCCGTGATGCTGCGGATCAGGCTCCCGAGCCGCGAGCTGGCCGAGGCCCTGCCGGGGCCGGCAGCGGCGCCGCCCGGGCCGCCGCCCGCCTCGTGCTGCCCCAGCAGGCCGGGCAGCGCGCTCAGCGTCCGCTCCACCACGTCGCTCATGGCCGCCCCCGCCGCCCCGGCGGCTCCCCCGGAAGGGCCGAGCCCGCCCAGGCCGCGCCCCGCGCAGGCCTCGTCGCGCACTTCCGGGCGCCGCCCCGCGCCGGCGGACGGGCGGCAGGGGGCGCCGCTAACGGCCGTTAACGGCCGCCAGGCGCGGGAAGGGCTAGGGCGGCTGCGCCGCCGCGGGTGGAGCCCCGGCTGCGCTCTCGTCCTCCCGCCCCCGGTGCTGGGGCGGCTGCTGCGCCGGAAGGTGGAGCTGGAGGCCGCGCGCTGCGGCAGCGGCCGGCCCGGGCGCCGCGGTGCTGCCGCTCCGCGCTGGGGTAAGGCTCTCGGCGGCCGCTGCGCAGCGGGGCTGCCTTGGCGCTCCCTGCGCTCCTAGGAGGGGCGACTAGTTCACAAGGAGCAAGGACCAAGGTTTCTTCACGTGAAAAATAAGCCTTGAATTGATAAGAGTAAAAAACACAGATTTGTCTGGCTTTTCTAGCAGTTGTTTCTGCCATTTTGTAATAAAATGCCTTTCGAATTGAGATTAGCTTTATGTGGCCACAGATGAACAGGAATAGTTGCAAGTGTCAAGCAGATAGAAGCCTACTGATTTCAAGTGACAGAAATCCTCCCTTTTGTCTGTCAAGGACATATATGTTCAGATAGTCTTTTAACACAGCTGTTTTTTTCCCACTCTTCCGTGAACAAGGAAAATGTGTGGTGCTTAAATCTGGGAGTCAATCTGGGAGTCTTGCTAATAATAGCAGACTAATGCTGTGTAGAGGTATTTTTAAATGCTGAGTTACATTTCAAAAATGCGTACATACACCTTTTCACTTGATTCTTTTCCAGTTTGTATCTCAATGTCTGATCAGAAAACTGCTGAAATGATGCTTTAAAATGAACTGTTCTTTAAAGTGATTTATTATGAGGAAAAAAGAAAAACTATGTAGGAACAAGTTTAGGTTTGTAGTTTATAAAAGTATAAGAAGTTCAGATTTCCGTTATGCTAAATTGAAATATGTATGTTGGTATTTTTTAAAGTTCGTTTTCAAAAATACCTTGGTTAGGAATATCTCAGTTAAGAATTCCCCATGTAAAAACATATTATGATGAACAAGCTGGCATTGCTTCCAAGATGTGTAGATGAAAAGTGCAAGCTCAGCAGGCATGGCAAAAACTGGTAGTAAAGCTGATGGGACTTGAATAAATCCTATGGCATTAATGGTTTCGTAAACAGCTTCATATTTATTTAGATATTGTTTCCAGAGCCTTGAGTCTTCCTTTTCACCTTAGGTAGTATACAAATATATGGTGTATGTTAAGTGACTTGTTGAATATGAACTCTGTGGCCTGTGCATGATGCTGTGGATGGTTGCTTTGGACCCAAGAGTCACATAATTCATAATCACATACTGCAAACATAAGATACCTGGCTTACTGCCAAATGTTTATATTTATTTTTGACACCCTTGATAAAAATCTCCAGTAACACTTTTCCTATATATTTTTTCAAGTAATAGAGTATTTAGTTTATTGCTTAGCTTAATGACAGCATAAGCAGAAAAATCAAATCTACAAAAGTAAGGAAATTGTAACATCTAGGCATAGATTTGGTAATGTGCGCTTTTTTTCCTGCTAATTAGATGAAAAGCTTTGAAGTGCGGTTATAAAACAACTGCAAAAATAGCACTGAAATGCTGCATTTCAATTATTTCTCTAGGCTCTGTATCAGCTACGCTCACTACAATAAAAAAGCACTCTAATTGCTATTCCTGTAAATACATCTTGGCATGTGATAGGCAAGTGGTATTCTTTCTGGCTCATGAATCATTACTGGAAATAAATAGTTCTAGAATAGAAAATGGGTTGATTGTGCAGGAGCCAAAACAGAATCCAAAATAGAATAGCTTGTGCTCTTCACAGTGTTGATTCTGCACTGTGAAGAGGAATGTGTAGTAGTAGAAGCAAATGATGCCAAATCAAAACAGATCTAGCAAGAAACGAAGGCAGCACTTTTACACAGTGGTTTTTCTATGGTGAATAAACATAATTTATGACAATTTGTAGATCTATCACATGTTATATGAGCTTGTGAGCACACTTGTATGGAATACTGGTTGAGATGCTGAAAACTAGACCATCGCACTGCAGGTATACTGTCCTTGCCTTTTACATCATGTGCTTGTGAGTGCGTTGCCTCTGCCTGATGGAGCTTGTAAATGGTTTGTGTCTGGAGATTTAGGTTTGCCTTTCCCTGAATATTTTTCGCTTAGTGTTTCAACATTTGTAATGGGTACTTTGCCTCAGATGAAGGTAGAGGTTGGGATTCCTTTTTCTCCCCACCATCAGTTCCTGCAGTCTTGCATCGTTTCATGTTAGACAGGCTTGGCAAAGAGGGTTTGATTTGGCTCTAAGGAAATAAACATTAGGAAATGATATAGAAACAATTTCATGTAAGTAGGAACATGTTTATCACCTAAGTAGAAATTTATTGTGTAAAATAGATGCATTTAGACACAAATAGAAATCTCACAATAGACAAAAAGAGTACATCAATGTATCATTTAAGTAGGTTTATTTTAACCAGTGACTTCATTGCAGTATTGTCCCCAATTACAGTTCTTTTTTTTTTTTTTTTCTTCCCAGACCTCACTGCCATACAGTTAGCCAGATTTCTATTTGTTTAGGTTCATTTACTGTTTCTCTATTATGTGATGACTTCGGTCTGAATGACTTAATGTGTATAGTCATAGAAATAGAAATGTTAGAAGTGGGATAGAATAAAATATCAGATGTGGTAATGGAGATAAAATACATACATTTTGAAATCCTGAGAATATTAGATAGGCAAAGAACCAATGAATTAATACAAACCTCTGAGCTAAACCTGGGTTGGAAATCAAGTGGTGTTAAAATAAAAGCTGATATTTTTATTCTTCTAGATCAGGAGTGTTCTCTGCTTCTGCGGTTCCTGTTGGTGTTACCTGTTGGGATTAGTTTACAACAGTGTAGCTGAGGCAAATGAAAGCATCAGCTCTTATCAGTAATGTGTCAGAGCAGTATGGAAGCACATCCTATAGGACTGCGAACACAGCACAGGCAGGGCCCTTTGTTGCTACCACAAAGCTGAGAGTGAGCATGTCCTCCTTGGGTCTTTAGGGATTTGTGGCTATCCTGTGTCTAAATTCAAATCTATAGAAATGGTTATTAGTAATCAGCATTTTTTTTTATTTGCCCTACAGCCTTTTTTAATTCTAAATGTAACAGACCGCAATGTGCTGAACTTTGGATGTCCATTCTATAGGAAAAAGCGTCCTTGATGACTGCGCCTTTCTGGTGTAACCCCCGCCCCGCAGAAGGGGTTTGAATCAGGTCTGAAGGCTCGCTGGGTCTCCGGCGCAGGCCCCTCCTGCGGGTTCCTGGCCCCAGGAGCGCAGCTTGCTCCGCGCCTCGCGCCGGCCCCGCCGCGCTCTGGGCGGGCGCGGCGCGGGGCGCGCATGCTCCGCGGCGGGGCCCTCCCCCGTCTCCTCCTCCTCGCCGGGGCTGGCGGCGCGGCCGGGCTCGACCGTCGCTGGGGCGCGGGGGCCGTGAGCGGCGGCTCTCCCGGGCGCGGCGGCGGCGGCGGCTCCACTCCTGCGCTTCAGCACCGCGCGGCTGGACAGCGCCCGGCGGGCGGCGGCTCCGCGCGCTCCGTCCCCTCGGCAGCGGCCCCGCGCGGGGGCTGGGCGGCCGCAGGATGCGGCTCAGGCTGCCGCTCGTGCTGCTGGCGCTCATGGCCAGCCAGCTGCAGGGCTTCCCCAGGCCCGGGGGCGACGGTAGGCACCTCCCGGAGCTCCTTGCCTCGGGATGGGGGAAGTTTTCGGGGAGATCGATACAAGACAGGGAAAACTTTCACTTTGTTTGGCTAGATGTAATGAGATCCTAAAGAAACAGCACTCTTAGCTTGAGAAACTGGACCATTGAAAGAGCTTTCTGATAGTAAAGTGAAGAAGTAGGGCCTGGTAGAAGAAAAGCCTCTGAATTTTTACATTCTTTTTCCAAGCAATGTTTTCATCTATTCTGTAGCACTTTCCAGGTCTCTCTCTCTCTCTCTCTTGTTCTCTGGATGTAACAGATTTTTAATCTCTTGGTTTCGTCAATCCGATTATGCTATTGCTATTTTAGTCAATCTCTTACACTGTGTTTTTTCCCCCAGTTTGTATATGAGTTTTCTTATCAGAAAGGGGTTACTCTATGTGTATTTGTATTCCTGGGATATCTTTCTCTGCCATTTTATTTTATTACCTTCTAGAAACACTTCTCTTTTTTTTCATTTTTTTACAGTAATTTATTTGTAGCATATTCAACACACAATGTTTATGAAGAAAATGTAATTTAAGAAAAAATGTGCTGCATTGTAGTCATATGCGTCATATGATTGAACATATGTGTGTATTTGTGTGTTTATTCTAGATAAAGCTATACACAACAGACAATTAAGTGTAGAAAGACCTCTGGAGGAACAGGTAAGTGAAATGAAAAATATTCAAAATGCTCTCTGGTCTTTGTACCAACATAATAATTAGATCTTTCAGATACCAGAACCGTGAATGTCCTAATGGCTTCATAACTGAGTCATAAGGAGATTTATCAGTAAAGTAGATATGAGTGAGCTTTGGGTACAAAATTGAGTTTCAGTATTTTTTAAGATATTATATATAGAATTTTATTCTTCATCGTCCCAAAGGCAAGTCATCAGCTCCATCAGATCATAGGTGTGTAATTCCTTTGTGTTCAGATCTTGGGAGAATACAGTGAAAGCTTGGGTTGAAGAAAAGCTTAATTGGCACTTGTCTTAAGATTGGAAGTCTATTACAGCTTCTCATAATGTCTGATTCTGATCAGAGGATGCAGTGGTACTGAGGAAAAGAACGTGCTGTGAGTCTGAGCATGTTCTTGTTTAGGCAGTCTACTTACTGAGAATGCAGACTGGTCATTGAGGCTTCTACTAGTATTGATAAGAGATTGTAAATTTTAGTGTACTTATTCTCTTGTCCTTTTTTTGTTTGTTTGTTTGCATATATCAGATTGCTGAAGCTGAGGCAGACAAGAATAGGAAAATAGTTCCCACAGGTAAAACACTTCCTAGTTTATACTGATTGTCATAATGGCATTCAAAGAGGTATGAGATTTTATGTCATATTAATTTTTTTTTTTCAGAGAACAAACCAGAGTTCAGAAATTATTCCTTTGTTGATGACTTGAATCTGCTAAAGTCAGTAGCAGAAAGAGAGAGGAATGAAAAGGAGAGGGAATCAATTAGAAGCTCCTTGTATGAACAGAAACTGGCTACTGATGATGTAGACTCCACCAAGAACCGCAGGATTGTGGATGACTATGACTCTACTAAAAGTGGGCTGGATTATAAATTTCAAGGTATTCTATAACCATGTTTCAGTAATATTTAGAATAGAGTTTTCTTGCAAACTCATGACAGTCTCTGTCGTTGTACTTGCCACTACATACAAACTGTGTTTGTCAGTGGAGCACAACTTCATTTATTTTCAGTTTTAGAATTTTGTTGTATAACAAGTAGATTTTGAAATATAAAACAGAAGAATTACTATTGTTGATTTTCACAGTCGTCTTCCAGGGAAGAGAATTCAACCATGTTATTTGCATTAAGTTTTTTAGAGCTTTAGAATTGACAGGAGGAAAGTGAGAAACGTTTTTGAATGATAATATGTTATTTGTTGTTTGAACGCACAAAGCACTTTCGTTGGGAGCTGAATCACTTGTATTTGTTGCAAGTCTCATGTCTGTTAGACAGAAGAGAAGGCTAAAAACCAAAGAATACCTGCCCTTCCTGCAGGAGTAGTTAATGGTCTTTATATAGAGTCCTCGAAGAATTGTAAGCAGCATTTAGCTTAAGCAATTTTTAATTATATGAATGTATGCTTACTTGTCATATTCACTTTTTCATTGGTCATAATGATGATATTTACCATAAGTAATTTAATTTGCTGAAATCCAGACAAGAACATTATATGCTTGTTATGACCTGTTTTATTCTAAGTAGCCATAGAATGAAAATGAATATCAGGAAGATGCATATAAGCAGATATATGAGCAACGTACTCATTTTTACATATTTTTCTACAAACAGCAAAATATATTCTGGACATTTTTCTGTGTAGGCCAAAAATTCCAGTCAGAAAAATGTTTTTCAGATGTAGAAAATGAGCATTAATAGCATTTCATTGGGACTAAATGTAATGCATTGCAAAGTGTACATAAAAGTATATTCTTAACACGTGAGGAAAGAGTGGGACTTTGTTCTGAAGAGGAAAAGATATGGGCGGATATTTTTTACAAGATGTCTAATCCAAATGAAATAGGATAGTCAGCACACAGTTAAACTGTAATCCATTTAGATGATCCAGATGGCCTCCATCAATTAGATGGCACTCCTTTGACAGCGGAAGACATTGTCCAAAAAATTGCTACAAGAATTTATGAGGAAAATGATAGAGGAGTGTTTGACAAGATTGTTTCAAAACTTCTAAATCTGGGACTGGTAAGTATTCTGTTAGTCGTTTACTTAACTGCTTTGTGAGCTGGCTTAAAGCTCTATTTAAAAACATTGTGTTCATGAAAGTGAACAGCTAATGATGTGGGCTCGAGTGGGGCAGAATGTGATTCGGCTCAAGGCAAGTCACTCTACTCCTTTGTGCCGCTGCGCATTAGTTTTGTCCTACAATAGCACTGCTATTCCCTGGTGGCCTTGCAACAAAATGTCAAATTGCAGAATGTTTCTGACGTAAAGAAAACATTCACTGAGTGTACACCTGCCATATATTTGCCCTCAATTTTGTCTTTTGATTTTCATTGTTTTTGTGTTATCAATTATTTTTGAATGTTTATGGAGAACAGTCTGAGATCATTTCTATCCACATGTTATGTACTGTCATCAATGGACTTATAATGATGCTGATTAGCTGAGCACCCATTTCTCATTGTTACTGATTTATAACAAGCCTAGGTTTGACTCTTACCTCTGAATGTCTCAGTAGTTTTAGTCACTGCAGTATGGAATCCTTACATTTCAGTCTGCTAGCCTTATCCGTTTTACACTAGATGTTGCAATTAGCTGTTGCATGCTAAGTCCCAGTGATTGCAAAGAGAAATATGTGTGAAAGAGGCACATGGCAGTGTTCTCGCTCAAGTGGCAGCTGTTAGGAAGTGAGGAAAAAAACCATTTTGATGATGTCATGGAAAACTGCATTTTCTATCTCTGTGCTGCATTCCGGTGTAGTTATTCAATTGTACATAGATATATACCCATTGCAGAATATATATGTGTGTGTATGTCAGTTGTAGTTCCATCTTTCAAGCTGGACCATTAAGCATTATATAGTTATATTTTCCTATCAGAAGCTATATGTCTGTGTATATATACGCGTATATATATATATATGTATACCCCCATATGTGTATATGTCTGTATACACAACAATAGAAGTGCTACAAGTAATTTGACTGTGCTTAGCTTTGAACCAGTTTGAAGCAACCTCTTTAGTAAGCTCAGGTTTCATACTGATGTTAGATCTAAGATCTCACAATATTATCTAAGTATTTTAAACACATGTTTTAACAGATCACAGAAAGTCAGGCCTACACCCTAGAAGATGAGGTGGCAGAGGTTTTACAGCAGTTAATTGCAAATGAAGCAAAAGATCATGAGAAGGAGTCTGAAGATTTTGATTATCCTCCAAGCAGAGCAGACAGTGATACAAAAGAAAAGCCACAGGAGAAAATGGTAATATTTTTTAGCTAATCATTTTTACCCACTTGCCAAATGGTTTGTGTGGACTAATACACTGCTTTGCTTTAGGGAATAATTATTCCAATATAGAAACTGAAAAATTTCTTAAAGAAATTCCACCAGATAGAAAAAAGAATAATGATTTTCTTTAAAGTTTGAGCCAGATCCCAAATTGAAATAACTTTGAGAAAGTAACTATTATTTACCTCGTAATTAGAACAATGTTGATAAAAGATATTCATTTTAGTTATATTGCCCTAGCTACATAACTAATAGAAATGTGCTTATAGAATTTTGTAATGTCTTTTGTGGAGATACCAAGCAAAGCTGATCAAGATAGTTTCATTAATGGAGAAATTGATGATACATTGGATAATACCTGGCCATCGTCTAATACTTTGGAAAGAAGAAATGAGCTGCCTTCTGAAGATAATTTTGAAGACCTCCAGTATTTCCCAAACTTTTATGCCCTGTTAAAAAGTCTTAATTCAGGTGAGCTCTTCATATATTTATAGAAATATTTAGAAAGAGAAATAGAAAACAAGGATTCTCCCCATTTTTTCCCTCTCCTTTCCCTTCCCCACCCATCAGCTTTCCCAGTTGCAATGACCCTGTGCTTCAGGAATGTTCTTTAAGACGCATAACAAAAACTCATTCTGTCAGGGAGTATGGCAAAAGGGGAGAACAACCATTCTCAAAACTGTGAGCTCTGTGAACTCTGAAGTCCATTTTGGGCTGCATGATTCAGGAGTACTGATTTTTCTTCCTTCCTGTAAGGGCAGGATGAAAAACTAGCAAACTCTTTTCTCCAGAGATCTTTCCTGTAACATCCTTGTCTTCTCAGCCAACAGAGATACAAGTAAGCCACAGTAGAGTCTTCACAGTGATACTACCAGTAAATGAGTGTGAGCCTCTCAGTGTTTTCATAAACCACAGATTTGCTGTTTGTTGCAGTGAAAGCCATGCCTGTCTCTTCCTATTCCGGTGCTAGACATTATTGCCTTCCAGCTCTTGCAGGCAAGGCTGTGGCACCTTGCCACAGCCCTTTTGTCAGCACACACAGTCTCACACCCACTCTCACTCTCTGCAGCCAGCAACCATCTCCTGCTCCCTTCCATGCAGTCAACAACAATTTATTCTGCAGAGTCCTTGTCCCAATGGAGCCTTAGATTTTCTTCAAATTTTTCTTCAAAAGTCTTCCCATAAACACTTAAATGGAGAGCTAGAATGAGAAACCTGAGCACGTCCTTTATCAAAACCAGTCTGGAAAGCTCATATTCTTTTTCCTGTTCTTTTCATTTTTTCTTTGTAGTTTCACATGCCAGGTTTTCTCTTTTATTTTTCAGCTCATAAAGCAGAAGAGTATGTTAGGTTCTGTAGGTTATATAGCAAACGGAATTGAGCCCTGTTAGCTGCACCTGTCCCTGCCTTGTCTCCTGCTTTTGTGCTGTTTACCTCCCAGTTTATATCAAGCTGAGAAACAATTCAATTGCATCCTACAGAGGCTTGTTAAATTGCAGCTTTAAAAACCTGTTCAGTGGCTTTCCAAATGGACTGAGGCTCTTCCACCCCGACTTTGCAGGAACATTTTAAGGGGGAAAATAATCGCTCTTCACAGATCTAGCACAGGCTCTCTTTTTAATGATTAGTTTATATTTTTATGCAAGAAATTTGTGCTAAAAGTTTGCAGAATTCAGTCTTTCTCAGTTGGTTGAAGTATTTGATTACTTTCGCTTTGTCCCCTTCCACAGAGACAGAGGCTAAAGAAAAGGAGACCTTGATAACCATCATGAAAACTCTGATCGATTTTGTGAAAATGATGGTTAAATATGGAACAATCACACCAGAAGAAGGAGTTTCCTATCTGGGTGAGAGATAATTTATGCACTAATGTTATTAATCCTATATTGTTACTCTACCATCAGTGATAGTTGCGTTGTTGTCTTTCTTGCTCTTACAAGTCCTGTTTCAGAACTGTTAATTCAAAACATTAAAGCTACACTTTTTTCATAATTGGTAGCTTATTGTAACAGTTTTGAATTACATATTTCCAAGTAATGAATGAAAGATTATTTATCATATATGGGTTTTAAAGTATGTCAGGGCTTTACTTCTCTGCTTGCCTATTGAAGGCAGAGCGCATATAATGAAGCAGTTGGTTTCAGGCTCGGTGCTTTCAGTGCAATGAAGTGCACAAGTGAAGATAATGTGGCTTGAGCAGATCCTGTCCTCACTGACACTATTGTCCTAAAACGTAATAGGCAAAATTCTTCCCTGATGCAATAACATCAGAACATCACAACTCAGAACAATGGAATTGCACTAGGGATGCATTGTTGCCTACTGAAATTTAAGACATTTGTTCACATTGGCTTTACAATGAGTAAATAAATATTATAGCCCTGGAAACAAATTGCCAGGATGACATAGTACAGAGAACAGGGATTAGGTTAAGAATTTTGGAGGTCTGATTTGGTCTGGATTAAAAATAAGCCAATCAAGTGATGTAGCCAGCCTATGCCTTGCAAACTCGTGATTTATGGGGAGATGGGTTTCGTACTCCATCAAAGCAAATTACTGTAGTGGAAAAAGCTTTCTCACAGGTCTCAGATTGCGTCTGCGGTGTGCTTTTCTTAGCACTGTTGTTGAGAAATTACCTCAAAGTTGACCTTCATTTATGAGCTAAGATTCTCAAATGTTCAAGGCTAGCAAGCACAGGAGAATATCAGCTTCTTGTAGTATCTCTAAGAATAAAAGCAGTTTATTGGCACCCTTACTCCGCCTACAAGCTGCAACATTATATACCCAGAAATTCTTCAATAGGTCCTGTGTTGTTGGGTGCAGTTTAGGTTAGGATACTGATGCAACCTATATTATATTCATCCGTTGTAGATATAGGATTAGTATTACAGCAGGAAATGGCGTAAATTGCTTTTCCTCACTTTATGGCTGAAGCCATGTGGAAACTATGTCCCTTAATTATATATTCAAAATAATAAATCATTTATTGAGTCAAGTCATAAGCTTGTGTGCCTTTCACATGGATGCAGAGTGAATTGAATGCACCAGTAACAGCTGGTCTGGGATTTGGAAACCACAGCATTATATCAGCATCTTCACTGAATCCTACTCTACAGGAACATATCTTGCTGTTGCAGTGAATGATGTTATTAGGGTTAACTCTCAGTTACAAAAGATCTAGCTACTCTGGTGCAAGAAAAAAACACCCATGTATGCACATACGGATGCAAGGAAAATGAAGTTTGTGATTTAATGCACATAGTTAATGTTATTTAGCACATATTTAATACATATGTAAAAGTCTTCCATATGGTGAATCTAATCTGTAACACAGAGCCCAAATGTGTTGGCTCCAACACAGGATGGAACAATGTATGCATATACATAAAACAGGGGAAATTCTGCCCAAATTTGACAGTATATCTTCAAAAAGTACAGTACTGGAAGCATGAAAGAGAGGCTGGAACAAACCGATATAAACGGGCATTCAGCCGAAATACATCATGCTTGGTAATTGCCCTAGTGCTGGCGGGATGCCAATATCATCCATCATTCCTTACTTTCTTACGTATGGATGCTATATTTTGATTTATTATGAGCAAATTCTTCTGTGAGGAAGGGAAAAAAAAAAGAAGAAAATGCAGAAGAAAAATGAAAGCCCCACTGAATAGTTTCAGCTACTTCAAAAACTTCCAGGTGTGGTGTCTTCTTACCCACTCGTGGGCTTGTAGTCCCTCCAGCAAATGGTGCTGGAACAGCTGAACTCTTCTTCCTTGTTCCAGCCTGATGGGGGAACAGGCTCTGAACACTGAGCAAGCTGAGGAATGAGGACTGGTTGCCATTGACAAGGATGTAGCAGTAGAGCAATCAAAGAGTTGGAATCCCTCCATGTAATGGCCAGCTGAAAGCAGCAAGAAGCTTTCAGAGAAGCTAAAACTGATTCAGCATAAATGATTTCATTATTCATTGCATTCTAACTTTAAAGATTAGTTTCTGTGGCACAAATCTCTGATACTGAATTTCCCATACAGAACTGAAATAGGATATATCCTTCATGATGTTGAGCGCTTTGAGGGAAAAGGAAATGGTATTCAAAGCATAGTAGAACTCACTTTGATTTCAACAGGGCAGAATAAGAAATTAATTGCATAGTTATTTACACTGTTTATATACTGTATATTGTTTGGATATTGGTGTCACATTTCATTTGCCTTCTTTGTTGAGTGGCATCATGGTGGGCCTTTGATAGCTTCTCTGTCAGAGACTATATCTATAATAGCAAGATTAAGCAAATACTTCACCTACACTGCACAGACAGGAGTTTTTGTGTGGTGAGCTAGTTTTCCTATGTATGTCAGTGTATCTTTCAGCTACTTATAAAATGAAAGCATATTGTTCCTCTCTCATTTATAGTAAAAGCTACATTTCTAATAAATGGGTAGGGAATTATGGTTTTTTGACACATTTGTATTATTAACATTGTTGTCAGTTTAGAGGCAGAAACAAAAAATTTCTGACTGTTTGTTCAAAGACAGTTATGAATTACATCCCACTTAAAAAAAAAAAAAAAGTGAATTTTAGAACTATTCTAGGAAATACTTGTGATTACAGACTAGTGGGCCATGGACGATAAGATAAATGGAGCTTTCAAAGGCGATAGGCAAATTTTTAAGAGGCCCTATTGGGTGTGTAAGAATTCATTTTATACAATACAGTGAATATATTCTCCCTGCTTTACGCTGCTTAGTAGAGTAGGTTTGTCGCAAATTTGTCCAGTGAATTATTATCTCAGAGGTATAGCTTAGTAATGGACATGATAAAGTCTTGTGTTGGATTCTCATCCATTGACTAGTGCAGCTAGCACCAATGTTTGCTGTCAGTCAGCAGAGTTACTTCTCAATTTCACAAATATATAGAGAGGCTTACACCTGGATACTGCGTATATAATGTATATTGCATCACATCTGATAGTTGAGGTTGGCCATTTTGTCTGCAGTTTCTAAAATCAGGGCTTCTATGTCTTCCACAATTTAACAGCACAGAGAAGAGAAGGAGGCAAAGGAGTGGGAAGAAAACTAAGTCCAAGCATTCCATGGATTTGTTGTCTCAGTTGGGGATGCTCCTTCTAGCCTTCTGGAAGCAGTGATTAGCTCCCTGTAGTCATAGATAGTGTACAACATGCAGCCTACAGCAGACTGGTTTGGAAGTAAAACATCATTTAATTAGGAGGGAGAACAGAGAAATTGCTCCAGCTCAACACTATGCAGTGTTGGAGTCACAGCCGCGTCCTCCCTTGGACCGGACCAAAGCCACCTCTCACACTGCCTGCCTTTGGCTCTGACTCACTATCAACAGCTGCACTCTCCCCCACAGCTGAGTAGGAGACTGTGTGGTTAGAAATGGATGTGAACAGATGTCTCTATTTACCTCTTTCACTGCCCTGTCATTTGTTCTCCATGGGTAGTTGAAAAGAGGACTCAAAACCACAGGACACGCTAGTGGTAGGAAGATGGTTTATTGGTGAGATCCACTGTCTAGGGAGACAAACACTCATTAGTTTGACTCTTTTCTAAAGTTACTGTTGTGATACTGTTTTACTCCAATCAGCCATTAAACCTGCCTGAAACAAAAATATCTGGGGGAATCAGAAGAGACAGAATTCATTGAGATCCACCATGAGATCTTTGCTTGGATGGTGGAATTAGGGTAAACCCAGAAGAGGCTGTAACCAAACCCTTTCATGTTGGGAAAATGCCAGTCTAATCTCCTGAAAGTCTGTTAGCCTATTTCAATGGGGCCTGACCCCCCAGGCTAAGGAATAGCTGCTCTGTCCCTGGCATTCTTGCTGGGTGCGACCCGTAGGAGAGCTCTGCGATTTCCCCGGCATAGGCCAGTGCCAGCAGCTGCCAGTTGGGCATGGACAATAGTGTTGTGTGGGTCTTTTCTTTCCAACATTTAGACCTGGAAGATGAAATGTACCGACAGTATTTCTTACAGGGAGCCATTCATGCATAATACCTTTTCTTTCTCCCTTTTTAATGTCCTTGTTTTTTCAAAAGGCTTTTTCTTGCTACTGTAGGTTTTCCACATAAGTCTTAAAATCTTTAATCATTTTTCCTCTCTCTGAATTTCCCTTGATTTTACTTGCCCAGCGTTACTTTATCATGACTGATGATGGCATTATGCATCATGACTGATGCATACATCTACCAGGGGGAGTTATTTAATTTCAGGCACCTTTCTTTGCTATATATTTTGTCTTCTATGAACTAAGGGGACAGAAGTGCTGATACCTTGTATGTTCTTGGGGAGATTAAGGAATGTCACATACCTGAAGAGTAGAAATAAGAGGCACCTTGGATAGAAGCAATGGACCAAACACTGATGAACAGCAAAGATAGTGTAATGTGAATATTCGAAACCAAGATAAATTTGAATGAAGATGAGTTGAAATTATATATAGGCAAGGAACGTGCAAAGATTTCAGATAAGATTGGAATATAGGGAGTACGTTGACCCCAGGCCCCACCGCAGCTTTATAGCTTTTCTATCTGTAGTTTAACCGTCTGTCCCAGTCAGTGTGTGTTGTGCTGCTTCTGCACTTGCACAAACACATGAATGCTTGCCTGTTTCAATCATTCAATCATCCTTTTTTTTTTTTTTTTTGGGCCTTGCTGCGTAGAAAAAAGTAGATAATTACGGTATGAAAAGTCAGACAGCTAACTCCACAGTCCTTAAACATCAGCACCTACTAAGGTAAGTATATATGGGCATCATAGGTAGATGGAGATCTCAGCCTGTCACCTGAGGCTGACAGCTTGTGTGAGAGCCTAGTTTTTCTGTGGAATCTGAATTTTCTCAGCTACCTTTCAGGGGGATATTCACTAGTTCTGGTATTACTAATCCTGCCACCACCCCTGCCCCCAATCACATTGTTGGGCATCTCTGTCTCCTTATAGTTTCCCTTTTGAAAAAAAAAAAGAAGTATTTTGTTTTGATCCTGAAAATCCTTATTTTACATCCTACCATATGCTTTTTGTTTCTAAAGAATGGCAGTTTGGGCTTTTATTTTTTTCTCACTATAATGAGAAAAATGTCTGCATAAAAAAGGTTTCTGAATTCAGTAACTCCGTGTTGGCAGCTGAGCACTGCTGTCATAAGCTATGATTTGAGATGATGACGTGGGTGTGGTGTGAAGCAGGTGTCACTGAACTTTCAAAATTAGGCTCCATCCCACTCCTGAAGTAGAGGCGGGTGTGTGCTGCCTCAGTCCCAAGCCATCATGCTTATGAAATACATGCTACCAAAATATCTAAAATGTAGGCTCACCTATTGAAGCAGGGAGATGAGCCCTGCATGCACTGTGCTTTTCTAATGTATGAAATTTGTACATCTCATGCAAGCAGCCATATAAACCTGTTTTTTTAGCTATCGTTATGATTGATTCCAGGCACCATGAGCATCTCTGTTTCTGCTTTAATAAACACGGGCTTTCCATGCTGTATGAAAACAGCAAGGCAAAATAGGTCTCTCTGCCAAGGTGTTGTTTAATGATGTGAAGTGTCAGCTTCAGTCAGTTTGATGAGGATAGAATGTGAAACTGCCCCTTGACAGAAGACAATTACACAGATAAAAAAAAAAGACTTTCCAGCAAATTTTACAGGAGTGCAGAAGTCACCATGAATCTGTATAGCTATAGGGAAGGATCCATTTCAGGCTTCCATTATCAATTCAGTTAAATACTAGGATGTGTAGATTAGTTGCTGTCCCTCTGATAAGAACAAAGTCATTTAATTTGTAATATTTTTTCACATTCTTTTTTTCCATGGATTTAAAGGATGTTACCATAGTGTATTCTCACAGAATAAAGATAAGGCTTCTGCTTATATGTGATTCATATTTTTGGATGCCTAATTTGAAAAATTTTTAGTTCTAATTTTCAAAAGTTGGAAATTTGCATTTTCAGATTTAGTTAGATGGATCAAACAGTGTGTAATGCCTGTAGAAACTGGGCCAACGATATCTGCCTATCCAAATGCATCCCCAAAATAAGGATCCTTTTGAAAAATGAAGGCTTCAGTGAGTCACTCGAGATCAAAGAGCAAGTTAGAAACTGAAGTAACACAGAAACCAGGTCTTCTGACTCCTGGTGTCTGGTTCTGGTGATTAGATTGTTCAGCTCCTCAGAAACCAACAGCCAGGGGAATGGCCTATTTTACCATCGTAGGTCACTTCCATTATCTCAGTAGATTTAGTTCTGTTGTTTTAATTAATGTTATTTCAAATAAGTGGCCAGCTCCGTAGAAGGGTCATTACCTTTCTGAACTCTAACTCTGTAAAAATTATGTTGCTCGGGAAACAGTATCGGAAAAGTAATTGGCTCTCGTTAGCCCTCCAAATAGGACATTTGGTTGCTTAGCTGCTGGCCAGGCACATTTCAGTTCTGAAGATGACTCACTCCATTAGTGTAACTCAGTGCAAACATTGTTCAGCCATGGCCTAGCCACGAAAGACAAGTACAGACAATACCAGCTGCTAAAGGCATTAATTCTGGAGGAAAAAAGAAAGCCGGGGGAGCACAGTAAATCTTTCTTAGGGAGAACTAGGATTCTGTGGTAAATTCTCTTAATTTTTATTGAAGGAAGATCATACGATCATCATAAACAGGCCTACATAGCTACCTCCTCTCTGTCACACAGGAAATAGAGCCGTTTGTGAAATCTTGAGGTTTGTTTCATTGTGCTACACAGCCAGCAGTGTAGCTTCAATATTTGTCCTGTAAAATGCAGTACTTGTAAAGTGCAGTTTATAAGACGCTTTCTCATAAATTTGTTCATATCTCTACTGATGAACTAAAGCTTTAAAAATGGGATATAGCCACTGTCATATTCAGTCTGGCTTCAGTGAACTAGGATCATCAGTGGTCAGTATTGCTGTGTTGTAGTTTATACAGAGATGCAGCTGCTTCACATGTATGGCTGGAAAACTGCATATTATTAACATGTTGACATATTTGACAAAGTAGTAATATGAATTATTACTCTTATATTGAAGTAAATGAGATTGTTAGATTAACTGAAACACTTAAACTGCAGAATTTCTAAAGTGATTTGCAGAAGTAACTGAATGGCGCAGGACATCATCCTGATGCCTTCAGAGGCACTTTCTATATGTGGATCCATGTACAACTCTCAAATACCCATATCAGCATATCTATCAACATATATTGAAAATACTGTCGGTCTGCAGGCATTAAAATCTAAAGATGTATAAGTGGGTTACAGATCAGTTCTGTTGAGGAGTCTTATCTATCTTTAATTGTGGAAGATTCTTTGTTCTCTGTCCTAGTGCCCAACTGTAGCCACTCAGGGAAGGAACATGAAAGGCACATAACAACCAAAGCACGTGCGTGTGTGTGTTAGTGTAAATATTTAAATACTCTTCCGTGAATAAAAAAAAATTTACATTGAAAAGTAAGCCTAATTTAAAAGATTTTACTGGACTGAGACCAAAAAGCAGTGGTGACGTTTTTGCTTCTGCATGAATTAGAAAGTGAGTTAGAATAATACATTCATTTGAAATTACAAAGGACTTTTAAGTGAATATATTTACATGGTAAGTACCAGGTTAATACCCTATTTTCATCAAGATTGCGCTAATGAAGCACAAAGTTCTTAGCTGCATATCTTATCCTAAAAATCATGCCTCTTGTGACAGAGAAATGCTTACACTTCTGCTGATAATAGCATGGTACTTATTCTGGATGAAAAATAGTATCTGAAACACAGCTAAAAGGAATGTTTATGTTCATTTCAGTAAGCTTGGGATCAAGTGATTAGTGGAGCATCAATACCACCACTATAATAGTAACTTGAGGTTTTTTCTTCCGTAATAATCTGATCCAGCTTGCAATGAAGGCCAACCCTGTTTAATTTAGAGCATATGACAAAGTCTCAGTATTATATGAACAGGAAATATTGCAAGTGAAATAATTTTCACAGGAAAAAAAATAATGTGAAATAAAAATGACAGGTTGCAATCAGGCAGACTGCCAGCAAAAACTGCTTGCATTTTAATTTTATATAAATAACAAAATATGGGTGACTCAGACTGGATTATGTTATTTCTCATCAGATGGTAGACAGAATTGCTTATAGTAATCTGCTGTGAAGAGAAGTGTGTTTGTTTAAAGGATAATCTTGAAGTTTCAATGCTGAGTATTTTTGCTGTGGAAAAAAGGATGCTTCTAGCTGATGGGTAAAATGTTGGCCTCACACGTAAAACCCATGATATAAAATATTTACTAATCCCATAGTATCCATTCTGCCACATTACCAAGCCTGATATTGAATATTTCAGCTGTTAATGTAGCGGGAAGATTAACAGTTCAAAATCAAGTCTTCCAAAAACATCAAGCCAGGCAGATGACATTCATCTATTGAATTTTGCGTCTATGTTTAACTGAACCTTTAAACAGCTGATAAAGGGAAAGCAAATTTTATACCTTATCCGTGATACAAGTTAAGAACATACACCAGGTTATAGGGTGATCTGCATTTGTGGGTCTCCTATTAAGTATTTTATCTGACGAAAATTTTTTTTCCCTCATTAGTATACACTGATTATATCTGAAACCTGCATTCTAATGAAGTTACTTTCAGTTTTAAACAAGTTGAGCTCAGCACTGAATTCTGCATACTACAAAAAACAAATCTTTTACACTCCTAGATGTGTATACAGAGCCACTGCTGTCTACTGGTTTTCAGTTTGCCTTCCCTAACGTTAAAAAAAAGAATTAATTCAATTGACATATTTATTTTATTTTAAATATGACTTAAAACCTTTTATTAGACTAATTCCCCAATAAAGCCATATAAAATCCAGACTTAAGTATTTTGAAAGATTATTTTCCTGACAGGACTAAGTACGTATTTTCTAGTCTTGTACGCCTGGAGAGTCAATTATACCTTTCATTGCTTTCACCAAAATTGCTACAGATAGTGTTCTATTTTTCTTTGATTTAAAAAACTGTACACATATTTGCTATCTTAATGCTTTTTGGCCCTGTTTGGTACTGCTAATGTCATGATTAGTATTTTTTTTTACTTAAAATTGATAAAAATTTCCTTTAGCTATTTCTTCTTCTTTTGTTGGGTAACCAGTTGGCTCTACATTATTTCTTCAGAGACGAAGATGAAGATGCTTCTCATAGAGTTCTGCCTGGCATTCAAACCTATGTTGTAGTAAATACAGTCTGTATCATTTATATTGAAGAATAACTGATGTTTGGTTTTATTTTGTCTTCATTTTCAACAAAACCCGCCTGGATGCCACTCTGTGCCACATGCTCTAGGTGTCCCTGCTTGTGCAGGGCGGTTGGACTTCATGATCTCTAGAGGTCCCTTCTAACCTTAACCGTTCTGTGATTCTGTGATTTCTAGAAAACTTAGACACAATGATAGCGGAGCAGACAAAGAAGAAGCTTAAGGACCCTTCTAGAACGAAAACAAAGCAACCAGCAGGTACTTTTTATATATTTCTCTATCCTATAAATCCCTGTTTAATAAAACATTGTTTAACCTATTCAGGTAAAAGCAAGTTAATTGCATTAGATGTCAGACTGGGTCTGATCCCTCAAGGAAATGTAGATGTAGCTTGGATGTTTAAACACAGAAAGAGAGGATTTTTTACTTAATTGTGTTATACGTTCAGACTTAAATGTGTATGCCTTATACAACTTCAATAGAAGAATCTCATTCTTTACCAACTTTGGATCTAATGAATGACAAGTTTCCCATCATCTTTTCTGCAAAAAGTAGCGGATCTTCGTCATCTACATGTTGTTGTATTTTAGTTGCCAGAATTCAACAACTGTTTGTAAGAGAGGAAAAGGGCATTCCTGTTTTCAAATGTCCAGAGTGGAGATGACTTTTAGAAATCAATTCGAGATAGGATCCAATGAGTTTCTTCCTGACTCCGTCAGAACATTTTACTTCCTGAAGAACATACTGATATGTTTTAGAAGTGATTTTGATATATATGGTACAAAATTGCTCCTATTGCAATTTCTTTAGATAAGAGCAGTGAAGAAACAGACAGTACAAAAGAAGCAGCAGCTAAAATGGAAAAAGAATATGAAATCTCAAAGGATTCCACAAAAAATGAAGAACAAAATGCAGCAGGGAACAGTGAAGAGCCCAGAGGTACAAAATAGCTATTGTTTTTTGGCTATCTGCATGTGCTGAGTGATTAGACTCTTCTGCTTTGATATTTTTTTCCTTTGTATTAGCATAATTGTATTTAATGTATAGTTACTAGGAGCCAGCACACAAGAGCTTGATTCAGAAGTGAACTTTATCGCTTGCTTTTACATGTATGAAACCATACCCTGTCATGAGTAAGACTATAATCCTTCACAGAATTCCTGTCTTTCGACAGCCATATGAAGTGGATTTTAATAGACTAGTACAGATTTATTTTGCTTTGCATTTGTGTATTTTCCAAGAACTCAGATCATCAAGATATTCTGTATTCTGAGTGAGTCCCTTGATTTCTCTAGCTTGTGTTAAAACAGACTGATACTGAAAGATACTGAACCATCTCTTCTGCAAAGTGAAGCACTTTGCGTTGTGAAGTAGTTTTTTTCAGCAGTGGCTATTTGAGTATAGATAGTGAAATAGCTTAAGACAGCTGTCTTAATTTCATAGTAAGATAAAATTATCTCAACTGTGAAAAGTAACAGATAACGTATTTTCCATGTCTGTTGAAGGTTTGACTGCTGAGTTTGGTTCAGGTTATTTTCTTTTACCTTCAGGAAAAAGTTCAGCTCAATAGCTTTTAAGAGATTTAAATTAGATTTACATGTAGTTCTTTGTCTCTTCATGCAATGTCTTTTGCTGTTTCACAGAATGTCTTACAATAAAGCTAGCTCTGCACTGTCAGCTCAAAAATTCCAGTATATCTAATACCGAGTCCACTTACTAATGGAATCAGATACTCATCGTTGGCAGTGGTAGCCTTTCACATACTAATCGTACTAGGTTTTTTCCCTGAGAAATGTAAGAACATTACATCAGTAAAGCTCCAGCCAAGTTAAGAATTCAAAATCCATTAGCTGGAATATTTCCTTAGGGGCCTTATTAGGTAATCCTTGAACTAATTCTGTCCTGTATGCTTTTTAGTCCAAAAATAGCCATCACTTTAAAATTTCAGCTTATAACAAGGAGAAACAAGGAATTATCATGATAGTTTTAATGCCTTCTTTCTCTTAGTAAGTGTAAGTAGCTGTATTTCATCTTGTCTTTCCAAAATATCACCAACTTATATTTGCAGTATGCTGTTAGTAGTATGGAATGGAAGCGATTCTGACATTTTGTGTGTGAGTTGATACTCAAAGCTCCCAGTCTCCTTCAAGTCATTTCCCGTTGTCTTAACAGCTTTGTCATTCGTGAACAGTTATGGATATCAGAAAGTTGCCCACAATCTGCATGTGTCGTATCTGTGGTTGCCACTGAAACTCATGCACAGAGATCCAAAAAAAAAAATGCCATGATTCTAAGTTTGTGGCAGAGATGACTAATCTTTTACAGACAAAACCTGCTAGCCATCTGTGGGAATTTTGCCTGGGTAAGGTTGACAGGACTTGGCTTTAAAACAGAAACTAAGAATAGTTTTGATCTGCCTTCCACTGTAACCAACTTTATTGAGTTAAGCAAACTGCAATCATTGATGGTAAGTGTTTTTTTTTTTTCTCTGTCATCCTTTTCTCCAGGGAAGACTGAGGCATATTTGGAAGCAATCAGGAAGAATATAGAATGGCTAAAAAAACACAACAAACAAGGTAACAAAGAAGGTATGAAGCCTTGCATTGTGTGGGCACTCTATACATGAAGAGCATTCTTTAAATCGCACTGTAGTACTTAACGTTGTGCTATGAGTTAGATAATAAACAAACCTTTTTTTAATGTCTGGAAGGGCTCTGTACATCCTGCTAGCACTGCGCAGGCCATCACAAGTAGCAATGATTTTTTGTTTCATAACCACAAGTTAAATAGTCAAGACACAAGTGTATGCCACCAGCATTGTGATGTGTTGGATTTCAGCCCAAATTGACCCTCCTGGTGTCCATGTCTCATAACCAAAGCTGTGTAGAGGGGGAGCAGTGACTGAAGCAGCACAGGGTTTGCTCACCAGCTGCTCTGCTCTATCTACGCTGTTTCTAGAAGGCAGGACCATCTGAGAGCTGGAAGGAGTCTTCTAACATAAACAGGATTTACGCCTTATTTTTCACAGGCTTTTATTTGTCCATATCATGCTTGCCCCCAAGATCTTACATAAATCCATCCTTCTCGCTCTTACCTTTGCCATTGCCGGGGCTTCTGCTGTCACCCTCTCTGTAAGTGAAAGGTTCTTAGCCAAGGAATCCATCCCCAGGGTGTGACTGGAGCCTGGCAAGAGGGATCCTTCTTGCACCAGCCAAGCAGAAGTGATGAGGTTAGCCTTACGTAATCTAGCCACCCTGCTGTGAGTTGAAGTGTGTAGGAATTACATTTCAGAGATGAATGCATGTCTATATTCATTCTATATTCAAAAATTTAGTAATAGGAAGGACTCTCTTCTCTCCTTTTTCTTTCTCTTTTCCTTCCTTCCTTTTCAATCCTACTGTTAATTATCCCATCTTAAAATCTTTTCCAATCGACCTATGGCAGCAACTGCAACTGGCAGCAGATTTACATATTTGCTCCTGTGTTTTCCTGCCTATTCTAATAAATATTTCTGTTTATCACTATACTTATTTCAGTAATTAGATTTCGGTCACATGAGATTGTTTATTCATTTAACACATACTGGGAAACCCCTTGCTCCTCTTTATAGTAGCCTTTCCCCAGCACTACTGCAGCCTGAAAATGGCTGTGACTGGAGATCAATGGCATTTTATCTGCCTGTGAATGCAGTAGGCTGTGCTGATATTACCACTTTTTGAAAATAGATCTGCTGTGTAAGTGCTTAATGCATGGCTTTCTGTGTAGCTTGGTTTTCATTTTCAGTAAATATCTTTACTGTCCTCTGGCAATGTAAATGGGTCCTCAGGTCAGTGTAAGTTACAAAGAACATTAGAATACAATTCTTGCTCTTTTGATACTTTATTGTGCTTTTTCCATAATTTCTGTTTTTGTAGAATGCTAATTTAGTTATCTTAGGATAATGATAAAGGAAGTACAATCAGAGTAAGCTCATCTAACTTGGAATGCCTTGCCTTGTGTCCCTTCAGTACAAGATTAGGTGTTACTTATGGGATCAGCAATCATTTCTCCACTTCCAGCTAGTGCCTGGGAGCTAATGGAAAAATGATTCACAGAATAATTTATGTATTAAAATGGCCAATCTTTTCCTGCTTTGGATCATTTTATTCTCTGAATATACTCAAGGAGGCTTGGGTTTGTTTAAGGGGAATGTTTGTAAATCTTTAACTTTGAATGATTTTCAATAGAAATTAACATTCATCCAATGATCAATGGAAATTTTCATCTGAATTTTCCCAGTTTAAAAGTATCAGTTGCCTTTTAAGGAGGCAATTACATTGCGTGGTCTGGGTGATACAATGAA
This sequence comes from Tinamus guttatus, assembly GCF_059628265.1. NCBI lineage: Eukaryota > Metazoa > Chordata > Aves > Tinamiformes > Tinamidae > Tinamus > Tinamus guttatus. Next base: position 11,578,550 of record NW_028288538.1, read on the forward strand.
AACCTTGTCAAAAGCCTGGATTGAACCCATCCTTGTATCCCTCAGACCTAACTTGAATGAAAAGCTTGAATGAAACAAATATGTGAAAATAGGAGGTTTGCATTTTCACAACATATTTATGTAATACATAGTTTCATAACACTAACAGTAACACGTTTATGAATAAAAAGCAAATTCTGGAATTATTTGTAGGATATAATGGCAAATGGTTTAAATATGGAAATAAGATCTCACTTAATTTACTACAATAGTTTCACAGTTCTCTAGTGCTGCAGCTGTTGTGGTGAGTATAAACCAAAACTTGATTGTTATTTGTTTGCCAAGTTAATCAGTTGTAAATACATATTAGAAATTAACCGACATCTACCAATTAAAAAAGAAAAAAAATAGAATTGACATTGCAGATAAAAATTACCTAGAATTGGATAATATCTTAGTTATTATAAATAAATATAGAATGTATTCATTTAGTAAATAAATCTTCACATCTCTTTTTAATGATTTTAGAGTTATATATAGAAAAAGATGAGCTCAGAAATTTTAATACAACTGTCAGAGTAATTTCATATTCATCCCCGAATGTTCCTTACTGAGACAAAATTCTCACTGAAATTAAAGAGAATTTTACTGCAGTGAAGAATTGACCACATTTTTTTTTCTTTCCTTTTATTTTTTTTTAAGAGGTACACGATTCTTCAATTAATCCAGTGAGGTATTTCAGAGGCAAAACAGTGAGTTAAAATAGATCTGCAGCTAACTCTTTCAGTGCTCTAGGAGTTGAAAGCAGTTGGCCTAGCAGATCTGGCCTCTAGGGATTTCTTTCATTATAGGAATTTTAACGTAGCATAGAATTGAGTGACTCGTATGCAGTCCACTCACACTACTGATAAGGTAGCTCACCAAAAAGAAATGGGACCATTGCAAAGGGCTTTTGTTCTTTATTTTGAAATAGAGGTCCCAAACAAGGGATCATAAAGATAGCTAAAAACTGGCTTTGAAAGTTCCATGTGGTATTGCACTTGCTTTGGAAATCTGTGTGAAATATCTCCAAACAAGAAGACACTATTGAAAGTCTGCTAAGTTTATGCATGCAGGAATTTTGTAACCTTACTATTCTTTCTGAGCACACAGTGATTGTATTCATGGACTACATATATAATCATATCACATAAAATATTCAAACCAGAGTCCTTTGCACAGTACCATGGTGGCCCCAAGTTATATATATAGTCACACCTAATGGTAGAAAACAGTCTTTGGTTAAGGAAAATGGCTATTTATACTATAACAAATATGTTTCCATTTCCCAGTACGTTTCACTGGAGAATATCACTTTACCAACATTAATGAAATCTCACAACCTCATTATTAAATTGTTAAGTGTTAATAGTCTCTATATTGTAAATAGAATAGAGAGCCAAAGCAGCTTATATACCCCAAGTAATGCTAGTAACAAACCAGAAGTGAAATTCTCACCTCAGGTAGTGCTCTATATCAAGATAAATAATTTTATCTGAACTAGCATCATAGCTAAAAAGACTTTTCTTTCAGGATTTTAATTTTTATCGTTTTAGTGAGTTGCAATTTTCATAAATTCCCTTCATGTTCTCTAAAGTGCATTTGTTGGATAAACTTTACAGTGGCATTATTTCGTAGGTGAAGCAGTGTAATGGTGATTACTTACTGTATAAATTAATTCTTGTTTTTCAGACTATGATCTTTCCAAGCTGAGAGATTTCATTGATCAGCAAGCTGATGCTTACGTGGACAAGGGCATCCTGGACAAGGAAGAGGCTGATGTAATTAAACGCATATATGGCAGCCTGTAAGAAGCTGGTGGCTGCCAAACATAGAAAACTAGTATAGCTTTCCCCACTCCCAGCTCAATGACTTATGATCTGTTTTTCTGAGGGTATCATTAGAAATGCTCTGTTTACATTGTACTGACAACTTTTTAGACAGCAATGAAGAGCTGTAGTGCTCTGTACACTGACTGCATCTTGTATTTTCCAACATTCACAAATCAACCCTAGAGGCCAAATTTTGACATTGAATTTCTATTTGACAGGGTAAATATTTATGTAATGTTCTCTTTGATTTATTATTTGTGTTTGATTTACCTTTGTAGGTAAACCAATAGTTTTTGATGTAGAGTTCATTTAATGCTATATCATTTTGCTCTCACTCAATTAGCTTTCTAGAGATGCAACTATGTAAAGGGCATTATTAGAAAATAGTTCATAGTTCTCTAAATAAAATATTTGAAAATAATTTTCCTATTAAAGTGTTCATTAATCATAATATTATTTTTAATCCAGGAATTTTGTTTGTAAAACCTAGTACCAGGATTTCCTGACCATGTTTGTGTTTCTGAATATGGTATTCTGTACCTTCTCCCTGATTTTTCTTCACCTAGCATGTCTAAATGTTGAGGTTTTGGTGCCCCGCTTGATGACTGTGCATGCATAATTAATTGAATTCCTGATGTGAGTAGCCTGATAACAAATGTAAGTAGTTATTAAATTATTTTAAAAAGCAAGAAAAGGAAAGCAAATCACGTAATTTTGCAGGGGAAGGGGGGGGTTACAACTAGAGATGTGTTCAGCGGCCCTGCTTTTCAGATACCCTTAAAAAACCCATCAAATGTCACTGCCACTGAATATCAAGTCAGTGATCTATTTACTGACTTCTCGTCTATGTTACTACCGTAGGGAAGACTATCTCTTGGTTTGTATGCATACTACCATCATTTATTATTTATTATTACTACCATCATATTTAGTACCTGGCAAAGAGTAAAATAATAACAAAAATGCAGCTCTCATTCTTTATTCACTTACAGTATTTGTAAAGAATAGCTTACAAGTTCTTTTAAAATTTAAGTGGATGGATAATTGTATGGATGAAGAAGTCACGAAGCAAAAGCAAAGGCAGAAGAAGTTTTAAAGAAAAGTGAGTTTTAAACTCAGTTTCAGATGACTGTCCTGAGACATCCCTACCTGTCCCTACGCTGATATGGATTATTGATTTACAATATCAATCACTAATGGTTATGTTGTTAAGGTTAGAAAACAATATCTGAAATGTAGTCAACGTATCTTTCCTCTATGAAAGATAATCCCTAAAAGCACAAGAGAAAATATGTAGAAAAAAAATCCTTTTGTTTAAAGTGAGTATGTTGTATTGTTCTACACCTGCTAATTTTATATTTCTAGTTTCTAATGTTCCCCAAAAACAGAGCATTTCCTTCACACCCATTTATATCTCAGTTGTTTCCTGCAGCAGCTTATTGACTATGTGATTATCACACTGGACTATTTCAAAGCAGACAATTTTGCAAATTTGGATTTACCAGAGAAATTAGGAAAAAGATAACCATTGACTATTACATTTTGGAAAGTGGTAGTGGCGTAAGATCTGCATTAAGAAAAAATAATAAAAACTTCCCAATGGCTGCCTTAAAAAAAAAATCCAACTTTCTTTTCTGTATAATATAATGAGTATCATAGTGTATTTTTAGTTTTGGATAGAAGTTCTTTTCTTACTCTGCCCTCTCAGGAATCTATGGAAGGTCTCATACTAATGGAAAGATCTCATCATTAAATGACCCCCAATTAGGAACAGTTTGGGACCACCAAAATGCAGGGCCAGTATTTTTTAACCTCTAATTTTTTGTAGATTTCATAATTTAACAACAACAAAAAAAGGATGATGTATTAATTAGAGAAAAAAAAAAGTCCAAACAGTGAGTATGACTTGGTTCTGGTTCACAATATGCCCATTTTTGGATCTGTTCTGTGCTTACCCTCCTGCTCTGCATCACTTAGGACATAAATGTCAACCTCTTAGATGAGCATGAGCATTAGCAGAGAGCAGAACAAGCCCTTCCATAGGCAGGTGAGCAATCCCAGCCACTGTTCACGACGCGGAGTCACTTCTCATGCTGACTAAGCTGGCTAAACTTGTTATTTCACTGCTTCAACTCCTGGGTCGATTGTTGGTGCATCAAGTCGAGCTTTGTCTGTCATGTTGCCTTTCAGAACAGGGCAGTAAAGACACAGCCATCCTGATGAATCACTCGGCCTTTCAGAAACACTTTGACCTGGGCTAAATAAAGTCTGATTGAGCAACCTGAGTTAAAACCTGTGCTATAAGGAGCAGTCCTTATTTTGAAGGGAGCAGATGGAGCACACTACTAAGTAAACAGCTGTTATGTCACTAACTAGACATCTGTTAACTGAGGTATTTACAACACCTGCAAATCTCTGACTCTAATTTACAGAAGTTACTTTTATGTCTTCTTTGTATTTCTGCTGGCTGCTTCATTCTCTAACTTACCACTGTAAGTGTAGCAAATATGATACATATATATAAGGTATTCACATTATGAGTTTTTCTATTAGGCTCCTTATTTCAGGTGCTGTACTTTATTAAACACTTTACTGCAAGCTATAGTAGTACAAGATTGCTTTTGTCTGTTGAAGTGAATGCAGGTTTTATATCCAGTACCTAGCTTTTTGCGGAAGCCCTGCATCATGGAGCAATGGGAGCTTCTAAGAGCTGGCTGCAGGAGAAGGGAAGCCCTGTCATTGACAAGGTTAGATGGAACTGCAGCATCTGATGACTGAACTAATTTGGCATATCAGAAATTTAATTACTGCCAGACACATTAGAAACTAATCCAAGGTGATTTTTTTTGTTTTATTGGATATGTCATATATTTCATTAAAAAGGATCCTAGTCCAAATCTGCACAGGTTTTGACTTCACAAGCTTTGACTGAAGAAATCTATAAAAATAAAAAAATGCAGGTTTGTCCATCAGAGAGTAACTATAACTTAATCTGCACTGTGTGCATCACTTCCACCTGAAATTTCCCCATTTGAACCCTAATGAAATAACAAATGTGAGTAGAGGCAGTCAAAGCAAAACAACCCTTATTTTATTGAATTATGATATGTCAATAAAGATTAGGATTTTAAAATTAGCTATTTCAAAAACATAAGAACCATTTGTTCACAGAGTAGAGAGAAGCCTCATGTTGAATTCAATTGAGTTCAGTGCACTAAAGATAGATTATTTCAGGCATCACTTGCTCTCATCTGTTTTGTTTTTCCTGAGATAACATGCCTGCTGTAGTGTGTATTTGAACAGCTGGCCTGGATAAAGTTCAGGATTGCCTAGAAACCCAGGAATAGTGTAGCCGAACTCTTTGCCTGACCCATTTCAACAGCCACTGTTTCTAATTCAAAAGCTTAAATTGAATTATGGGAACCTCTGAACCTTGTAATCTAAACCACTTGAATAAAAGGGCATGAGAAGTTTGCTGAGGCATGGTAAAGTAATTTCTAAGAAATATTTTATATATACAAAAGGCGGCCATTCTAGGCTTATATTTATCCTGTGGATTATAAAATATCAAATACATCTATCTATGAAATGGCAACAGATGATAATTAACCACAGCAAAATCTGATTTTTTTTGTGTGCATTACAGTGTGCTACCAGGACAAAGAATACCTTTTGATTAACGCTCAAAGGGAGTCATTTGTGCTGATCCAGGACTACAGCAGCAGCTTCTCAGCAGTGCGGTCCTGCGACACAGCAGGTCGGCCTCAGCCCAGCACTTACCCAGGTCAGGTGGAAGGAACAGACCCAGGTGGCCAGGGCTTTGTTAGGGAGCGAGGGCCTGATGAGCAGGAGCTCCCATGGCCTGCTGGGGTGCCTTGCAGCTAGAAAGAGCGGCTGTTGGGGAGGAGAAGGTTTGGCTGGTGGTGCTGGTTTGTGAGGGAAGAGCTGCCTAACGTAGGTTTGGCCAGGAGGGAGTTTGCCCTGCTTTTCAGGATCCCTTAGTTTTGTACTTGTTTCACCTTTCCTGGCTGTGCACCAGGCAGGGCTGGAGAGCTGGCACTGCCAGTGTGCCAAGGGACTGCAGGTGGCTGCTGAGGTAGGGCCTGTTGTAGGCAGCATTTCTTGTGCTTTGTATCATTCCTGAAGTCCTTTAGGAATGAACTGCCATGTACTGAATGATAGGGCTCGCATGTCTCTGCTGGGTGGTGCTGGTGATCTTGCAGTGAACGCTCTGCAGCAAACATCTGTGCAGCAAGGACAAATACCCCTAACAGTAGCCATGACCATCCTGTAAAAGATGGATGCAAATCTTTAAGAAAAATCTTAAAGATGGAAGCTTCTGCACTAGTCTGTTTTTTAAAACACCTTGATTTTTCTTTGTTCTGCTTCTGGTTAGTTTGTGTGCCACAGCAAGCTGCCAGGTTAACAAACTAACACTCCCTCTATAAGATTAGAGCTAGGGACAGACCTAAACCAGCTGCACCTGAGCTCATTCAGGGCCTAAGACAAAACAACTTCTTGTCTGGCTTTGAATTATTTCTCTTCTTGGAAACTAAAATGCAATATAGATGCAATATATTTAGCAATATAGAAAGCATATTGCTAAAAGCTTTCTTTTGTTTTCAGAGCAGTTTTCAGAGCATCCTAAGGATGAGCTCATAAACAGAAAATTGCAGCTGTTCTGCAGGGATGCTGCTGTTTTGTACTGTTAACTTTGCGAAGCTTAGCTGAACTATTTTGAGAATTCCAAGATGCTTAACAAGAAGTTGCTAATGTTTTAACTACAGGACAAGGATGGAATTGGGGGGCTCAATTTAGCTTTAAATTGAGGCCTTTTTCAGAGGGCTGTGAGGATTTAGCATTGTGCTTCTAGAACCCTTAATGAAAGGTTTGAGTTGACTGTGCTCAATTAGATCAACTAGATTTCAAAAACCTTATTAATAGTGAATAATTCTAAAAAACATTAAGCTACCTCTTTGGTTAAGTAACAAGATTGTTTGAGTAATGGTGGGTTGACAAAAAAAATGGGAGAGCCTGGGAACCTGTAGAAAATAGAAATTTGACTATCAAAACATCTGCTTGGATTAAATATCTCGATTATAAGATGGATTTGTTCTGTTGAACTTTATCTACTGTTTGTTAAAAGCTGACTTCCTTACTCAATTTTATTAAAGACCTATTTTCTAGCATTACTAACCTATGGCAAAATCTGTTGGCATTATGTTCTTTAATTTGTATCTTTCAGCAACGCAACTGTTCACCTTTTTAAAAAAACTTGACTTCTTGAACTTTAAAAAGCAATGCACTGGTGATAGGAAATCAGATCTTAAGAGTAAAACTTGAATAATTCCAGAAAATATTTTGAAAGAGTGATAATAATATAAAAGATTAGGAAATGTGTGTTTCCTTTATCAAAGTGATGCATAGATGTTGTGTAATGTCTTTTCATCTGTAAAATTTTCAATGGTGATTTACACTTCTTGGTAGCCAAATGTCTGTGAATGTGATATTGCCTATATGATATCATAAAATATTGCCTTTGAATAAGCAAATGCACAAACATATCAGAGTTCTGCTAACATGAGGTTATGTTTTTGAACCACAATCTGAATTGTCACAGAATTGAAACTCTTGATTCTATAGTCAATCAAAATCCAATTCCAGTATTAGATATGTTTCCTTATTCTTCAGTTGTCTTCTAAATGATTCAAATAGTGTTTGTTTTTTTAACTCTCCTTTCTGGGTCTCTGTGTCAGTATCCTCTCCTGTCTCAATCCCTTGCTCTTTACATTTGAACTCACTAAACAAGGCTGGTATTCTGTGCTTAATTTATTCTTTTGGTTTTTTTTATAAAAGTCTGCTAGTGATAGGGGGATAATAATAAAGGCATCCAACAGTAACAAATACTAGCAGTTTCTCCGTCTCATCAGCTAGGTGTGTATGGAACAGCCAAATCTGGAAATGCCCATGGAGGCCCAAGGATTTCATATACTGTTTATTACCCATTAGCTATGGCTGCTTTCAGACAAAGTTTAAAATGGAGAGGATGAGGATGAAAGTGTGTGGCAAACTGCCGCTTCCTTAGCGGTGCTTCATGGAGCAGAATTGCTTCACGATTGCTTCATATGGCTACGTGCCAAGTGAGCTTTGCTAAGCCTAGTGAAAGTGGAAGGAACTTCTCCTTTATGAGAGCTACCTAGTTTGTGTCTGGCCTACAAAGAAATTTAACTCGCAAAGGGTTAAAAACAGTGACAACCAGCCATAGCTTATGGGGAGGAGAGAAGCCTTTCCTTGAAGGATGTGGATTTAAAATAGAAACAGCTAATACAGAATAGCTCCAGTCTCCTAATTTTTTTCCCCTAGTCCAGGGGAGGGGAAGCAGGCAAAGGGCAGAAACTTCCTTACACTGAGAAGTATGAGTCCTGTACACCGTAAAGACCATTCCTGGCCCTGAAATTAGTATCTGAAATAGCTGAGGTAATTAGGCAAATCCAGACTGAAACAAAGCTAGTTTTATAACGAAGAGACATTACTGGTATTTTATTTATTAACTTAAAATCACACAAAGTATAACTGCACACACGAACATACACCTGATATTCCAATGTCACTATCTCACAAATAAAAATATCTCCTGCTGTAACTTTTAGCAAAAATCCAGTCTGCAAACAGTTCCTTTGACCATGAAGACTTTAACTAATCAAAACAATTCAAATTCCTCTTTCTAGGAATACACAGATGTTCTTATAGTCACACAGAGTTTAGAGGCAAGTTCTGCAGAAGTTCCGTAGGCAGAACTCCCACAGCAACCTTGCCTGTTCTGTGTCTGTTAATATTTTTGCATCGTTTTTACAGTTCATTGTTGACACGCAAACTTATTTAATATTTTTAAATACTTCAAACAAGTTTTGCACTTTAACAAGTATTTACAAAAAGTTTACTAAAGATCAACATCCTGCATAAAGGAGACCTCAAGGATATATTGTTGCTACCATGCTACAATTTGCACAGATGGGATATAAAGGCCATTGCTAGTTCTGGAAGGCTTAAACCCTTTGTTGATAGAGCATAAGAACATTAACCTGTGGAAGGCAGAAGAGGTCATAATTTCAGTGCAATTACACAGTCAGTGAAATTACCCACTCATGACTTTTTTAAAATACATCATGATGATGAGTCCAAAATATCTTTTTTTTTTTTCTTTTTTTTTTTTTTTGAATTATGGAACATTTCGTTCTTTAAGAACTGGTTTCATTGGAAGTTTTCAAGCCATCATGTCTGTCTTCTACTGGTGATAGGAAGAAGTTGCATAGGGACCTTCTTCATTCTCCTCCTCCCTAGGGAAAAAAAAAAAAGAGAGATGAGGAAAACATGTATCATATCTCAACAGCAAAACTGTCACAAAAATGCAGGTAACTAAAGTTTGTAATGGATCAAAATAGGCAAGACTGGAAATGCTATTTGCAGTGGAATGCTACATAGTATTCCTGGTATGCATGCCAGGAATTCTCATTATTTTTCATGAATGGAAAGCTGAAAACAAAGCTATAACAGCTCAGGCTAGAAATTGAAGGGCTGGTAAATGCAACCTGAGCTAAGGCTGTCTATTTTAAAAATATTTTCTGAAGCTCAGATAAAGACCTTCCTGAGACAGCTGGTTTCCAGCCACATATGCCTACAACACAGTTAGCTGGAAATAGCAATCTTCTGCTTGTTTGAGAACGGAGTCAAGCTCTAGAATTTCAAAGCTCAGGATAAGGGATTCAGCAGATGAAACAGGAGAAGGGCTATAATTTCCATAACCGAGAGATTACGGTTCCTTCTATTTAATTCTTCTGGCTATAAGTTAAAGATTATAAATTAGATGCTGAGGAAGTGCCATTTCCATTTCTTTTATTAAATTTAGAGAATCAAAAGCAAGTAACTTGTATCATCTGATCTTGTCATATCATATCCAGAAGCTGAAATGCATCCATACAGTCAGAATGGGGAGAGGAAAAAATATCTGTTTTCTCTGCTTATAAAAAGCGTATTTAATTACACAGCTGTATATAAAATCCTAGTTTTAAGAGCATCTAGTTCTCCTGCAGCCAAAGCTGTTACTGCAACTTACATAATCATTTTCTTTAGCAAAGATGGAGTTCATTAATTATTCAGTATGAAGATATTAATATTTAAACACTTTAATACTTCAAGATGAATCAACTGGTCCAAAAAGACAGTTTTTGTATCTTGATTAAATATGAATTTAACAAAGCAGTGACTGCCCAGCAAGACAGAAATTCTTTTGTTTTTTTTCTTTCTTTTTTTTTTTAATGCTGTATACTAAAAATGACTTTGTACTTTTTATTTTCACTTTCTGTTTCTTTTCAGGAAAATTTTGTCATTGCAAAAGCTGAGAATACAAGTGCAGGAAGCTAAAACGTGGTGGAGTTAGAGCAAATCCTCCTAATCAGAGGCTGCCAAAATCAGTCTCCTTTCTATCCTTCTTGGAAACATTAATACAGTGCAAGAATGTTCTTGCATCCATTATGACATGACAGTCACCAAATCTTAGACTGCAATTAGCTGTGGCTGTTTACGGTGGATGGGAAAAGTAAGTGTGCAGAACTGAGCAGGAGAAATGCTGATGTTGTATCAGGAGGTATTTGGCAGAGTTCAAAGTGCAACATATAGGGGGCTTCTGTGAAGGGGCAAGGATATAAGAATTGTGCGGTAGTTATGTTTGAACCTAAGGGAAGCAGTGTCTTGTTTTAATGCATAGAAGAAAAACATTTCTGGCCAAGGTCTGGGCACGCTGTAGGAGGCAATAAGGGGTCTAAGCAAGACCAGGTTCTAGCCTGCTGTCCTGGAGAGCAGGACCAAGCCACGTGGAGAAACCTCCTAACTAGCTTTTGCTCCAAACCCATGTAATGATCAAGAATTTTAATTATGTAGATCTTCAGAACTGTATGCACCAAGTCTTAAAGTCTATTTAGTTGACTTATACAGGATAGAGCTTGGCTTATTTTTAAGATTATATACTAGTAGCTCTGGTAAGTAGTCCCTGGGCAACAACATAGAACTATGTTTACATTTAATTATCAAACATGATCTTTCCTCCCATTTTTTGAGAAACTTGTAACAGCAATGTGATAAGTCACGCTGCAATTTCCCCTTCAGGCAAAGGGGAAGGAACAGCAAAGCACTGCAGTGTTTTGTGGTGTTGTCTTCTCCTGTTTGCAGCTCCCACTTGGCCCAGCAATTTGCAGGTGCAGAAAAACATCTGCTGTAAGCTTTTGTGTGCATCAGGCCAGAATACCAAGTGCTAACAGCCTCCTTCATAACGTTGAGAGCAGACCTGTGACTGAACAAATCTCAATCCAGTGCGTGGATGCTTCCAGCGTTTGCTCTTGAACAAGGTGACAACCTGAATTCATGAGCTAATAGCTTTAGGAACCCTGAAAACATTCTCCATAGGTGGCCTCATATCTGTATTCTTTTAGCTTATGCTGGTGAATAATTAATAGACAATTTAACTAAACTTGCTATCAATTTCAAATGCTTCAACATCTTGCTTTTTCCTACATTCAGTTCTAGGCAAAATCTATTCTAGCATGGCATACCAGTAGTTATGTAATCTCGTATAAGCAGTAATTACTGGTGTGGCTCTGATCAATTAACAAGGCAATCAAAATCAATCATTGCAAAAGGCAATTGCAGAAAAATGAGATCTGACTTGGAAGCACACCGTATGTCTGTAGTGATCTAAACAACCACACTGCTACCCTAAAATCATAAGGACTCTAAGGAGTTTGCCTTAGAGTCCTTGCATTCAACTGCCTGATACAAGAAGCATCACTAAACCCTAAATTTCAGGTTTAGCAAACTGAAACATATTTAATAGCATCTTGGACAAGATGAAACACTGATGTATTTTCTCTAAAATTATCACAAAGTGTTCTTCTGTCACATGTAGATAAAAATAGTAATGCGTATTCTTCCCTACCCTGTAATGCATAAGTTCCCTATACATGCTATAGAAAATTATATTACACCTTCGGTAATGTTTTTATAATAAGCTAACAAAAAACAAATCTGGGCTGATTGCTTTAGGATGTCTACACAGAGCCACACACCAGGTAAATCTGCCTGCTGCGGGGAGACTCCTAAGCAACTTCATGCTGCATGTAACTCTCTAGTAAAATATGTTTACATGTAGATCTATGTCTATGTTTACATTAAATCTCTTACAGTGCAAACACAGCATCTCACAATCTCTAACATCTGTCTACTTGCACAGATATGAAAGTTCCACATCTAATCTAAAACTACACCTTTTAACTATTTATGCCTCAAGTTTTCCACCTAGCAGCAGGAGGCTTTTGTGGAGGAAGGTGACTTCAAAGATTAATCTACTTTGAGAGTGATGAGAGGTTAAAAAAAAAAAGGCAACTTCAAGAGGTTATGATTAAACAATGAAATTCACCTTAAGCTTTTTTTGTATCTCTACACAACTTACGTTGACTATGAAAGAAACCTATGTGGGTTTGAGCAAAACTGAATGCATGTATGCACATGCATTCTTAGCAACTTCTGTGGGATACCAAGTAAAACGTCATAATTGACAAGTCATTATGCTCAGTCTAGCTGTCAAATCAGGCAAGGTGAGAGGCTACACCCCTGCTCAAGTTCTGGAACAAGCATTGGCTGCTTCTGATTTTTTTTCCTCAGTCCCCATGTCCCTTTTGGTAGCAGAAAGTAAAGCACTAGAGGTTGCTTGCTTGTTTTTCTAAATAATGTTAGAGAACACTGAAGTGCTAGTGCTTGTCACAGTCATACATTTTTCAAGAGTCCCTGACAAGGCAGTCTCAGTTACATATAAGACTAGAGTAGCTGAAACAGCACTTCTGATTTCATGTTTTTGACTCTAACAATAGTAATTTCATGATGAGTGCCCAAATCTCCATTTATGATGGCTGTCCAATTCTTAATATCCTCTGATGAAAGCAAGGGACAGGAAAGACATGGGAGGGAGAACCAGCTGCTCTTGGGGAGCTACTGTAGCAGATGTTGCCAGAGATGTTTGCAGTTCATAGCACAGCAACCTGCCACTATGGGACTGAAAGTACCATGCACGGTACAGGGCTGAAGGGTAACTCTGTGGCTCTTGGAAACAGTCTCCTCTGTCCTGCCCTCTGTGATGGCCTTTGTAGGCATTCACACTGCCCCTTCTGCCACCTCTTGCCACACTGAAAAGAGGTGAACACAGTGGAGATGAGACAAAGACGACTTTCATGACTCAAAGTGGTGTTGGGTGCAAGGTTATATTAGAAAGACTTCATCAGGCATTTAGGCTCAAATGAAATTGACTTATACTTGCAGCTATAGCTCCCGCTTTAAGTTACAACAGTGGAGAAAATGATTCCAGATCTTTTCCTGAAACACTCAGAAATACTTCACATTAAACTGTTATTGATGTATATGTGCTCAACATTAACGGCAGTCTAGATGAGCATATAAGTAAAATCCTCTATTTGTATAATGAATGCCCATATGAGTAGTTATTTGTATGATATTACTTCATCTGCAAAATCTGCAAGACTTGTAGCAACAGAATGAAAATGACCTCTGAGATTAGGAGCGCTCATTCATTTAAAATGTTATTTTCCTAGGTCTTAAAACACAGAAAGCACACCTATTACCCATGGTGTTCTGGGTTAAAACATCGTGGATGACAGTTCTGCAGGACTTCATTATGTAATGGTGCATCCTGGAATTCTGTCTGCCTCCTAAAAAAGCTTTCCCCTCAATGCAGCAGTCAGATTTGTAAGCACATGTTGAAGTTCTGCACTGTATGCTTCATGTAGCATCATGACTAATAAAAATCTGTGTCATCCATAATTAACAAAACGACCTGCTAAATTCAAACAGGAAGAAAAAAAAAAGTATTTTGTCCTTCTGTATCCACTATTCTTGAAGAATTTGTAGTAGGTATTAATTTCCCAAGCTATAACCTAAGCAGGGTAGGAAACCAGATACTAACAGTAACAATGTTCTACTTCTGCAGAATTCTATCCATCTCTTGATATTGACGTGGACTTAGAGAAGCCTTCGGGATGAAATTAAGATGCTGAATATTGTAAGTGATATTTACCTGACAGTGTCATCTTTTAGTTTTCTGGCTGCTTGTTTGGATAATTTAATCTGCAAGTCCAATCTCTGTAGAAAGTCTTTGGCAGATAGTTCTTCTGGTGCAACAGGCTGATTGTCAGGCTCTTGAGGGCTGGGAGAAGAACTACTGTCATCTTCTATTGTGGTGAGTCCTTCATCACAAGAAGGGGAGCTCTCAACAGTTTCATTTTCAGGAGACTCCAATGAATTAAGTCCATTGAACAGTAAAGGTTTCTCTGATATAACAGGTATATTCAGGGTTTTCCTCAGAAATATACAGTCGTTAGTGAACAGTTTATTTGCCCGTTTTATTTGTTCCATCTGAAAAAGACAGGAAAATATAAGTTAATAGGTTTTAGCACAGTATAAAACGCCACCTTTCTGAACCACCATGGTTAATTCCAGTTGCTATGAAAAAATCACACTTAGCAGCTGCAAAGAATGTCTTAAGGTTCCTCTTCTCAATTACAAACTATAAACTAATCCTGAAATAATTTCTATAAGACTTTTATACGGTTTTGTTATAGCCTGAGCTGATACTGCTAAGAAAAGTCATAACTGAGTAGAAAGAAAGAAAGATGACAAATCCTTTGGTGACTGCAACAAGCATTGATCCTTAATCACTACAGTATTGTAATGATAAATGCACTCTAAATAAAACCTGCTTGAAAACAAGTGTGAAGAGAATTCAAAATACCTCTTGCCTTGGGGGAATACTGTTCACTTCTATTAAACCAAATGGAGATGAACTGAATAAGAACAGTACTGTTAAGCATTTGTGATAATAGCAGCCTTATATTAGTATAATTGTCTAGAACACTGATGGCTCTAAGCACTAATCAGTTGCTATTTCAGACTTTAAAATATCTTGAGTTTGGTTCTTGGACCATGAACATTTTCTAAGACTGATAAGCATAAGTGGTAGAGCACTCTTGAACTCTGTTCTACCATTGCTTGGAATCCATCTGCAAAAGAGAACTTCAGACAAGAACAAGGTTAACATGTTTGTGTCCTTTATATTGAAGCTACTAGCAGATGAACTGCTTAACTGAAGGAAAGCAGGGGAAGGAAGTTTTCCTGCTCTGGTATGTTCTACTGCTACTACAAGCTTGAGGAACTGCAAAAGGTGAAATTGAATTAACTTGAATTAACTTTAAACACGGCCCACTCTGGCCAGAGAGACTGTCCCTGTTTACACAAGAAAACGGTGAAGGCGCAGATGTGAGTTACTGGCAACCGGTCTGCTCCAGGCTACCTGTGCAGCCACTTCCAGGACTGGAATAAAGCACTGTATGGAGTGCACGCATGCACACACGCACACAGAGCATCTGCTGTCGTGCCATTAGATCTGTGCACGCTCCACGGCTGCGGTGTCATCATGCAGGGATGCATTTGCCTGGGTCCTTGCAGTTCAAAATCTCTCTCCTGGAAAATAAATCAAAGATTCTCTCTGGTAAGGCTGGATGCCTGGAAAAGGGACAGTACTTGAAATGGCAAAGCAGTAAAGCTCAAGTACTGAGTCGTTTCTATCCAATAGAAAATGCTATTACCTCTGGAGAGAGAACCCTAACCTGTTATTGCAGATGGCCCAGCTGATGGCTTGGTTGGGTTTAACAGTTCCTTTCAAAAGAAGAATAATTAAGATCCAGTGTTAGACTGTAAGTTACCTCTCCAAACAAAAGAATCTCGTTACTCTTTCAGGTCCACAAGCCTGGAAACTAATTGTTTTTAGTTAATCTTGCATAGTACAGAACCTATCTTACTGCCTGCAGGCTATAAAAGAAGCTTTGCCTAACTTACTAGTGAGACCAATAGGGAATATTAAGTCAAAATGCCAATTTTAATTTCTAAAGGGATAGTTTTGAGACATTTCTAACATCTTATTTCTTTGAGTATCAAAACAATCTCTTTTAAAATGCTAGTTGGAGCCTTTCTCTATAAAATACAGTACCAAAGCTGAAACTTTATCTCTACTAGTCTGGGGGACTAGGAAGGTAGCTGATTAATAATGCAGTCCATTGCTATTCTCTCCCCTACTTCACTGTAATTCTAACTCTGGTTACTTCTTTTGGGAATAACTTTTAAATATCATCCTGTGTCACTTGGAGAAGACTGTGCACTTCTGTGCACTGTGTAAAGATGAAGGAGGAAACATTTGTCTCTAAAAAGAACAACCTTTACAGCCTTTAGCAGGGTACTTGATTATATGTGCACTACATTCTGTGCTCTCTGCAACTCTATATATCTAAATACATTAAGATGTATGGAGAGCACAATTTGACAGTAATTTTCTCTTCTTTAACCTGATTGCCATTAGCTACAGACCTACAGTGAAAGCTGTAGCATGGCCATCTATTTCCTATTATGTACTGAAGCCACTGCTTTGAATATTGTAGCTGAAGTTGCAGTAATGCATAAACTGTTGCTGAACTGGGCAGTCAAAATAGCTTCCCCAGCAATGAAATAAACAGGGATCATCCCTCTTTCCCCAAAAGAGATGTCTGTGTGTTTGCAATATTGCAAACAATATTCCAACTGAACCATAAATGCAGAACATATGAGCTATTAATTCCCCAGTGTTAATTTCCCCAAGGGTCTTCAAAGGAAGAGCTAGTGAATACCTGCCATACACATTTAATGGTCCGTATCTGAGGGAAAGGGGTGGAGGACAAAAAAAGTGCTCGATCTCTCCCCCCAACATGTTTTCCTCCATCTTAAATTGCCTGTGCCGTGTCACGGCCACTGGACAGCATGTCTCTCACCATGCAGTTGCTACTCGTGACAGAAACCACATGGGGAACTTCTAAAAACAGTAATACCGGAGGCAGTAGCAGCCTAAGATAATTTTAATGTTCCACATTACAGCAACCCTCTGTTCCAGCAAAGTACAATGGACATAGGGAGTAAAGAAAGTCTCTTTACAGTGGATCTGTGTAGACTGAATTATGTGAAGGTGTAAGGGTCTTCACCTTGTGTTAAAATGAACATTTGTATATGGTGTGGAACCTGTCAAGGCAAAACCACAATGACAGATTTCAACTAACTTTGTATTTATTACTTTTGGGTTAAGCTGACATGGAATTGCCCTTTCTCAGTTTAGGTCTACAATGCTGCTGTTTAGGTTTCCTATCAGAATGTTAGCAACATCAAATCAAGTAAGAAATGATATTTAAAATAGCATTCATACTTTAAAAGCATCCGTAACACAGCAAATGCTTGTTTTAGCCATAGTATTAACAAGAAGTTTAAGTAAAATGTATGTTTTTAATACCAGATAGATCTGATCCACTTTAGCTGAGAGAGGATTCTGAAGTGTTTTGAAATGCTCTTCCAGAAAAACTTCCTTTTTAGTTATCTGTGTGTACCAATTTTTTACTCAAATCACTGCAGTGAGCAAAAGCGTTTCTGAATGAAGGCTGAAGCAGCTGAAGATGGCTGAGCCCAGAGCCTCCAGCCAGGGCCTGTGAAGGGAGCAGGCCCCTCTGCAGCTCAGGGGCTGCAGGAGGCTGAGGCGCTGCCAGGACAGGGGAGCTCCCTCCCGGGGGTATGGAACAGGGCGCCGGCATCCCTGGGCCCTTGCTCAGGCTTTGCACCAAGGGAGTAACTCGGGTCTGGGGAGAATCGGAGCGTTTTGTATGGGCAGCAGTGCTCGCAGGGCAGGATGGCTAACGGGAGCATCTTTAGCCCTGAAGCTACTAGAAGCCTTTGCAGCCACGGCCTGTGCATTACTCTGAGAATAAAGGCCGCCAGGGCGAGTTATTTCCCCGGGGCTTTTGCAGTCTGTCCCGGGCGCGGGCCAGGTTTCCCGGCAGGAGCCCCGCTGGCAGCGGGCACCCCCCGAAGGAGCCCGCGGGGAAGGCGCTGGCGGGAGGGGAGCGGGGCGGCGCCCGCGGCCGGGCCGTACCGTGACGCCGTACTTGAGCGCGATGCCCTGCAGCGTGTCGCCGGGCCCCAGGCGGTGCTCCACGTAGCGCTCGGCCAGCGGCGCCGCCACGCTCGCCGTGCTGCCGTACGAGCGGGCCTTGGTGTGGGCCAGCCGCTGCGACAGCTCGGCCTCCGACTCCGGCCCGCCCGGCGCCTCCTCCCGCAGCGACTCGGCCATGGTGCCGCCTCAGCGCGGCCGCGGGGCGCCGGACACGGCCCCGGGCATGGCCCCCTGCCCCCCCGCCGCGGCTGCTGCGGCCCCGGCAACGGCGCGGGCGCGGGCAGGCCCGCCGCGCATGCGCCCCGGCGGCGCGCGCGGGGTGGCGGCAGGGCGCACGCGCGGGGCCGGGCGGCGCTGAGGGCGGGAGGCGGGGTCGTTGTGCGCGTGCGCGGCGGGCGCTCTGGGCGCTCTTGTCACTTCAGCGGCCGTGTGAGCGGTTGGGCCGCGTGGCCGCCCGGCAGGCGCCGTCCCCTCCCGCGTGAGGGGAGCGGAGCGGAGCGGAGGCTGCGCCCGAGCGCGGCGCCCCCGGCAGCCGCTCGACACGGGGAGGGGCCGCCTGCCCCAGCGCTGCGGCTGCGCTCGGGGCCTGGCGCGCGGGGCTCGTGCGCAGGCGGGGAGCGCGGCCGGGCCGCCCCGGCGCGCGCTAGCGGGGCCAGTAGCGGCTCGGTCAGCACAGCAGCCGCGGCGGGGAGAGGTGTCTGGAGAGAGGCGGTGAGGGGCTGACAAACGTCTTGTTTTGAATCAGTCCCAGTGTCTTACAGCACGTGTGTGCTGTGTGCTCCAGACTGGTTCCGGTGAATACCTTTTTTTTTTTTTTTTTTTTTTTTTTTTAAATACTGAGGAAACCTCTGTATTGGCTCTTTTCTTGAAAGCTGAACTTACTACAAAAACTCTCTCCTGTGTATATATGAATACCAAAATTGTAAAAATCATATATGCAATTATATATCAGGATATCAATAAGCAGTATATATATCAGCACCCTTATGCTTTACAGTCTTTTACAAAAAGTCTGTAAAAATAACATTCTGTCTCAAAACTGAGAAGCAAAGTGCAGGAAGAGATTAACTGGTTCAGGGCACAGCCTCAGTATTGCGCAGTGCAGCTTGGTGTGTGTCCAGTTCATCATTTGAAAAATCAAGTGCATGGACTGAAATGGTACTTAGTTGAGGGGTTAAGATGGATTATTCTTAGTGCCTGGACTGTGGGGTCTCCCCAAGGCCTGCTGTGATGCAGAGATCAAGGCAGAGGTGGCAAAGGTTGCTGATATGGCTGCCTGTTTCCAGGTGTAAGCTGGGAAAACAAAAGCTGCTGCTGCGGATTTATGTAACTAGTGTGGTTAGGAAGGGCACATCAGCCCTCTGCTATCACAGCCCTGGGTTGTCTGAACAAAACAGCTCTTAGGAAGTATGTGGATAGACCAGGACAGTACAAATGATTGAACAAGTAAATAGCAAGATTTTTTTTTCCCTCCAACAGTTTTACAGCACAGCATGGAAGTCGGAGACTCCCCTTGGGGAGTCCCCTTGAGGCTCTCCCAGCCAGATAGAGCAAACAGCAAATCAGCTGCGGTGCCTCTGTGCTTTCCCTTCCTTGTGGAACTCCTGTGTGCTGTGAGCTGCGTCAGCAAGTTAGCTGTGACCCACCTAGCGAAAGCAGAGAAAACTGCAGGTCAGCCTTTATTCAAAATGCCTACCATGTATGTAGCGCCAAGTCGTAGCTCAAATTCAACCCCTCAAGGCTGATCAGTGGGAATTAGAAGCTTCTGGATGCCTGCCTGGAGCTGAAATTACTTAGACCAATTACTTCAGCTAAAGTGGCTTTTAGCAAGGAGGAACTACAGCTTGATAAAATAGAAAAGTTGTTTAACATTGCTGATACCATGAGTTGAATGTGTAATATCAATTAGTTTGAAAAAGTGCTTGACAGGTGCCCTGATATTAGTCAGTATCATTTCATCTAATGTTGCCTTAAACTGTACTTATATGCAAAGTATGTGCAATACACTGTAAATCAACTGTCACAACTGTGAGAACAGCATCATCATCATTCCTTATGTTAGCGTAAAGTTAACACATATATTTTAATGGTGAAAGCTTTATTTTAGAAGTAAACCTTTTCAAAGAGATGTATGAGTTACTTTTGCACAGCTGCAGGGTTGTCTTTCTGCATCAGCAGTTTGCAGATGCCCCAAATCTATGTTGTATCTAGGGGTAATCTTGAATTTGAGCTGCTTCAAGGATACTTGTTCTGACTAGCTCCTTGCCTTTTGTTTGTAGAAAGTGAATACACTAAAATCAAGAATGGCTTAGAAAGTAGAGTTCAAATGGGGTAACCTCAAAATGGGTGATCCATTTTTTTTTTTTTTGCATACAAGCATTTCTAATATGCATTCAAAATGATTTTCAGAGGAAACTAGAAGTATCTTGAAGCTTCCCTCTAAAAAAGAAAATTGCTTAGCAGTAAGAATGCGGTGTCTGTTCTATTATCTGCTCTATTGGAGAGTCTTTGTAGACTAATCTTTTGGTAGTTGAGGGAAATACCAGGTTGCCCGTGGTTTCTTAGTTTTATGGTTGCACGATAAAAGGCTCAGGACAGGGGGAAGGGAAGGTTATGAGTTATCCCTGTCAGGAGTTGGGTCTCACTTGCTTCACGCTGTCCTATTAAGTGAGGCCTGAGTTGGTGCGGCAGCCCCCATTCCCGCTGTTTACTGGTTGCCCTGTTTGAGTGCAGAGGGGAGTTAACCAGCTCATCTGGCACGCTGTGGAAAGAGACTGCACTAAAACCAGGAATGTTTAATGTAAGGATGTCGGACTCATTCGGTTAGAAAGACTCTGCCTCGTAGGTTTGGGATTCATACTCCCCACAGTAATGTTCTCCCTCCTGATATCTGTATGAGCAACTTGCTGATATCGGTGGCTGTTCTCTGGTGGACAGTGACTATATAGCAATCAAGGATCAGTTTGTTCAGTGCCTCACTGTGACGTTCTGTGCTCAGTAAGAGGCTTTCTAAGTATTATTGATTCCGTTTCTTTTCTCTTGCTATCCTCTTTTGTCCTTGTTTCCTTGCTGTTGCCACTGTGCTATCTTCCTCCACCGTAGCTTACAGCTCCAAGGAACTGTACTTGCCCAGACCTATTTCTTGCGTTAAAGTCATCAGTAATTCCCTTGGTAATGCTAGCAGTGAAATCACATCACTGTGGATTGGACTTGACACCCTAATCAGATTTATATGGGACAGAGGAGTTCACTCCTCTGAGTCATTGTTCTGTCTGCAGACATCACTGCATCTATTACTCATTTCACATTTGGGAGGTTATTGCTGTAATTGCAAGAGCTAGAAACATGCTTTTTAAATGAAAGATTTAATTTTGGAGACTTGAACTAAGTGTTGTGGAGTGTCTGGTATATCCCTGATCTGAGGAGTTCTTCAGAGGTGATTTTTTGAGGAAGGGGAAAGTCCTTTGTTTGTGGGAACATATTCAGAATTTAGAAGATAACTAGGTTTACATTCTTGAATAAAATCCTTGCATAGGTGTTGATTAATGATAGGAAAGGTGTGTGGGAACTAATGTTACGGTATTTTCTCATGCAAGCAGCAGTTACAAAAGTAAGTCTGACATGGAGTAAGGCTTTCAGTTTAGCTACTTTTGTCTTTCTTGTTTTCCAAAATCTGTTTTGAGGACAGGAGTTTGTTTCATAATGAATAGGAGTATGTTTCATAATGAAACTCTCTAAGTAACCAACAGTTCTTAAGTCTATCCAATTCTTTGAGTCCCAGTTAGCATTAAATACTTAACTGCCACTTTTATCTTCGTAAATCATTCACATCTAGGTCAGAGTTACACAGTGGTTTGATTTTGTTGTTGTAGTTACTGTTGTGTGGGTTGACCAACTCAAGGCAACAAACTTCTAAAATAGAGCTCAATATGGGCTGAGTCTAGTTAAGGTAGTACATATAATTTAATGACCAGATAAGCAGAGAAGAGAATGCCTTTAAGCTAAGTGTTCATCCTGTTAATTATAAAGATATTCCTAAAGGTGTTCATCAGCCACCTTTTTAAGTAAAGAAGCCCTGGACTGAATTTGCCTAGTAGAGGGTTAAACGAAAGAAACAATGAGCATCTCTGAATTTTGTTATTTATAATGCAAGCCAGGGACACTAGAACCTACAATATTTGTAGCAATATTGGACAGGATTGTTTCAATTTTGGGAAAAAAACTCCCATTTTTTCCTCATACCACATGAGTGTGGGAAAATTCACCCATTATGAGGGGAAAATAGATTAAAACAAGGCTGTTCCTTGGTAACTTATCAAGCTAGTGTATTCACCTCAATTCATATTGCAACCCCTCATAAAAGCTGATCGGATGTAGGACAGAGATCAAAGAGGCAAATCCGGCCTTTTATGAATAATAGCCCTGGGTTCTGGAATTAATTGCAGGAAGGAGAGGGGGAGAGTCCTGCATGAATTTCAAAAGGAAAATACATTTGTCTGAGCTGATGCACATTACTTAAGCCATGCACATATTTCTCATCAAAATAAGCCCATTATGTAGCAGTAACAGCTGTGAGCCTTTATTAATATTTAACACTCTTAGCAGGGGTTACTATGGGTTTCCATAATAAGGTTACAGGAGAGGGTTGCAATATCATGTGCTATGAGTTGATATTCTCAGAGCATTTTTTCTTTATTGTGTGAAGCACTGATAAAGTTTTATTTATTCTTTTTCCTGACCATCTGTAGAGGCTGAATGTCCTTCTAAACTGCATTCTAGGTCCATGAATATGCATGGAAGGACTTTGTACCATCCCCTCCAGCTTTTCTTCTATATCACCTTCTGTTTAGTACTGTGAAGGCTGCAAGTTGCATGCTGGTTTAAGTAGTCTGGCTTGCAAGAGGAAGGAAGTGGTTGGAGACCTTCTGTGTGGCAAGGCTAGATTTGTGCTATTACAGATGCATTTGTTTTCTTCACACTGCTATTCCTGGTGTGAAGTGTTGGAGAATGGTGATGCCACAGGAGAAGGGGATTCAGCCCCTTTATCCTACCATCCGTTTGATTCTGTTTTCTACCTGTGCATGCTGAAAGGGCAGCTAGCCCTTGGGCAATTTATATTTGTGTCTGTTGCAAAGAGATGGGCTGAACAAAGTAGAATCACCACTTTTTGTCTGTCTGCACTGGACACTATCCATGGGCCGAGTTAGACCTTGGGTACCCAGCCTGACCCAGTGCTGGGGACTAGGCAAGCAGGAAGTTAGTTGCCACTGACACTGCTTTAGATGAGGGAGTGAGAAAGTATCCAGCAGCTCCTCAGGGCCAGCCTCTCGAATCAATGCTTAATATTTTTGCTCATGTGTTGTGTGTGTGTTTTTTTGTTGTTGTTGTTTGTTTTAGAGTTTTTATTGTTTGTCAGCTTTTCCTATAAGTTATAAACTCCCTGGAAATCAAACTGTTTATGGCTTTGTCTGGTTAATAAGTTGTCAGGCAATGAAGTCAACCGTGCAGGAGGCAGAAACATGTGGAGCAGCAGCATAAGTTCATTAGCTGCATAAACTACATAAACTGCTATTTTACACTAAGAAGCACTTGTTAAGAAGGCACCCTGGGATGCTGTTTGCTGTCCCTCAATGACATTGGGATTAGATGTACTTAGTTTATCACTAAAAAGTCAGGATATAGCTTTCCTTTTATTCATGCTTGGCTGATTTTTCTGTGTATCATCAAATTACGTATAGCAGTGGGATACACATTAACTAATCTCTTGATACATCAACAACATGTGCCCTTTTCCAGTGTTTCATCAGAGTATTAGTGACAGGATATACATTAACAGCATATCTTTTATCTTCCAAGGTGACTTGCTTATAAATGTGCAGCTAGTGTTGCCTTGAGTCTGGTGTTATCAATGTAAATGTCACACAATTTCAAAATTTTGATAACACTTAATACTTGCTTTGAAAAGGGACAGCACAAAGTGTCAGAAACATGGAAGTAGAAAAGTACATGTGAAAGACAACTTTTTATGTGGTTTCTTAATATTCATCTGTTTGTCATCAGATCCTGTGGCATCATCTCTGATTTTTAGACACCAGTGTGAAATTAATGTCTTGATTCCAGCATGTCACATTAGAATATCAGTCACTGTAGAGTACTTTAATGTTTAAATGTGTTTTTAATATAGTTTGGGCACATTTCTATTCACGCAACCTCACCTGTTCATGCAGCTGCTCCCTTCCATGTGCTTCCCTCTGTTCATATGCATTTAACTCCCAAGTAACTCCTTTATCTGCAGGATATTCACTCTTCACTCACTTTGCCATCACCACTGAGTCTTTCAGTTATTTAAGTGCTGCATTAACAGTAATGTGTTTTTCCCCTGCTGAATTTTAAAAGGTACCAGAATTCAAATTTCATTGAAAATAATCCCTGCTTTAGACTCTTTTAATTAAAAAGACCAATGAATACAGTGGTTATGGCTGTAGTATGATAGTTAATGGTACATCCACTGATGTGCAAACCCAGTAATAAGCATAAGGAAGACAGCCCTGTCATGAGGGAGAGCTGTACAGAGCAGCCAGAAGGAAGGTAATAAGGAAGTGGCTTTCCTTCTTCATCCCATTAGTTCCCTGAGTGACTTTTTTAATCTAAACATCTTTAGTTGTAGCATATTTCACTGTAAGCAGGTGATTCACCCCACAGGAAATGGTTTGTGCATAGAGAAATAAAATAATTTTCCATATTCATTTGTCAGAGTAGGGACTTTAAAGTGTTATTATGCATGTCACTTGCCAAAGTAGTTCCAGTCACAGCTCTGTTCAGAGCCAAAGGGAACTTCCTTAATTAAATGAAGCACCACAAAGGAGTTACTGTTTTACTTATATATGATGTCATTAAAATTACGTTTTAGTCTTTTTTTTTAATGATAGTTTTGTGTAACCTATTATAAAAGGTCAAGGATAATTTATGTATTTTATTTACATTAAAATTTAAGTTCCAGAAGACTTAACAAAAATCAAATTGCCTTTTTAATCTTTCTGTCAATTTTTAGTGCTCAGTACAATAGTAATCAGGGGCTGATTTCAAAGTCTGTCTTCTGTGGACGTGTCTAACAGACTTCCAAAGAAGCCATTCACAAATTCTCCAAAAATGTGAATGAGGTTAGCAGATATCCAGAAATCTAGATGATAATACCAGGCTTTTTTTTTTTTTTTTAATCTACATGTGCTGCGTATTAAAATATGCTTGTTCTCTCTGTGTGTGCACACACACTGATCTCATTTTTCTAAATTGCCTCTCCTCACACTTCATTCCTTTTTATTTAATTTCTCTATCTCTTCCTTCATCAAGTTGGATATGGCTTTAGTTCAGATTTATCTTATGAGGGTGAAGGGAATTAGGTTTTTTTTGTGGAGACTTTGTTTTAGCTTTTCCAGGGTATTTGGAAAAATACTCCATGTTTCCACACTTCATTGTAGACCAATTGTTTAAAAGGATATACAATCCTAAGAGCATGTTTTTTCACTTTTCTGACAAGGGATGTCCTAAAGAGAATATCCTTGTGTCCTCATGTTTCATTACCCAGAGAAAGACGGAGCTTTCCTTCTTTCCTGCATTGTTCAAGCATCAATGTGGTTTGTGAAACCAGATACAATGACTTTATATACTTATTTCTATTTAGAATTGTTTCTTTTTGCTCCAAGGATTTCAGCTGCAGAGGAGGAGTCCCTCAGGACTGATTGCTTCAAGTGTCTGAGCTCTTCCTGCTTTGCTCTCTCTCTGAATCTCTATAGGGGCTCTACCTCGTGGAGGGTAATACCTTATGGTTTGTTTCCTGTAGAAAGCAGTTCTTAAATGGACTCTCAGCAGTTTGCAGAAGCAGAAACACATGCAGGATGAGGCCCATAGCGCATGTAAGCAATAGAAGACACTCAAAGTGAAGCAAAGATAGGAGGCATTTCTGCCTATGCAGCCCATTGAGGAGGCTCAATAATTTTTCCTCGACCAGTTTGCACTGATATTTTCCTTGTGTGTCTTTGAGTTCCGACTGTGCCACTGTTGTGTTTAGCAAGAGCTGTAAGACAGAAAGAAAGTGGCCACCCCTGCAGTTACTTCCGAGCCTCTCTGGGGACTCTAGAGCTATTCAGCCTGTTTGCCTTTCCTGTGTGCTGCTCAGCCCTCACTCTCTGACTCTCTGAGTGCAATGACCACCTAGTTCTTGCTTTCTCTTCACAGGTAGCTAGTCTTCATAATTGTTGTGCTTGCACATACCCAAATATACTGCTTATATGAGCTCATGAAGACTGATGAGAACCTCTGTGAGATATCACTGTCAAATAAAGTCAATGAAATAATCTTAAGTACCTTTGGTAGGGGCTGTGATGCCATTCTTTATGAAACCTTCCTATAGTGATTACTGCTTTCTGTGTAGTTTAGCTGCAGTATTGTGGCAGAAGATGGTGAAATCTGAATTGAAATAAGGATTGATTTGCTTGCTGCTAACATCCAACAATCTTTTCCCCTCTTTAATTTCAAATCTGGTGGTAGAGCATTGTTTACACTATCATCTTGGCTCCTTAAAAAGATGATTTGAAAAGAAATGGGGGATGCAAACATAATAAAATATGGGTGCTGACTCCTAAAAGCCACAGCAGATAAGATGTGACATTTTTCTTCCATTTCCTGGCTGAAAACCTCAAATACTTTTGGTTTATGTTTCCAAGGTCAGTCCAGCCTCCATTTGTTACTGTGTAGAGTATCTGTGTATGATATTAACTAGACATGGCAGCTCTTTTCTAAAATAGACTGTTCCAATCTGCCACTTTATTCTTTGGCACCAGGGATTTGTGTTTTCCTGAGATGAACTCCACTGCTGGCTGTGAACCCATTGGAAGGGAAGAATTACAGACCAAACTGCTACAATCAGCTAATTCACCTGATTAGAGCTGTGGGTGAGACCTAGTTCCTACTCCAAGTGTCCTATCATTCTCAGCAGCTGAATGGGTATTTCCAAAATAGTGAGTCAATAAGAGGAATTGACTGGAAGAGCCCAAATAAACTTTAGGCAAACATCTGTTGTGCTGTTAGCCATACAGAGTGTGTGTAACTTGCTTCTCATCTTCCTTTCTGTTAAGCAGTTCTTTCAGGCTGCTCTGAATTAATTTCCTAACTCCATGTTACACAAAGAGGTTAGTGGACTTGGAAGAAGTGTCCTTTATTTCTTGGAATTAATCTTCTCTTTCCTAGGGAGCATCCCTGATAGGTTTGTTTCATTAGGAAATAATCATGGAATTGATTAGAATTTACTATCAAGCTATGTATTTTGGTGTTATTCAATTTCTTGCTTTGAGAAGAGCATACCCCATAAAAAAGGAAAGAGCAGATTAAGAAGACAGAGGAGGGAGTACAGGAAATCTTCAGAAAAGCAAAATTATCACGACCTGTCTTGACTTAGGCATGTATAAAAGCACGGAACTTGCCTCCGCGGTTTTCTAGCTGGGAACAAAAACTTGGCTTTATACCCTTGCCAGGATTAGAATCAAAGGAGTCTGCTGGAGCCGCATGTCTTGCAAAGCTCTGTTGACTTAATGTACCAGAGAAAAAAATAGCTGCTACCATGAGTTGGTCCTGAGGTATTGGACTGAGACTGCAGGATGGATTTTGAGACCTTTTTGTTACCTCTGTATTCTTCCTCTGCATGACGTGAGGTGATCTCTGCAAAGAGATCCTAAGAAATGGGTTTTTTGTTTGTTTCTTTGTTTTTTAAAAAACCTCAACCCATTTCCATGTATTTAACTATATAGATCTGTTTGGGCAGGTTGTTGGTTGCCAGTATTTAATCTGTGAGTTGAAAACCAGGCCGTACGGAAGATTTCTTAGCTGTTGTAAGGGACCCAGTTGCCATCCACTTTCATTAATTACTGAATCAATTATGTCTGTCATAAGAAAGAGATTAATCTTCCTTCATTGAAAGTAAGATTTCATGCAGTCAGTATATTTCTGCTTATTCATATGACCGATTAGTGTGAAAAAATCAACTTTGAGTGCAGAATAGTGAAGAAAAAGAAACTTTTTAGGTAGAGTATGGGTTTTGTTTTGTTTTTTAATCAGCAAAATAAACCTGCTTGAAGGGAAAGGCTTTGTGAACTGTACTTTGATGCCTAAATATGTAAAGATTTTTCAGCTCGTACTGTGTGCTACTGAAGTAACATCAATAGAAGTGTTTAATCGTCCAGTGAATTAGGATCATTATTTTGATAGAGTCATAACAGCAGAGAAAAATAATGGTAAATCCCTGAGATTGGATTAGGCAGTGACCTTTTCAATTCATAATGTTTGTTGCTGTTAGAGTTGCTTCAAAACATCAATCAGGAATCACATTCTCTATTGGACCTTGTGGAAATACTTTAAATGCTTCTGTCAGAAAAAACAGAATGCTAATTTTTAGTTATTGTTTTTTGAATTATTTTCATATTCCACACTATAAACACATAGGATGTTCTTCAGTGTCTCAGTAAGGGCTCAGGAAAACAGCAATTTTCAGCTTTTGTAAACTTGTTGTTTTTCCCCTTTTAGGTTTTAAAAGGATTTTGGCCAATGTTTGTTGACGAAATGTTTTGATTTGTTATTTATATTGAAAGGGAAGTAAAGAAACACAGTTCTTGTGGGTAGACCCTTTCCCCCCAGCATAGATGCAGCTGAGTTCTAGCTCCATGCCTGGGACAGGGCTACTAGTTGGCCCAATGGGATTTCTGTGGGAAAGGCATCCAACACCGGAGAAGGGTTCATGTGTAGGGCAGTGGACTAGCTCTAGGTGATGAATCCTCCTTGCTCTGCTGCAGGGCACTCGGGTCTGGGTTGATCCCATCAAAGTTCAGTTGCTTTATGAGGCTGCTTAGGCCTGAGGTCACTGCACTTGCTGGAGGAAGCAGAATGTGTGAGTGTAGATGCAGCCAGACTTCTGCGTTAGGTTTGATGGAGCCAGACATGTGCCTGCTGTTTTGAACTGAAAGATAGAAAGAATGAAACTGAGTTTATTATCTCTCTGGAACAGGAACAATACTTTTAAGTATGTATTTGTGCCCTCTATGGTACACCGAGGCCTTCCATTCAGCTGAGGATGCTAGGAGCTATAAAACGTAAAGAGCTGCTACAAATGCACATGCAAGCATTAGAGCTAGTTCTGTAGCTTTTAATTGACCCAAGTGATTATCTGAGCTACAATGTGAGCACTACCTGGGCTGCTCCATCACAGGGCTTAGACTCATCTTCTTAAAAGCTTCTTTATGAATCATAACTCTTTCTGTCCTTGAATAATTTAAAACCTAACAGCATTGCAAATCTTAACTGTCCAAGCCTCTTAATGATGTTTTTTTTTTTTTTGACGCACATCTGAGGAAGTAAGTATCATTACTCATGCTCATTTGAGCTATATCCTGAGGTCCATTTTCTAAAATTGTATAGCTCTATATTTTCATTGCCAGCTCCTCACCTGCCTGTGAAGGACATATTCTGTGTTGAACATTAAATCTTGCAAGCACATAAAGTAGAATGTTGCATGTTTAGGACTTGTATTTCAAAGGTAAGGCTTACAGAAATTAAAGACTAAGATGCTCATTGAACTTTGTTTTTCTAGAAATGTTTACACTATGATGTATTTCTTTGCAATGGACAACTTGACACCACACTAGTCATTTATTCACTTCTCTGACTAGAATCACTGGTCTGGAATTGTCCAAACAAATGTGTTTGCCTGCTGATAAGATTTTCCTTGCAAGGATTTCTGCTTGTCATCTGTTGTCAACATCTCACACTGTGTACCAAATCTACTTTCAATTTCGTTGAAAGTCCATAAAAGTTCATTTTAAAATGCTAGCCATTACGTTAATATATTCATGTTGGTGCTTTTATTCTCTCAGACTGTCCTTAAGTTTCTTTCTAGACTCAAACTTTAAGCAGAGTAAAAGCATTTCCTAATAGAAAGCTCCTTTCATCTTTTCTGCATGTGCTTTTGTTTTGTATGGTTACATCTGGTTTGGGGATGAGGTTGCTGTTATTTCAGTTGTGTCATTATATAGAGCTCAGTCATTTCTTATAGCTAGGGGTTACTGTTTATACTGAATTTCAGGGAGACTTTATGCCAATCTATTGCTGTAAACAGTATCAATTTCTACCTCTTTCTATTTTGTCTTCTAACAAGCATGTGAATGATTATTTGTCTTTGCTGTAAATTACCACAGCCAAAACTCTTTCAAGACAGTTTAAAAATAAATGGAATTAAAATTAAAATCATGTATGTTCTCCAGATTTGAAGGTGTGAATGTGATAATGTTGAGACAACAAAAGTCATTCTTGATTTTGTCAGCGTAGCTGGAGTTGGAATCCAATCCTGATCCTGGAACATTGAAGATTTTTCTTGAGTTCCCCGGATGCTCGATGACCATTTAAATTGTCTGTCACAAGTGCCATGAGAGTGGCACCTTTGAGAGCCTCAGACAGAGGATCTATTAGCACCAGCAGCATTAGCACCATAATACACAGTGCTCAATAGATGTCAAAGGAAACCTGATGCTGGAGAAGAGAAATGTGGTGTGTCCAGGTCAGAATGTCTCTGAGAGTCCCTGTCCTCGTTCCGCAGGCCCTGCGCTGGCTCCGCGAGCGCCCTGACTCAGCACTGCCTCCTCGGCCCTGCTTTCCGGGCAAACTGTACGTGCCACAGCTGGAGACATCAGCTCTGATGTGCCTTTGATTACAAGGTAAGCACTTGCTTGTTGCAAAATCATCTTGGAGAATTAAAAAGCATTTTCTGGTTTACTGTGATTCCTATAAATTAATCTTTAAATGCAAGAGTCTTGGCCAATATTATCTTGGGGGGAAAAAATAACAAGCAGCAACATCCTTTGTGAAGGGAATACAAACTTATTACAACTGGACTGGTTGCTCTGAAAACTAAGTTTGATTTCTTAGTCATCTTAGCAATAATACCTGTAAGTTGTTCTACCTTGTTAGGGACAAGAAAATGCCTTCTCGCCCAAGAGGTCGTTCTGTTAGTCCTGTTTTCATCCACATCTAGACAGGTTTTACCTCTGTAACTCCCGTTCAAGAGAAAGCAATGTGGAAAAACAGTATGTCCGTACTCTTCTTGTGATTAAATGAGTCCTCAGCTATTTCAGCTGTCCTTGGGAATTTCTGCTGGACCATTTGGCCCTAACAAGATGTACAGCTATATACACCAAAGACACATAGATGTTCAGCTTTTGCCGAACTTGCCTTGCTTTTTGTTCTGGCAGAAAAAGTAAACTCCAAACAGCAGTGGGATAGAGAGTGAAGCCCAGATGCTGGGGAACATCACTAAATCATGCTCAGATTTAAAATCGGCAGCTCTGTGGGAGCCAGAGCTTTTTAGCTAAAGATTTGGCTGTATATGCAGAGGAGATTTTTTTTTTTTTTCCTTATTGTACTATCTGCATTAAGGAAAAAGAGCAATTCAAAACATGAGCCTTAAAGCCAAACTATAAAGTCTTGGAAGCAACTGATCTGTGGTGTTATCTCTTAGGGTAAATGCAGTTCCTTTCAATAGTGGATCCCTTTAATACTTACTATATACTTTCTGTGAGTTACTTGTTCTATTCTCTTTTAAAAAAAAAAAAAAAAAAAAAACCCTGTTATCACTCTCTGTTTTCTTAGCCCTAGCAGAACTTTCTCCGTTGGAATTGGAATTTCCTTTACTACATATTTTGAAACTGTCATTGCTACAAATAGCTACAGGGTCTTTGTCATTTTCTGGTTTTGATTTGAATTCTACGTTTCTTGAATGGTCATTTGTATAGAGCTTCCCTGAGTACCAAATCAAAAAAATATTTCAAGCTGTGTCATCATTTTTGAACCCTCTATACTAAAGGGATTTCCAGCAATTGATCATTGAATTCCTGAAGGTTAATAGCCTACATTTACTTGTGATAAGTCTTAATTCTCCTACTGAGAGGAGAGCGAGCAAATCCTGATCCCTCCCTTCTCTGATCATTGACACAATAGAGGGAACATGCAGGGAGCTTTCTTTTCCAAGGATGCTCTCTACTTTATTTTCCTTCTTACCCTGATGCTGACGGGGCTTTCTGGATGTAAGAATCAGATCACCGTCTGATCTGATGCTGGTAGTGAATCTCAGGTCCTTTAGGGATGAGAGTAAAGGCACAGGGAAGATCTTTAGCCCCTTTGGGGCAGTGGTCAGGCTAGTGGTCAGAGCCTGGCCCTGCTTCAGCTTCCCCAGGCTCAGTGGCTTTGCTGTTTCGACTGCTTCAGTTTCTGATGATTACCACCTGTTTGAAGCCTCTCAGTGGCTTGCAGGGAATGAGGTAAATGTTCAGACTGTGGGAAAACAGAGAAAGAAAAACAGACCATTAATGAAAAGCAACATAGTCTGAGTAATAACCTGCTTAAAAGCACTGTTGCCGTGACAGAGCTGCCCCTGGATGCTCCAGCGTGAGTCACGCTCCTCCTGCTCCCGCTCTGCATCGTGCCAAGGGTGACGCTGCTCTTTGCTGCTGCCCACACAGCGAGTAAAGACTTCGTGACTCACAGCAGAGATTTGGGGAGAGAGGTATTAGTGTAGCCCCAGTGAGCTGCCCTGGAAAACAGGCAGGGGACTAGCAGGCAAATCCTGATTGATGGAGGAATGATCAGACACTGCAGGGAGCCAGCAGGTGACTTCCCTTCTTAGCATTTCCTCCCATGAATGGGAGAAAAGTACTGACTGTATCTGTGCCTCAAGGTTGCTAACAGTACTCAGTGTTTAATTACTTTGAAATTTTGGGGCCAAATCTGTTTGACGTAGGATTTATTAATGATTTAAAGAAAGCATGCAGATTGAAATATTACCTGCAACCAGTCAAAGGAGGAGTGCAGTTGATAGTCAGAACTGAAGTGGGTGTTTTAAAATGTTTTAAAATTTTCTAAATGTAAAAATCCTTATCAGAAGGGATGTTCTGAGGATCGCTAACCAAACAGATTTAGGCATCCATTAATGTGTCAGTTCAGAGAACCATGTGAAGAAATGTCCCTCCCAAAGTATTTCTTAGTTTTTGCTCTTTATTTATTCTACTGCTTTGCAAAAAGTCTAAAAGAGTTTACAGTGAGGGCCAAACACTCAGCCCAAACACCATCCTGCCTCCTCTTCCTCTTAGTTGTCCATGAGTACCTTGTTTGTCATCCTGCTGTTTCTTGGTTGCTTGAGGCAGACCTGCTGTGCTCTGTCCCTGGGAAAGCAGCAGCCAGTGCTCATCTCCCTCATGCCGTGGTGGGAGTGCCCAGAGCTGTGCCATGCAGGGAACCTCCCAAATGCCAACCTTTGCTTCAGAGCTCTTGTTCTTGCCACCTGCAAAATTTACTGAACTAACTTCAGCATTTGCCTTTGCAATATATGGCTGTTAATTACTAGTGAGTGACTGTGCAATATATGTGCCTCCCCTGTTAAAACCCAGTGAATCAATCACCATTTGGTGACAGCGAACAGGAAAGGATGGGCAGTAGTTTGCCTCTTGTTTCGACTTTCCCTAGTGGTTTAGACACTCTGCTCCTGGTCAGTGCAGCAGGTGAGAGAGGGTTTCCATGAGAGATTTTGCCCAGTGTTTATTCTAAAGGGCACTTAAGGGTGGATGCATTCAGATTGGGCATAGTTCCAGTAAAATCAGTTAAAATGTGCTTACTAACTTGAATTAGGTTAAAGGGGTTGTCTGGAGCCCACATTCCTCAGACCTGGGATGTGCCTCTGTAATATCTGAACTTTTTCTGAGATAAATTTATCTCTTATTTTGGATGAGTTTGGTTCAGAGGAAGAGGTGAGATGGGTCATCCAGGGGGTTGATTAGCTTGGCCCTAATTTACACATCAAGTGATTCAGCCTGCTGAGAGCCCCTTTGTTAAGCTCCAGGGGAGTGAATGGTTGCACTCCGTGTGAACACTGGAAGAGGACCCAGAACACTGGTGCCAAACTCTGAACTGTCTGTGAAAGCTCCTCTTGTGTGCCCGAGTGACGAGTCCTGCCCCTGTGGCCAGGGCCAACTTAATCACCAGCTTTGAGCTGATGTGTCCCCCACGCTGGCCTGGCAGAGACCTCAGGCTTCTCACTTTCTCTGTAGCAGGTGGATTTTACTTTCACACTGCAGAAATACCTCCATCTATTCTACCCAATTCATTGCTGCTATTATGTCACTTATTCTCTGATACATAGCTTAGCTGTTCCAGGTTTTTTTTTGTTGTTGCAAAGCATTTAAGTATTTGATCTAACTAAATTATAGGCTGGATACAATGTATTGTGCATGCCATTTAAGAATATGGGATACACAAGAGGCCCGACTGGGTGATCCCATCAGTTCCTGTGATGAGAAACAGGCCCCAAAGGAATCAGTGTTACAAAGCAATAAGCAGTTTCAAAACAGCAAGGCCTTAGAGTAACTCACGGGCAAAGCAGCCACATGTACCATCAGGGTGATTAAGTGCACGCATGCTCTTTGCCGTAGAGCATCTGACACTGATATAATTAGTGTATAATTGGGCATTGCGGTGACTGCATGCACCAGTGGAATAAAAATAAGACTTTTTACAAGTCCTTTTTACAAGTTTGCTTATGTCTTCTGCAGCACCTAGAGCTGCTCTTTGGAGTTTCTTACTGTGATTCGTTCCGTCTCCAGTCTAGAACACAGCCCTGTAACTCCTCCAGAATAACAGCAGGTTTTTCGGCTGGTGTTCCTGGGGGCTGTTTTCTTGTGGTCCTGGCCATGCACAGATTTGTGTCCCAGCTGGCTTCAGGGCATACAGGAGCCTCACATTTCTCCTCTGAAAGAGAATACTTTCCATTGTACAGATATTAAAGCTAACTTCTGACTTGCTCATTTAACTATGGATTCAGACTGAGTGCCCCTGAAGAGTGACAGGAAATTGTATTTTTAACGTATGTTTTCTATTTTTGACTCTCTGAGGATTGGAAATAACACAAAGATATATATGTAACTATCCTTTTTTAGTGAAAAATGTGCCACAAATAGAAGCCAATGCACTTTTATTTAAATAGCATCATTTATCTCCCTTTAAAGCTGAAGTTGCTTTCTCGTCGTAGAAATGATCCTTCAGAATACTGGAAAGGCCTGAAGCTTCTGGCAGGCAGCAAAACTGCTGCTGTCCCTGCTGCTGAGCTCCTGTGTGCGGCTGCGCCTGGCCATGAGGCTCTGAGATGGTGCTCTGTGTGGAAACATGCTAAGGGGAGCAGATTAAATGCGAGGTAACTAAGTCTAGCATCATAAAAGGTGTTCTTGACCTTATTCCAACCCTGAAGACTGCATTTAAGGACATACCACAGTAGTTAGCTGGCTCAAGTAGAGCCTGTGAACTGGGGGGAGAGCTTGCACTAGGACTTTATCAGCACATAGCAGTCTGTTATGAGCTCCAGAATTTGAAGGCGATATATTTAAGGGGTTATCCTGATTTTCTGGTAGGCTGGACACATTCAGTGAGTTTTTTTTTTCTTCCCAAAAACAGCCTAAAAGCATGCAGAAAAAATCACAATGGGATAGAGTGACTGTGCCGCCTAGTGGGCAAAGGTGGCTGCTGGGGGCTGCGTGGGCTGGGCTCCATAGCAGCTCCTGATGTCTGTTCTATTCTGTTTTCTGTATCCCTTAACACAGAACTGAGAGATTTGTTAGTAGGAAAACACATTCAACTTCTAAGCAATCTAATTAATTTGGATATTGAACACCAGCATGTTCCGTATGTCCCCAGTGCTGGGGTATAAGCCAACCTTCGTATGCATGAGAGAGAGAATTAATGTAAGATTCTGAAGCTTGGGTAGTTCTCACAGACAGTGTTCACCAGCATGGGTTGACCAAGAGTCCAGGCAGTGTTTAGCAGTGACCTGCAGCTGTGGTGACAGATGGGAAACAATGAACAATTTGTGATATGAGATGTTGCTCACATATTCTGTTGTTCAATATATCAATTCAGTCATTATCATTCTGTTATCAGAGAGCAAAACAGTGCATGCAGTTTCTCTAGCTGAATGTGTTGTTTTTCCCTCCCTTGCTTACTGAACATGTCCACCTAATGTCAGACTCAATAAAGTCAGGCAGCTGGCTATAAGGAGCAGACCGTCATTAGAGAGGCCCCTTGTGCTTCTTTTGTTTGTGCTCATCTGCTCTACTGGAATGGACAAGAGAAGCATGAATATTTAAAACTTTACTGAGGCTGGGAACCCTCTGAGGACAATTATGCGGTTTATTTTTCCCCTCCTCCTCTTCCTCGAATACCAAACCTCAACGGCCACTGACCGTATTCCCTTGCTTGATCTATATCAAGAGTTCATCTAAATTTGAATCAAGGTTAGAATGACAGAGCTTTCCTGGTTATTATGTTTGGTTTGTAAAAGCTGACACTAATAAAATGGAGCCCATGTTCGTTCAGGAGCTGCGTGTTTTAGTGATTGCTGTCCCACGTTCCCTCAGCCCCAGCAGAACGCTGCGTGGGTCGTGTATGGCCTTCCTCCCCAGCAGCGAGCACTCTCCCAGACGGCGTTTTGGTGCCAGCCTTCTGCAGGCTTGGCAGCACTTTGATACTGGACACAGAATGCAGAGCCTCCGCCTGTGCCAAGAGACCCATGCAAAGAAACAAATCAGAGATGCTTCAGTATAGCAGAAGATTTAGTCAACCTGCACCTCTGTTTCTTCGAACTGCCTGTCTTGTATATCAGCCTAAATTGAGAACATCTGACTTCTAGATAGATATGTCAGAAGAACAATATCAATGGACCTCTTGCATAGTCGAAGCGGGAGTTGAGGGGCCAGCAGTAAATTCAGCTTGCTGCAGTGAGGCTGTCACTCCAGATCAAGTCACTGGCTCTGCATCCCCTGTAGGAAATGGAGCTCCTGGTGCGTGTGCTGCCCTCACTCAGGCGAGGAGCAGGAGGGGTTGGATTAGCAAAGAAATGAAGATGCTTCCTCAGAAACTATAGAAATACCATCAATCCTCTTTTTGTAAATTAGCCATTTTTTCAGCTGTTTGTATGCAAAATGTTCATTCTGAAAAGAACCAGGAACAAGAGAAGAGTCTTAATTCCTAAAATTAGGAATTAATTAGAGCAGTTGTTCATAGCAGAATTCCAGGTGACCTCAACACAACCCATGTAGCAAAGGAAACGCAGGACCAAAACCAGATTTTGATGAGCACTTTTCCTTTGTTTGAGAAAGTTGGGAAGTGTGTAGAAATAATATCCTAGTTTGGGGATAGGAAGTGGAGTACGTGACCTTAGGAGCTTTTCAGCAGCTGGATGCTCTCTCGCGTTAGAGCTGGGAGCTCTGCTCCATAGTTCCCATAACCACTCCCTCTAATGCTGGGCCCTGCAA
Source organism: Tinamus guttatus (assembly GCF_059628265.1). NCBI lineage: Eukaryota > Metazoa > Chordata > Aves > Tinamiformes > Tinamidae > Tinamus > Tinamus guttatus. The sequence goes on from NW_028288538.1 coordinate 11,615,866, forward strand.
ATCCCAGCTGAACCGCGTACTGGGACATGGAGATACATATCCTCTCTCATGGTGAAATACTTCCTCATTTTCTTGAAGTCTCTCATCAATTTGTTGGCAAGCAAGAGGAAAAGCAGAGGGATACTGCGAGATTTCAGAGTGAGTCAAAGTACTGACAAAAATAAAGGCAATCTTTAAACGGACAGGAAAGATGTTCTCTTTCCTTGTGCCTTTTGTTTAGCCAGCAAGCAGGAGGGAATGTGAATATTCCAGGGAAAGAAGGGTTGGAGGCAAAAAGCCTTCTTGAAAAGCCTCGAGTATAGAAGTTGGAGCTGAAGGCCGGCATTTACAGTCTGTTGCTCTTTCCATACCAGGATGAGACGTACAATCCTTCATTGCTCCTCTGGTAGCTGGGAGCTGATCTGAGAACAACCAGAAATACAACTGGCCTTATTGCAAGACAGGTTTATTGAGGATGGAGGAGGAATACCCAGTGCAAACAGGAAGCCTGATGTGTCTCCGTGAGTGACAGCATGTTGAGTGCATTTAGGTTTCCTTCCAGGGACGCTGGAAATGACTTTGTTGATTGCTTCCGATTCTGCCTGGCAATTGCTCTGGTGGCCACACAGACTAAACGAGCTGAGGATAATGTGTGACCTCTCTTCTTAGGCTGGCAGATCTAGTTAACAGCCTGGGGTCCCTGCGGGAGGGAAGAACTTCTGCTGATTTCTTGCTACCTGCAATTTTCTGTTTGCAGAAATTTTCATCCATAACAGTTGTAGAATATTTGGGAATGTCTTTTCAAATGAAAAAGCGTTTGTCAGTTAGCACATGCTGTGGTGTGCAAGCACTTGTTTTAACAGCCCAGGCATTTTCACATGTGGCTCCTAGTTGCTTGATATCCTTTGTCTACCTGTTCCCAAAATTGTTCATATTTTGGGTAGCTTCCCTGGACTTGCAGAGGGCGTGTTACTGTGAGGATGTTTTTGGTGTTTCTCTCTCTCTCTCTCTCTCTCTCTCTCCATACTGAAGGAATCAGTATATGTTTTTAGTGTCAGAATCTAATGAGGTGCAGTATGGAAAATTACTGAGACGCCATGTGCTGAGAAGAGAGGCCAGGAGATAAGTAGTCCTGGAAAACCTATTTGAGGCTCTCTGAATAGGAGAGGGGGAGGGATAATTTGATTGTAGTGCCTGTGCTAAATGTTTCGAACGTAAGATCCTGACTGGACAGTGCCAATTTTAGTCTTAACTCCCTGTAAGTAGTTACCCTTTCTGAGCTCGTATGGACTGAATTTTGTTTCTATATTACGTAAAAGCTTCTGTAAAAGGAAGCTACATATTGACCGTTCTCCATTAAATACTAGTAGGTCTAGATTAAGTTTGCTTACATCAAAAAATGGATTGTCTCATTAATTTTTATAAGGAATGGAATGGCTTATTTAAAAAAAAAAAAAACTTTATTGGTTTCACTGGAAATTTTTTAGCTCTCTCGAGTGCCACTGCAGATGTGTCAATGACAGATAATTCTCAGTGGGAACAACTGATGTGTTTTTTAAATGCCAAAGCCAAAATTGTGTAATGCATTCTGCATTTTGTATAACTATGAAATCTCTCTCTGTCTTTCTCGCTCCCTGAAAAAACTGATTTTGTGATGAAGGAAACACGAGGTCTGGTCTTTGCAGCTCTGATGGAAGGAACTGTGCAATAAATTGTACTTGTTTTTACATCAAGAAAGAGCAGCAGCCTGCGGAAATCTATTACTGCTTTGTCACATCATTTATCAGAGCTGTAAAAATCCAAATGAGAGCTATAGAAAATATGAAGTATATTGGAATAAGAGTTCTGGTTTTCATTCTCCTTCATTTTTCACTGTGTATTTAATTTTACAGCCCTGACCTGTTAAAAGAAGGCCTATCTTGGAATATGGGGCATTATTTTCAAAAACATCTCAGATGCTTAAAGTGTGTTGGACACTTGGGCCTTACCTTTATGGTAAGGACAGAATCCAGTATGTTACATAATTAAACTTACATTGTAGTTGGTATGGGTTGGTATGGGTTGGTGCGTGGTCACTCCTGAAATCCCACAGGTTCTTCTGTGCAGCTTTAGATAACTTGCTGCATCATATAAATCTGATCCAAAATATATCAGATACTGATGTATTCTGAAAATGGGAGATGTTAACTTCCTATTCAGCTCCTTTTGGAGAAACATAGAATTCTCTCTTGTCACTTCTTCCTGGAAAGCTGGAAAGAGAATCCAGATTACTCTGTTCCAGCCTGGCTGAGGCCATCACCATGATTCAGAAAGCTCTAGCCCAGTGCCTGCAGTGTGGGGAGAGGGAAGCTTAAAGCTTGCAGATGATCCAGACCTAGCGAAAATTGCAAGAGCCACAGTGAGGAAAGCTGCTTAATCTGATGTCAAGCACTGAGGGAGACTATTGAAGGCACAAAACCACAGGAAAATACAGAAGCCAGATTCTTTATGAAGATTTATTTAGAAAAACCGTGTTGTTGGGGAGTCACTGTTACATAGCGTGGTAATTCCCTTCCTCTTGAGTAATATGCACCACACTGTGCGCATGCAATTATTTATGTTCCAGAGATAACATCTTCATCTAGCAGTTGACATGTACACCACACTGTCCTTAGTGCACGCTACGATACACAAAAATGTTAGGACATGCACAATGTTGAGCTTTTCCGTGGAAAGAATGTATAAAAAAATACAAACAAAACCATAGCTGTCAACACGAGAAGCAATGTGCAAAAGTAGACAGTTACTCCTGAATGTTTGCTTAAGAAAAAAGGGACTCGTGTCCCTGTGTCCCATTCAGTTAGGAGTGTAAAAGATACTGTTTGAAAGTGGAATTTTAAAAGGAGCCAGTCACATCCTGATCCCCTTCATGTTAGCTGCAGGGATTTTAATCAACTTAAAGCATCCTATGTTTCTATAAACAGAGTTTACGTGAAAGTCTGTTGCTGTCACCACTGAGGGTGCTGATTTGCTGTGGTTGCGTTGAGCAGACCCTTAGGTTGCTGCAGCGTGTGGCTGGCGATGCCCACGGCCAGAGAGTGCCCCAGCCCTTGTGTGGAATGTGCAGAAGAGGGAGGGCAACGCGGGGCTGGGCAGCCACGAGGCCGGATCCCACCGCACAGCCCAACGGGACGGGGCTTGGGACCTCCCGGGTGGCCAGTGCCGGGCGCTGCTCTGAGCGCGGCGTGTGGCGAGCATGTGAGATGCTGCTCTCAAGTGCCTGAGGAATCCTGCCTTTAGGAGAAACCTGGATCTGTGTAGAGAGGGGCCGAGGAAGGGAAGATGAAGCCACCAGGCCTCCCCAAGCCAGTTCCCTTGGTCCGTGATGTAGCTGGCGTGGATGGAGCCACCTGGCAGCGCAGCCGCTCGCGTGGCTCCGAGCAGAGCCGTGCCGGAGTCACGGAGCAGCCAGACCAGGCCCTCCTCACAGAACTGCTGCATGCAAATACCAGCACTTCCAACGGCCGTTAAGACTAGACATGGATTGCACATGTTTCCCTTGAACATACACACAACATCCTTTAAAAAAAAAGAAGAAACAATAAAAAAATACTGAAATACATTTAAAAAAAAAGTCATAGGGACTTGGGATTTGCCTATTTAGATTAAAACAAAAAGAGAGGAAAATACTTATAATGTGATTATAATCACTGAATTTTGTTAGCATCCAAAATCATTTGGCTTTGGAGATGAGACTTCTTAACTAAGACCGTGCAGAGTTATGACTATGTTATGGAACCAGAAATTTTTTAATGGAATATCAAAGCTTTTCACAGCAAATCTTGCATGGGTCTAGGGAAAATCTCAGCAAGACTCCCTCACGTGTTGCATTTTTCACTTGTGAAGCAAAAGGTATTAGCCTTAATCTCAGGAAGAGATGGAAACTCTAAGGAGCGAGAGCTTTCCAGGGAAATAAACTGTGGATATACTGTACTTTAGGTCCCAATTCAGCAGAGCATTTTAGCAAATTATTTTAAATGGTGTCTAGGTGTACGTCATTTAGTTAGGGCTACAGTATGAAGATCCAAATCCCACAGGAACAGTGCTGTCATGGACCTGCTCATTTCCTTACAAAAGGCACAGCGGGAGGATTTTTTCTTTTTTCTCATTTTTTCAATTTTTCTCATAAACTCTTGCGGTATGTTTAATTTCAACCCAAAGGAACCTCTGGATGTTCATCAGAAACAATAGTTGGCAGTGGTAAAGCAGTGGTAGAGAATAATGTTTTAGACTGTGAAATACATAAAATAAAACACTATGGACAAAACCCCTACTAAAATTTTAATGCTGTTGAGCATTGGGGTTAGCTGCTGCTTCACAAGTATTTTTCACTGGCTTTAAAACATGTACAGGAACTGAGTTAAGGCCCTGATTTAGCAAAGCATTTGTGCATATGCTTAAATCTGCCCCAGTTCAGCTAAGTACTGATGCAAATACATATGTGCTTTATGATACAAGGACAAACGTTAACTGGTCCCTATAAATGAAGGATAGGTAGGTGGTACAACTATGATCTTATGTTTTTTTTCTGGTAGCACAGCTGCTCTCCTGGATTAATTAATTAATGTTCATCTAAAAGGTCCTGAGTTCTATGACACTAAGAAATGCACATAAATACCAGAACTAAAAAAGGTCAAACACATGGCTCAAAGCAAAGCAAATAATGCTGTAAACGGTGCGTTCTAGTAACAAATAAAAAAACATTGGACTAGAAAAAAGCTAACATTTAAGGTGTCTAGGATTGGCAACACTAATACTACCTCCCATTGTGGCGTTGGGTTAACAAATCACTGTAACCTTGTGTTATGAGCCACCTCAGCCTATGTAAACAGGTAGGTTTTGACAGTGCTTTACACCTGGGCGAGGTCCTGCTCTTCAAGGCGGACGGGCAGAGACCGTGCGAGGTACCGGGGCCGCGGCGAGCGCAGGGGTCCGGCCGTGCGGCTCGGAGAGCAGGAGCGAGGCCCGCAGGCGCCATCCTGCAGCCCGGCACCGGCGTTCCCGGAGCAGCGCGCGGAGTTCAGCAGGGCTACAGACACGAGCTAGGGTTATTCAGAAACATAAGGCATTGCAGGACTTGGCCCTAGAATTTCCATTTTAAGCAGAGTATTCCTTATCCATACACAAGATTATATTTTAACATGGCAAAAAGTGTCTAACATAAAGGTCAATGTCACCATATATTATAGTCAGTAACACTGTGACATTCTGCTTATTGGCTTGTAAAACATATTTTTCATAAATATCAAACCAACGATTATTTTTTCTCATAAAAGTTGAATTAACTAAAAGTTAAAAATGACCAGGCTGCGTTTTCAAGATCAAGAGGAGACATTAACGGAAACGAGCAACTCCCATTACAGTGGTTTTCCAGTGCCTTCCCTTGTGAGCAGCGAGCTCCGCGAGACTGCAGGTGTTGGCTGCCTCCCGGCACGTTTGCTCCTTCTTGGACGTGGCTACTGCCGCTCTCCTTCCACTCGCTTTTTACGAACTGCACCAGCAGAAGGGAAGAGTGGTCAGTTTTGCTGTCCTGAGAACCTGAGCATTTTGCTCAGTAGCACTCTATGCTTCAGTAATGTGAAGAGAAATGAATGGGCTTCTACAAGTAGCCTACTAAAGATTGAAACAAAGGGCCTGAGTGAAAGAAATGAATTCTAGCTCAGTTTTTATCTTAGTTCTTGCAGAAAGAAACCCAAGATGAAGCTAGTGAGGATTTGCCCCAGTGAAGGCACCACAGTTTGACACTACAGTGAGGCGCAATTGTTTAGTAACCCATAGGGGCCCCTTTTACTGTGAGCTTCAACTACCCCGTCAGCTCCTCCGTATTTTGTCTATTGAGCCTGCAGGGCAAAGCATGTCGCAGCGACTCAGGCAGAATTTGCAAAGTTTTATGTTTTGTTTTATTTATTTATTATGGTCTTTGCCTGTGTTTGGTCACTCAGGCAAGCAAGCCCTGGTTCCCTGCTTGGTTCCCTCCACTTACAGGCCTGGGCAGCTGGGAAGCCTGGGTGCTCCAGGGGAGCCTCTGCTCACCTTCCCAGCACAAATGGGAGAAGAAGAATAGCAGCTCTTAATCACAATGAGATCTTTGCTGTTTTCAACTCCTGAGGTGATGGGGGTAGGCATCACCCCTTTCACCCAGCAGCTTGGATGTTAACAAAGTTAAAAATCAGTCATATGTATGGGCAGGAATAGCTATGTCTAGACAAGTTGAGCTCAGAAGAACAAATGATGAGTGGAGGTAATAGCATCTTACCTAGATCATTGTTTTTAGTGATAGCTGCTGCCACTCTGGTTCTTGGCCCTTGCTTTGTGAACTGGTACCCAAACTTGAGAATCTGGGAGTTCTCTTCCAGCATCTTGGCAATCTCCATCTCTACAGCTGTGCCCAGCTGCTGCCTCTGTTGGTGATGAGATGAAATGCCCCCAAAAGAAAAGAAAATATTTATGAGAGGGAGAGAGAGAAATAGAAGTGGTTATATTTCAATATCATACTGTAAACTCCAGAGAATCCTGTCTCTGGAGATTTTTCTCTGAGATTTGTATTTGACTTTGACCAGTTTTATTTAGATGGGCATGGGCATAGGACATGAGCTGCAGAATGATTGAGCCACCGAAGGCTGCCTTGCCTTTGCCAAATGCTTTGGAGAATCATATATGGAATCAGCCTAGAAGGGAATCAAAACAGACTCAGGTTCAGTACTCTGTCTTTACCTGGTTGTCAATTTTAATCTCTGTCAGGGATTCATTCTCTTTTAGTGCATCAATCAGTGCCAGAATACCCGTCCCAGTGATGAAATTGGATTCTACATTCAGACTCTTCAGTGTTTTGTTCACTTTCAACATATCTGCAAATGCCTGAGGGGGTAAAAAGAGGGAATATGAGATAAAATTCCTGAAAGCTTCAGCAAACACAGGAATCTGTACAATGTAGCTTAGTACCTACAAAGACAAACATGCTCCAAATAACACAGAGGTGGAATAGAATAGATTACCCTGCCATATGCACTGCCACAGGGACATTTTGCAAGAGAAAATGCAGGATACATTCTACAGCAGACATAGGCCTGCTTGAAAATGGATGTTTTTTTCCAAACAGTGTTTATACTTACGATAGCTACAGGGTCATTGCTTCGAGTAGCTGCAAGGCTGAATGTCTTCACATGGGTGTTGCTTTCCAGAGCTTTTGCGAATTCTTTCAGTGTTGGAATAGGAATGTTCTACATCAAGAAAAAAAGATAGAGGCAGTAGTCAACAAAACCAGTCACATCGGTAGACTCCAATTCTAATTATTACCTGACTGGCTGATTAATAGCTGTATGCAACAGTATGCAATTTAGTCATCCTCAGAGCTATAAGGCATCATTCCTGGCTCGTAGCTGCCCCTGCGCCGCGTTGGGGACCGCGCGTGAGGCCGCGCTGGCCCTCAGCGCTGCCGCTGGCCGGGTCAGGCCCACGCAAGCACCGGCCCCATCCCTGGGCTCTGTTCCTGTTTTGCTGCTGGTTGCGCAGAGGCTGCACATTCCAGCCCCTCCTCTCTTGGAGGGGCCCTCATGTGTGGGCTAATTGAATTAGGCCAGTGATGACTGTGTGGCGCCCATGACATATCTTGCTTGATGAGCTGCTAAAGAAAGGCAGCCAGAGGGAATCACCCCTTGGGCTTTTAATTGGCACCTAATTCAGTAGCAACCAGGGATGACCTTGGAGCCTCTACAGCAATTCCCTCCACAGCCTTTCCCTGTGTGTCCCGTTTTTCCTATACCTTAAAGAGACAAAATTTGAGGATAGAAGAAAAGGGTTTTGGAAATACTTGAGTAAACCCTCCTATGATGACAAAAACAAAGCCACAGCATTTACCTTTATGTTGTTCAGATTAACTTCTATGAGACTAGGATCATTTGCTTTTATCCTTTGCAAACTTGCTTCCACATTGGTTGGGTTAGGTGGCTCCTCAAAAATGGGCTTGACCTTCTCACCTTTGACCACATCTGCAACACAAGGTCTCGTTAAATTTTGACAGAAGGAAAATGCATCCTCAGAAGCAGTCTGGCTTTTCAGTTCTTATTTAGCTTTCAAATGTAGCGTTCAAGCAACAGTTTATAGGAACCAAGAAGCTTGTAACCCAGAGGATTAGCTTTATATTCCTGCCCTGCCATCTGCACCTTCTGTGCATGGCACTTGGGAATGCAGTCACCATAGCTGGGCAGCACCGGCAGGGGAAAAATCCTCCTTTATGTGTGAAAGTCCCACTGCAACTAATCTAAGCCAAAGCAGCTTTTCAGACTAAAATGTAATATACTGCAGAGGCTGCTTTGCTTCTAGCCTAAAGGCTGCACAGCAACATTCCCTCCAAACATCCCCGTTGCATTAGCGGGAAAATGTCTCTGCACCTCACAAACAGCCTCTGCCGTTGTGAAGGAGCACAGTCAAGAGGCCCCTCAGTTTCCTCCTGTAGTCTGATGCTATCAGCCCTACTATAAATTCAATTAGCTCTTGTAAAATTGCAGCATCTGCACTTTCTAAATAATAAAACTATCGAAGAATGAAAAGCAAGTCTGTCTGCCAACACCAGGATTTATGAAGTCTTTGAGTATCTGTGCTCCAAAGAGATACAACTTTACTGTTGGCAGCTATGAGCTATAAGTGCATAAAAATCATAGTTTAGAGCACAAATAGTACTTCTAATTCCCAGGCATATAGTTGGGGAGATTCATTTATAAACACTGACCACCCAAGCCACTAGAGGCAAGAAAGGAATATCTAACTGACCACAAATATGTTTAAACTCCTTTATTTTGTGCTACAGACAGTGAGTTATTTTGAAGGCTTGTGCTCAAGTCTCAATGTCCTATGCACTTCTGTTCGATACCATGGTTGAAGTTCCATATCATGGGCCAAAACAAAACCAAAGTATTTTTTAAAGCTCATGCTCTTAGCAAAAATGAAGTGATATATAAATCTTGAGGTGGCATTTACTCTGCTTGCTTGTACCTCAAGCCATTTTTGTCAATTCCCTGAGAGATTTCACATATACATGCATAGTACTTCAGCCTTCCTAGCAAGCTGGAAATTAGAAGCTGCTAGTAAAATGTGTGGTGGCTATTTACCACATCTTGTATTCATGGCTAAAAAGAACAGAAAAAAACAGCGCAGCATTTTTGTGCTTGTAGAAACAAATACTTCATCCTGCTGAGCAGGGAGCTAGGGAGAGACCTTGAACTTGTCCTCAGGTTCAATATCCCATTATGCCCTGTCTAGAGTTAGCAGCCCTCTCCCTCTCCTCCTTTTTCGTGCTTCACATGAGTTTTATCTTGTTTTTTTAATCATGGTACTGTTTTGCCATATTAACAGGCAAATGTTGAGATGTATCTCCTTCCTTCTTCTACTGAAGCATTTCATTTGGCTGAGGAAAGGTATTGCTTTTGGACCAAAGAACAAAGTGATCTGACAGGGTGATTTTCTGGTTGTTAAATCTGTGATTGGAGCATAGTTTAGCAGACTTACATAGCTAACATTTTGACTCAGTACAACAAAAATAGTCCCAAATCTATGTGGATTAGTAATGCATGCAGTTGCCTGTTACGAGATAGATGGCAGCTTGTACAGGGCCCCACTGTGGGGGTTTGTAGAACAGTGTTAATCCTGAGAAAAATGAAAAGACATCGTGTCCTGCCTTCTTTCCCACCTCCCCTTCCTTTAGGGAAGGATGGAAATGAAAGCTGCTGTTCTCATGGCCTTGCAAGAAGAAAATATTTTGGGGGTACTGCTTCCTGCACATTTAGTAAAGAACATTCTACAACTTTGCCTTGAAAAGTGAAGTTTAGCCTGCTTACGTCCCGGAGCTTGGGGTGAACAGCTCCAGATCGAGGCTTGGCAGGTTTTAAGTCTGTGACAAGAAAAACTTGGAACTTGCACTTACATGTTTCTTCCCCACAGCTTCCTGACAGTTGCTGAGCTAAAATCTGATATGCCAGAGTACTTTTTTTACTGCATGTCTGATTTATTTCTTTAATAACCACTTTCCTACTTTCTGTTTTTTTTTTTCTTTTTTTTTTCCCTTTTCCTGAGAGATTATGCTTTCTGCGGACTGTACCTAAGGAGCAGATCTGATGTAGGAGTAACAGATCATAAGGAGTAGCCAGGGTAATAATAGTGTGATACAGTCCTTGCCTCACTCTGAATGCAGGTTCATGTGAATTTGGCCAGTGACATGACCTTGCCAGTATTTATGCCAAGCTAGAGCCTGAAAGTTACAAGTCATTCTTCAGTTACATAAATACATATAGTCAGGGTGAGATGCTCTCATGTGCAGTGTGGCCTTATGGCCACCTCTTAGCTACAGTGCAGTGTGTTTTCTCTCTCATGCCTAAACTAAAGTGGAATATTTATATATGTGTATATATAGTTTTTTTTAAATGCTCCCACTCTTTCAAGCACCTCAGAGCTAGATGAGGCTTCCTAGCAACACAAAGCTCCTTGGGAATGTTGTATTTTCATTTTCTTGTTGTCATTATAGATAATGAATTTTTAGATCATATTTACTTTAAAGAGCTCCTCTTCATGATCGGTTTGATCAGTCATGGTAAGTCAGGCCAAGTTACACTGAACTAAATTAGACCAATAGACCCAACCTATATCTGTATAATTCCCTAAGGATGACACGTAGCACACAAGAGAAATCTGCTTGCTTACTTCTCACAGTTCCTTTTCCATCTTTACTGCGGGCTCCTCCTTCATCAAATTTGGGATTGTTGACCATGTTGTGCACGCCAAGAACAGCTACAAAAATATAAATAACAGCAACAGAATATAATATTAATAGCAGAAACAAATTTGCAGAAAAATGTCTGCTACAAATTCTAATTTAGGTCTCTAAACAGATAGCCTTCATAAAACTGTGACTCTCTGATGGCTTTTTGGGTGACTCTTTAAGGTCTAAATAATAGAAATGTAGACATTTTTAATATAGGTCATCAAACAAAGCAGTCATTGCAGTATGCTATCACAGAGTCATAGAAACATCAGCTCGAAGGGACCTCTGGGGGTCATCTCATCCAGCTTCCCACCCAAGGAAGGTTGTTGCCAGCACTAACCCAGGTCAGTCGTGGTTTTGTCTAGCCAGATCTTCAATCATCCAAAATTCCACAACCTCTTTGGGCAACTCATTTCACTCTATCTTCATATTCTCCTATTTTTTTTCTAAAGAACTTGCTCCTTGTTCTATTGTCTGGCACAACTGAGAATTGCTTGACTTTATATGTCGACCATATGCTATAGAAGCATATGGTACTAACATCCTTGGGAAGAAACAGAACATATTTCAGTACTTTAAAATAAATTGTGAGGATGTAAACTATTATGAGAGAAATGACAAAAGAAACCAAACCTCCATAAAAGCTGTAGGCAAAGTTATCTTTCATACAAATTAAACTCCATGGCGTCCAGATAAATCATGCAATGCTTGCTGATACTGTTCTGATTAAGTAAGTACTTGCATTTTATTCTACAGGATCATGCATGAATTAAGGCTATGGACTTTAGGAGATTTTTACCTTTATCTTCAGAGTTTTGTTATGAAAAATGCTTTCTGTTCCATAAGAAAATGACTTTTCAAGACTCTCTTCAGTAGGTGTTATTTGTTTTTGTTTATGAGACTTTGTTACCTATGAATTTTGGCATGAAATGCTGAGTATGATCAGAGCTCAGCAAAACTTGGAGCTTTGTTCTATGAGAGAAGTGCCAGCTGCATTGTAATTCTGTGAGGCCTGTGATACACCATGCTGGATCGATCAGAGCCAAGACTGTGATGTATCCAGAAATATGTGGTATAGCCAAGAATCACAGAAGAAAATGGTGAGATAGTGTCCTTCAGTGAGATAATAAGCTCTTCAAAAACTTAAGTTTAATATTGATCTAACCCAAAGTAAAGTGCTTTAGATTAAGAACATACATCGAAATATTTCATTTAGATTTTGCTAATGAAAAGCAGAAAATTGTTGGTGCAGTTGAAATTCTCCCACCAAATTCTTGTTTAGACAAGAGCCATAAAGCAGCACCTCACACTGCCAGGAAAGGATCCACCCGGCCTGGGCACAAGAGGCAGGAGGTAGAGCCGTTCCACAGTGGTCTCTCAGCTCTGGCTTGGGAAGCCCTTGCTGGTCTCCTTCTTCCCCGGACAAACCCATGACATGAACCCCTTGAGAGCCACCTCAAGAACTACAGATTGGTCTTTTGTACCTGCAAGGTCATAGAGCTCAGTGTCTGAAGCGCTGGCCAGGGCTTCTTCTAGTTCTGGATCCAGGGTCACCTTCTCTTCTGTACGAGCTTCTATGGGCTTTTCTTTAGGGATAAATATTTTTCCTATGAGAAGAAAAAAAAAGGGTGAGAGATGAATTATTAGGACAACTCATTTGCCTCCTGGCAATGGATGAAATGGGTCTGTGACAGTGGAGATGCTTGGAGATAGATTGAATGCATGCTTTTCAATTTCTTACTTGGTGTTATCCTTAACACCACGATCTTAACAAGAATCTGTTGATGGTGACATTGCTCTGATAGGTGTGTGAATTTCCATTTTCTGCTGTCCAGAGCTGAGCAGTTCCCTCTTTGTCCCTTAAAACTAACTTTCAAGCAAGCTTTGTAATAAAGCTGTGAAGATCTTTGGATGCAGGTGGCTTTGACCCACTGTAAACTTAAAATTGTTTTATTTGTACAGCTTTGTATGATCTGATTGGAATGCTTGAAGCGCATCCTGGGGTTTCCTGAAATGCTTCTTAAATAGTTTTATTTTCACTGTCTCAGTGATGTTATTTTCTTACAATTAATAAATACAGTTCTGATATTAAGTGTTGAAATACAGACTCTCTGCCATTGGCTTTTAAACACCGGCATCCTTCCGTGACTTAAATCTTTTCCCATGGTGGACCTAAGTATAATTTTTATGTAGATAATACCCAATTTGTTCATCTCTTCTTACAAGCCTGTCTGCAGCAGTTTCTGTATGGTCAGCTTCCATGGATGAGGTCATTGAATAGGCTCAGAAAATATTTTAATGGAAATTTCTGAAGCATTCTTAAGGCTTCCTGATGTAGAATTTGACTTATTTACCTTAGAGATATTTGTACCAAGGTGAAATAATTTCTATCTGCAAAACTGGACAGACAGTGATATAGAAAAATAAAGTAATATATTTTTTGATTATTTTTCCTGTAATATTTTAAGCTAGCCTTTTTTATGAAGAGGTGTTTAAACCATTTATAGGCCAGAAATTAAAAATTATTTCCCTGTTTGCTAGGTGATACAAATCAGAGGCGGCGATATCAAACAAAAGACAAGTGGAAATTTGGGGTGAGAAATACCCTGCCTCTGTGAAGGAAGGATCGCAGTGCAGGGGCCAAGGTTATGGACTCGGAGCGTTAGCGCCGCATCCCGCGTGTTGGAGGGCAGCCTCCAAGACACCAGCTGCTGGGAGGTAGCTGCTCCCTGATCCACAGCCATCGAATATCGAATAATATTTGATGTGGACACAGGACCCCAGGTCTTAGGTAACCTGAACATGGTAAATATTTCAGCTGGTGCTTCCCCATGTAATTTGGAACTGGATGACAAATATCTTGCATATGAGAAGTCCAGGGCTAATGGAAACTAGTACAGTTTGGGTTTGTACTTGTGCCAGGCAGTTCACATGTATCGGAGTACAAGGTTTAAGCATTTGCTTCAGGCATGTGTAATTCTTGGATGTCAGCCCGAGTCTTTTTGAAATGTGTATCGCTGAGCGCTCAGTGATAGTTTCATTTAAAGCATTCTTGGCAAACTTGTCAGAAAAAAAAATCTATTACTGGTTAGATGAAATATTTAAAAGGGAAAGGTCATGTCAAAGACGTTAATATATATCTTTAATATATGTGGGCCTTGCTGGCATCCAGTCCCTTTATAAAAATATTCTTTTTCAGCTGTCCAGATAAGAACCTGCTTTTGCGTAACTCACTGTGAAGAGATTCTGTAGTATTAGATAGAGGTTAAAAGAGCTTACGCATTATTAGAAAATAATCACCTTTCTGCCAGGGCCAAAACTGTATGCTTGTATTTACGGACAGCTGTCGACCATTTTTGTTATTTTGAAGACAAAGTTCAAAGATACAGGAAGTGCCTCCTGGTCCCACATCCATCGTAAATTCAAAACGTAGCAGCATCATGCAATTCAGTGGCAAAATAAAATGAGGATTCTGGCTTGCTTGTTTCAGTGTTCCTAGTGCGAGTTTGTAGTTGTACTGTAGCTTCAATTTAAAATGTATTATTTTTACATGCTTTGAATCCTAGGAAGAATAATGAAGGTTTGGCATTTTGGTTTGGCTTGGTTTTTATTATTATTTTTTTTCCTAAGTGAGATTTACGAAGGAAGGCTGCTCTTCTTGGTATATTGCTATTTATATTCATGCTATATTGAAGGTGTTGTATAAAGTATTCTTACATATCCTTATGAAATGAAGATGCTTTCTTAGAACATTCCATGTGAGATGAACATTGTTGGTTGTGTTACATTTGCCTCTAAATTTCTTAAAATTCTGAACTGAGTATCAATAATAATGCCCTCTCTTTCTACCAATGGAAAGTGTAGTGACAAGTTATGTTTTTACATGTCATACTTGAGCAGCTTCAATGTTAATAACACTAAGTATATTTATTTACAGAAAAAATATACTCTTGCATTTAACTGCAAAACAAATCTCCATTTCAGTAAAAATAGACTAGTAAGCCATAAAAAACCATTGCACTTTTACACATGTACAGAAATCCAAAATATCTGGAATCCAAAGTGCTTTTTTTGAACATGAAATTGTCAGTGCAAAGCAATTCCTTGGAATTTTCCCTTTCCTTTGTTGAACTGGGATACATTCCCGTGGTGCCCTGGATGACGACTGAGTGGCCTAAGTAACCCAGGGGACTTTGTGACCGGGAGTGCCACAAGTAGCAGTTTGTCGGGCTTCAGGACAATAGCAGCCTGTTCCAGTGTCACACACTGCACAGCTTGTGTCCAAAGTGAAATATGATATGGTTCATGTTTTGCTCAAAAGAGACCGGGAAAAAAAATCCATTGAAAACCAGAGAGAAAGACACAAAAAAAGGGAAAGAAACAAATACCGTGAAACTGAGAGAATTCTTATTCTCTGAACTGATTTATCTGAAATACAGAGAAACAGAGTGAGATAAAAGGAAGACAAATACTATGAAAAGAAGAAAGACACTGGCTACAGCCATAATGTCATTGGCATAGTTTAGCCACTAGGTTTCAGCCGGCTGTTATTTCCTGCATTGTGCAAATATCCCCTTTAAAGCAAAATTGAAGTAGAGCAAGGAAATTAGACGTAACCCTAGTTCCACCTTCCTACACAACAGCAATTAACTACAAAGTCAGGTTGAGGATTTCATCTTCATTTGGAGTTCATAGCATTTGTAACATCATTTCTGGTCTGTCTTCCCTCTGCCCTGCTTCTTATGTCATTAACTTTGCTTCTTATATAACATACAAATTGCCACCATTTTTATTTAGTAATGTTTTCTTCCCACCTTGCACAATCTGAAATAACTCAACAAAGTGCATAGCAGTGAGATGAAAGTCCAGTGATAATACCTGCAAAAATGCCCTTTCTCTATTTTATTAAGGACAGTTACTTAATTTTATAATATAGATATATTTTTACCATAATTGTAAAATTACAACATACTTTATTTCCTATAAACTGTAATTTAGATTTTTATACTTTTAAGAAAATATCTGATAACATTCGTTACTTCTTATTTTCAATGAATGATTGACTAGAATGAGCTCCTGCTTATTCTCAACTCCGAGCTGAGAATGCTGTACTGCCCTTAGGAGTGAAATTCAATAATCCTGGAATTCTGCCTTGCAGAAATCACAGACACACATTCACTTTTTCCGTTTGCACTATTCTTTCCTTCTGAGACTTACTCAAATTCCTCTCTACAAATATTATATGAAAATGTAATTAAATTAATTCTTACCAGGAATACATTTGAATTATGAACAAGAAAAAAGGCCAAGCTCAATTAAGTTTGAAGCTGCAAGCTAGTAGCGATTCAAAAGCAAATCACAACTGCTGTTCTACTGTTACTCTTGGATTACTGACTGCATATCAAATGCCTAAAAAATTATGATAAAGAAATAGGAAGGTTGCAAGTTAAGCTTTCCAGAGCTGTTAAATCTTTTGTTGTGCATATGGGCATAGAACCAAGTGGAGCTGCCCAGCAGCCTTGACTGTGATGAGCATCTTTGGTTTCTACCATGTTAACAAGAGTGCTCTCGGAAGGTGCCTTCCTTTCTCAAACAACAAGCAAAAGCCAACCCATAACCTTCAAAACAGCAGAAATCCCATATTTTTTCTCATGTGGATCACCAGAGCACCAGCATCCCTGTGCTCCCACAGCCATCCTCAGGATTAGCCCTGGGATTAACCCGGGCACCGAGAGGAGCCGAAAGCTCTTCCGTGCGCGTGCAAGGGCAGTGGAGGGGGACGGACCCGGCTCTGCTGCTGCTGGCACACTGCAGAGTGTAGAAACTCGGGCAAAACCAGATTGCACCCTGACAAATTGCCCCCGTCCTCTTGTCTGCTGCCCGTCGAGCGTCCCCCTCCTGCTCGTGCCACCACGGCCTCCCTGGCGCGACGAGCAGCGGCTCCTTGGACAGGACTAATACTCACTGCAGGGGGAATATTTGGAGAACACTACAACACACTGGATGCACAAGAAAGTACTGCAATTTTCCAGGGAAATTCAAGTAGGTGTCCCTGGGGAGTGTGGGGGGCACACATTTCAAGTCCCCTCTTCAAAGTAGGGAGGCATTGCAGCTCATAAAAACAGCTGGAAAAAATTACTTTACATGGCTAAAACAATGTGTTTTCTCCTAATCTTGTTCTTGGAAACAGCTGAGTCCTTTTTGCTGACACTTTCTAAAAAAATTCAGGCTGAGGCAGAGTCTCAGCATGGGAAATTTCACTGTGAACTGTGTGAGTTTGGCAAAGTCATAAGCAACTAAAACAGGGTCTTACAAAAGAAAGCAGTAAAAGACTTTGGCCATAGGCATTACTGTCAGCAACAGCGGCACTTCTCAGGTTTTAAGAGAATAACATCAGCACTAAATTTAAGCCTTGAAGAACAGGAGAAAGGTGACAAAAAATTTAAGCAAATTTATTTAAGCTTTGGGAATGAAAGGCTGCCTCTGTCAATCCAAAAATGATAAGTCTCTAAGTTAAATCATACTGTTTTTAATATAGAATCTGTTACAGAAACAGAAATTGGAAGTCATCAACATCTACTACACTACTTTGCCACCTGAAACTGCCTGTCACGATCATTAGTGCTGAGTATTGATACTCTGCCTGGCCCAGCACAGCACATGGGATAGGTTTATCTTTGCCAGAGCAACTGAAAACAGGTTTGGCCAAAAGCATTTTGGTTCAGTCATTATTTTCTTCCTTTTTTCTGTTTATCAGTTGGCTGAAAATGTCAGCATTTAATCACATGCAAGTGTGTTCCCCTTCCTTTTCCAGCCACAAATAATAATGGCCCAATCCACTGGAGTTTTTCCATGACTTTGATGAGAACTGGATCAGATCCAAAATGAAATGGTTTGGCAGGGTTAGAAGACCTTGTAGAAAACAGGGATAACTCCGAAGGGTTGAAGCAGCAGTCCTTAAAGCAATTAAAAAAGGCATAGCCAACTTTTAATATCTAAAGACTTTTTTTCTTCAATTACGTCTCATTAGTATTATGCAGTAAGAGAACCACTGCAACAGAAGTAGAAATATTGTTAATAGTGAATGTTTATATTACAGTAGCACACAGATCCTAACTGAGATCAGATGTACATGCACTCGGTAAGAAAAAGCCTCTGACATGTCACAACTGAGATAAGCAAAGAACAGAGGATTGTTATTCTTTCTAAAATTGAACAGTTTGGGGACAGTCACACAAGGGGCTGTGACACAACTGCCAAAAAGTTGTCTAACTGAGATGCTAGGACATGTAATTATCATTTCCTCTTTCTCAGACCTTTCTACCTCAAATAGCATCTCATGCCTTCTCATTTCTAATTCTTCTCCTAATAGTCATGTAGCATCGATATTGCTGTTTAACATTCTGGGGCTGTAACACTGGCCTGCTCTTCCCAGCCTAACCTTCCCAACCTTTCCTCTTTATTCCTTAACCCTTCAGGAACTTGCAAATGATACAGAAGAGGCTTCACAGTGATCTCAGTGGGATAACCCGCTGTTCCAGCTATACATCTTAAATGCACTGAGTCAGTCTGCATAACTTCTATAGTTCATTTCGAGAGCATCCCTCATAAGTAGAAACTAAGCCAGCAAATATACAAAATAAACACTTACAAGCTGCCAATCGCCATGGCTACATCACTGGGTGCTCTCTCCTTCCAGCTCCACTGCTCAGGAATTATGAAGCTGCTGCTTATGGGAAGGGCTGATTAACGAGCTGTGTTGCACCACCGTTCCTGAAAGCCACCAGAGCTGCTGCACGCGACCGACGGGAGCCGACGCTCGTGACGGGGACACTCGCGGGATGTAGCCGCTGCCCGGCCCTTGGAGGAGCAGCCTGGGGAGAGGCAGCTGCCCGCGAGTTCGGCAGGACTCTGCGGCCGCGGGCTGAAGTGCTCGGAGCAAACGGCCCGTTTGGGTGGGAGCCAGTCGCGCGGCCCACGCTGCGGTCCTCTGGGCAGCGCACAGCTGGGGGTTCGCTGCAATGTGAGAGCTATCCCATACAGGCTAAAATCTTCCTTTTATACAGCAATTAATTTGGGAAGTTACCAAGCCAAAATATGGCAGAGGACCCAAACTGTAATGCTCGCCATACATTTGGGTGTTTCCGCCAAACGCTTCGAACCTTTCAAAAATGTGATTACAATCAAAACCAAGGCGATCCTCTGCACGACCAACTCCCCCAAGCTCATATTTAACACTTCCTGCATTCTAACCAGTCTCCAAACCTCCATTAACCCTGGAATTTGTTTTGGCTTGTTTTTGAGCACAATCAAAACCTTATGGTTGGGTTGAACATATAAAGACCAACAACCGAATTTTGTCTTTCAGCAGCTGTTTGGTACTTCTTTTGTTCAAGAACTCTCCATTAACCAAAACATTAACCAAACATTAACCAAAAAAAAAAGGAAGGCAGAGACACTGCATAAAAAATAATGATGCATCACAGACACTGATGCATCACAGACTTCCAAAGTTTGAAAACATATATATATATATATATTCCCAGTGGAAGACAAGCATCAAACTAGAGTGACAAATCTGAAACAACACTTGACATACTCTAATGCTACTGACACAAATATCCTTAGGTGGGAAATAATGCCAAATGTCTTATTGGCATCTACACCTCCTGTTTCTATTTATACACAACCATATGCACTGGGGAGCTGCCCCAGTGCTTAATTTTTAATTAGCAGAATTACTTTAAAATTAATTTGGGACTATTTATAGTATGGCTACATTATAGAGCTGCTATAGGGTAAAGAAATCTTTTAATGAACATATATTTAATGTAATAATATATTTATCAATTTATCAATATATTTATCAATATTTGTCAAACTCTAAAGGTACTTCAGAGTCTATCACCATACACAGGCTGAAAAATAAGCTCTTCCCTGAGAGAGATTGTAGAGTTTCTTAACTCTAGAGGATGCATTTTCAAAAAGTAGATTATTTATTCTGGAGTAATTACTGAGCTGCACAGGAAATAGCTTATTGTAAATGAAAGCCAACTCACTGATATTTTAATAAAGTCACTCCATGACTGCTCCTTGAGTCAAGTTTGCCAAAACAAATAATGCTGCAGTTAGAAGCACTGACTTAGATACGGAGCAGCCATACACGCATGGCCTTTAGGCAGCACTCAGCAGAGTTCATCAGATCCCCGCAATCAGCACAACTATCATACAGTTGGTAGGAAGATTTCAGTATGTTTTTATTTGGCAGATGGAGATTTCAGTCATGTTTTCTGAGACTCAGATGCTAAGCCTTAGAAATCATGATGTCTTTGCAGTGCAGAGTGAGGGAAGGGAAAAGAAGGGGAGGCAGCAAAGTCAAGCTCAGTGCTTGGCATCTGCTTACCTTTAATATATCTGCTGTAAGAATATCTGCTTACCTTTTAGCAGGTCCTGCTGAAATAAGGGGAAATTAATGGAATGTTTGGAAAAGGGCCTGAATGAAGGGGTGGCTCCTGAGGTGGGTGTTTTTGTCCACTATATACGCATGAGGAAAGAGAGGTAATGGTGCTAAAAGAGCCCTGTCTGCTTAAAAATATGACTGTGATGACCCTGTGATTACCCAACCAATGAGTTGGTTTGAATAATTAGAATTAGGTTTTCCTGTTTTTCTCTCTCTCTCTTTTTTTTTTCCCTGTAGCTGTAGGACAAAGGGAAACAGAGGAACTGACTGTGGGAATAGCATTGCCAGCTGTGCTAGTAAACAACCGGAAAAATACTTACTTTTTGCAAATTCACTCCCTGAACTATTACATGGAGTGATTGTAGATAATACTTAGAAGGTATTTGAGACTTTTCCTCCTACCTACTTGCACCCATGCATGGCCCTAAGGCGTAATGTAGGAATAGTCCCCATTAAGTAGGTGAAGCTCCCCAGAACCGTGCTGAACTTCAGACAGAGGCATTTGCTGCATGGGAAGCTGCTACTCCAGCCCTTCGCTGAGTTGCTGTCAATGTGTTCGCAAACTCCCTCATGGGCCTTATCCGAAATCTGGAATTAAAACTTCAGAGTAGCCAGACAGCCCATCCCAGTGCAGATAAGTCATCGTTTTTTTCCTTTAGAACAGCTCAGACCTGGCTCGGGAGCCTGACCCCGCGCAACGCGGCCTCCGCAGCTCCAGCACCGCTGCAGCTTCTGCCCGGCCCCGCAGGCCCATGTCAGGGTGGCTCCACGCGCCTCGCGGACCCGAGCCCACACTGTACCTTTCTTTTCCCCTGTAAAGGGCACAAAGTCTTCTCTGTCCTTGTGCTCCAGCGCTTGCTTCTCCAGGTACGAGAGGAGCCGCTCCCGGTCAAAGGGGCCGGTGGCAGCTTTGGTGGTCTGGTCCTTCTGCCGGAAGCCGGCGGGCAGCAAGGCGTTCTGCGGGCACACGGCACACAGCGATGGGCACACAATGCAGTGTCACACAGCGTCCCACATTTAATTGCCTTTTTTTGTGTGTGTGTGAAACTATTCTTTGCATGTTGCTTCACATAATGCTCTTTGGTGACAGCAGTTACATATATTATTCAAATGTAGTCATTAAAAACAGTATCTTCTCCAGGCTTCTCACTCCTGCCAGCTCAGAATATTTTTACTAACCATATTTACAATCCCAGCACCAAAGAACTGCGCAAGATGAGAATCCTTCGTGTTGTGCCCCGTACAACCATATAGTTTAGAGCCCAGGTGAGAACAGGACATGTTTTCTCTACCTTTCCTCTCTTGATTTGTTCTTTTTTCCCATTTTTCCCCCCTCTTCTCATTTTTCAAAAAATTAATGTTATTCTAATGCTGATTTTCGAACTCCCACCCCAGCTCGACAGCTTTTGTGGCAGGTGTAGGCAGACCTCCCACAGGAACATGTGCCCTTCACCATGGCTGCGGGACTGAGCGCTGCCCAGGCACCCTGCAATATTCTTCTCAGAATCCACGTTATCCTTGTTCTCTAGAAAACGACAGCTGCTTAGCGGAGTCTGCGTTCCCTAAATCATGCCTAAATATATTCTCTTCAGTTAAAAATATCTGTTGTGAATGACATAGTCAACAGATTTCTGAAGTTCAAAAGATCTGATCATCACAAACACCCATTAAATTTATTTGTTTATTGCTGTGCTCAGAAATAGCAGCCATAGAAAGCATCTCATCCTACTGCTGTGTACAAACATGATTAAAGATTTACAGCTCAGTCAAGCTCGTGCCTAAATGGACAAGGGATGGAGGGGACAGTGCAACTTGTAGAAAAGCAAATCGCCCATCACAGCAGGAGGAAAACCAAAATGCCCCTAGCTGAGCTGCTCATCCTTCCGAGCACACGGCGTCTCCCGGGGCACAACATGAATAGAAAATGCAGCACATCATGGCATTGGTAGTCGATAGCATTCGAAATATTAGTCCCCTGGCCCCAGCCACTAACCTCAGGATCAAGGTCATCAAGAACATGTTCTAGCTGTTTCAGTTCATCCTCTGAGAGTTTACTGAGTATTTCATCTTCGTTGATATTCTTGTATTTCTCCAGCTCTTTGCGGAAGGGCAGAGACATGGCTGAGCCGCACGATGCTTCTCTTCGGGTTTCCACCATTCAGGAGTACTGCGCTCCTCGTGGTTTCAGTCGCTGTTAACAAAAAGGCATTTTGAGTATCTCCATTTAGCAGATAGAGTCGTAAAGAGCCCACATGCTGAGAGTCGCATTTACACTTTATTAATGAAAACAAAGAAACAAAATGTTCTGGCTCAACTCCGTGTCTGTGTGAGGAAGTGCTAGGGCTGGCTAGGCAGCAAGTATCCTAGGAACAGCAAGGACTCAGGAACTTCATGATTCATGGCAAAAAGAAGCTTTAAGTCTGGCATAAAAATATTGAGCACTTATCCTTTGTCATAGAGAAAAATCTATTTTATTTAATTTTAGAAACAGCAGCATCTGCTCATTCTGTCATGGTAGAATTCAACCATTCTTTAAATTAGTGGTTTCTTTTAGGAAGTTAGTCAGCATCTGATGTTTAACAAAGCGACAGCAGTTGTAAAAAATCCTTATATTATCAAAATCCTTGCATATATTGTGAGTGTGAGATGTGTTTTGGCAAAAGAAACAACCAAAAGAGCTCATGTTTTTGTGTACTTGTTGCTAAAACAGAACATTAACTCCATAAAAGAGTTGCATCTGTTGATGCAATTTATTACCCAAATTGCTTGTTAGCTAATGTAAGTATTTTAAATGCAAGTAATAATTTCTTAAAAATATAAAAGCAGATGCAGTACGGTATTTCTATACTAGGGCATTAGGAGCTTTCTCAGAGTTTCTTTGGATAAACTCATTAAACCCATAGCATTTCAGCTCGCAGTCATTAACAGGGATGAAAATTTTCTTTGAGGGGATTAGGGCTTTTTAAAACTCTATTTAATTGTTTAAGTGTTGATTTTATTAGAGTTTAATCATGCCCCTCGAAAAGACAGAGCTGTAATCCCAAGGGTAGGTTAAATCCTGCTGGAAAAGGAGCAGTAGGAGCGCCCAGGCGAGCGAGACTCGGCGCTCCCACCGCGCGATGCTGCCCGGACACGCAGGCTGGCTCCCAGCGAGGAGTGTTGCTACGAGCTGCTCGCTGGTGTCACCAGTGTCACTGCGACTGTGCAGGTGACAGCTTTTGTGAACGGAGTTGCTGAACTGACTCCGGCTGCTGAGGGGTAATCCCTGCAGGGCAGTTTGTGTGCACGAGACATTTCTGATGGTTTTTGTGCACCTATCCGCCACCATCCCATTATTGGAATCCAAGGGAATGGGATAAGTTCAGCCTCAGCCAGCCTGAGAAGGAAAGGCTGAACTCTTGGGTTTACATGTGCTGGAAATTACTGGCTAATGTGATGATGACTATCTCCACCTTCTTAATTGGATCCCATACTGTTAATTTTGTGTGTGTAAACAGGGCCACGCACCATCTGTGCTGCTTCTTACTGTGGTTTGACTTTTCCAAATGTACACGTACCATTTGCTTTTTATAGGTCATACCCACCAGGTTGCCTTTGTTATAATTATTGTATGAAGTAAACATCTTTCAAACTTTAATCAGTTCAAAAAAGCAATTAACTAACCAGCCCCTCTTGGCTGTTGTTATTCTGAGCACACAAAAGCAGAAGAGGTGCCAAACTGTGCAGAGGCCAAGCTACCTGTAGAGCAGATGCTGTTGGAGGCAGCACTGCACGAGGGGCTGCGCGTGAGCAGGAGCAGTGGGGCCTCATGTGTGAGAATAAGGGGCTTCTCTGAAAACCTAACTGGCAGGAGTACATAAGGAGAGTGAGGGATAAGTAAAAGCAGCACAAATCCCATTCAGTTTTGATGCCAAACACCACAGTTTATCGTGGTCTCAAATATATTAGCTCTTAAGCAGCAGATGACTGGTAACCAACATATGCTTTTATGACTGGTAACCAACATATGCTTTTGGATGCCCCAAATATAAAACCTCTGCTGATGCAGAGTGGTGCAAAACTACGAGCAGTGCCGTTTCTGCTCACACCGTGCTACTTTTAAACCTTTTTGCAGCACAGATGTTACACAGTGAACTTCGGTGACACCGCAGATGTATTTTTATCTTTGATTCCTTCTAAGGAAAGGAATAGACAATTCGGTTTTACTGAGGCAGCTTTTTTTGCCAATGTCTGTCAGTGAGAGGATTCAAAACATGTTTTCAAAGACTTAAAGAGGAGTCCACCTGCATAAAACTTGTTGTGTGAAGTCAGCACCTGCTGGGCTCTAACTCCTATCTGCCATAAGTATTTTCTTTGCTATAATCCCTGTATGCCAATAAAAGGTTTTTCTAGAGTAGTCAGGCTGCAGTACAGTACCATAATACTGTAATAATTTTCAATCACTGATGCAAGTATATTTCTTTCTGAGATGGAGTCAGTCCTCTACCCTACTAACCTTAGATGTCAGAGAGCTCCCACCCTCCTTGGCTTCAATCCCTCGGGAAGTACCGGAGCACCCTGAACCACGGGACATTCCCTCTATGCTGTCCATCTCTGGAGCAGCAGATACAAGGGTACATTGGGCCATTCATGCTTTCAAAAACACAGGCTGTTTGGCTAAGAAAACATAATGTCTCTGAGGTCCTATGGAGAGGAGAATACTGTGAGAGAGGCGATGTAAACTTCTAGTTGTAAGTATCTAAGAATGAAGCTGCATGGCAGTGTGTAGTTAGATGCAGATTTCCTTCACTAGAAGGAAATAATTCAATGCAATTCTTTGCTTTTTTGTAGAAAAAAAAATCAGATCTGAGAAATTCCTCTTAGCATTACAAATTGTGGCAATTGATATTTAGAAAGAAAATCCTGGTGCATAATCTATTTTAAACTATTTCCATAGAGTGGTAGATATTTGTCTTTTAATGAATTGCTCTGGAACGGATCTGTAAATGCAGCAACATCCTTCACTTTCTTTAGTCTCAAGTAGCCAAACAAAAAAGTGAGGAGCAGGTGGAATAAATCCCAAGTTAAATCAATACTGGACCAAATAAATGGGATTTGGTCCGTGGTGCTTAGGAGCAGTGTTTGTGTAGCACAAACAGATGTTCAGTAGCACGAGGCTGGTTGCTCTCCACCTCCGCACAGAGGAGGCTCCAACAATATCCTTAATCCAGTCCCGGACACATCTCCCCGCTCTCCAGCAACTGCTATGGAAACCCAAAACTTCAAAAAAAATTTTTTTTGAGGAGTAGTCCATTATCTGACATATTTGACATATATTTGAGATATAAGTAAGGTTTATTTTATTGCATACATAAATGTAAATGTAAGGAGCAAGACCAATCTGTGCTCTCATGAAATTTCCATGTTTAAAACCCTTTTGACAGAAAATGTCACTCTCTATAAAGTGCTTTTAGTCCCTAGGGCTATTCTAGCATTAGTTTGTGCCCTGTTCCTGGGAGCTAATTTACTACCATACGGAGTTCAGTAAATAATTAACAATTATGTAGTATTAGACTATGCGTGAACTTTTAGGATGACCACGCAGTGATCAGAAACTTCGTTTCATAATTGGATGAGTTTCTCTGAACCTTATTAATGTGTGTGTCACTCTGTAGTTTACATTAGTTAGTTTCTTCAATGAGGGACTGACAGCTCATATTCAAATAAAATACTAAACATCAATTCACTTTGATGGAAGTTAGATCATGCCCTTTGCAAGAAAATAACCATTATGTAAATTGCAAAATTATCCATATGAACCTACTGTTATTTATAGAAGATATAAAGGGATGGCACTGCCTTTGATCTGAATAAGATGAAGGTTTTTTTCACTGGAGAATTTTAAAAGAGATGAAACAGTACTGCTTCTCCCACTTTGATGAAAAAAAAAGTTAGGAAATAACTAATTTCAAATGGTTTGTAAAATAACATTAGTGAAATTATTCATAACTATTCAAAACATGGAAGTGAGTCCTGAGAAGAAATTCATTTGCTTTACACTGGCCCATGATTTATGATCTGTTTCTGAATTACAATCTGTTTTAGATCATAACTGCTAGAATTGTTTCCATATCAAAGATTATTTTTAATTGTAAGAATATTAACTAGCTCGCCTAAAATAGGAACATCCAATAGGTACTATTAGTTAGTAACTACTACTAACTACTAACTATTAGTTACTAACTATCCTCAGCTGAGGATGGTGTAAAGTGCTAGCTCTGGAGAGTAAAGTCTTTTTCCTCAAACTGGAGTAGGAAACGGCAGCTTTTTCCTGCTGTTATCCACCAGCTCCAGCTCTGCTGCGAGCAGTGGCAGCTCCTCGCTGCAGAGCTGCACTCGCTGCCTCTGGCTCCCTGGGGCAGGAGGTAACATTACGATGGACCGGGGTCCTCAGGAAGGGTGCTGGAATGGGACTAGGCAGGTGGCATTCGATAACCAGGGGAACCCAACCACGCTGGTATTTCCTGGGGGCACCAGGGACACTATGACCCTTTCAGTAACCCCCATCCGCTGCAGGTCTGGCTCCGCTGGGCAGAGGTGGCGACTGCCCCCGGATGGAAAAGCTGCACCCGGAGCAAACGCTCCTGCACTTGGGATGCGGTGCCCGAGGAGCTGTGGCCGCCCCGGGGAACTGGGTAAGTTGCTGCCTGATGCTCACTGCAGAAATGCTGTGATGTTCAGCGGGAAGTGTCTTCCATCCAACTAATGGAGGTACAAAGCACTGTACCTTCTGTCTTCACATCTACTGTGAGAGCACAGCATGCACTGGGGCCGTGAGCTGTCCCCAGCTTCATCCCTCAGCACCATGAGGAAGCCAGGGGCCCAATGCTGGTACCCATTCTGGTCGGTCACAGTTATATGGAGCCTGTCAGTGAAGTATCCAAGCTACCAACAGCTAAACAAGAACCTCGTCACGTTATGACCTATCGGGGCCAGTTTTGCTTTTTTAAGCAAATGAGACACCCTAGGGGAAATATGACAGAGGGAGAACCAAGGGCTGGGTTAATGGCGTGCAGTACTGCACACCAAGCTGTGCTTTTGATAGTGATAACTGTTAAATTACTGATAGAAAAACTCTTCTTGCATCTCTCCTAAACTGCTCTGTCTTCCTTCTATGCACATTTTTGTTTTGTTTTGTTCTGCTTTTGCATTTTAGCTGTAAACCAATAAGAAAAATGCACATCTGCACATCCTGATAGATGAAATTAAAAATGGGAGAAAAAATGTACCCAAATATGCTTTTGATTAAAAAAAAAAAAAAAAAAGATCAGACTGCTCCTGGAAAAGACAACACTATTATTTTTCGCATGCTGGAAACACCCATAGGAAAAGAGGAAACAGTGATATTAGAGAAAAGTACTGTTTTCCCTGTTCAGACAACAGAGATAACAATGTTCTACCTTTTTATCACTGCTCTCTCACATTTCCTTACTTATATTGGCAGCTGGATCTTCAGACCCAACTGCTCCTTGAAATAATCCCAGTAAAGAAGGATTTTTAAAGCTAAGAAAAGCAAGTTTACAAATCTCTGTAGCACCAAATGACAAAGACCAAACTGCAGTGCTAAAGAGAAGCCGTAACAGCACTGCTGGGCTTGGCTGCTATGTTCAGTAAGTGAAAAATGCATTCGCTCCAGCATTAACCTAGCATATGCAAATCCCCATGGCTGGAGGATGCTACCTGATGCTTTTCAATGCAAAACCCTGCACAGCTACCCCAACCTAGGTCAAAAGGATACCAACCACACGAAAACATCAAACTGTGAAATAAAATCTGAATCAATAACTAAGGAATGCTGTAAAGAAAAACTTGGACAGGTCAATAACAGCAGAAATGTGTAAATTTTGCTTGTGAGGTAACAGACGTGAACAATAATATTCTGCAAAAGGAAGAGAAGTTTTGAAATGAGGTGGCAAAGTGGGCCACGTAGAACATCATTATTCAGGTGTGAAGAGGAGAGATGCTGCTGGCTAAACTGAGTGACTTGCAGCCAAGCTAGATGAATGGGAAGAGAGATACATATGGAATTTAGGTCAGCAAAGCCACAGAAATGACTTGCATAACCTTCTTTATTTAATTGTTACCTTTAGTTTAAAAATCTAAGTCTTTTGCAGAGGCTCGGTTAAGGCCGCTGCACAGCATGCAGCACCACAGCGAAGGCAGAGGCTACTAGAAAGCGAACAGCGCTGACAGGATTGTAATATCATTAGTAAAATGCAGGGAGACGCCTCCATAGGCCCTAGCGTTGGTTCTTTTTTCAAATAATCATGGCACAGGATTGAAGATGTGATGCCTGCAATACTGGGGCAGTTGGCCCCAGGGGATTCGCTCCAGTTACTCGTTCCCCCGTCCCCAAAGTGCATGGCAGAAAAGAGGAAGCTCAAGGGCAATTTCTGAGAATTCTGAGAATTTCTCTTATAGAAGAGCTGCCATATGATGAGAAATTGAAAAGACTGATCATATTTGCCTGAAATACACAAAGCAATAACTTACTGAGCACTTCTACCAAGCGATTTGACATTCCTAGACCCCATACAGTATTGTCCATGATGGAAGAACATTATCTATTCTTTCGGTTACAATTGTAAGACAGATACAAGACATCAATTATCTCTTCTTCAGTTAAAAGGTAGCTATTTGTTACTCCTGAGCACAAGGTGCCGACATGAATCTAACCAGTTTTCATTTGTTTCTCTTCGTTGCCATGCTCACATTTGGTATTTCTCATTGATCAACTGCAGATATTTCCCTCTGGCACCAGAACCCCGCAGAGCTTCGCCAGCGGAGCCCCGGGCTGGCGGGGAACGCCCCGATGCTTCCGCAGAGCCCCGCAGCCTGGGGCGGGTTCCGCAGCCCCCGCCGCAGCCCCCGCAGCCGCGGGCACCTTCCCCTCTCCCGCTGGGTCCTTCACGCCCGGCACGGAGGGCGCGAGCGCCGTGCGCCCCGCAGCCGCCGCCCCGGCGCCCCCGCCGCCCCGGCCCGCGCTCTTACCCGCGTGCGGCCGCCCGCGCCCGAGCCCGGCGCCGCCAGCGGCTGCGCGCCCGTCCGCGCCCCAGCGCAGCGCAGCGCAGCGCGGCAGGTGGGTGCCCGGCGCGGCGGCTGCGCACCGCGCCGCGCTGCGGGGACGCCGGGACTCGTAGTCCGCACCCGCCGCCGCAGCGCAGCCCGCCGGCACCGGCGTCAGCATCAGCATCAGCACCAGCACTACCGCCAGGGCCGCCAGTTCCCCAGCGCGAGCCCCTCCTGCCCTCCCCCCGGCACCTCAGCACCTCCTTTGCACCCCTCCTGCCCTCACCAGGTCACGCCACTCTGCCCATGGCCCTCTCTTCCCCCACATCTTTCCATTTCTGCCTGCCCAAAGCCTGCAGGTGAGGCCCGACCTGCCCCACCACCAGGCGCATTTGCCCCCTGTTCTTGATGTGTCATGATGTAGCCCCACTGGTTTCCCTCTCCTGAGAACTTCCTCTGCATGGAAACTATGAAAGCAGGTGACCCGGGGGCTCACACGCCACCCAGGCTGCAGCAGTTGCCCTGTCCTGTGTCAGCCTGACACAGCGGCGCGTGCAGGTGCCACGCTGGGACGCACGGCCTCGGCAGCGGCGCGCGAGCCCGGCACACGGCAGACGCCTTGGAAGCACCTTTGAGCTGCTCCACAGCCTCTGCGCCCGGCCCAGCCACCCAACCGGCCAGGCAGGTCCTGCAGCACCACGCAGGGCCCCGCGTGACCCTGGGACACGGCCAGTGCCGCAGCGAGGGTGCTGGTGCTGTCCAGGGCCTCCTGCCTTCCCTGACTGGTTCTCCATGTCCACGAGGGCGCAGAGCAGCTCCAGGGACCACACTCCTGGAGGACAGCACATGTGTGTTTCTGCACATGGTCCCCAGTGTGTCCCCCCGCAGCCTTTAGGAAGCACTGCTCAGCACTGCCTCTTGCCAAGGAAAGTGCTGGCTGTATCCTGGTGCCTTGAGGTTACAGGGGTAGCGTGAGGTCAACTCCTCTTGGAAGAGCACGTTGATCTTAACATATAGGAAGAGGCCATTGTGATGTTTCTCCTTTGACAACTCATGTTTGTACATTTACACAGTGTTAGTGTTAACTTGTGCCGGGCACTGTGTTTCAGCCCATGGTTCTGGCCATGAGTCACAGCAGCAAAGCTATTCCAGTGATTAAAATGTCTTTAAGTTTCATGACGTGTTGGCAGGAAAACAACACACTGCTTTGTTAAGAAGCAGATGCTGCATCAGGGCTCAATTTTCCTATGGAAAAAAATGCAACCGGGAAATGTGATGACTTCAGCTTTGCTCCATGCCCTGCCAATAACCTCATGCACCTGTGGCAGGAAACTCATATTAGTATCAGGGACTGAAGGGTTAAGTCAGGCATTTTGCTACTGCTGCTCCGTAAAGCACCTGCATTCACAGAAACGCACAGAATGCCAGAAAAAGTTCAAAAGTGCATCTGCCTGCAGCCTCCCTGCCTCCAGCTTCTTGGGAAAGCAGGTATTAACAAAGCTTCTGCCATCCAAAATGTTATCAGACCAATAGAAATGGTGAAAAGAAAAAACACAGAACACACAAAAGCAAACAAATCAATGCATCCCACATCCTCTCCCCTGCTGCTGGGCAGTTCAGATCAACCTGGTTTACATCCATGGTTTTGCTTGTCTCTCTGCAGGACCAGACCAGCTGGGAAGTCCCATTGAGTTCCTCTGAAACCTGCTGCGTGCCGTGTTTGGCGCTGAGGCTGCACTGGGAGTGTGACTTTTGAAAGGGATTGTGATCTTTTGGGGTTTCATCTGGGTCAGAAGGACCAGGGTTGGCTGAGTTATGTTCATGTAGCTATTGAAGAACTGCTTACGTGTAGGACCGGAAAATAGCTGAAGCCTTGCACCAAAGATTGGTGCCAAATCTAGGATGATATCATTCTTACTCAAATACTGATAAAAGAATATGTACAATATCAGCAAAGAAACAGAGTTAACTTTGGGATATTTATTCTCTGATAAACTTCTGCAAGCTTTTTTCTCAGTTCTGCTTGTCATGACTTAAAATGTATTTGTTAATTTGAAACTATTTCTCAGTTGATATGGATGGGGAAAACCTCCCATCCTGACTTTTCCATTTGCCTTATATCTGCTGGCAAATTCACTTATATTAATTTTGGTTAGAAATGTAAAATTTAAGGCCTCTGTGGGGAATATAGGACTTGGCTGGAGACAGTGTTCTCTCCTTTGGCTGTGATTTCTTACTGTTTCTTTCTTCCTTTTACCTCATACACAGTTTTGCAATCAAAAAATTAGAAACATGAACGATCTTTGACTAAGAAGAGATATAGGTCAACTGGATTAATGACGTACAGATAAAAATATACATATGTATTAAATGCAGATGTACACAGCAGTATAGCTACATGTCTGACAACAACATTTTGCTTAAAATCACAGCATACAAAGCAAAACTTGGCATGTTTCAGTTACTTTGTGTACAGAGTGTAAGTTCTGAATATATTCATAATTAGAAACAAAACAAAACAAAAAAAACCCAAATTACACATTTCACAAATCTAAGAGGTATTATATCCCATATATAGGATATCTTTGCAAATAAATATGGCTGTGACTGTCATAATTGAGACCTTATTTCCAATGTACGGGACTTCACAGACTAATGTCTTGAAAGTACACCTAAAATGCACTATTGCAGGAGTAAAGCTCCACAAATAGTCCGATAGTCCTTTTTCCCTAGTAGAAATCTTTGCATGGCCTTTTGTCCATCCAGATCATTTTTCTATTTATCTATTCAAGACGCATTACTGAGAGATGCACAGTGGAGAGTTAACACTATCAGGATACAAAATGCACGGGATAACTATTCCAGAAAAAGCTTTGCTCTATGATGGAGGACACCCTCAAGAGGTCATAATCCTGTAGGTTCCTAGGGAAAACATTTCCTGTCTTTATCTCTTTGACCCAAATTAGAGTTTTTTTCTGTGCTGCTGCCTGTTGAATGTGGAGATTTGGCTTTTTTCAGCTCTACCTAAACCTGCATCCCTGTTGCATTCCTTTAAATCCTTACCCGGGGCATCCAAAAGCAAGTTTTAGTTCACTGAACCATTTGTAGCCAAAATGTGGCCAGTTGTTATGTTTTTGTTTTGTTTTGTTTTTTTATAATGAAGCAGAGGGACTGTTGTGATGTTTTCATCTGATGTCCTTATAACGTAGATCGTAAGACTTGGCTTAATTAATTCCTGCTTGTGCTAGAGTACATCTTTCAGACAAACATCTGGTCTTGATTACTGTGCTGTGCATGTTTTGATCTCTTCCCTTACAGACCAGCTGTTGTTCAAATTATGTGACCTGTATTTAACACTCTTGTTTCAATGACTGATCAGCAATCTCAGACTGAAGCTAAAGATAAAATTTGACTCTTGTTCACATGTAAGTTGCTGAGTTGCAGTTACAGTTCCTGAGATGGTACTTGAACAGAATGAATTTATATAATCAGCTTCATAAGGGCGGGGTGGTTCAAGTCTTCAAGTGCTGGCTAGCAGCTTGTCAAGTGGTCAGACTGCAACTACATTTCACTTTGGTTTCCTGGATTGCATTGGTTTGCCAGACAATAGGATTTTCTTGGACTGTCTCAACAGTAAATCTCAAATTGTATCATTGTTTCCATTTTGCAGGTGCGGAAAGTGAGACCATTACTTTACACCAAGCGCTGACACGGTGGGCACTTGGTCAGGGATGGGAACCAAAATCTCCCGCTTTGGGACTCCAGAAGATGCGAGCTGAAAGGAGCTGCCCAAGGACATTAGGAGACTTATGTCAGCCCTCTGAGGAGACCCCCCCGGGTGCTCCCCCATGCT
The DNA here is from genome assembly GCF_059628265.1 of Tinamus guttatus. Lineage (NCBI taxonomy): Eukaryota > Metazoa > Chordata > Aves > Tinamiformes > Tinamidae > Tinamus > Tinamus guttatus. Next base: position 11,648,998 of record NW_028288538.1, read on the forward strand.
TGTGTCCTGCTTGCAGAGCTGCTCAGAGCTGCGCTGTTATCGAATAATTTACTGACAGGGTCCTTCCTGCCTTCATGCTGTTCTGACTCTCTATCCAGGAAAATATGTCTCAGGCATGGACTTCATGTGCACCACATCAGCACTGTAGTAAGTAAATATATTATGATTTAATCAGTTTAGGATAATGTCTGAGGCCTTGCGTGTGCCTCTTCTTGCCATGTTCCACTCAGTGATGGCAGGGAAGATAGTCTGGACTGTGTCCACTCTCAGGTTTCATGTGAATCCTCTCAGAGCTGATGGCAGTTCAACTGTTGTCCAGGTCTGTGGTGTCCCTGGAGGTTTTGTGTTTGCCTACACTTCTCTCAATTATGTTTAATAGCCTTAAATTATATTTCAGTCTTTGAATAAGAAATCCTTCCACTAATCCTTTTGAGAACATTATGTTTGCCCTCTGATACACGCACTGGACTGTCAGCTTGGAAAATGCCAGCACCCTAATGACTGAAGGATTATGAATCCACTGCTAAGCGCTTGCAGAAGTGCTCTTGCAGCTATAAAAGTGTCTCTTCATTCACCCGCAGGCCGCGTGCCAGAACGGCTCGGCTCTGCTTTGAGGCTCTCTGGCCTTGGGCGCTGAACAAGTGAGAGTCTCACAGCACTCATAAAACCGGGTTAGATCACCCTGAACGCACCCAGCACGACACTGGGGGCTTCGTCCTCCAAAACAAAGCACCACAGATGCCTCAGCCTGACGCGCTGGGCTGCTCTGTTTCAAGTTCACACAACTTGCATTTTAATATAATTTAACAGATGAAATAGTCTCTATTAATGTTAATAACAGCCTTGTTAATGACCTCAGTGCAGGCAGGATTTTGCAAAATACCTTTTACTAATGTATTACTTGAAATATTATTGGCAGTTAAAGTGTTTTAAATAAGCTCCATATTAAGGACAGATTGCATATGTTACTTTACACTGTGTATATTTTATGAAGCTGAAGGCTGGCATTACTGAAGCAGGTGGCAGAGCTCACATTGACACAAGCAGGCCAAGGTTTCACCTACACTTTCTTTTCTTGAATCTGCCAATAATTTTTTACGACTCTTTGAAAAACAAAAACCTTAGAGACACTTGGTATCTCAGCCTGCCCACCAGGTCAGCCTGGGCATACTATTTCTCTGGGACACAGGGTATCGTGGGGGTTTTACTATCTGTCAAAGGCTACAGCTGTAGTGATCATTATTTTCATGCCGTAAATGCCTTATGCTAAAGGCGGGAACTGAACTGTTTACTGCGAAGACAACCTCTCAGTTGCCATTGAAAAACCCTGTTTTCCCTCACTTCAGCTGGCCAAAGTCACGGAGCCAAAATGAAGGCTGCTGTGCGGCTGGGCGTCAACGCGGCCCCGCGCGGAATGGCGCCCGCCGCCGCACTACAGCGCCCATGAGGCGCCGCCCGGCGGGAGGGGCGCGCGCATGCGCGCGGGGCGGCGCGGGGCGGGCTGCCCGGGGAGGCTGCGGGCGGCGGAGAGGCTGGGGCGCTGCCGCCGCCGGTGAGTGCGGGGGGCGGCGGGGCCGCCGCGGGGCCCTCGCGGGCGGCGGGGCGGGCAGGGCAGGGCTCGGCTCCCGGCCGCGGGGGGCCGCGCGGCGGCAGCGGCCGCCTCGGCGGCGCGGGGAGGGGCCGCTCGCCGCCCGCTCTGCGCCCGGAGCCTCCGGACGGCGCTGGGCGCGGCTGCCGCCGGCGGAGCCGCGGGCGGCGGGAGGGTCGGGGCTGCCCCTGTGCCAGGCGGGTAGCGCGGGGGTGTCTCGCGTAGCTCACGCGCAGCTCAGCGTGCGCTCGGACGGGATATTTGCAACTTCTCGTGGCCAGCACTGGGGCTCGCCGTGAAGTCTGGAAGCTGTAACTTTAGAAACTTTGCCTGTAGATCTGCTTGGCACAGTTCTTTCAACTTGCCCGCTGCAACTCGTAAATCACGTATGTTAATGGCAATCAGAAGAATGTTTTTCCGGTGTATCCGTGGTTGACAAAAGTGTACGTATGCTTCGTAGCGCTGACATAGAAGTCTTCCGGTAATAGGAGCGTCTCTCTGAGACGGCGCTCAGGCAGGAAATGGGCCTGCTGGAAAGGTATGTCTGCCCCGAGGAACGGCCGAGGCCCAGGAGGCCCCTGTGCGTGTCCGTGTGTTTGTTTTCCTCCACCTCGGAGAATCTGGCATGCAGCTTTTAGAGGCCGGTACTGAGAGCTTATCCGCCTCCTCCCCTATGGGTGGATGCAAACTGTGTGTTGAGAATAAACGCTGTTCTAGAGAAGTTACTAAATGCTTTAATTTTGCTATGATATGCTTAATGTGTTCTGATGCTTAATGTAGGGATACAGGTGTTAAAAGACAGTACTTGAGGCAATGGAGTATTTGAAACTGGCACTTGGAAGTTTACCCTTTGCCTTCTCTTGCACGTGTTAAAGTATTAAATACAAATCTAGAATACTTAAATGACTGTAGCCACCCAGCTTCAGGTGTTCTGGATGAAAGACAAGAAAAAAACAAGCAACATAAGCTGAATAAAGTGGATTTCAAAGATTATATGCTTTAACACTTTTCTAATGAATGTGGCTGTCTGCATGTTCAGATAACTTATATCTGGGATTGCTTATTAACCAAAGTGCCCCTGGGCAGTTTCTAGAGGAGTAGATATTGTGCGCCTCTTTCTATAGGTGGCCCATATCTGTTAACGAAAATCTAGGCATTGTCTGAAAAAGTTGTAATCAGTTTATTAATTTGTAATCCTCATTCTAGATGTTTTCTATCGTCAGATCCAGTGGTACTGCTTTGTGCGTGAGTGGGAACAGATAACCTGGAGCAAAAGATTTCTGCTGGAGGAACTGCTCTCTCCTTGGGGCAGTCAGTAACTCTGTTCACTGGGATTTTTAGCTGTTAGACGAGAATGAAGCAAGCCTCCTCAAAATTTCTGAGGTGCTTATCTTTCTGTGCTCTGGTCCAATCCCTGTGTTTATTTGTGATCATAATAGCTGCCCTGCAGCTAGTTTGAGGAGCAAGTCTGGAAACGTCTCCAAGACGGTTGTGCTGGAGTTCTGTGTGCAAGCCCTTTTCACGAGGTGTTGAGGTGTCGCTTCCGCAGCACGTTAACCCACATAGCAAACACTTCAGGGTCTCGAATCCGTCCCCTCTGGTATTTGCTAGAACGTGGTTTTGCTTCTACTATTTTGTAGAGTGGATGATTGTTTTTCGAGAATAGACATACAGAAATAATTTTTTATTGGGCAAAACTAACTTTACCATGTAGAAAACTTACTACATTATTTTTTAGAACAGAACGAAGCCTCGAGATCGTTTGTGTACAAAAATAACCCAGAATAGCCATTTCTCTCTTACCCTGAACAAAAGTTTAGGCAAAGATGAGATGCCACCTGCTGGTTATACACAGTCTCAGACCTCTGGTGTGAAGTCACGAGAACCAGGATTTTGTGCTGTGCCTTCAGCTGGAAATTTGGAAGGGTCAGGTTAGTTCTTAAGAACTTTTTGAGAAGAAAACCACTGCTGGACTGTTCAGCAGAGGTTTTGCAAAAATCTTACAATATCATCATAAGGAACTTGTTGGAATTACTGTAATAGTGTCCATATGTTTCTTCAGTAATATCTCTTCTGGTTTTGGTAAAGAAAGATAACTCTGTCAAATATAAATAGTGTTCATAAACAGTTATGTATGATCTTGCCCAGTGAAAGTTAGAATTGTTGGCATTGTAAGACTTCCCTGGGGAAAAGCTTAGGCTCCATTAAGCATCTGGAACCGTTTCAGAGCTTTGATGGATGCAGGAATGCCGCTGCGCTCTGCCTGCGGACCCCCCTTGCCAGCTAAGGTTCAGCAAGAGGCTGACTGGAAGAAGACTCTACGTAACAAATGAGATTAAAGTGAACTCTGTGAACATGTTGGCCAAAATCAGCGCAGTTTTTTTCATGATGTCACTTCTATTTTAAAATCCAAGTTACTGAAACCATTTACAGTGGATTTTAATAAGACTCTGGTTTCCTGTGGATATTTCCCAAAAGTTATTCCTGCTAGAGTTGCAAGAAATTGTGTCTTTAAAGATAATAGATAAATTTCTGAGGGCTGAGTCTTTGAAATAAAATCAGAAACTTTCTATTTTTAAACACTCACTTTAAGGTAGACAGGAGAGGACAAAAATACATGTGTGAAACTTGCTAAAGAGTTCTTTGGGGATTACTGGGGTAATTATGAAATGGCATGAAATAAAGAATTCCTCAGTTCATTGGTTTTGCAGGTGAAGGAATAGTGACAAGCTTTTGTCTTTGTCATGTTGATCAGAATGTCTTTGTTACTAATTGCTTCTAACTTCTCCTCTGCTTAATAAACATGAGCACTGGAAATTCGATTAATCAGAAGTGATGGCTTTGTTTCCATTATTCCTTTATGTTCCTTATGCAACTGCTGTGTTACAAGAATAAAGAACTTGATTTACATTTCGGTTACATATATCTAAAGAAAAAATATTAGCCCTTTGTCCTTTGACATGTATAATGTTTTAATGGTAGAGCTAAGAAACATGCTTAGAAGAAAACTAGCTCCGCTCATAAAGTGTAAAGCATTTATAAAGCTTAAATTATTAGTTTTTGTCTACTATTTTGCAGTAAAATGTGCCACAAGTATTTTAAAATTTAAATAACTTTACTATTCCTTCCAAGAATTCCTTCCTTCCAAATTTCTTTGTAATTAATTAAACTGTACCTGTAATTTTTCTTTACACTGCACTTAAAATGAGTGATGGAAAGCAAATGAATATGTCAGTTCCGAAAGTCTGATCTTAATGTGTTTAATAGGAAGTGAAGGGTTTTGTTTGAGACTATACCTTCATCTGGGCATTATGCCCTATTCAGGCAATGAAAATTCTTGGCACTGTTCTTAAAAACCTAAAAATGGTTCTTAGGATGTTATATGTACATATTTTATACCTTTGTTTTTCGGTAGGGAACGATCTGAAAGTCATCACCAAGCAACTCCTGTGTGATGCAGATGTGTTAAGCAGTGTTATAATCGTAACTTTCTAAATGCGTCTCCTGTTAAGTATTCTGATATATTTTAAAAATAGTTCAGTTCTGATTGATAGGTGTTAGAAATTGTGTTCTTAACTCATTCTTTGGCCTCTTTTCAATTTGCCATGTCTGATATGCTTCTGTTTTATTGCTAGGAGAAGACTGAATTACAAAATCAGTGGTATTTTTGCTGTGCCCCCCCCCTTTTTTTTTTTTTTCCTTCGTGAGCATTCCAGTCTGCACTTACTAACCCAGCTGTTACACCTAAACATATAGTGACTGTACTCTACGTCCTTTCTGAATTTTGTATTTTTTTACTGAAATTTCATTTTCAGAGTTTTGTACTGGCATTTCTGCTGCTTTAGAAGTGTAAGTCTTAGATGACCTAAATGTTTTTAACCCTTCAAAACTCATATTGTGATATGATATGCAAATAATGGCATCAAGTGCCGTCAGGTCATCTGAAAAAGCATTTGAAGTGGATGCTTTGATCCTATTACAAGGACAGGTGAGACTAAGAACTATGACCTGAACAATAAAGCATTATAAAAGATAAGTAGATTTTCCAGTATGAAAGGAACAATTATAACTATTCTGTTCCTTATAATTATCATTTAAAACTATACCTTTTAGTATTTGAATGTAAAAGGACATGCAGAAACGTGGAAAATAACAGTCTGTTGATGTAGGATTCAGACTATGCAGCTTGGTCATGAACAATGCTGTGTAACTGGCCGCAGGAAATGGTTTTCTTTCATGATAACGTGTGATGGTTTAAATGGTGAGGAAGGGGGATCAGAAGTTTGCAAGCAGTTTGTGCAGCATCTGCTACTGCTACAATCTAGTTGTTCCTCAGCTATTCTGTACCTCCAGAAACAGAAATACCACAAAATTATGAGAACTATAGCATTTGGTCTAGTAACTCCTTGTTTATTTTTGGAACATCGTTTTAAAAAACATAGATATGCTAATGTGTGTTTTTTTTTTCTGTATTTAGTAAATTATTTTTCTGACCTTTTTCTCTGTGACCTCTCGTTAAAGGTCAAAGCTCTTTCTACACGAGTGGCTCTAACCCAGGGGAAGCCAGATGCTCGATGTAGTTTAACATAAATTGGAGAATTTATTTTTTTTTTTAAAAAAGAGAGACCTTAAATTAAGGTAGGTGGTTTAGCTTTGGAATTATGTCATATCAATGTCAGCTTAGTTTGCAAATAAGGTCTTGTGTTTATATCACTAATAGTTTTCATAAGACCTTTGTGGCTATAAACAGCCAAGATGGAGTCCCGTAAGTGGGATCCTGTGATATCTCATGGCATGTCTGTACAGCCTTCCTTTTCCTTTGCTTTTTTTAAGAGGCAGTAACTTTAGGTTGATCTGTTTTTGAAGTGTAGTTGAAATATAGCCTGTCTTCTGATATGAAGTAATGTATAGCATATAGTAGCCTCAACTGGAGCTTTGTAGTCCATAGAACAAGTAACTTTTGCTCTGTGCCTAACTTATGTTTTGTTTTTTTTGTTAGAATCAAGAAAAGTGTTAGAGAGGCTAATAAGCCTGAAGGTGTGAATCTAGCTTTTGCTCTGGAAACACACCATGGACGCTCTTTGTTATTTGTAGAGAATCATTCCAGTTACCTTTTTCTTACGTGTTAAACTGAAAGCAAAACTCTTCATTTTTGCCCTCTGTTGGTCAACTGGGAATTAGAGAGCAATAGGGTAAGATTGAGTGGAGTGCTGTTGCTTAGGAAATAAGTGTATTTCCCAAGGTATTTTAATTGTCATCTGACAGAACAAAATGTTACTTCCATTGTAGTGATATAATTAACTTGGGAGGCAAACATCCTTTATTTCCTCTGTAGTTATTACTGACTCATGTCCTTGCTTATTACATAGTTCACCTGCTTGTAATGCAGTTTTTCGCAGCATCTTCCTTAGTCACTTTGTAAAATTGACCTTAAATAGCAACAGCAATATATGCAAAGGATCTTAACTGCTTGCTTGACTTCAGTCTCTAAAACTGATGGCAGCAAGCTGGCTCAGAAGTACTAAGTATATTTTTTGGTGGTTTCTATGTAGTCAGCCTTGCTCTTTGGGAAGACCTTAGAGTTATTGTTAAAGAACATTAAGACTTTGGCATTAATCTGTAAAAACATGTAGCTTAACTGGAGGGGGGAAAAAAAGTCTATTGATTTCAAAGGACATGCCTGGACATGGTTCTTGCCAGTGAAGAAAGAGGCAAGGCATAGAGGGCTTTCTAGTACTCCTGATTGTAGAATAAAATATCTTTGAATAGTGGATGAAAAAGCTTTCCTTTCTGCAGTGTATTTGGAAGCTGAAGACATATGTGACTGGGATGTCTACCTTAACTGTGCCTCTTTCTTCTAAAAACTCTTTCTGTAGATCTAATTAAGAATACGATTTGGCATTTGGAGTGTTTGAGTAACTGCCCAAGCCATGACGCTCCCGTTTCGCAAGGACTTGGACAAATACAAAGATCTCGATGAGGATGAAATTCTCGGCAAACTTTCAGCTGAAGAATTGAAACAACTGGAAACTGTTTTGGATGATCTTGACCCTGAGGTAAGTATTAGCCAAGAGAAGTTCTGTCTTCCGCTAAGTTACATTGGACTGGTTTCTGAACATGAGACTCTTCTTTTTTTGCTTGAATTCAGCTTGTAGTTGTTATACTGTTGTACAGAGTTCTCTGCTAATCCCCCAAAATAGTCAAAAAAAATGTGTATATGATGTCTCAAGTGGTTATTTCCTTTTGCAATCTGAATGCAACCACAGTAGAGGAAAATAGCAAAGGGGACTGTCAGAAGCATCTCCCTGGGAGTTATTTATTAATGAAAAATTGTTGTTAGTGACATTCTTGAGAAGTTTATTTAGAGTTTATTTAGAAAAGCTTTTCTAACTTTCCTGTTCCCATTGTATGGTAAACAACTTTTGTGTCCTTTTCTTATTTTGTTACTTCTACTATTGCAATTTGAGAGGGAGAGAGTATTATATTCTTACAGATTCCTAGTTCTGTATCTCATAGCCTACATCTGTCCTCTTCCTAAATTTACAAAGAGGAGACAAATAGTCTTATCCTAAACAATTATGTCAACATAGGGTATTGCGTAACTAATATTTTAACTTTTGGTAATGAAGAGCTGACTTGTATCCTCCACTGATATTACAGCTAAATTCTCAGTTCAGTACTAATATTTTCATCTTCTGAATCTCTGGTTTGGCTTTAATAAGACCTGCTGAAGGCTGAGCTTGATTTTAGATTTTGTGGTCACCTATTTTGTTGCATGGCAAGATATTCCTAATGCTGATTGGTTTTGGCTTTATAGTTTTGGCAAAGGCAAATTGTATTTTTTTTTATGATAGTCTAGAATTCCTCATGCTTATCTTCCCTTTTTTTTTTCTTTCTTTTTTTTTTTCCCTCATCCTTTCCCTGCACCCCAACTGAAACAAGATGATAGTAGCAAAAAAAAAAAAAAAGTCAGCCTCAAAAGTAGAAATACATCTCTGAGTTGCTAGATGAAGGTGAATTGAATAGGCAGTTTTCTTAACACATGGATACATATAGATATTAGTGGTGGATGAGGCAGCCTAGTTACTGTATGTCTAGACTATAAATGGATGAGTTTTATTTACTCCTTCCCATCTAAACAGTTCATTCTGGAAAAGAAATGCGAAGTCACTAGCAAATTTAGTACTGAGAACTGTTGTGCTGAAGAATTGCTTCAGTTCAACTGTGAATGCTCTAAGTAAATAGCTGTTATCTGAAGAACAGATAATCGCCCAAAAAAGAAAGCTGGCAAGTAATTCAAGATTGCCTAGAAAGTATGATCTGTTGGGCTGGAACCTCAGGGAGGGCAGAAGGAAGTGTGTGTGTGTGTGTGTGTGTGTGTGTGTGTTTGGGGGGGGCGGATATTAAGCTGAAATGGTGTTCATCAAAACTTTTTAAAGCTGATTTTTTTTACTTTCCTCCGTTTTGTTTTCTAGAATGCACTTCTTCCTGCAGGCTTCCGACAGAAAGACCAGACTGCTAAAAAGGCTTCAGGCCCTTTTGACAGGGAGCGACTCCTTGCATATTTGGAGAAACAGGCTCTTGAGCACAAGGACAGGGAAGATTATGTGCCTTTTACAAGAGAAAAGAAAGGTAATAACGCCCTTTTCTGTGTAGGTGGATATGAAATTTCTGAAGTGGACCAGCTGGAACTCCTCTGAACCAAAGTTTATTGAAGGAGTGGCAGCTTTCATGCCTTTTAGCTGGTAGCATTTCCCAATGATTGCGCCTGTGCAGAGGCAGGACACTTCCTGTTCGTGTGTTGTGGTGCAGGCGTTGGTGCATTTGCATACACTGGGGGAAGGAAATAAGACTGAAAGTCTCATCAAAGGTCTGAAAGTTCTGATGGGGACCGGCTCCCTGATGTAAGAGCTACCCCTGATTTGTATCAAATGCTGTTGTGTCTGTAGCTTGTCGTCTGGACTGCTGAGGACAAACAGCAACATTTGTAATACTGTGTGTAATTTAAACTGCACTGGTAGAATGATTTGCCATGGTAGACACTAAATAATCAAAGACGTTATAGGTCAGTAAGGCTGGGTAAATGGTCTGTGCAGTGATTGTTATCTTTTTAATATCTTTACTGAAAGGTTTTAATAAGATTGTATCATTATTGTTAGCTATTAATAGTATAGTTAGCATTGCAAGAAACTTTGAAATGTATCAATGGTTGGTGGTATAAAAAGCTTGGAAAAATTGACTGATAGGGACACTTACAAAGGTTTGCTATTCTGAAATCATTGTTTGGGATTTTAGCCTTCCCAGTGACTTGCTGAGAGGTGTTTTCTTATTTCTCTATGCCTAGCCAGCCTAGTTTAGTGTAATTATTCACTTCACAGAGAGAGAATGGGGAAATCTATTTTTTCCCCTTACCCATTTTAGTAAAACTGTATCACGCAATGGTGATTCGGCCTTCAGGTTTATCCAGGAAGCTTAGTATGGGTAATTTAAACATCCTTACTTACTGCAGATTATGGTAATCCCTTTTCTCTGCTTCAGTGTAAGTGAAGATTCTCAGACGTTTTGGAGTAGGATGTGTAACAAAGACAATGCTGAATCACCAATAGATGACACGATTCCTATATGTCCTTGGCACTGTTACTGCTGTGTGTTGTGAAACACAGAAGATCTGAAATCACGTAAAGCATCCTGATGCAGTGAGATGAACAGTGCTAAACAAAATTGAGGCTTAAACCTCCTAAATTATTATATAACATTTTCCATTGCCTGATGTAGTTTCTAAAAGATTGCTGTGTGTAAAGGAAAAAAAAAACATACTTTGAAACAAAATTTAAGGCCTTAAGTCACATTCTATTCCAATTGATGTTGAACTGTACAGTAAACCATTGTTGCCTGCAGTGTAGTTCAGGCTAAGACATTAATGATAGAAACTTTCTCATGAAATACTATTTAAAATGTGACATCTTCAACAAAACTAGTTTTGTCTCAATCTCTTTGCATAAGCTTCTAATAAAAATTTTGCAAGATACTTGCAAAGAGAAGGATCTTTTATCTAAATGGTGAAGCTAGACTTATGCTCAGGTCCGGTTGCTCTGAAATGTATTCTGCACATCTGAGCAAATTACGTGGGCTCTTTGTATCTCTTTGAACAGCAACATATGAGAGCTAGCACACTTCATGTGGGGCAACAGCATGTCTAACCTTTATAATATACTTTGCTTTATATTATACTTTGCTTATACTAAAACTTGAGCATATTCTTAGGCTAAAGTTTGTCAGCTGTCTAGTGCTTAGCTGATCTGCGTTACTGTTTGTTCTTCTTGCAGCAGGATTTGGGATGCTATATTCTCTATTTACTTTTCACATGATCACTGGTCTTTAAAGGGAAGTGTATATTACGTGCTCTGAAATGAAGTTAAGATCTTGTAGAAGCTTTGAAGAAACAACTTGTCAAACTGACATTCTCCATGCAAAAACACTGGAACCAAATAACATCTTCTACTAGCCTTAATGTGAAAGTTTTCTAACTGCTACATGTTCTGTAAACAGATAACAAAAGGATGGGCTCCGCAGTGTGACACTGCACAAGTTGCCTCTCAGATGTATTTTAAAAATTAGTATTAATTTATACTCATAAGTGATGTACTTTGTCCTGTCTCATTGTAAGAATTAGTGGTTGAACTGTGTATTTTGTATTTTCGATTGATGAAGTCAGTGAGCATAAGAAAGAATATATAGAATACACCAAGCGTTGCTCTTTGTTCTTATTCATGGAGTAACAGCTGATGGGAGATTATGTTTGGGTGTCCTCAGGTGACACGGGATTCCTTTCCCACAAATAGAATAGAGCAGAATGGATTTTAGGCTGTTTTCTGATCTGCAGGCCAGCTAGAGTGAGTGCTGGATTGCGCTTGGGCATAAGAATAGTACGAACAAAATGCTAAATGTATCTGACTTTTGCAAGGCTTTCAATCCTACCTTGGATAATACCATTCTGTGTGTAACGCCTAGTACTGGTCAGTAGATATGATCCAGCATTTTTGGCTTATGAGCAGTACAGTAGTGTGTGATTCAGGAGTTGGTTTATTCTGTTGCAAGAAAAGCCTGCTTTAGAATTAACCCCAAGGGCACCATTTAATGTAGTAGCTCTAGGCATAAAATATAAGAATATATAATTATTACAGAAACTATGATGTGAACATCTCTGAAATTTGTCTCTTTATATTGTATTGTTTGAAATTTGAAGTATACTACTTGGCTTATAAATAACCAGAATATCATGTTTTTTCATGTGATCAGATCACTGATATTTAGAAATGTTCCACTGAAGGGCCAGGAAAGCTATCTGTCATATGGAATGTGCAGATAAGTATGTGTGTTCTTAAAGAAAAAAGTTTTTTTTTTTTTTTTTTTTTTTTAAAAAAGGCAACCTGTGATAGTAAAGAGGTAGGGAGTGGGTGGATCCCAAATCTGTCTTGGAAACAGGCCCTGTATTTAGATCGTTGTCTCCTGAGATCCAGAGGCCTCTTTGAGGTGTTGTTCATTCCCTGCATGCGGGGGGAGGGAGGGACAGCTGCCTTTGTGTTCAAGTTGTAAATCTCTGAACTCTGGGCTAGAGTGAGATGAAATTAGTAAATGAGAGATTGTATAAACATGGGTGTTACCTGCTTTCTAACAAACTGCTACTGACCCGGCTGATGTGACTGGAGTTGCTTCTAATTAACACTGCTTGAGGGGAGCAGCTTTTAACATTTTTGCTTTAGGGAAAGTTCTGGCTTGAAGTCTACGACCTAAAGTGTGCTGGCTGCTGTTTACATTTGTTTGGATGAAGAAATTGTTGTAGTTTCTTTCTCGTGCTTCTTCATTTTTATTAAGTTATTTTAGGATCCAAGCAAGTATGACTAAATTTAGCCTTACTTTTTCAGAAGCGAACTTTTAGAAACCGAGATTCCTAACCTGTCGACTTAAAAATTGCTGAAGTTGACAGCAGAAAAAATAGGTCTTATTTGTAGGGCCTGTGCAGTGAATCAGACTGGTGACTGGTCCATGCTGAAGTGAATCTAGTATAAAATAAAACGTTGTTTAAAAAAAGCCTTTAATGGAGATCATATGCCTTCACCCACTTGCCGCATGCTGCACGAATGCTCGTGTAGGGTACAGCACTGGAGGCAGTAGCTGAAGGATGTGAGATTTGGATACATGGGATTGTTTTTTCTTTTATTTTTTTCATCGTTCACAGAGATAAGCCTGAAGCATCAGTTTAACTAAAGCTTTAATGGTGACCTGAAAGTGGATGATTCTTCTTGAATTTTGTTCTAAAATGAACCAAAGAGGAGTCTTAAAAGTACCACAGTTAGGACTGTGTGAGGAAGGATCCCACGGTACTGCTAAAAGCAGATTGCGGTGCTCCCTTTTGGATGTTGGCGCTGTTAACACGCGCGCTGAAAAGCAGCTCCAAGAATGCACCCCGAGACTGTCCTTGAATGTGTTCTGCCCTCTGAATCTATGAGGTCTCAACTTAAGTAACTCAGACTAATCACAAAAGGTGACAGGGCTTCCTTGGAGGAAGGAGGAGACTAGATAGAAAGTATTTTCAATATCAAAAAATGCCATTTACCACTTCTTTTTAGGAAACGTGCTTTCTTAAAGTGTTAGAGGCACTTGTTGCCACAATTCTGAACCAGTTATTTTGTGCTCTTGCATTGGATAAATCCTTACCTCCTCATATTGAACATGGATGAGAAATCTTGACAATAAATAAAATTCTATTGGAAACTGTGTATATTAATCTCAGACAAAATTAGTTTTTGTAATAATCTTATAATTCTTTTAAGCTTTCATGTGCTTTTTCTGCTGTACAAGTGTGAGACTTTTTCTTTGACAAGACTGTTTAGAGAAAGGCATGACTAAGATGCTCTAAGTTCTTCATGTATCCAGGGTTTTGTGGCTATCTGGAGAGACATAGTGCACAGAAGAAGCCAACTTAAAATAAAAAGCAAATGAGTGAATCTGCAACTGATCTGCAGCTTCAGTGTTAATATGAATAAGGCTCAAACCTTGCTGTTTCCTTTTCTTTTTCCTCCTTGTAGTCTGAAAGTCTTGTTTGGTCATTTTATTACTGATGGAAAAACACTGGAAATACAGGCAGTGAAAGCCGTTACATTGTGTGTCTGGGTGTTTCAGAGGTTAAAATGTATAATAATTATAGCTACAGTACAGTATCATATATATCAAAGTAGTCTTTTCACTCAAGCCTTCTACTTCTGATTCTTCTACTTTAATCTTGACTCACCACATTTAATTTTGCACTGCCCATCAAAATGGTGTTATCTGGGGTAATGTATTTCAGCAGGTTTCAGCTATTGTTTGTAAGTCAGAACAGCTGAATAAGGAGGTTTATTTTCTGATTCTAAATATGGGTAATGACCATTTATACGACTTTCCAAAGTGACAGCAACCCCAGAGCAAAAATATTGTGTTGCTAACAACAAATCTTTGTCATCATACTGTGATGTTAAGCTGAAAAAAATGATAGGCTCCAGTCTAATCTGTGCTAGCACTAATAAACAATTTATTCTAAAATGAAAATGATCTACAAACTATTGTAATCTAACATGGAGATTTTCAGGGAGAGAGAGAGAAAATATGGATGGATTTTTATTTGTTTTTTTTTTCAATCTGTTGGATCTGGAATCTGTCTGAAGAAGCTAGTTTTGAGAAAAGTGGAAAGGAATATCTTGATTTGTCTGAATTTTCCCAGAATTAAAACTGAAACATGCATATAAAGTTTAATGTCACTAGGAGATATTTAAGAATGCTCAACTCAGTCCAAACATTGTAACAAAATACATTTGTATACAAATGAGGAAAAATATCTTGGGCTTCTGGCATCTAACCAGATAGTCTGAATCTGGTACCCGATAGGTATTGCCATGGGGTAATTGGAATGATCTGGGACAGTTCATTTGTTGGCTGAATGCTCTTAGAGATGAGCACGGATGATGGGATGCTGAATTACTACAGACTTTATAAAGATTGTTGACACCTCTTACCTTGGGGAGAAAATCGAAGAAAGTTGCAACCCATTTCTTACAGTTCTCTAACAGCTAAGTCAAGCGGAGTGCTAGTGTTGAATGATGCATCAGGTGTTTTACAGAAATGTAAACAGAAACGCAGATAGACTGCGTTTTAATTTAGTCTAGCAAATTGCTTATTATTGTTATTAAGCCTCTGTGTGTGTGTGTGCGCCCATGCACATATATGTGTGTGTTTGTGTGTCCATATTAAAAATGTAGTATCTCGATCTTTTATTTTTCTTGATATTTAACTACATGCAAAAGTGTGAATAATTTAAAAATAGATTAATGATTTTCTAGATGCATGAAATGGATTTAGTTCTATCACACAATTCCAAAGCTTTCTGTATATCATATTATTTTATCCTAGAACAAAGTATACCTTGCCTCTTGTTAATTTTATGCTGCAGTAGACATCTTTGGTTCTGATAGACTAGTTTTAAATCCTTCCTATCAGAATTGTTTCAAGACTAAGTGTTGAGTAACTCATTTTCTGATTCTTCTGATAACTTTTTAGCAGAAAACATGCTAACTTTCTGGACTTTATATCCTCCTAAAATAGCTTTTTCCTAAAATAACTTTTTTAAAAAAATTGGTCAACATCCAAAATCAGAACTCGAAGATAGCTGTAAATTTACAGTGAATATTCTGATCCATATTTTCAGAAGATTTTTGGGTATCTCACTTATCTGACGTATTCACCTTGCAGCTCTGCCTGGGTGCCTTTCTCCGTTGAGGCAGATAAGCATATAAGACATCATTTTCTAGTGATACTGAAGTTTCTTTGCAGGTACTTTTTCTAGGGCATTTATAATTTATAATATAGCCTTATATAATGCTTTCTGATACCACAAAGAGACAAATAATGTCTCAGGAGTCTGTATCCTGGCTCCAAGTCTGGAATTGTAAGTAATGTAAGATTCCTGTTTATGCCTTTTCCTCATCTCTGACTTTCAAGGACAAACAGAAGAAACCTCATTGCTTTGTTGTTTCTGCTGCTCATATTCTCAAGACTTACTAAATGTATTATGTACTCTCTAACTATAGAAAAGCTTAAGGATAGTTGTATAAAACAAAGTAATATCACACTTTTTATTTTCTTTACTCCAGGGAAAATATTTATTCCAAAACAAAAGCCTGTACAGTCTTTCAATGAAGAAAAAATATCTCTTGATCCAGAATTGGAGGAAGCCTTGACGAGTGCCACAGACACAGAATTATGTGACCTTGCAGGTTAGCTTTTCAACATATGAATGGGAGGGTGCATATTGAGACAGGAATGATCTTATAAGTAATGTTATCGTATATTTGTTATCTAAAACGTGATTATATGAGGTTGTAATTGTGGTAGAACCTGTATCATGATACGTGCCATGTCACTTGTAGATTCATCATTGTACAATTCATCGCTGTAGATTTGTGTTAATGTCTAAATTCATCCTTCAGGCTGCAGATCTTTTATTAAGTGTATGCTATTGCTTTCTCTTACCTGCAAGAATGTGTTGCTGTGTGCTTTGAACTTGATTCCTGAAGAGGAATCAAGAGTTTTGTGCACCACGATATCACGACTGATCTGACTGTTCTTAAAGCAACTAATTAGCCATGAATAGTAACATTGTTTTGTCTTTTTTCTTCTTTTTCTTTTCAGCTATACTGGGAATGTCCAACTTAATAACAAACAATCAGTTCTGTGATGTAGTAGGAAGCAGTAATGGGATTGACAAAGACAGCTTCTCAAGTAAGTATACAAGTATATAAATAAAAAGTTTTCTACTGCACATTGTCTTTGCTATAGCAAAGTTATTTTATTAGTTATTTTCTGTTGCACTGATATTCTTAATAGTATTTTTTTCTGAATTTGAAATATGCGTGTCTACAATATTACTAGTTGAATTATGGTGAGGGTGGAAGTAAAATATATGCATCTACAGTAAAATTTATTCTGCAGTTAATCCACTTTGGAGTAAAGTGGGTGCAAGCCCATTTGTATGTCTTAGTTTTTAGGCTTCATGTTTGTGTTCACTATTCAATTCCTGTGTGCTTTCTGAAAAGAACTGGTGCATGAGAAAACCAGAATGAAGCCTTTGGGAAAGGACTGAACTTTATGAAAATATGGTCAGAAGAAGGTGGTATGTTTTGAGTAGGGGAGAAATGTAAAAAGTAATCAAATGATCTTGAGGTACATTTAGTATTTAGTGTGTGTATTTGTTGCGACCTGTGTGATTTCAATTATATGCCTTACTCTGCAGATATAGTAAAAGGCGAAAAAATGTTGCCTGTTTTTGATGAACCACCAAATCCCACGAATGTGGAAGAGACATTGCAAAGAATTAAAGATAATGATTCCCGCCTTGTTGAAGTTAATCTAAATAATATTAAGGTAATTATTTTACATCTAAAATAAGCAAACTGCATTTTCTCAGTAGAAAATGCTTTAAGTTATGAAATACTGTAAAGCAGTCTGATAGCTGTAAAAAGAATAGGGTAATGCTGAAGGGGGCAAAAAAAAAAAGAGCTTAAATATATAAAATGCTGTTTTTAATTCAAGAACATTCCAATTCCAACGCTGAAAGAGTTTGCAAAAGCCCTAGAAACCAACACACATGTGAAGACTTTCAGCCTTGCAGCCACCCGAAGTAATGATCCTGTTGCTGTTGTAAGTGAACTGAGTTTCTTTGCTTATGTGTTTGAATGGGGAACTAAGGAAGTCAGGAAAGAAACTAGTAGGGGCTTGAAGTGAATCTTTTTAAAATATCTGGGGATGAAAATGATTAACTTCAGCTAGATCATAAAGGTTTTTTTCTGTTTTTAACAAATATTTGGTGTTTCAAAGTTGTTAAATACTTTTTAGTTCACAAGAATACAGCAAGAAATAAGATGTATGAGATAAATGAGAACTTGATCTTTTTTGAACTATTTTTTTGTTTGTTTATTAAATCATAAGCTGTGCCCCCCCCCCGCTCCTTTTTTTAAGGGTAAAAAGACAGCATTAAATGTTCTTCTAGGATAATCCTTTTTTTTGAAATTGGAAAGAACAGAAGTGTGAAACATTTGGTTAAAGGAAAATTTAAAAGCTATGTTTTGGGTTAATTAAAACATTCCTTTTCTGTTGAGCCGAAACATTTTGTAATGAAGTGTAGAGTGTTCTCTTTTTCTCTTTCTCTCTTTCCCTCTCTTTGTCTCTCTCTCTTTTCCATATTGTAAATTAATCCAAAAAGTTTACATGGTGTGATAATGAAGCTAATGGTTATGACCATAAGCATCAGGCGTTACCTGTTGTAATTTTCTGAGAAATAAGATCAGGTATTTGCCATTTCTATTAAAGTATTTTTAAGCACATATTAATATCACTTTTAAGGTTTTGAATTTTACTGCTTAGTCATATTAGCAGATCAGAAGCATTCTGAAAGTCAAATCTGCCGTTTACAAATTAACTATATCCAATTCTCTTTTCAGTTGACTAAACACCCTTTTTTGTCCTTTTACTTAGCAGCTTGCTTTACTCATTGTATGCTCTGGAGGCTTACAAAATGGAATTGGTCCAATATGCTAATTTCAGACAATTTATATTCTGTGTATGTTTTTAGCTTGTAACAAGAGCAAGAAAGGCCTTCTCCTGACCATGTACTTTTAAATGGGATAAGGTAGATAAAGCCTAGTTGAACACTCACTTCAGTCTCGAATAATAAGTCCATGCTTAATCATAAATGCGTAGTTCAACTCTACATGTTGCTCCTGCTGAGTTAGCTAGTGAAAATAACTACCACTGTTCCACGACATGATGTAGTGCAGCACTGTTCAAAGTTATAACCAGGCTTTCTTGCATTCCAAGGCTCTTGCAGATATGTTGAAGGTAAACACAAAATTAAAAAGTTTGAACATAGAATCGAATTTCATCACTGGAGTTGGGATTTTGGCACTGGTTGATGCACTGAAAGACAATGAAACATTAACAGAAATAAAAATTGATAATCAGGTAAGTGAGGCAGGGGTAATATGATAATTAAAATCAGATTTTATGCACTCTCTGCCCTAACTGTGACTGCATAATTTTAGATGGTAGTCTGTGATGGACTTCCCAAAATATTTTACTTTTAAATACCATAACCCCATGCATGATTGTCTTTGAGGATTTCATAATTATCCAGTTGAACTTAATTCCTAGTTACTTTTGTAATTGCTGGTGGGCAAGCAAGTGTTACGATGTTGTGAGCTTATGCCCAGTATAACACTTGATGACAAGTAGGATGAAAGTAAGGTTTTTTTTTTTTTTTTTTTTTGTGAGTGAATAAACCTAATTTCTGTTGTCTTGCATCCTTTTTTTATAATAGAGGCAACAGTTGGGAACAATTGCCGAAGTGGAAATTGCCAAGATGCTTGAGGAAAACACCAAGATTCTTAAATTTGGATACCAGTTCACACAGCAGGGACCTCGGGCCAGGGCAGCTGCAGCTATCACAAAAAATAATGATTTGGGTAAGACCCATGACTATAAGATGAATGTAGCACAGATTCTACAGGTGGTTTTGTTATGCACTTCTGACATGATGTTTCAGGCCTCTTCTGTGCTTTACTTCCATTTTTCTGTTTGCTGCTGTGTTGCCCTTTTTTATGGGGGGTTCAGGTGTATGAGGTTTGGACGTGCTTGGCAGCATAGTCTAAAACAAGGAAGAATGTTTGAATTATAGGTAAGGTGAGGCAAAAAGGGCATAGTTTTGATCATTCTATTTTGATTCAGATAAAATCCATTGTCACTTTAAAAACAGTACACTGGAAATCATTAGTGTAAGGTGCTCTCCTCCTTGCCCATATATCCAGTCTTATTTGAAATGTAGGGATTGAATCGTCTGTCACTTGCAGTGGTTGGCACCAGGTTGTCTGTTCCCTTATGATTCTGTTAATGCAGTTATTTTCCCTGTCTTTATTAAAGGTAGCTGGTAGCAGTGACAACTGGCTACAAAAAAACTTTGCTGGAGTTTATCTGTTAGAATCCTCACTAAATGGGACAGCAGAAAATTGGTTAATATCACATGTGAACAGAATTCATTTATATAATAATGTGACATGTTTAAAGCTTTTGACTATATAATCATTCGTTGTGGTGAATCTATTTAAATAGAATTGCTTTGAAAAACTCTGCTTTATTAAACTTCCTGGCTTTAGATGCTCTGTAATATTGTAAGATTTTCAAATTTTTTTGGTGTGAAAATGGGCCAGGGAGTTTTTTTAGTACTAGAATAGATGAGAAGGAAGTACAGAGCAAGACAGTTTGATTTGAAGATCTGCTTCCCTTTGAGTAAAGTTCAAGATGGAAGGGATCAGCTCAGAAAAAGTGGGGAGAGTAATAGCTTAGATCGCAGAGGGGGAAGGAAGGCGCACAGACACTGCATAACTGCTTCTCAAAAAAGGTTTCAGATTTTTTTTTTTATGTCAATATTTCATGTTTCTTCTGTCATTAAGGTTTCTCTTTGTGCACGCTCTCATTTTAGCATTTGACTGTTGGAAATGTATGTTTCTACTGATATCTTTCCTTTTTTCCTTGATTTCTTAGTCTGGAGAATGCAAGTAAAAATTTCTGCAAATGCTTTTTCATCTCTCCAGCCCTGAAGCTACAGAGACAGGTTACTCTGAATACCCAGTTGGGTATTGAGCATTGAAAACTGAGATGTTTAAAATCTCACATCTCTGTACGTTGTGCTGCTTTTTTCCGTTCTTCTGCATTTCTCTACCTAGCTCACAGTGTGTTGTATTACTTCTGTTCTTCTTGGTCTGAAACTGTTTTTAACTGGATGATTGGAGAAGGCTGAAGTTGGAATCTTTTCCATAAGTTTTTGAAGTTTGCTGAAAGTAGTAATGAGTAACTTATGTAACTGAAGAAAATCATTTGGATTAAAAGTGAGATTTAAAAGTTGATGGGTTACTCTCAAAATAAGTAATACTTCAGCTTTATAAAGGGCTAAGCACTAATATTTTAAATATGAGACTTAAGCAATTAATTGAAAACCTTTTATCCTACTTGGATATTTTGCACTAGAGCATTTCTTCAGACAGGTAGAAACAAAGCCCCTTCCCCTCTGTTTCCCTAGCAAACATAATTTGCTATGGAAAAAGAAATTATCAATCCAAAATACTACAAATCCTGAACAAAACTCCAGTCATTCAGTGAATCTTACATGTTTTAAACTAAGCAGCATGTGAGCTTTTGTGCTTTTTATTTGCAAATTCTTGTTGCTTTTGCAATTTCTGACAATTGAATATTTTTTATTAGTAAATGGAATGCTTTTATTGAACATAACCTCGTGGTTTTGTTTTTGCTAAATGTCTAAGTTGTCTTAAGGTATAGTGTGAAACTTTTGTATTGTTTCTTTTGAAGTCATATAACTTAAATTCACCACCACTAGAAACTGGCAGTATAAAATCATGTAGCTTGTTAAATCTGCTAACCAACTGTAAAACTGTTGTTTCCTGTTAGCTTCTTCTCAGATTCTTGAAGGTGTTTGTGAATAACAGCAAGCATTGCTAAAGCATAAATTTAAATGGTGGATAATACTAAGTATTAATTATTGTAGTAAGAGAAATTAAAACACAAAATAGGGAACAACACCATGGTTCCCTTAACTGATGTTGTAGAAATGCTTAAAGTATTTCCAGCAATTAAAAAAAATAGTAAAATCTACTTTCTTTCTTACCACAGTTCGCAAGAGAAGGGTCGAAGGAGACAACCAGTGAATCTTGTTGCTGCCAGAACTGTGTTGAGACTTCAAGGGTCTTGAGACTTCAGTGAGGCACAGGCAATCTCTGTGGGCTTTGGCAATCTTGGACTTCATTTACCTGGGTTAGAAGGGAAAAGACTGGAAACCCCATTCCTCTTAAAGCAAAGCTGTATTAATCTGTGTGGTATGCATCACTTCTCTTTCAGATTAAGACATATTAACTGCACAAGTCTCTGTAACAGTTTTTTAAAAACATAGTTGTTTATGTTTATGTATTATGTAAAAACATAAACACAGTTTTTTTGTATTTCAGACCTCTGCTGTGCTTTTGACTAAAAATATAAACACAAGTCAATGGAGTTATTGTCTGTAGTCAAAGAACAGGACATTCAAGATCATGGGGCAGATAACCCAATTTAAATGTTTGTTGGAAAATCTAGGCATGCTTATTTACATGTAGGGATGTATATATTCTTAAGAACAGTACTTAAGTCATAAGGGATTCTTTACACAACAATTGGACTCATTATGTAAGCTCTGCTCGGCCTTGTTCATATGCACTGAAATCTTTCACCACTGTCTTATTTGTAATTCTACTCTTTTGATTCATTTTTTGATACTGTGATTAAGTTTAAAAGACACCCCTTTAAAAGCAAACAAAATATATATTGGCTTAAAGAGCTCTTATCCCAAGAGATTTGTGAGGGACTAATAAAAACTAAAGCAGGAGCCTTGCAAACATGACAGTATTTCTGTTACACCTGAATCCTTAGTAATTTAAAGCAATAAAACTATCTTGTTCTTCATCTAAACTGTTTTGAGACCGAGTCCGTATGTTCATCATCATTGTTTATTTCATATTCTTTGTTTTAAAATCCTTATCTAAATAGATAAATAGTATCATTTTTTTTAGAAGTAGTGGATATGGATTCGTTAAAGTCTGTATAATTATGTATTGGAAAAGCAGCTTTAACTGTAAAACTAACGGCCTTACTTAACTAAAGCAAGCAGCAAACGGAAGAATCCTTTTTTAACCTGTTGCATTAAACTATTATCCTTCATATAACAATTTTTTCATAAAACAGTCTGATTTTTTTATAAAACAGTAAAGTAACACCTTTCAGAAAGGATCTTTCTGTTTTACTTCATGTCTCCATGTTGAAGCACTACATAGGACATGCAGAAATCAACCAGTACGCAGTGTCAAATCTATATTGCATTGTACTTACAAAAATATTTAAAGTTCTGTATCTAAGCATACTAGTATGGCAACAAGAATCTCCTCAATTTCTATACACTGTTGTAGTGGACTACTTTGATATAACATGAAATCTAGAGGCTATCTTAGGATGTATGTTTATTTGGATTGTATTGTACTAGATTGGTTAATGTTTTAATGACATCATAAGTTCAGAAACACGTTTTAAAGGACTGCTCAGCTATATTTATAACAACTGAACTGACTGAACATTCAACTGAGCATTTTATGTATAGAAAATGTAAAGGACTGAAATTTTGGCATTGTTTATACTATAAACGTTCAGTAGAGCAGTTCTCTCTCACTGTGCCCATGTTGTATTTTACTGCAAATCACGTTTTAGGTCTTTAAAGACAGGCTTTATTCTGGAGGTGACTCAATTTTATTGCAACTGTACAGAGAATTTTAAATTTTAATACCTTCAATGAAGATGTAAATAACTGATTTATAATTTTAGAAGGATGTTTCTTTTCTTGTTTCAGAATTGGCCTTTTATTGACTAATTCCAAATAAATGTGGACTCTGAAAAGGAAGCTAAAATTAATTCTGTTAAAAACAAAGACTTTACATGCTATAAATTTGAAACAACTAGAAATGATCTGATGAATAACAATAAAAAGGGCTGTTTTTATTTCTTATATAAATTTTCAAGGACTTTTTTTAGATGTAATTTTGAAATCTAAGTTGTTATAGCATGCATACACTCACGAGCTAAGTGGAATATGTGGGTGTTTTTTGCCTTATTTTGTTTTTACAACTAGTTCTGTATAAGAATGGCCAAAGCGTGCCAGGTGCAAAGTTTTCTAAAGCTGTACTCGATGTTTTATCTACTAGGCACCGTAATCATTTTGTGTCAAAAAAACAGGTTGTAATGTCTTCCTTCGTTTGTTGAAGGGGCTACATGTTCATGAAATCTGTTCACGTACTGTGTTTCTATGATGATTTATTGTGTCATTAGATAAAAAGTTTATGCAGTTATCTCCTGCTTGAAGATGAAGGAGAAAAAATAAAGTCTGGATTAGAAATGGTAGCTAAAATCTCTACCTTTATTTTACATTTTAAAATCGAGTTTATCTGCTTACGGGTGTATGTTCCAATCAAAGCTGGAGACTTCTCAGGTCTCCTGTCACAGATGCTAGTAATGGACCTCTTTTCATTGGCTTGGCTGTATAGATAACAGCCAAATACTTGACCGCTTGTTGGCAATTGCAAGATAGAAATCAGGCAGAAAATGGGATTTTTCAGTCAGAAGGGCCTGAACCTCTGAATTATTTGGTATGGTGCATGGAAAAGTTAGAGCGCTTATTTTTGTGCAGATGATGTATATCCCTTTTTCGAATAAATGAAGGAATTTGTTTTTTAGCCAGGAATCATAAACAGTCTCAACAGGCAAAGTGAATATTCTGATTTAATGGTCTTGAGTGGAGTGAGATCTTGTGTATGATTTCATTTTTGAGCACAAAAGTGGCATTACTTTTAATAGCCAGCTACAATAAACAAAGTCCCTTTCCCAAAAAAGGTTGTGTTCTTTGTATTTTTATTTCTTTTAAATTATTATCCAGGCTTAAGAGACAAGTCAAATGACAACATGTTATTAATTATGTTGGGTTCCACTCTTTAAGCATGAAAAGAAGCTATATTCCAAAAGAATAATCTATTTACTGTTGTGATTTAAAGAAATAGCCTCATTCTCTCTACAGCTTAATACTGTTCATAAGCTACAAACGAACAAGTGTTCAATTTAAATTTCCATTGAGGAAATAAGAATTGAGTGTTTTAGCATATTGGCACTATATGCTGTCAGATTGTTAAAAAGTAAACATTTTTAATGATTAAAATTCTGTGTTTTTTTTTTTTTAAGGGTACACAACATTGCACAAAGTTGTCAAACTCTTCCCCCTCCCCCTCCCCCCCAGTGGGAAAGTGGATTACCAAAGATCCTTCTGGAACTCTTCACCTGGAATTTCATTTTCACAGATCACTGGGCAAAGGAATGCATAAATGAGAGCATATTGTCCATCTAATTTTAGTCATAAAGAGAGTAAACAAGAAGGGAGGGGTGAAGGGATATTTTTAGGCTGCTTTGCACAGCCCTAGCTAGTAAGGGAGTCCATGTGTGTTTTGCTGTTTTCTACCCCTTTCCCTAAAAAGCTTTGCTACATGGCCAAGATGCTTGTAAATAGGCTCCCTCAAGGAACAACTTCTGGGATGCTCCCTGCAGCCCCAGCTGCTGCCCTTCTGCACCGGCTGGATTTCCAGCTTGGCCTTTTCCTTTCGGAAACGCAGAGCTGCGGCCGGCGCTCGGAAAGGGGCAGCCCAGCCTGGGCTCCTGGAGGAGGAATCTCTGAGGCGAGCGAGAAGAGGCCGCTGCACGAGTCTGTGCCCCGCAGTGCACAGCTTGCACCTCAGAGGTCCCTGCTAAAATATGTTAATCCGCTTCCTTCTTCACTTCCTCGCTCTCACTGCAGTAAAATACACTGTTTTATTACAGCAGCTCATTGCTTTCTTTTAAAACAAGTCTCTAATACTTGTGTGTGCTTGTCTGAGTCTTGAGCTATTTCAAGCACATGTGAAAATATGCAGCCATAGAGGGGCAGAAAAGTAATTCTCTCTTTATGATCATAGAGTCCTCTGAGGGTCTCGGTTAACCCCATTCTCATAAATGCCTCAAAAATCAGAGATTGTGCTCGTGTCCCCCCTGCTTGCGCGTTGCCCAGTCCGGAGGGAGTCTCTGGTAACGGGACCGTTAAGATGGGGCTGGGCGCGGTCGGTAACAGGGCGCCGAGGCAGCGGCGCCTTTAAGAGCAGCCTCCTGCGGCGCCTTTAAGAGCGGCCGCCTCGTGCCGCGCGGCGCTCCGTGCGCGTCACTGGCGGGCGCCGCGGCAGGGCCTGGGCCGCGCCGCCATGGCCGACATGGAGGATCTGTTCGGCAGCGACGCCGACTCGGAGGCGGAGCAGAAAGGTGCGCGCGGAGCGGCGGGGCGCGGAGCGGCGGGGCGCGGGGGGCGCCTCTTCCTCCGGAGAGCTCCAGGCTGCCGCCAGCGCCTGCGGGAAAGCGGTGGCGCGCGCCCCTGGGGACAATTTATATATATATGTATACATATAAAGTTATTTGCTTAATTTTAAAGCCCTACGCGCAATGTTCCTAAATTACTTTCCCAGGCAGAGTTTTTCTTTCGTGCTTCCAGCGGTGCCCCAGGAGCCCCGCAGTTGGGGAGCAGCTCCCCTGTAACAGGGGGTTTGGGGCCGCCGTCGGGGACGATGGCAGTTCTGAATCTGCACAGCTCCACAAACACTCTGTTTATGTAGGTTCTTGCCATCTCAAACTTTATTGTCTTCTGTTTAGTTGCATATCCTTTCCAGGAGCCTATAAGCCTACGTGACACATTGTGATTTGAAGCGTTATGCGCACTCTGCCCTTTCATTGCCCGTGCCTTCGTTTGTATCAGTAATATTTTATTACTAGGTAACCTTTACAGTTGTTTCTTATAGCCCTCTGCCATTTACTTCTTTTAAAGCAACAGATATCTTTGTATTTTTCTCATTGTAGGGACATTTTAACTTTTGAAAGGCTGGCGTTTGTTTTGCAGATTCTGATTCTGGATCCGAATCTGATTCCGATCAGGAGAATGCTGGCTCTGGTAGCAACGCTTCTGGAAGTGAGAGCGACCAGGATGATGACAGGGAAGCAGTAAAACCGAGTAATAAGGAGCTCTTTGGCGATGATAGTGAGGATGAAGGGGCATCACATCATTCAGGGAGTGACAACCACTCTGAGAGATCCTACAATCGCTCTGAAGCTTCAGGCCATTCTGAGCACGAAGATAACGATCAGTCCGATGTGGATCAGCACAGTGTTTCAGAAGCTGCTCACGATGATGATGACGATGACAGAGGGCACGGTTCAGATGAAGGCAGCCATCATTCAGAGGGAGACGGTTCTGAGAAAGCACACTCAGAAGATGAAAAGTGGGGCAAAGAGGACAAAAGTGACCAGTCAGACGACGAGGAGAGGCAGCAGAACTCTGAGGATGAGGAGAGGCAGCAGAACTCTGATGATGAGGAGAAGGTGCAGAACTCTGATGAAGATGAAAGGCCACAGATGTCTGATGATGAGGAAAGACTCCAGAACTCCGACGAGGAGAAAATGCAGAACTCTGATGATGAAGAGAGGCCTCAGATATCAGACGAGGAGAAAATGCAGAACTCCGACGACGATGAAAGGGCCCAGCATTCTGACGAGGAGAAGATGCAGAACTCTGATGATGACGAAAGGGCCCAGCACTCTGATGAGGAAGAACAAGAGCATAAATCTGGTAGGACTGAATGCTGTGGTAATAATTCGCTTTTTTTTTTTTTTTTTCCCAGCTTGATTTCTATTGTTTCGTTTATATTGGCTTGAAATGACTTAGACGTAAATGTAAAGGCATTGTTCAGTTAGCTTTCAGTTACTGTCCTGTTTGTAAAGGTTTTTTTATACAGGTTTTTAAAATGCCATATTATCTGAATCAGCTCTATTAATGCAAAGGAATTCTAAAACATGTGGAACAAAATTCTTAATTTGTTGAGAATAATTATACTCTCTAGTAGAGTCTGCAAGGGGCAGTGATAGTGAAGATGAAGTTTTGCGAATGAAACGAAAGAAACCCATTGCATCGGATTCAGAAGCGGACAGTGATACCGAAGGTCAAAAAGGTAACTAGTGGGGTTAGGTGGCTTTTGTGGGGTTTTGGTTCATTTGTTTTTAAACCTTTGTCTTAAAGTTTCTTCATTCATGTGCCGCAGAACTGATACAGTTAATAAGATTTGCTATATGCTGCCACTATAGTGTCAGCGAAATAACAGAAAGCTTCAGCAGAAATTCCATGTGGGGAATGCCTTACAGTTTACCTTGCCTTACCTGCCGTGCATTTTCCTTCGTGAGAGGTAGAACCTTTCTTAGGTAAATGTTGGTTCGCTCCTTTGTTTCTGGAGGAGGTAAAGAAATTATGTTTATAGTTAGAGGAGGATGTTAGAATATACAGTGATTTCTGTGGGATTTAACTGTTTGAGAAATAAGTTTTGCTTCTTCTTAGAAGTAAGATGTATAATAAAGTTGCTCTTTGCAGATATTTACATTTTTTTATTGCGTTTAATCATGATTATTGTGTTGCTGTTTTTCAACAGCTTTTAATAGAATGTTTTCCAAGACAAACATAACTTAAATATTCAGCTTAAAAATACAAAGTTTTTTTTTTTTGTGGGATAGAATAATCTTTGCTTCATAAGCATTTTCAATTTTTAATCTTTGTAGATGATTTTAAGTGGTAATAAAAGCAAAGGATGTGTTAATCTTTCTTGTGTGTGTATGCTTGCATATATGTATGTGTGTATACATGCATATCTAATTTTTTTTTTTTCCTCAAGAACATGCAGATGTTATGGATCTGTTTGGAGGGGCAGATGACATTTCTTCAGGGAGTGATGGAGAAGAGAAGCCACCAACTCCAGGACAGCCCATTGTGAGTAGAGCTGATTTTTGAAGTAATTGAGCTGCCATTCCACTTTGAAATTTGAAAGACTGATTAAGCTTGATACAGCTTAGTTTAAAAAAAAAAAAAAAGGAGAAAAAAAAACACTAACAAGTGCTTAAGTAAGAAGCTACTGACCCTAGCTAGAAGTATTATTAAAATCGTAGATATAGCATAGTTAGTAGTTGCGTCTTCCCAATTCCTGTCCAACTTTTCATATATGAAAAAATATGAAGATGCTGAGTTTGGTTACTTTCACTGCAAATACGCAAAACATTTTTTAGCAGAAAATACCTCCTCTCCATTTGTGCATATGGATGACGTCTTCAGACAAAATGCAAGTGTTTATTTTGACAACAACTGTGAAATTCTTCTTTTTTGTTGTTGTTGTTCTTCATGTTTATTTTGCTTTTTTATCATTAGGATGAGAATGGGCTGAATCAAGAACAGCAGGAAGAGGAGCCTATTCCAGAGACTAGAATAGAGGTAGAAATACCAAAAGTAAACACAGACTTGGGTAATGATTTGTATTTTGTGAAGCTGCCCAACTTCCTTAGCGTGGAGCCCAGGTAATTGTGTTAAATGCATGTATATATTTTTATTGTGTGTGTGTGTGTCAGTGTTTCACTATTTTGGTTTTTTTTAGTAGTAAATTAAATGTTGGCCATATTTTAAATGGTTAATATGTGTACTGCCTCTCTGGTCAATCAGTGATAAGCTCCATTTGATTAATAACCAATCAAGAAATTAGAGATTGTTCTTATAAATTTGGAGTTCAGCTTGATGGAGTAACTTTTCATTTTAAAAAAAAGAAAAAGAACAGGAAAAAAAAAGGAAAAAAAGGAAAGAAAAAAAGAAATGAAAGCATATAGTGTCAGCTGAATTTTAGACATAGCTTCAAGCTCTCAGAGATGGGAAAACCAATGTACTAATTCAGTCTTCACTTCAGAATAATTAAAATATTATTTTGAAATGAGCATATTTTTACCTGTATGTGCTACATATACTATTTTAGTATGAAGTTACGCACTTTACGAGTTAACTAAGCAAAGCAAAAGATTTGGATTCATACAGAGAAACAAAATAAATTAAGAGCCCCTGTGACATTAGGCATGTCCCACCTCGAACACTTCTAGTGAATTACTGTTAAATCCACCTCTTTGGAATGTTTAATCAAAAAAATATATATATTTAAGATTATAATAGATATCATCTTACCTGACAGTGCAGCATTGCTTCTGTCATGTTAGTCAAGTAATTTTTCAACCTGCCATGCTCTAGGCTTTTCAAGAGAGAATTGTGAAGAAGCTGCTTAGTGACCATAATCAGAAGTCCTGAGGATCCCAGATGGTTGGTCCCACAGGACTGAAAATGAAGTTGAATAGCAGGAACTGTATTAGTTATTATTTATTATTGCTATAATATATTTTTTTACCTTTGGTTTTGTGATTAAAATAAAAAATAGAGACTTAAACGTTGTACTGGTAGAAAATCCTTAATTTGTTAAATTTACAAGTTTTTTTTTTCTTTTAATTTTCTCTGTATCATATGTATATTCAGTTCCAGACTATAGTTCGAAACTCTGACCTCATCTTCCTTATTCTAAAGAAGCAACATTATCTGTGGCAGACTTGCTTTCTTTTAGCTCAAGCTCAAGCCCTTGATAGGGTTTGAATGTTAGAAGTTGCTGTAATTGATGGTAGCACAGACTCTTGGGTAGGTTTCCTGTGATGTAGAATCAATGCAGAAAATGCCATTACTGCAGAACTGGCTTTCACACAGCTGCAGTGCTTAATGTTGTATGCAGCTTATAAATTATAGGTTTCAAGCACCTGTTAGTTTGTACTACACTCGAATAATCTGGATACATTTTTTAGAAGAATAAAGATTGTGTTGTGTAATTTATTGCAGACCTTTTGATCCCCAATATTACGAGGATGAATTTGAAGATGAAGAGATGCTTGATGAAGAGGGTAGAACTAGGTTAAAACTGAAGGTATCATGTTAATTTTCCTGTTTTCTTTGATAATCATCTAGATATGTTTTCTGAAGTAGGTTTCAGATATTGTGGAAAGGTGTTTTGAGTTGTGACTTGGATTATGAAGGGATGAGCCAATTCATTACTGAGGAAAGTTGCTCAGCTTTAGTAATGTCTAACATTTGCTTACTTAAAAAAAAAATGCATTTTCCCTGTAAAAGTCATTCCTTTCATCTCCCTTTCTTTGCATCATGCAGCAAATTATCTAGCCTTTGTATCATAATTTTCTACTTCCATTGAGAATTGTACAGCTTTACAACAGTATTTCTTGCTATGAGTTTAAATAATATTTTGTTCTCACAGGTGGAAAACACCATACGATGGCGAATGCGGCGAGATGAGGAAGGGAATGAGATAAGAGAAAGTAATGCACGGATAGTCAAGTGGTCAGACGGAAGGTGAGTTTGGCCTTTCTGCCCTTGGGAGTGCAGTTGTTGTCTTCAGTGAAGGGCCCTGGCATGCAAAATTAGAAGCTCAAAAAGTTTGAAGTCAGTTCTGCACAGCAGTAGTTTTTAGAAAGTCTTGGTGCTTTGAAAATGTTTTGCTCTGCCTTGTTTGAGTTGAAATATCAGTATTGGTTATAAATACAAGGGAAACAGGCAGGTTTTCTCCCTTTATAAGTGAGGTAAACAGTAATATGAATCTCTTTTCAGCATGTCACTGCACTTGGGCAACGAGGTCTTTGATGTGTACAAGGCGCCGCTACAGGGAGATCACAACCATCTGTTTATCAGACAAGGGACAGGTCTGCAAGGACAGGCTGTCTTCAAAACAAAGCTAACCTTCAGGTAAATGTGTGATTCTCTATCAAATCCTGATACTATTTTTGCAATGAACAGTTGTAACTGGCATATAAAAATTGAGAGATAACATTTTCTAAACCTTCAGAGCTAAGGTATTTAAGTGTGCTGTTTTCCTTGGTCAGTATTTGGATAAGATTTTCCTGCGCTAGATCTGTCAGCCTGAAAAAGTGGCATGCTATGCAGTGCAGTATATAGATTCCTTTTTTAAACTGCATATATTTTAATTTACAGTTTTAAGTGGAAAGGCCTCATATGAATCATAAAAAATATTAACACTCTCTGAAAGGAACCTTTTTTTCTGATTTGTGATTGCCATCAAGATGACGATTATGGCTTGGGATATTGAACTGAAATGTGTGGATGATTATTTAGGCCACTGATGGGCTGTGGAGTTCCTGCTGGGAGAGGAACTGATGTCTCCTGTATCTGTTACAGTGCATGTGGATTTAAATATATAATAGTGCTTTCACTTTCGTACAGCTGAGTATTTGAATTTGTAAGTGTGCCTGCCCAACAATTGTCCTTGGAAATTGGGTAGATTATTTTGCCAAGTATTTAACCCCTAGCAATTTTGTGACAGGCCACACTCCACAGACAGCGCCACCCACAGGAAGATGACCCTGTCCCTTGCAGATAGATGTTCAAAGACCCAGAAAATCCGTATTTTGCCAATGGCAGGTCGTGACCCAGAGTCTCAGCGCACAGAAATGATTAAGGTATTGTCATGTGGGATTTTTTAATTTGCTGATTTAGTCTAAAAAATCACAAATGATTTTTGCATGTAACAACTTTCTGAAAAAACACTGTGTTTTGGAGATACAGGCAGTTGTTTTGTCCTGGGTACTTTGTGCATACCATCTTGTTTTAAAATGGCCTGTTTTCTGGTTGTATAGTTTTTGCATTGCTGTGAAGTGATTTCGAAAACTTCAGTAGAATACTAGGTGCTCAGAGTGTTTTTTTTTTTCCTGTTGTTCTTCATTTTTGATAGTGTGGTTTTTGTTTGTTTGTTTTTCCCTTGGGGGAGAGCAGAAGGAAGAGGAGAGGCTAAGAGCTTCCATCCGTAGAGAGTCTCAGCAGCGAAGGATGCGGGAGAAGCAGCATCAGCGTGGTCTGAGTGCTAATTACTTGGAACCTGATCGCTATGATGAAGAGGATGAGGGAGATGATGCAATCAGTTTAGCAGCTATCAAAAACAGATATAAAGGTGGCATCAGAGGTAATAATAAACCTTATCAGCAGATAAATAGGGCCTGTATAAGTCAGATGGATTAATTTCACAGGAGAATCCTGGTAAGACTATATTTTTACCTGACCATTTGAGACATGAGAAAACATTAATTTAGTTGGTATAATTCTTTTTACTCTGGGGGTAGATTCTATGAATTTTTGTGGGATGAAAAGTAAGAAAATTATTCTTAATACCATCCTTTTCTCACCAGTTTCAGATAATTATTTTTTTCATTTTCTTTATAGAGGAACGAGCTAGAATCTATTCTTCTGACAGTGATGAGGGCTCAGATGAAGATAA
Source organism: Tinamus guttatus (assembly GCF_059628265.1). NCBI lineage: Eukaryota > Metazoa > Chordata > Aves > Tinamiformes > Tinamidae > Tinamus > Tinamus guttatus. Next base: position 11,681,512 of record NW_028288538.1, read on the forward strand.
AACACAAAGACTGCTCAAGGCAAAGAAACTTACTAGTGATGAGGTAAGAGCCATTTCCGTCATGAGCATTTCCTGACTAACTCCAATTCTTAAAAAGCTGAGATTTTTCCAGTTTCTTTAATGCTGTAATGAATACATTGTCTGACTTGGCATACTTTTCACGGTAATTAATCGTGCTAATTTCTCATACGTTGCATTAAGTCCTGAGTGATTTCTGAAGGAGGTCACTGATTTTGTTGATGGAAAAATTGATGTAGAGTTATGCAAAATGACTTCATCAAAATTAGGCAAGTAGTAAGAATACCAGAATCCTAGTGCGATATTGTGTGCTAAGCTTCTGTTATTATGGAAACAAATGAAACCTTTTCAGAAAGCACCTTTTTAAACAGTTAAAAACTTAGGTGTGGTTAATAGGTTGCTAAATTAATATTGTCCCTCCCCAAGTATCACCCTGGACCTTAGGCACAATCAAGGTGAATGTTAGCTACAGTAGTAGTGCTGTTTCTTCCAAAATGTTAAGATTTGTTTGTTTGTTTGTAATTGATCACTGATAGGTATATACAAATGAATCTTTATGAATGCCACATCTTCAGATTTATTAATGTCAGTTCTCCTGATACTGCACTGCAGTGTATTGCTTTATAAAATCAACTGATACCATTTTTAAGATTAAGAATTGTTCACATCCAGTGGCCAAAGTGGAATCAGGAAGTAGACAGACTCTCTTCTCCATCAGCTCTACCTGTTATACCTTCTTGACCCTTGTTCCTTATCCTAAAATGCTTCTGTGGCCAAGAGCTGCAGGACATTTACGGTGCACCCTCAGGAGAGCAGACTTTTGAAACGGGTCACAAGTGGCAGCTGACCCTGGTTCTCTGGCTAACTGCTGCTCTGCTGCAGGAGGGAGCTGGGTTGGACCGAGTCCTTGGCCTGCTGGGTTCCAGTGCAGCCTCACCTCCTCTTAGGCACAGGCTGCTCTCTGTTACTGTAATCCTGCTGTTTATCAAGAGGGTGGAGCTCTGAAGTGAAGCTGAGCTTCAATTTCTTCCAAGGTAAATATGGTTTAGCAGCGGTAGTTTGGATACACTTGAGCCCTGCTGATGGTCAGCGTCACTGCATGGGAGCATCCATCCAACCTTACCTGGCCTCATTACTTCATATTGCTACCTTGTAGAATATAAAAGTTACGCTTGAATTCTAGTTTCACTAATCTTACTGTCCTGCTTTATTTAAAATTATATTTTAGTTTAAATTAAATGTTCCTATGTAGAAGAACATACAGAAGCTTAAAAATAAAGGAGGCTTGGTTAGGTCAATGACAGCTTTTGGAGTTTGAGTAGGTCAGTGTAAGCTTTTGGAATATCTTTCAAGGCTTTATTCAACTTTGCTGTTTCCCTTAAGAGATATTTTGAACTATTTAAATTATTTTAGCTGTTGGCCTAGATTTCTTTCCAATTGATTTCCTTCAGTCCTTCCTAATAGCTGCTCGTTTGTAGCTTTCAGGGACGTGTACAACAAACCATGATTTTCTTTTTAAGAGGGTAACTTTCCAGTGTAATTTGGCACATGTCCTTCTAGCGAATGCAAATCAGACATCCGTAATCATAGCTGCTGAAATTCCGAAATTGTCTTTACATTACCTTTGTCATCTAGTTCTCAGTATGACACATATTTCTCAGTACAGAAAGAAAGGGTAACATTACTGTCACTTGCATTTCTATGTTGTGCTTCATACAAGTTTCTCATGTGTCTTATTTCCCAGCTTTTGGGATGTTGCTATGGTTCTGCTCTGAGTGTGTGGTCTTGTAGCTGTGATGCTGTTACTCTTATACCCTCAGCCGAGCGTTTGCACTAAGAGCCATTGTAATATGGAAGAGGAGCTAAAAGTATGTTTTCTTTGAAATTCATGGGTTTTGTCGTCTTGTTGGGTAAATTTAGTATTTTAGAAATTATGACACTATTATACTGGAGACGGCCATAATTTTCATTAGGTGTGTAGACAAAGTATAATTTTGTGAGCTTTGTTAATGTTTCTTAGTATATTGACAAGACACTGCCAGTTGTTACTTTTACGATACAGCAATGTCAAGACTTCGCAATTCTATTGTCTCAAGAGAAAACATTCAACTGAACAGATTCTCTGCGGTTTGGGTAATGACAGCTAGCCTCCATTTTAAAATAATTTGATTTAAATGTGATATTCCAAACATGGCCACAGAGGGGTGCTGTAGTATTTAAAAAGTAGCAGAGTAACTACTTATTTTCACCTAACATGCATGGAAGTATGGCTTTTATAATATATAGTATTTTAAAATACAGGTAACACTGCACTCCCTTGTGCACAGATCTGCCCCTGTGTGCTGTTGGTCAAGAGCACAGCACTAATGTTTGTGCTAGTAACTGCTTGTCTTCAGTGTTTCAACATTGAAATATATACTTTATCGCTAAGTGGCAAGTACTTTTGTTTTTGTTGTAATTAATGGAGATATCCTGCTAAATAGGATGATGAGTCATTTAACAATAGCCCAAGTAGATTAGAAGAATTTGCTTGTTCTGAGGAAGGTGTCACTGAGGTTTCTACCCTTTATTAATTTCCATTTCCATGCTTACTAATTTCCTCTTAAGTCACATTTTCACCCCCTACTAATTCAATATTGAAAAAAATGACTTGAAGAAAAATACTTTATTAGTTTTTTAAAAATGTTGGCATTTGTTTCTTCTTAAACTGCAATTAATATTTTTTAACAATTGTAAAAGAGATGAGCTTATTAGACTTGAGAATATATTTTTAAAAACTTTTTTTAATAAAATTGAGATACTGTTTGTTCTTAATGTTAAAACTGATGAGATTTCCATTAGCAACTAGTGAGTTCTGGTGTGAAGAAACATTTTCATAACATTATGTATCAAAATGTAGTTTGGAAGAGTGATTTAAACTGAACTGGTCAAAACGCATGTAGGTTAAAAAATCAGACTGTCAACTCTGTATTTAGGTGCCATCCAGCCTATAAAAGGCTTTATGGTATTGCTTAGAGACACACTGTATGATGGGGGAGGGGGAAACGATGAATTTCAGAATGAATGGGTTAGGAAACAATTCAGGACTAATTTTAAATTCCCCCTCCCTCCCCCCCCCCCCATACTCTTGTATTCACAAAGTACCTTTTTACTTACATTTACTACAGGTTCTAGAGCACCGTGCTGTGAATTATTTCACCAGTTTCTGATATAAAGGTTGAGTTTACACCAAGAGATAGAGTTTTATCATGAAGTTATACGTTTTCTTTCATTTAAGGGTCAATAACTATTCTACCTTGTCACCTTAATCTTTTTACCTGTTGACAAAAATGGTAAGTTTTGATATATATGGGGTTAAGCTGTATTATGGACTCTCTCATGCAGGGGTCTCACTGGTGGCACTGTTTACTGTACTTCAAGAAGTGCTGATAAGAAGTCCTGCATCAGTCTACTGCAAAGGGAAAGAATTAGAAAAAGTAATTTTGCTTTTCTTTCAGGAAATACCTTTTGTGAGTTTCGCTGCTCTGAGTTTTTGTTTTAGCTTGAATTATGAGTTGGATTTATTCTTCTTCCCTTTTACCTTTAGGAAGGTGAACCTTCTGGAAAGAGAAAAGCTGAGGATGATGACAAGGCAAGTAAGAAGCATAAGAAATATGTGATCAGCGATGAAGAGGAAGAAGACGATGATTAATTTTGGGAGCACAAAAGCTGATTTTTATATATATTTATATATATTGTACAGTTCTCTTACAACAAAAGTGTAAGTAACCACAATGGGGTTATTTTGATAAAGACATATTCCATTGATGTCTGTGTTTCTGGTGTGAATAAAGTTTTCTGACTTTCTTTTATTTTTAAAATGTTTTATCTTTATTGCATCAGCTGTGGCACCAGTCATCATAGTGTCTTTTTTTAAATCTTGTACAGTACATTTCAGTTTTGAGAACTGTAGTAACCGATTACCCAATTCCATTAATCACTGATGTCAATAAGTTTGTTAGGAGAAATCCTTATAATGTTTATACAGAATGCTTAAATGATAAATGTGCTCGATGAGAATATGGAGACTTAGCTTATTTTGTATGAAAGAATTGAAAGAACATGTCCAAGTAGCTAGTATAATGCTAGCTTTTTCCTAGACATTCCTTATTTACAGTGACTGCAGACTGAATATTATTATGCTGGTATATTTTGATGACTACAAATATTTCTTAACCTGTTGTGTAACCTACGAAGTTACTGCAGTCAGCTATATTTAAAACAGGACTCATCCCTTAACCTAGAGTTGGAAACTGTTCGTATTAAGACATGGTTTTTTAATTTGTTGAAGTCTGGAACAAAATCCATCTCTTGCCTGAGAGTTAAAAATACTACTGAGCATATGCTAGCAATGTAAATGTTAGAACAAAAGCACTTACTTAAACAAAGTTGAAAATTTTCTGCAAGGGGACATGCTTCCTTCTATTTCCTTTAGAAGATACCAGGAACCAAAATGCAAGTATGTATCTTAAATAAACTAACAGCATTTCATAATATCATATGATACTTATGGAGCTAGCTCTTATTATTCTTCATTGGTTTTATGAACTGGTTGGTTGAGATAGGAAGTCATTGGAAGAGAATATTATGAACAGAATCATTGCTCCTTTTACATTGTTTCTAAGCAACTTATTTCTTTATGCAGTGCCAGTTGTGAAGTGGGGAAAAGCTGCAAGTTTAAGAAGTATCTGAACTTTCCCTTGCTTTTGTTTTAAGATTAAATATCCCGTATGTAGAGTTTCCCCAGCTGGTGAGATAGCATTCGGATGTTTTCTGTGCTGCTTTTTTAACAGAAGTTTTCACACAGTCCTATAGAGTTTGGCTGCAGCTTGAAGAGATAACAGAAATAAAAAAGAACTAGCTTAATATCTCTTTAAATGAAGCCATTGACTAATGCCCTGGAAAGTTTATTGTGTGGATTTATATTATGTAAGATAAAGTAGGTAATTGTTATGTAAGAATTACCCATCTCTGTCTTCCCAGCTGAATCCTGCTGTAGAATGATAGAAAGGTTTATGTGTCGCAAAGCGAGCATTTTGCTGTTTGACATTCCCCAGTGTCTTCCAGATATAGCTTTTAACCTGGACATGTTGTTTCTGTCACCTTTAATTAGGCCAGTAGTTTACCAGAGTTCTCTACCTCCATTTCTCCTGCCTGGAAGGTGCAGGGAACGTTCGAGCTGCAGGAGCACAGAGCTCTGCATGTGCTAATGTATTCTGTTGAGGAGCTGACTGCAGGATAGACATTTGCGAATAGGAAAAACAAAGTGAAGAATTTCTACTCAGGAATTTGAGTGCCTGAGAAACTGTTCTGTTTTTCTGTAATTAAAGCGTTATCTAAGAGTTCCTCTGTCTCTTCAATGTGCGGATAACACTTCTCTCCATCTGCTGGAATTTTGACCCATTAATCCTCTTAGTTTAGACCTCTGCAGGGAGACTGATTCCCTCCACGAGGTTACCTGCTTTTCACTCCTCACTTTCTCAGGAAGAAGCCAGCTGTAGAGATGTGAATGTAACATGTTGTACTTTCACATAAGAGCCTCCCAGATACCTCTTAAACAACAAAGCTGGCATATGGAGCATACCACAATTTCAGTGACAAAGTGATTGCTTTTATGTCAGTTTAATTAAAATGTGTTGGCTATTTTTATTTTTCCTACACTCCTAAGAGTGAAAACGTGTTAAGCACTTTCTTAGTTTGATGCTGACTAAGCCTTTACTTATTAAATGGCATGCTTCAGCTTCCAAAAATGAAGACTCTTATGGATTACAAAGATTAAAATAAGTATTTTTCTATACTGTCTGCTTTTATATATATATTTTAAGTCTTATTTAAATATGGACTTTTAGAAACAGTGTTTTCAAGTTAAATTTTGTTTAATAATCATATTGTAATTAAAGTCACTTAATTTAATTTGATCTTATCCACCATATTTGTTAATTATTACTTTAATGTATAATTTTATTTAGCTTGAGGACAATGTTTTGCCATTAAATTGAAAATTTTAAACCAGAAACAAAATGGGTAAGGAGAAGGGAGAGGAATGTTCACTCTTGTGCTTGACTGTTCAGAATGCTTCTTCCAGAAAGGGTCTGATTTGGACTACTTCCAAAAAAAAAATTCCTTTGAAGAGCTGAGCTTAAGCTGTCTGAGTACTAGATTTACTGTGCTAGGATGTAGGATAAACTTTCTTAAAATGGTCACTGAAAGCTGCTCTTGACTCTCTGTTGTTGTTTTAAGATATTCTCTCTGCTTTGCCGCTGTTAACTGGAGTTTTCTTTCCCGCCCTGGATAGCGTTTTCCACGGTCCTGGCTGTGCAGCTCGCGCAGTTCTCGTGCTGCAGCCGTCGCACGGATCGCTGCGCGCTGGAGGGAGCGGTGCCCGGGCAGTCCCTCCTCACAGCAGGGTTGCTACTGCCTATCCCAGCTGAGCAAGTCCAAAGTCAAAGGCAGCCTGCTACCCTGGCAGGAGCCTTTGCTGAGTTCTTGAGTTTTCTGCCAGATGGGCCAACTCAGTTTGCTTACTGGCCATGTGAACATCAAAACTAGCTCTAGAGTTGGTGTGATCTTGAGTTGGAGGATGTGGGGGAACGATGCTTCATCGGCCAAAGCAAACACTGGCTTGGCTGTGGAAGTGAGTAGTTTCCTATTGGTTTATCTCCTGGAGCTGGCACAGTGAAAATCAGTCAGCTGTGACTTGAGGCAGCAGGAGGGGAAAAAGAAGTAGAGCAGGATGGTTCCTGTGCATCACAGCAAGTTCTAGATCAGCCCTGATGTGAGGCTTCAGCCTCTGGAATGTGTTTCTTATAAAAGTCACAAAAATTTATTTCTCAGCCAGTAGACTTAGGTTTCCTAGGTATTAGCCCAGTGTAGAAGTGTATTTTTATTAACAGTTTCATACTGTTAATTGAGCTTTCATAGTAGTGTTGAATGCTTAGAGATTGGTATGTGAGAATGATTGAGTAGTTGTGCCTTTTTTTCCTTCTTTTCCTCCTTTTGGTAAATGTTATTTCAGTTTTTGCTATAAAATTTCTTGTACTATACACTTGTGAAATTTAAATGGCCTTTTCTCACTCTGAGGCATTTGTGCCTGTGCCTTCACTTGAAAGTGCTTCATGGAAAACCATGTTACTAATACCCTGTTTAGTTTTTGCTTTTTTGCCTTTTTTGCCTTTTTTAATACTTGTTTGAACAGGAAAAACGAAACTGCATACCAATATATTGATTACTAGTGTGTGTCTCCAATTACTTAAAAACTCTTAGACAGTCTGAGAAATTGTGTAAGCTAACTAGAGAAGATAACATAAAATGAGTAGGTCTGTCGAGATGTTTCTCTACCAGAATGCAAGCAAGCAAGCTAGCTAGTCAGCCTACTTTTTCTTTCTTTCTTTTGAAACTTTCATAAGGTTTTTTTTTTTTAGGGGCAATTCATCTTTTGCAGTCTGTTAAACTTAGTGTAATGGACTAATGTCTGGAAAAACATCAGTTATTAAAGTGGAAACTTAGCTTTGGAAGTGCCTTTTTTCCATTAAAGCTTAGTCTTGAAGAAATGAAAGATTGTTGAGCAGCTTACAGCAACACTAGTAACTTTATGTCTTTGGGCTATGGTTCAAATTTTCTGGGAAGCAATAGTATTCATTCAGTTTCTAATAATTATGCAATCATCTAAATATATTCTATATGTATTGTAAATTAAATAAAATCTTCTAAAAACAGTAGAAGTATTAACTAACCGATAGCCTCTGATTCCTTTGAATCAGTTGGTGTCTGATTTTATATCATTTTACTCTCCTTGTTCTTGTCAGGATACTTCAGAATATACCTGAAAAAGACATGCTAATTTTATCCTGGTAATTTAGCAATTTTCTGCTCTTCATCTGCCAGAGTAAGGCTAATACGGTCAACATTCTTCATATGACAGGTTCTTACAGTAAAATTCATTATTGCTTCATTATTCATAATGCTTCTAGGAAAAATGTACATGGATGCTGAAGGAACACTTCCATTTGCAACGTCTAAAGGAATTTAACACAAGTTTTTTTTTGGCAACAGCAGTAATCTAAACCTTTATTCCGGTGTTAGTACACTTGTACTTAGTGTTCATGTTGGGATAATCCCTTTGCTTGTCTTGGGTGTGAACACTTGAGAGCTACAATCCTACTGGTGCTGTCCATATTAAACAGTACTCTCTGTTGTTACTGTATTTACTGCTAGCATTTTCGAGTTATGTTTACTGGGATAGGATTAGGTAATTTAACTTAAACAGTGTGATTTTGCTATCTCCCAGTCTTATTTTTCAGTTTACAATAAATGCGTACTTGGAATATGCTGTATCTGTACAGGGAGAAGTATATTGCAGAGAAGATGAGGAAGGATTAAGCCAAAGCGTCATGCCCAGAGCATTGCTGGTTGGTTGGTTTGTTTTCTGCAGAAGTGACTGGAAAAATTTCGAATGCCAAAACCCAATTTACATAATTTAAAACTGATCCTGGGGGTCCTCTGGCTTGTACGTTTCAGAATTCATAGCGGATTATGTTAGAGGCTGTCTGCTTTCCTGCAAATGAGTTAATCCATGTTGGTTTAAGGGAAACTGTTAATCCAGACTCTGGAAGGTATCTTTCTTTAAAGAAGAATACATCTCTCATTTTCCTTCAAGGATACCTCGGTTTTTATTAATATTAAAAAGCCTGAATTATTTCCATTGTTCACACAGTATATGTCAGATGAGTAATTTATCGTTCAGGTTGAATTTTCTGTACTGGTTCTCTTTCAGTAATAGTTGTTCTGGTGATTAGAGAAAGAACATCGAGTATTTTTTTTCTTTGGGGGAAAAAATACAAAGTACCTACTACGACTTGGAAAGTGCTGGTAATAATTTACAGCTTCTTCATGGCTGACAGTGAAACAAAAAGGTTTAAATAACGAGGGCAGAAGCAGCTGAGTGTTAGCTCACCGACTGAAGGCATCGCTCTGATGCTTCCCACGGCTCTGCGGATTGCCTTGGGATGTAGCTGGTGAGCCCTTTCTCTGTGGAAAATTAAATGAGGGCTTCATGGAACTTAAATGAGGGCTGCATTGAATAGGGACAGGTTAGGCATAGCTGTGAATTTTGCCTCATGAATGTTTAAATTCTTTAATCCAGACTTCTGAAAATGTCTGGGACAAATTCTTATGTTGCGACTAACTACACTGAGATCAGCTATATCCTAGTGGGAGGATATAGGATGTTAACTCTACAGATCAAACTAGTGCAGTGCATGCAGTAAAGATGCTTAATCCCATAGCGGGCTCTTTTAATTTTCAAGAGAACTACATTTATGAAGACTAGCCTGTCAAGCTACAATTGTAAGAAATGGGCTTTGTAACAGTGCAGATATGTATAAATATTATAATATATCTAAGATGCACAATTTAATGGTCAATATGTAGCAATGAATGGAAATCAATTTAGAGGGCAACAACCTTCAAGTCAGCAAACTAACTTGACAGAACTATGGTGTATAAGAAGGACAGGTACTTCAGAAGTGCCTGAGCTTGTGGGGAAGGATGGTGGCCAACCCAAACTAAAGATAAAGCAGTCAGCTTCTAGAGTAAACACACAGGATCCTTAAGGTACTGAACTTCAGCATTCAAAGTCATATGTAAGCTGCTTTTAAGGAAAAGAAAAAAAATCTGTTAGTCTAACAGGGAGTGCATAAAGCAAGTTACAGTGTCTAGAGAATACTTAGGATTGGTTTGTAAAAGCAGTGTGTTTTACAGTCAAAATACTAACTCAGCCTTGACCTGTCACTGTGTGATTAGGTATTTGCTATCAAAAGAAGAGATTTTTCCCCTGAGAAAATAAGATTCTGTTTTCTTAAATATGATGTTAACATAGAACTTGCTTGGGAAGAAAAAATAGGCAAGTAGAAAATACTGGATTTTTTAACTACCTGTTCTCCTCTCTAAAGTTATTGAGTCAAATCAGTTATTTTTTTCAGCATCCAGTGCAATGTGCAGTTACCAGACATGGTGGTCCCTCTCAGTATTAATTTCAGGTCAGGACTGTCTGAAGCTTTTCCAAGAATTTACAGCATGAGTCAGCAGCCTGCAGTACAGATGCCACATCTGCAGATTGGAATGGGGTCTGTCAGAGTCCAGAGCAAGAAATGCACCATTTTAAGAGGTAGTGAATTCTGGTTCCCAGTCAGTCTCTACAAGCTGCTTTGACCTTTAATTTAGGAAACAGGAGTCCACTGAGCACAGTACCCTTAAAGCACTGCTATTCACTGAGTTAAAGTGTTCCAGGAGAGGATTATATATTCAGCTAAGCACAGGAGCATTTTCTCTTGCAGAGACGCTTGGTCATGGAAAGCGGAATATCCTACAGAGAACAGATGTTATCCTGACAGCCAGATGGCTTAATTTGGTTGCTCTTATTCTGTAGTCATGCTCGATGGAATGTTGTTGTAAATAAAGAAGTTTCATGGGTATTACACTATCCATGCCTTATTTACTTAATTGTAACCGGATGAAAAAGTTATAGGGCAGGGGAGTATTTGAGGATAGCAGCAGTTGTCTTATATTTCCTGAATGAGGCCTAGAGATTTCTGCAAATCCTAACTGCCCCTGTTCTTATGACAGTAGTAACAGCTGTGCGCTCATTCTGGTTCTCTATGATGCTTTTCTGCTTGATAATAAATAATAACGTGCCTAGTGTTAACCATTTAGATAACTTTATCCCAATGGTTTCTGCTTTTAGGACTGGTCCTTCCAAAGGACCTTCCTCCTTGTCCTTCAGCTGAGGTCAGTGGCTAGATGCTGCAGATCTACTCAGCTTCTTGAGCAGTCACTTCTACTGATCTAAGTGGAGACCTTTTTCCTTTTTTCCTTTGCTTTCTCTCCTGGCAATTCCGTTCACATTTGCCATGGGTGGAGGCCTTTCTGTTGTGAGCTCGTGACGTTGCTGTTTTGATAGTAGTGACAGAGTGCTAAAAATTTAGAGCAAAGATCTGGAAGTTTCGTATCTAAGCTGTTCATTAAGGATCTTGTCAGCAATGAACTTGCAAGTTCTTTGAAACTGCTAATTGCAGTAGTTGCATGTGTGGTTAAGCATAGAGATGTTTCCGTGTTTCTTAAAACTATGCATGAGTGCATCATTTTACATTCAGTATGAATCGATTGTAGGTAATAATAATAATAATAATAATCAATAATAATATTGATATTACACAATGGCAAATGACTGGAATTGAGATTATATCTTTAAGTATTATGTTTCTGGTCTTATTGAAAAAAACAGTATTTAGAAAACTAGTGTCATATTGTCCCTGCTAGGAAAGGGATGCTGCAGTCTGTTGATGTCTGCCCTTTTTAATATTAGATATGGCTGTGGGAGACTTCCTGTAACGATAAGCAAATCAAAATTTGGAGCAGGGGATAGATAAGGGACTAAATGGTGTTTTTTAAATACCATTCCCAAGTCATAAATGTGACATCTACAACTTCATATAATGCTAATTTCTCTGGACATGGTCACAAACTTCCTTTATACTTCCAGATAAAAATGCTTTTGGAACATGGCTACAAAGTGACCGCTCTCTTAATTTAAGAACATTTCATTGATCTGTGGGTATGTTACTCTTTTAGAAATCCTGTTTGATCTCTTGGAATTAAATAGGATTATACTGGCTCTCATACTTTCCAAAACACTGAATCTGGAGTAGCTGCTCACATGTAGCAAACTGCCCCGTCCATGTGTTTGTCTTTATTAGGATTTAATCCTTCCATAGCATCGTATTACTAGATCTGTGAATGCAGCACTGTCAGATTGAAGACATGAATCATATTGTAATTTGGCAATTTAATGCATTTCAGGACAGCCATTAGAAATTCACCACTATATAATTCACATAACTGGATAGAACAGTGTTTTTAAACCTGAATTCCTTCCACTTTGTCTCTGAAAAAATGTCCTGTTGTGAATAGGCTTGTGTCAGATATGGAGAAGATTTAATATTATTACTAAGAACTGAGGCTGAAGATCAAAGTAGGTTTGAAGCTGCTGACCTAGACATTAGTTCATATTTCTATATGTACTACTATGGATCAACGTGGCAGCATCTGCAATACCTTCAACTACGTACTAAAGAAAGAAGCCCTATCTCTATGCCTAATCTGTATCTTCCTTTTTTTTTTTTTTTTTTTTTTTGTCTTCCTTTCACAGTGTCTTATTAAAGCTCTTCAGCCTTTCCCAGGCTAAACGTATTTTTCTTTTTATGTAACATCGTTCAAGATGTACTGGCAGGTTGGCTAGGGGTCCTAGAAATAAGAGCTCAAACTTTTCGACATAGTTAAGAAAGCAACTTGTCACATTTGAGCTGGGGTCTTTGGGGACAGTGTAAGTCAGACGCATTGCAGCAGCCAGGTCATGCTCTGAGGCTGAACTTTGCGAATGTCAAAATCTGAAATACTCTCACAGCCGAGTTCAAAGAGGGGGAGGAGTCTTGGTCCACTCCTGCTTCTCTGAGATTGCAGAACATGAGAAGCACACACTTTTTTTTTTATGTTTGTAAAAATGAGAATATATAGTATTCGAATGTTAGTAGAGATTTTAGATAGGTGGCTTCCTGATGGCCTCTGTTCTTAAAAGGTTCTGTGTTGCAGCTTGGAGCGGGTCAGGAATGCCAGACAGCAACTTCATAGAAGCTGGAACTGACTTCGTTTATTCCGCGTTACGTATCACAATATATAGCAATTAGCATAGCAACATCTCGGCAGAGCATCAGTAATTGGTTACAAGCATTAATGTGCTAACATATCATAGGTTGCTAAGCCGTATCCAAGCGTCTAACCGCAAGATTTAAAAACAGCATCTCAGTCCTAGGAACTTCCTCAAGTACAGGAGACACTTCCTTAAAAGTTGTTTACCGAAATTCAGTGATTCTGCATGTCAGCCTTTTCAGTCCAGGTTAAGGACGGTCAGAGGCACCCCCCTGTACAATGTCCCCCTACATTTCCCCCTTTTTCTTTAGATCAAATGTCCCCGAGAAGCAAGCCAACCTTGAGGTGTCAGATTCGGATTACGTGACAAGGCATTTAACAAACGTGATATTAAAGCGCGTAAACAGGTCCAAGCGATCATTAAACCAACTACAAGCAACAGTCCCCATAGTAACAACATTAGTAGCGATTTTACCAACGATTTCATCCCTCCCCCGATTCCAAACAAGTCAGTTAACCCATCGAGTCCGAAAAACCCAACATCTTTTGTTACTTTCTCCGTATGTTTGATCAAGTCGTGGAGTTGTCGATGTATAGCTGCTGAGTAATCTTGCAGGTCCATGCAGCACATTCTGTCAAAGTCCTGACACCCATGCCCGTGAGCAAGAAGCAGGAAATCAATAGCGGCACGGTTTTGCAGTACAGCGTGTTGTACCTGGGTTAAACCATCTGACAATTCACTAAGCACAGTACTGGTTGCGTTTGCCTGCTTAACTGCCCAGCATGCAAGACGTTCAATGTTCCTGTGAGCTCGGGCAGCTGACACTCCCGGCACAAAAAAGGAGGCAAAAATTATTTCCCAATCATTCCATAAACTAACATCATCATTGCAATCACTACCTACAGTAACCTTTGTACTCCTTCGTCGCCTAACTGCTATTTTCCGGCTCCCAGGAGGCCCATGTGGCCATATCATACTAAGGCGACCGATTGTGCAAGGTCCTCCCATAGGCTGCAAAGTATGTTAACAAATGCTTTTTTACGTGTATGGCCTTCTCTCCAGGCTGTGCCGTTGCCCATATGACCTTAGAAAAGGTATCCACACAAACATGGACATATTTCAATCTTCCAAAGCTCGACACATGAGTGACGTCCATTTGCCACAGCTCTAAGGCCCTCAGTCCTCTCGGATTGACCCCGATACCCAATCCTGGACCGTGGTGGCTACACTGTGGGCACGCCTGCACAATTCCCCGTGCATCTTCCAATGATACCCCAAACTGCCTTGCCAAACCCTTAGCGTTAGTATGCAACATTCCATGACCCACTCTTGCCGCTTCAAACCGATTGAATGGTCCCATCCGAGGGGCTACACTCACCAACCTATCTGCTCGGGCATTCCCTTCCCCTAGGCCTAGTTCCCATGTGTGACTACGGATATGTATCACGCAGTAAGACTCAGTCCTCATCATAATCGCCTTCCTTAATTGAAGGAACAACTTTCCCAATCGCTGATCCTCCATGGCCTTAATCAAGGCACCTTCTATTCGGTCTACCACTCCTGCTACGTATAAGGAGTCAGTGACCACATTCAAGGGTACCGACACCCACTTGGTGAAGGCCCAAACTACTGCTTTCAATTCCAAGGTTTGAAGGGAATCCTTCTCCTCCGCGGATAAAGTCTGAGACTCCCATCGATCTCCATCCTGCCAGGTAATTGCAGCCAAGCGCGATTTTTTACCTGCATCTGTGAAAGCCGTTACCGCATCTGGCAATGGTCGCTTGGATCGCTTAGGGCGTTCGACCCAATCATAACTGTTTAACAAGTGACCGATTTTCCCCGACACTGGGCGTGATATTATGTCCCCTGAAAAATCCAACAACGCCAACTGCAGAGCTGTCGAGTGCCTAATTGCCCACTCTAAATCTCCCTTTTGTATCGGTAGACCTATCATGTTCGGTTCTTCCCCTGCAATCGCTACGACCCGATCCCTACCTTTCCGAATTAGAGATCCCAGAATCTCAAAGGGTGTCGCAATAGCTGTTTTTGGACGCACTGCAGGGAATACCCATTCTAGCACCGATACCTGCGTCTCTCCCCCTTTTTCTTTAATGAGCTGACTAATTACAGCAGCGTAACTAGTCGGCCCCTTTAACAGTAGTAAGGTTATACCGAGGTCCAACCTCCGGCGGTAGGCTAACCGCTGAGACAAGACCTGGGAGAGATTCCGAAGGCACTGTTGTTGCTGCTCTGTCAGGCTGATTGGTGTCGCTGGGTCAGTACCTTTTAGTAAAGGCACTAATGGTGCAATCTCATCATTGCTAATACCTAGGACAGACCGTACCCATTGCAAATCCCCCATAAAGGTTTGCACATCAGACAACGTGCGCAGGCTCACTTTCAATTCTACTTTCTGTGGCCTAATGGTAGCCTCTGATATAAGCCAACCCAAGTACTTCCAAGGCTGAGTACGTTGTACCTTTTCAGGTGCAATTTGCAACCCTCGCTCCCGAAGGGCCTTTGAAATTACTTCCTCCTCTTTTACCGTAATAGGTTCTGCTCGTGCAAAAAGGATATCATCCATATAATGATAGATCAATGTATGTGGCCACTGTGTACGCAATGGCTGCAGGGCCGCGGCCACAAACAATTGACACATTGTTGGACTGTTCTTCATTCCTTGGGGTAACACTACCCACTGATAACGCCTAGCAGGTGCTGCCCTATTTATGGATGGTAGCGTAAATGCAAAGCGGACGGAGTCCTGGGCCTGCAGCGGAATGGTATAGAAACAATCTTTTAAGTCAATTATCAACAAGTACCAACTTTCCGGGATCATAGAAGGAGAAGGCAGGCCGGGCTGTAAAGCCCCCATCGCCTGCATCTGTTGATTAACTGCACGAAGATCATGAAGTAACCTCCACTTCCCTGACTTCTTAGGAATAACAAAGATTGGTGTATTCCATGGGCTAGTGGAGGGCACCAAATGACCCGCCTTTAACTGTTCCTCTACTAACTCTTCCGCTATTTGCAGCCTCTCCTTCGTTAGCGGCCACTGCTCCACCCAGACAGGGTCTTCTGTTATCCAGGTGATAGCAACAGGCTGCTCAACAGTAGCCGCTAAGGAAAACCCTGTCTTGACGCAGTTGAGAGAACCACTCCTAGCTGAGCCATGCACTCCCTGCCAATCAACATTTGAATAGGAGCAGGCAACGGCAGGATAGACACGTGAGTGCTGACCACTTGATCATCTATTGTAAGCTGTACAGGGTAAACACTTTCCTCTGTTTGTTGAACCCCGCCTACACCTCCAATGCACGCTGCGGCTATCCTTTTTGGCCAATGCCGTGGCCAACGCTCGCTTGAGACAATGGTGCAATCTGCACCAGTGTCCATCAACCCTTGACAGCACACGCTTTGGCCCCGGAAACTCACTTGCACCTTCACTAATGGCCTATGTTTCATGTTTAGAGTTAAGAGGGCTTGTCCTCCTGTGGACCCAAAAGCTTTTTGCTTCCGTGGCGGCAATGAAGCTGCTTGGGGATTAATAGCCCCTAACAAATTCTGCAAAGGAACTAATTGAGCCAATTTACTACCTTTAGCAATAGTTACCGGTGGGGTCAATGTGTATACCACCATTTCGATTACCCCTTCCGAATCCGAATCAATAATCCCAGGTATTACAAAAATACCAGACATTCCCGCCGAAGATCGACCCAATATCAACCCCCCAATTCTTTTCCCTGACCAAGGTAAGCCTTTAAACTGGGAAGGAATTCGCACGGGGGAGGCATCTTGTAGACAGATGCTTACTGCGGCTGCCAGGTCAATGCCCAGGCTTCCCCTTGTGGCAGGCAGCCAGAGCTCCCCCCCTGCACCATTGTTCTCCTCGCGCGGGCAGGGTTCGCGCTCACATTCCCGTTTCCCGAAAAGACAGTACCAGGGGCTGATCTGCACGCCTTTTGGGAATGAGTGTCTGTCTGACATCGGGGGCACCAAACACGCCCTTCATCACAATTCTTCCGAATATGTCCTCGACGACCACACCGGAAGCACTTAGGGCCATCATCACTCGGCCGTTTCCTCTGTCCCTTTCCCACAAGGGGTTGCAGTGCCGCCGCTAACACTCGGGTCGCTTGCGCCTGCTGAGCGGCTGAATCAAGCAATGCCTGCTCTACCCGAGCCCCTAAAAATGCTCCTGGGTTTCCCACACCCCGACGAACGATCTCTTCAAGCATCTCCTCAAGGGACACTCCCTGAGGCAATGTCACCAGCACATCCCTAGTTCGTTTATTAGCATTCTCAACTGCTAAGGACTGCGCCATAAGCCTCCTAGTTCTTTCATCTAGCGCATCCATCTCCTCTAAAGCTTTAAGCAAACGATCCACAAACTCACCAAAGGGCTCGTTCACACCCTGTTTAACATTTACAAAAGACGGCCCCTTCTTTTCCTCTGGTAAAGACATAAACGCTGATAAGGCGGTCTGTGTCACGAGCCTCAAAAGAATAGGAGGATACTGCATCTGCACCCCCCACATCCGCGAAGTTTCCCTGTCCTATGACCGTTTCGGGCCGTAAATTAAACAATGGGTCATCCTGCCCCCGCGGCACAGCGCATTCACGTGCCGCGTGAGCTGCCCACTGTCTTTCCCATAACAGTAACTGACCCGGTGTCAAAATTAATTTTGCGATTTGTTGACAATCACTAGGAAGAAGCATATCGCTGTTAAAAATGTAGGATAGCATTTGTCTGGAGGGCTCGCCTTTGATCCCCCAACGCACGACCGTATCCCTTAATTGGCTCAAAATTTTCCAATCAAACGGATCCCATTTACCCGCTGCCCCCCCTTGACCATCCGGCTCAAAGGTTACCGGGCACGCTACCCTCATAGCCGGCTCCCATTGACCCTCCAGAATCGCATCCCTGATAACCCCAGACCAACGCGAAGAGGAAACCCGCGGACCCGAACGTCCCTCGGAAGCCCCAGACCACCCCCCATCTGTTGCTCGCCCATCTGCCTGAGCTTGAACCAGTGCTCTAGAGGCTTCTCGGAACAGTTTATCAGAGGGTCGGTCCCGGCTTCGCTCCGGCGGTCGCTCCTGTGGTCTATTCCCAGCTGCCCCTGCCGGGGGTGGTGGCGCCGACGGCTGGTCTGGCGATTCGGGAGTCGCGGTCGGCTGGTCTGGCGATTCGGGAGTCGCGGTCGATTCGGCTGGCACAGGTTCCGGTGGTAAAGGTGGTGGCTCCGAGGGACGCTGAGATTGCGACGACCCGCCTCCGAGAACGCTGTCAATCAACTCCTTGGCGGTGCTCTTTGGGACTGCAGTAGCGCCTCGTCCAAGGGGGCCCTTCTGCACTGCCAATCCCTCGGGAGACGATTCCTCCCCTTGCAGCATCTGCGTCGCAGCTGCTACCATTTTCTTTTCAGCCTGCATACACTTGAGCTGATTCGCCACCTCGCGCCAAGTTTGACCCAGTTCTTTGGCAGTTTTGTTGCCCTCCAGAGTGGCTTCCCATAATGAGTCCCCTATCTCACGCCACTCTGTTATACTAAAAACAAGTTGTGGCTCCTTTAAATGTCCTTTCCCCCTTGCCCACTTAATCAACTCATACAGCTTCTTCGTGCTCACTGCTGCCTCCCTTTTCGCTAATAACTCCAGCAGCAGTTGTTCAGCAGCTTCTCGCTCCATGTACACGTGCACTGGGAATTCTGCTTCTAGCCGTTACCCCACGCCGTCTTCCCGTGTGCGCATTCACGGCCGGCTTACCCGCTCCGGTCCACCTTCTTGGTCGGATCACTCGGCCGCACCCGTACGTCGTCTTCCGGAATCCTGCACCGTTGTGCCAGGTGCCTGTACTGGTCAATTGGGTTGTCCCTGTGGTCCCTGTTCGGGCGCCACTTGTTGCAGCTTGGAGCGGGTCAGGAATGCCAGACAGCAACTTCATAGAAGCTGGAACTGACTTCGTTTATTCCGCGTTACGTATCACAATATATAGCAATTAGCATAGCAACATCTCGGCAGAGCATCAGTAATTGGTTACAAGCATTAATGTGCTAACATATCATAGGTTGCTAAGCCGTATCCAAGCGTCTAACCGCAAGATTTAAAAACAGCATCTCAGTCCTAGGAACTTCCTCAAGTACAGGAGACACTTCCTTAAAAGTTGTTTACCGAAATTCAGTGATTCTGCATGTCAGCCTTTTCAGTCCAGGTTAAGGACGGTCAGAGGCACCCCCCTGTACAATGTCCCCCTACAGTTCTGGTTTTAGATACTTCTTAAAACTGCCTATGTAGACATTTCAAAACCCTGAAAAGCATTTCTAGGAAGGCTGTAAAAACTTGGATCTATTCAATGTTTAATTGAACTTTGTCTGTGTGTGCTTTAACTTTGGATATTCCATATTCCCTCTGATAACTTTTCAATACTAAATACCTTAATGTCTTGTTTTGGCAGTTTATGAACCTAATCTGCATGTCCCCTGTGTGGCACGGAGTTGGGTCATATGAAGCCTACTTCATGGCTATATGGGAGTGTATACTAAAAAATTCTTTTGGCTGAGTAACAAGAGAGCTCTTTACAGGTGTTTAGTCTAGCAAAGGGACTTACTGGATTAAGCTGTGACTGTTTAGGACTATGCAGACTCCACTACTTTGCCTGTCTCCCAGTAGCTACCTCCCTTGGAGGCAAAATGTTCAGAAGGGACGAGGAAGGCACAAGTCCCAGTGCCAGTCATCTGTAGCATGTATTAGATCTAGGCCTGGCAAAGAGGGCTTTATTGCAGGTGGACTTGAGAGACACAGAACAGTATTTCTTGCCCTTTGGAAAATGTAATTAGTGGAGAGCGGGCTCAGCAATTAAAAAACAAAAACCAAGCATACCCTGTCTTTCCAAATACATTCTAATTACTCAGAAGCACAGAAGTTGTCTGCCAGAAGGATGTGTTTTTCAGCACATGATTCCAGATGGTTCTTTTTAAACCGTATAAATATGTGTATTTTATAACTGGTAACAAAGACGACTGTAAAATAAACCAAAAACTCTCAACTTGCGTAAGAAAACATTTAGAATGTGTTAGTACAGTTTAAGTGGAAAAAAATGAAATGAAGCCAACAAAAAAAAAATGCAAGTTATATGCAATATAACTTTTAATGTCTTGAGATGCAATGTAGATTTTGCACTTACGGAGCCCACTGCCCATGCATGAGGGTTCCCCAATGTGCAGGTCTCTGGGTTGTGCCATGTGGACATGTCCTTGGTTGGTGGCCACTTGCTTATCATTCCTTCCCTAAGGCTAAACTTCCGTGGTGGGTTTCTGGTCTCTCTGTACTTTTCTCTACGTAAAGTGTTTGCATGCTGGATGAGTTACAGCCTCTTTAACTGCTAAGCTGACTCTTTTAGCTGAGAGCATAAATGTACCATGTCTGTGTACATGCAAAGTTCCAGTTTCCTAGCCTTAGTGGACAAGGTTCATATTCTGAATCCTTCTTTTTGCATCTACTTCTTAAGAATTTTTTGTAATCTGGTATTGTCTTTCTTTCTTAGAGCCCTGAGCTCTTGCTGGCTTCCATTTGCTGGGATTTACGGATTATTACGAATTTTGGAAAAACATGTCTTAACTAGTCTCTTGTCTATCTGCAAGGCAGAGTCCATTTGTAAAGATGAAGCAACAGGTGCACATTGAATTAGCCCTTTGGTGGTGGGATACGAAGCACGTTTACGCTGTGGGGTGACCCTTGGTAATGCTTTGGCAGCGCTGTGATATGACAAGCTCAGATTGCTGCTTTGGGCCAGTTGCAGCTAGTCCATGTCACTGATCATCCGTTCAGGATTTCAGAAAGGAACAGGCAGATTAGGAGAGAATAGCACAGAAAATTATTGTCTTTGGGCAGCTTTTTGGTTCTTGTGACCAGTTTCCATAGCAGGAAAATATGCAGCTTTGACTAAACCTGTTACATGTGACTTTATTTTCATGCCTTAAAATGGTTCCTGTATTTAACAGCAGTGCTGAGCAGTGTAAAATCTGCCCTTGCCACAGAGCAAGTGGCCGTTGTGGCCGTTTGGTGCGCAGGTAGGAGCTGACCCTGCAGCGCCGCGGCCCCGGCAGCCCTTTGCCTCGTCATGGGCGCTGGCGCGGGCTCCGGCTGCTGCGGACTGATTCACCACCCGAAATAGCGTCCTCCTCGGGGGGGCTGCTGCGGCCTGCTGGCGTCTCGGCGCGAGCAGGGTGTAAGATGAGTTTGCCTCTAAGCAGCTGGGGGTTGGGAGTCTCTGTATCGTTACTCTGCGTATGAATGAGTTTGGTATTTTAGGAGAAATGGCCTACAGTGTATTTTCTGTCTTTTACTTCTCTGCTGGCTTGCCCTCTTCTCTTTCGTTTTGATTTATAGCTATACACATGAGTATGTTAATAGGAAAACGTTGGAGGGACGGATTGTGTATTCACAGACAGCCACTTCAGGAAAAGTTTGTATTTAGCTACTTCAGTTTCCACATGTGCTCCATTATGGCTTAGAGGAGCAAGTGGGGTATACATTTACTTCAGTAAACTTCTTTCATAACGTGTCCAGCACTGCAGGTTTTCTCTAGAGCATATGCTCTGGTTGGGCCTATTGATTCAGCAGGAGTGATGGCAGCCTGTAGAAGTGACCAAATACTCCAGAAATAGTTTATCAAGTAAGTTATTCAGTGAATGTTGCTATTTCCTATCACGTAAGGTGTTTCACCACTCGGAGCTTGTGTACTCTTACCTAGCAGCTTGCTTAAGGGGCTTTCTGTTCTCCTTTACTCACGTATGGGGCAGGGCCTGAAGGTCTCTACACACCAGCCTGCACTGGAGTGCACCTCCGTGGTGGACTGCAAGTAGAAAATAGTCTAGAGGCTCTGCTAGAGACTTGA
The DNA here is from genome assembly GCF_059628265.1 of Tinamus guttatus. Taxonomy (NCBI): domain Eukaryota; kingdom Metazoa; phylum Chordata; class Aves; order Tinamiformes; family Tinamidae; genus Tinamus; species Tinamus guttatus. Next base: position 11,703,171 of record NW_028288538.1, read on the forward strand.
GTTCTGTTAAAACAATTCCCAGTTGGAGCCATGCAGCTAGTGAGGCCATACAGAGCCACTCGGAGTGTGCTAAAGATATTAGTGCTTATTTTTGCCTAGCAGTTGGAGGCTACTGTAGTTCTGCTCGTCAAAAGGGTCATGTGCATACGCACTTGGTGGTTACTTGAGCTAACCTGGCTAGCTTTGCCTTAAGCTGATTTGGGAGCACTTACACAACCTCTCTGGCTGACGGAGCTGTGGGAATGCCAGCAGAAAGCCAGCTGGTCTAGGAGGTGCCTTTCTGAGTGTTTGGAGAGTAGAAATCCAGCTATGTTGCAGTGTGTGGTTGCACAAAGCTTCGTCAGCAAAAAAACAGTTTTAAATGTTCACGTAGTCCATAATAATTTCATTCCCTAATAATAATTTATTCTTGTCCTCTGCCACAGCAACTGTAATAATCAGAAAAAAGATTTAGGGCTGAAAGATCTCGAAAATGCTTTTTATTTATTTATCTATTTATTTAAGTATGAGCATTCCCTGGCCTACCTTAGGTGAAGATAGCCTGTCTGTCTCATATTTTCTGTAGAAAGTTTGTTTGCTTTCTAATATGGACAAACATTACCTTGACTGAAACAATCTTCTTTTTGCAAGATGTGCAGTTCTAGAACTTCTCCATAGAAGCTATTGCAATTTTCAATTGTTCCTAATTACATAGACTGCTGGCAATTTGATGGATTTTATATCTTTTGCAGGCATCTCCACTGAAAGAACCAGCTTGCCAGTGAAGTCCACACTGGGACTGCTTTGTAGTCCTAATGTGACCCTGTTAATGTGCTCAAACACTGTGTTTACCAGCTGTGTAGAGAAGTCAGTTCTATGCTGCCTGCCTCATCAGGCAGCTCCTGAGCATGTGCAGGCTGGACAGTCCTTTCCCTTCCAGGGAAAGACCCAAAAGAAGCTGTGATGGGACAGCACGGGATGTTTTCTATAGCACTGCAGGCCTTCTCCTATCTGGAGAATGTCAGGGCTGGTGGATTTTGCTTTATTTTTGCTGGTCCAGGTAAGTTTTTCGCAGAATGCTCATGCTTAATTACATGAATATATATTTTATATAATACCAATAGATTCATTGTATATCGAACACTGTAGAAAACTGTGCACTTAAAAGTTCTTCTGTTATTTTCCACTTGTAGTTGTCACTGTCTGCCTGATTTGAAACAGGCTTCCCATAACAGCAGTGTTTTTCCTTTCACAGTGCTGAAGTCAGCTTGCTGGAGATGTGCAGCATTGAAATCCCCTTAGATGCTAGTGGGTGGTTTGAGTGTTGATCTAAGTAGCAGCCGGCAGTTATATGGACCAGGGAAAGTGGCAGGCAAACCTCTAATATATAAGATTTTTTTTTTTCCAAAGGAAAATTTTATTGAATTGCAATTGAAATAGCTTATGCCTCTTTGTTGTGGTTAGCTGCCCAGCTATACTTATAACATGTGAACACCTATGATGAAATTCCCAGCTTCCCTCTTAGAAGGTGAAGAAATATCAGGGCTGCAAATCTGCTCAGGGTAATAACTTGCCTTTTCATGGTCAATTTGCATTGCAGATGTGGTTTCCTCATAAGTTTTGGGTCTGAATGCAGACGGTTTTCTGCAGACAGCCCCACAATTTTCCACATCTAGGCCAGACTGTTCTGCACCACATTGCTTCTCAAGCGCTTTAAAGCTCTACAGCTTTTCAGAGCTGCCTCTTCAGTGCAGTGTGTTAACCTACCTTTTCCCCTGGCGATAGAGTGGCCATAGCAACCAGCTAACCCCTCTTCCACCAGCCCAGCTCCAGCTTTCCTGGCTGTCTGCAGAGAAGTCTCCTCAGCAGTGTCTGGTGGAAATGCAGCAAACGTTGATTTCAGCTGTATTTATAGATATATCCAATCTTGCTTCCTTTCCGAACAATTATTAAGGAGATATGAGGTCCGCTTAAGTCCATGAAGAAAGGCTGTGACAGGCAAAGGATTTGAAGGTGGATCCAGGTAGTGCTGCTGAATGCTGTCTTTGGTGTGCAGAGCATTAGGAGGCCCCATTGACATGGTCACCTCCCATAGCCCTGTCCATGGTGACCTACTTTGTATGGAGCAGGAAGGGAGAGGAGGCTTTCCTTGAAAGGCTTCATCAGGATGCGACTGCAGCGTGGAGGTGTGGGGACCTAGGAAGCCTTCTCTGGAGACTCGATCATGAGCCTCAACCCCTAAGTTCTGCTGCCAGCCTGATGGTTGTTCAGCGGGAAGCTGGGGGCTGAAGGCCTGGGCTGTTCTTGCAGACAGCTAGTGTGGGTGTAGTTTCATTGTACTGACACTTTGGTGGCAATGTTGGTTAACAGAATCCTCACCCCACCCTTGACTGCTTGTTCCTGCTCCTGGAGTTTATTGAACCTCCACCTTGTGTTGATGAAACTGCTTGTACGACTCTGCACTGAGCAGGTCTGCATTAAAAACAAAACTGATTTTATCTTTATTGCTTTTCTTATTTTTGTTAAGATCTGCATCTATTCATTAGTTATTGAAGCCCCATAAACAGTTGAGTCACTGACAGCTGAAGGGGCAGCAAGGTGTGGGATGAGAAAGGAGCTGTCAGCCATTCTTGCTGCTCAGGTGTGGTAAACTCCACCTTACTGCAAAACCATGGTGCATTTTCACTTTCTTGGTGTGGCTATGTCTTTAGGTTAGGTGGAAGTAATGATGGGAGATTTGTGATAGACTGTGCTACTTGTACCTTCTCGTGCACCAATGATAGGGCAAATCCTTCAGAGAAGGAGGGATTTAAAAGTCCCGAGCCGAGAGGTAAATGTCCCCTAATGCTACCGTGGTGACTGTAGATATCACTGGTCATACCTGTTGGCCTCTGGTAGGGTGGGATTCAACCTGTTCTTTTAAATACACTGGTCTGTATAAGTAGAACGCACATGAATTTCTGTCTATGAAAACATTTCACTGAAACAGGATCTGAGTTACAGCATAGCTCGGTACCATGTTTCCGCTAGAAAGCAAACTTTTTTACAAAATAATCCAAACCCCTACAACTCAACTATCCTCACTCTGGCAGCCCAGTCCTGCCCTCACCCAGCTTGGCTGTTGAAGTTGCCTGTGGGGCTACCGTGTAAGTGGGTTTATTGAAATAATCAGAGTTCAAACAAGAAAAAGCAATCCTCCAAAACAAAAGGGGAATATTTGTTCCTGGACTAAACTACTTCATTTGTGAAATGTATTCTCCTTCAGCAGAGCGTGTGCTCACGTTAAAAAGCATTTGAGATGGTTACTTGGTGTTTCTGTGGAATTAGTCTCCACCCTGAAACTGGGGAGAGGAGGCAGTGCGTTTTTGGCAAAGGTTCCATCAAGTATTTACATTTGCTGCTGAGATGAACTGCCTGTAATAGCAAAAATCCAAGTGATTCAGTTCTTTTTTTTTCCTTCAGCCTTGTGGCACTTCTGCAGCAACTGAACAAACCTGAGACTGTTGTTTAAATATTGCTTAGTTTGGCAATTTATCAAGATCCTGTCCTCCTGTCAGCAAAACAATGCTCAAACACCTGTTGTACGGCGAGACTTCAAGTTAATTATTAGGATCAGTTTGTTGTTAATAGTTGGGGAGACCATGTGGGACTGCCTCAGTGTCCTCAGAGCAGTGGAACTAAGGGTACTTGTGCTAATATAGTTGGAAAAGCTCCTCTGAAAGCTGGTTGTGGTATCATCAATCCTTGAGGCTGGTGAAGGCTGGTGAACCATAGAGAAGCACCAGGTCAGGTGAGCCTTGGCCTTGCCCTGTGAATATTAAACTGTCTAGTTACAGGCCGTTAGCAGGATGCCGAGGCCTTGCTCCCAACAGTGACTGTCAGCAGTGTTTGTGGCTCCCTTAAAGCCTGGCAGAGGGAGGCTGGAGCTGCAGCCTGGTGTCTTCAGGTAGGTGTTTTGGAGTTGTTGAACTCAGCAACATTTGCAGTGCAGTATTGCCCCACCGTACTCTGCGAGACCTCTCTGAATGCAGCAGGATATCCATAAAGCTTCAGCAATAATCACTGAAGTGCTTGCTATCCACATCTTTTGTCATCTGCATCTTTTCTGTGCAGTGTGATAGTATGGCTCTGTTGGTCCTAAAAGCTGAAATCAAAGGCTGCCTGAAATCAAAGGCTTGGGATGAAGCATCTACTGCATGAAACAGAGCATTACCCTGTGCCAATAACTGTTGTGCAGTAGTGGGCTGAATAACTTCTGCCTCTGGGGCTGTGTGGGGAAGGACTGTTCCAAGAAGAGCAGTGCTAGGAACCTGGGATATGTTCCCACAAATGTTAGTGCTGCACAGATGTTCCAAGAGAGACAGTGTGGATAATAGTAAGCAGAATTTGGCATCTGTTGAGAAAATTGGTTTGAGAGATGTTTGCAAGATGCAAGTTTACAGGGAAGGTGTGAACTTCATAGACAAATATCACTGTAGACGTATCCAAGGCCATAGATCATTATCCAAAAGGTATGTTGCTTGCTTCCAAGCTGTTGCTTTGGGGATTTTTTTTTATAGTACCTAAACATCTTTCTCTCATGAGAATAAACTGTATCTGTACTGGACAGAAAGGGGTTGTCTGTTTGAAATAAGAATAATCATTTGGGCCTTGCCAGGCATTTCATTGTCACACCAGGGGATTTTATGTGATATGAAAATAGGATGAAATCTGCTACATTATCCATCCTCAGATTCAGTGTGTATCAAGGACTTCGAGTCCTGACATTCATTCTGAGAAAAGCAGTGACACTAAACTGCCATGCCAAACAGGTTAGTCACAGGCAACTTAATCCAGCAGTACTAAGGGAAAACTAGCTTGAAAATGAGAAGGTCGTGTTGAGTTGCTTCTCTGGTTTCCCAAACGAAGGCCCACTATGTGTCCCTGAAAGACCTAGCTTAACTAAATTTAAGTCACTCAGATAAATATTTAGAGTAGGTATGTTAGGATATAATCCTCAGGGGGGCCAGTTGCTCTATCTCTGCTGTGAAATGTACTAAAAGGGAAATAATAGCACTATAAATACAGTCATTTTTAGCTAGGTCATTACCTTAGGGGTGTTTATGAAAGTTCCTTAGCAAGTTGCAGCAGTGAAAAACTAACATGGAATTGAAAAACCGGTAGAGGATGATCCCTTTGGAAATGATACTTGAGTTATGCAATCAGGTTTAGAGCCCTTGCATGTGCACGTCATGGCAGTAACTAGTGCAGCATTCGTACAAACTGATCAGGACATTTTCTTGCAGTTTTTTTTTTTTTCTTTTTTTGAGAAATGTATACTATCAACTGTCATGGTGAGCTTGTTTCGTTTTTTCTTTCCTTCTCTTCTTGTATTTCTTTTCCTTCATATTGGAAAAAAGTCATGCACAATATTATGAAGATGCTGACAAAAAGGATAAACTCGTTACATTTCAGATGTCAGTCTTCCACATCAATTTATTTACACATCCTTCAAAGCATTTAATACATTGTGTATTTCTGTACACAGACAAAAATGCAGCTCTGTAGAAAATGAGTTTCTTTGGTTTGGTTTTGTCCTTTATAAGAACAAAACTTGGTGAGCTACTGAGTGTAACTACTGAGCTTCCCCTGTAACAGGCTGCTCCAATTTCAATGATAAAATGAGTCGAGTTTGTAAGATTTAGAAAAATGGTTTGTACAGAAAGTAAAAGGACCAAAGTTTCAGAAATTTATGTTAGCTTCTGTGGGAAAAACTTCAAGGTTAGTGTGCTGGTACTTTGGCCAAGAAGTTCTTGTTATGTCCTGCATGAAAAGTCTTCCTGGGAACGCTGAGGATTTTCTTCGGCATGTTCGCCCGCCCCCGGGAAGGGGGAGGCCGGCGCCCGGGCTGGGAATGCGGGATGTGCCTCCCACCCGGTGGCTGCGGAAGCCTTTCCGCTTACGTACTTCTGCCCAGAAGAGTCAGCAGGGAGTTCTGCAAAAAGATGCTTGTTTTATTTTTCCAAGGGGGAAGCCAGCATACGTGCAGGGCCATCCTCTTTCCTGGCTGGTAATTTGAGTCCATGTTATCTCCTTAATGCCATTTAGTTTGTACTTGGTAGACCTTAGTAACCTTGCCTCTGAAACTGCTGTTTCTTCCTAGCAGTTGGAAGTTAAGTTTCTGTAGTGGAGCAGCCATGAGGACAGTTCTGTAGTTTAGGGTAGGCACGAATTGCTTATCCTACAGATGACACCAATACTAGAATAAATATTTACCCGGCCCATGCATAGTGTTTTGCTTCAGGCAGACAGTAAGTGGGATATTTTTAGAGTTGTGACCATGTTCAGTCAGTCTTTCTGAAACATCTGACAGCCAAAGGGTCTGTATTGTGGGGTCTTTGCCTTTGGAATATCCACAGCGTGTGGGAACAGCCCCACCAAACCTGTCTCCTATGCAGTCAAAGTTAGGGCTACTTGTCTCTGTTTTGGGTTTGTGTCATTGTTCTGTTGTTATTTCTGTCATCTTTCAGTGCTAATAGGACCTCTGAAAGAGAAGGAATAAAAATAGCTTTCCTGTGCTGCAAATTGAATGTAGCAGCACTGATGTGGAAGAAGGGGTAGAAAAAGTAAACTGTGAACTGGTCTGTGGTTCTGGGGTCTTCAACCTGCTGTCCAGTGTATATCTAAATCTGTGACTTTCAGCCTGATAGAAAAAGGGACCCGATAAGAATGACAAAGCTATTTGTCCACAGCCAGAATTAAGAGATCTTATACCACATTTTTCTGAGTTTCTCTCTTTCCAGGTGTCCAGGATCTTTTGCCTGTGGGGTTGGCAGTGGGAAACAGGCAGAGTCTAGTGTGCAAGTGCAGAAACTACCTGGCTTTATCTCCCAGAATGTGTCCTGCAGAGGATTTAGAGCTTGACTTCACCAGGTCTGTTGTTGTTCTCAGTCCCTTGAGTGCTTCTTTCTAAGTTTTTCATTTCAAGGAACTAGCCAGGACAAAGGAAGATCATAAATTATTTCAGTACAGAGAGCATTGAACTGTGCAAACATGAACCCAGGCTCTCTCATAAATGCATTTACAGTGTCTTTGCAATCACAGTAAGCAAAAAGCTTGTGCAAATATGATATACACCAGAGAAATGAATTTATGTAGATTCATCATTCATTTTCACATCTAACTTCCCACTGTATTTTTCTTTTGACCTCTATTTTGGATCTCTCTGTTGTTGTTGTGTATTGTTGTGCTGAATGAGAGGCTTCAGTCACTCCCCCAGACACCTGCTGAACTCTGGAAATGTGTCACAGATCAGTAAGGCCGCATGGTGGGACTAGAACTGAAACAAAATTCTCTTTGTTTCTCGTTTTCCAGGTGGATAGTCCAAAGTAGCTTTGTTCAAACAGACCTCCCACAGAAGTCTCAGAGTCTGGCAGTCACTAGAGGTTAAATAAGAGCATCATGATTTGTTTTTGACTTCATAGTTTATATCAGCATTTGGAAAAAAATAACATGACCTCTTCACTGAAGGCTGCATTAATCTGATCGTGTGCAGTAAGACTGGTTTTTATGTCATTTCCCTCTCATCAAGCTGTAAAACAGCCTGCAGTCTGCTAGCAGCAGGCCTTACCATGTGTTGTTTGCTAGCTGTGCCAAACGGTGTTTCATTGCAAATAATTAAATCCCTGGGGAGCATCAATAGCTGGCTGGCTAATACCACGTCTAGGTAAGAGGGAGGAACTCTTGGCAATGCAGGCAAGCTCCTCTGAAGAGCTGTCTCTCTAAGGCACCTTTTCCAGAGGGTAGATGTCTATCAAATCTTCTTGTAACTGGTCGAGGCCTGAAATTGATGCTACTGTAAGAGCCTTGAGAGGTCCAGTCCTTCATCAGCACATCAGTGCGTTGCCCCAGTCATCTTTGCAGGCTAAGGCCGTGATTAAACATGTCCCAAAGTACCACAGATCTGGTGCGCTCTTCATAATTACAGCTGCCTGTGATAACTGTGCCTGCAAGGGCAAGAGCTGGAGTCAGAGCTTTCTAGCCAGGCACAACCTGTTCCCATCCCTGCTCAGAACAACGTCTTGCTCTGAAGGCTCCTGAATCCAGGGCTGCACATGCTTCTCCAGGAGAAGCAGGAGCAGATGCTTATGGGACGTGTCCTGAGACTTTGGGAGCAGCTGGCATGGTTAACCCTTCTCCAGATTTGTCAAGCAGTTCTGGTTGCTTCAGAAGAGTGAAGCATTCACAGCTTTTGCTGCCATTAATGGTAACTGCAGGAAGAGCTTAGCAATCATGGGAATCCAGCCTTAAATTGTACTCTTGGGAAGACAAGTGAGATGTTTTATTAGGCCAGGAGCCTTTAAAAGTCTTGGTAGTGAAGTGGAAGTGGTTTGTAATAGCAGCGATTCATTTGTTAATAAATTTCCCCTTTGCTTGTCCTGTCACTATTTCAGCACGATTCCCATTTGCTGCCTCTGCTGCAAGGTGGCTGGTGCTTGTCAGCAAGTCAGATGCTTCAGGATTTTGATTGTATCATTGTTCTGGAAGAAAAGCTTCTTTGCTCAGTTCAGCATAGATATCGTAACAGATAAAATCTATTTATTACGTTGACTAGCAGTTTGCCTCCTTCTGCAGTAGATGATAGATGTATAGGCACAAAGAAGGTTTATAATATTTTTTAACAGCATGAGCCTAAAAAAAAAGCTACAAAGAAGGGGGCTTGGTTATATAAAACACTAACAGGCAGCAGCCTTGGACTGGCAGGTCGAAGAAAAGTGTTTTAATGGGTTTCCCTCAGTACTGAGGAAACCTGAACTCTGTCTTTTGCCTTTTTCTTTTTTAAACATATTAAAAATACCAAGGCGTAGAACTGGGAGGCATAGGGTTAAAGATGTTCTTCAGCCTCGCGTGGGTCTGCTGGCACCGCTGCTGCTGGTAGCTCCTGCGGTTCCCTTTGGAGCCCCCCTGCGGGGCCGGTGCGGTGCTCCTGCCGCTGTGGTGGCCCTCAGGCCCTCTGGTGCCTCCCCGTCCCAGAGCAGCAGCAAGCGTCACCTCAGCGCGAGCCTGTCCTTGCTGCGGGTTGTGCCTGTCACACCACTGCTGCTCTGTGCGCCGTGGACCATGACTGGCCTTTCCACTCCACTACTTAGTGCATGATTGACTAGAAGTTGTTTTATAATTAAGCTCTAAGACAAGACAGGTTGCTCTTCTGTATAATTGAAGCGTGCCTCAGGTGGTGGTAGTTCTGAGGCAAGAGGGTAAAGTGACTTTATTGTAGTAATCACCTGCCATGAAGTGCATTGCTGGAGCCTCTGGTGCTTTTTTAAATAATAATGTTTAATGCTAAGTACTTAGCACTTTTCATCTTCAAAGCACCTTGCAAACATTAACTAATTAATTGGCACAACACCTGATGAGCAAGGGAGATGAGCTCAGGGAGGGAATTTTAAAAGCAGAGTGGGTCTTTGGGGGAAGATGAAGTGGGTAAGATGAGTAATGTTTTTATCAGACTTGTGTTTTAGCACAATGTAAAAATCTAAGATGAAATGTATAAGTGAGAGCATTAATTACGGCAGGGCTGATAGCCCCACCTGTTCCAGACAGCAGCTCTGCTGTGCAGAACCTTTCCACAGTATGGCCACGCTGTTCTGCAATGCTGCCCCCGCAGCCTGTGCTTGCAGCGCTGTTTGCACACATCAGGGCTGTGTTTTACAGTGTTCATCTAGAAAAGGCAGAGCACAAACACATCTATCTGCGACTTTCCCTGTCAGTTTCTGAGAATTTTGTAGCCTTTCCGATTTAGTAAAACCTTCTGCTTTCTCTAATGAGAAATTGCCCAAGTTTCCTGACTTTAGGAGTAATCTAAACATGGCATCTTTGCTGGAGGGAGAGTAAGGTAGAACAGGGCTGGTATTCTTGGAAGAGGCTGAACTATTCGGTTATTTATGGTTAGTCTTTTGGGAGAGTGGAAATGGTGCTCTACCCAAACACCTCTTTGCAATCTCATCCTCTTCTGAAAATCAGAAGGTAAATGTGTCCTCACAGGTTTCAGAACTGTTGGTGGTAGTTTAAGTAAGCCTTGTTCTTAAAAACTAGAGGGGATTAGGAGGTTGATTTTATTTTCAGAATGGCATTTTAAATATGAATGGAGAGGTGCTGCAGAATCTCCCTGACAGACAGGGGTTCTGTCTGGGAATGGACAGGAAAGCAAAACAGCTGTCACCGAAGCCCTGTGCTGTGTCATGGTCCTAAGTGGAGATTGGCTTTGGAGCAAAGAAGGATGTAGCCATATTTTCCCTAACCTGTTTCTATTTATACTATTTATGCTATACTATTTCTATTTATATGAATTGGTGCTCAGTTAGGGGAGGACACTGTCAAACCTAGTACTGAAAACCCTGATGCAGGGCTTCAGGTAGGAAGAGCTGCCTTTTGTGACCAGCTCAAACATGATTTGTTCTCATAATCCCCATCCAAGAGAAAATCATGAAGACTCTTTTGTCCTGTGATTGGACTATTGCTGTGTCCTTTCTTGGGACTGACCTTACATCAGCTTGGAGCAGTGTTTGGTACAGAGTGCTGCTGCTGCTGCTTCTCAAGTGGGCTGTGAACTAGACAGCTCAGTCACTAGAGCTCGGTCATCTCCCATGTTGGTTGAAATCTGGGTATGGTTGCAAAATGCTGCTACCAGTGCTGATATTGGAGCTTCTCTGTTACCTGCAGGCAGGAGCTACTGGCAGAGGGATTTCTCCAAAAGGTTTCAGTGCAGGAATGTGCCTCTGCACATGCTGAACCATGCTGATTCCTCTATCATTAAGGAAATGCAGCAGAAGTCACCTCTGGAGTAGAAAAGAGGACAGGTGGTGAGGAGGGGTGTATAAGGGGGAGATCTCTGCATTGAGTTGGTTTTGTCCATTGTTTTTGGTGCTGGTAAGTTCCTATTTGTGCACTATTTAGTTCTTACAAGCGCACTTAAACATTGAAGGGATGGCTGTTTTTTAATCTTACAGTCAAATATAATTTTATTATATAAAGGACTTTAACATGGCCATTACTAAGCTAGCTTTTTAGCCTAAGGTCCTTTATAAAGGTGAATGAAGACAGTCTCCAAGGTTCCCTGAGGTCAGAATTATGGTTTGAAGGAAATGCCAGCACGATTTGTACATGCTGTCATAGAAAGTCCAGAGCTCCTGGTCTTGGACCAGCTCCAGGAACTCTTGTGCTTATGCACAAGCTGGTCCTTGTAAGGACTTGCTGTTTCCTGATACTCTTGGAAAATAGTGTCCCGTACTGACATAACAAAAAGTCGTTAACCTCTGCTAGGATTTATCCAGACATCCAGTTTATCAATGCTTATTTGTGAGTTCTGGGAACAGATGAGTCTGTGGCTATGCCAAATTCTTCTATAGGGCTTTTCAAACCAGAAGAGAAAAGGCCCTCTCTACTTAGCTCATATTATTTGAGGGAGAGACAAAGAGCAGGGAGGAAGAACACAGAAATCTATCTTTTCCTTCTTTCAGCTGCAAGCATTTTCTGGATGAATTTCCCTACTCTGACTCAACATTAGTAAACTCTTGTCTCCCAGTGTGTAATTGTTTGCTGCTGATAGAGGAGGAGGAAGGTTGTCGTCATATGCAGTCGGTGAAATGGCCTCTGACATTTCTGTTAACTTGTTTAAACAAATACATCTTGAAACCAGTTTTGCTTTACAGAGCAGTGCCCAGAGCTTAACTCTAAGTGTGCTGGTGAGTAACTGTGTTTGATGTCAGCTCATTCAAGGAGGCATAGATATATATTTTCATAGAGCTTTAGTTCCAGGCAGCAGCTAATTTTGATTGCTTTACAAAATGTAGCTCCATTGCAAGCAAGTTAGCCCAGATGCACTCTCTGATGGTTGTGGTTTCTCCTGCTATGTGAATATAGTGAAAATATTCTGTTTGACTGTCAAACTTTCCAGATTTTCATGTAATTTCGTGAGGGTGTTCTCGTTTATGAAATTGGTGAGATTGATCATAATATTATTTTTTAAGCAAACTATGGCACAAGCTGTTATGAATTTACAAAAATTGCTGAAGACGGCTGTGACAGAGATCACTTTGAGCTTTGTTACTAAATACATATAGCCTCTCTCCAAACAAATTCACAGCATCTTCTGCTTAATCCCTTGGACTGCAAACGTTTGGGTCTCGTGTTCATGCATGCCCCAGAGGATGAAAGAGGTGTAGTCTGTGAAGAAGCACCTCAAAATCAAGAAGGATTTTATGAATTGTTTTCTCTCACTTTTGTTTCACTAGTTCCAGTTTACTCCATATAGCTGATGTCGCTTCTCCAGGACACTGTAAAGACTGAATACGAGGAGTAGTGTGGTCTTTCTGAAGCCCTCTGTGTTTCCTATGCTCCTGGAACAACGTGATGAGCTCCTAGATGCCTGGCAAAAGGTTTCTAAGTGCAATAATGCCCAGGCTTGTTCTGTTTCTTCATCCAACTCCCAGTTCTCACTCTGGCATCTCAGATGTTTTGTCAAATTCAGAAGTCTGTGCTGTACCCAGTGTAGAACAGGTTTGCTGAGGGCTTTTGGAAAGTCCCTTACAAAGTCCTTCCTTGGTGTACTGAGGCAGAGAAGTCTTTTAAGGATTGAGGTTAGCTAAATTGTGATAAGCTGCCGGAAGAGATTTTGGGGTTCTGTTTATTGTTGAGAGCAAAAGGGAAAACAACCTTAATCCACAAATCATGCCTTGCTGAAAGAGATTTTGCTTTGCATAACTGGTCAAATGGTCAAACCTTACCGAGGTTGAAAAACAGAAAGACCTTCTTCCTTAGAGGGGAGCACCACAAGACTTAGAACTGTATTGTGTGAAGGACAAAAACTAATGAGCATGGGCGTGACTGTGACCCCCAGGTCTGAGTGAGGGAGAAGGAAAGAGAGCAAAGAACTGCTGGTGGTACCTAGTGATCTGAGGGGAGTCCGGATTTAGGCATGTTTTGAGGACTAAGAGGACTCCTAATCATCACAGTCACATATCCCTTTTCCTTGAACTTCCCGTACTTGTACCTCCACCATGGGGAAAGGCCCCAGTAATGCAGGTAGTGCATTGGAGGAAACACTGTGGAGGAGTAGTGTGTCCTGAACCAGATTCAGATGGTGTCTGAGACCATCAGCAGGAATCCTGCTGGGAACTGAGTGCTCTAACTCCTCTGTGGTGCAATAAGAAGGTCTTGGACAGGCTGCGGTCAGCCTGTGGGCCTCAGAGAGCTCTAGCTGCATTCTGGTGAGTGTTTAGCATTTAGTAACTCTGTTTGTGCCCATGGGATCAATTTACCTAAATGGCTCAACAATCAGTGCTCTTCGCTCCTCTGGGAGGAATCTGGCTGCTGCTTTGATTCCTTTCCAGGGCCCATAGGCATAACTGGAAAATCTCTCCAAGAATCTCCTTGTAGTGTTACCATTAATTTTAGCCCTAAATAGAACTTTATTCTCTGCCAATTCACAAATTCTTCCCAGAATGCATCTTCACTCTTCCTTTTTTATTTTTTTTTTCATACAAGCATGGCCAGCAAGCTTTCTAGCTAACAAGTTTAATATCTGTGGGTTCAGATAACCTTGACATCAGAAGTAAGTTCTTATGTTTATGGTTGTCTTGCACATAAGTGTTTTGCACATAAGTATACAGTTGGTTATTCAGAAGTTTGAGATAAATAGAATTCTGAGAGTGGAACCTTCCTAAATGCAATTTGGATGAACTCACTTTTCTCCAGTGAATTGCTGTAGGGAGTACAAGGCGTACAGAGACCGCTCTGTGCCAGGCTCACTGCACCGCTGCTGGTAATTCAGGCAAATATGACTAATCAGTCTTTAAAAACTCTCAGCTTTTAAGCTAACAGGGAACACAGCTTGCTTAAAACTAGGTTACCAGTTATTGCTGATTAGAGAAAATTTCCTACAGATAAGAGAACTGCTAACACTCAGATTCCCCTTCTAGCCCAGATTGGTTTGCCTGCAGTGAGAACAGTTAAGCACTTCTCCATTTTCTGGAGAAAACGCCTCGTCCTCTTCAGTGGTGTGCTTGACATGGGTTAGTAATGAGTGTCCCTCTGCATCGGCAGCAATGGGTTGAGGGCTACGTTTCTGACTGCAGTGTGGCCTAATGATACCTGACGTTGAACACGTTTAGCAACCTGAGTGCACTTTCGAGGCCCAAACTGTAGCTGATGTGAATAGGCTGCAGCTCCTTGCAGGTGACTTTCTGTATGAATGTGATCTCTGTACAAAGTAGAGCCACCCAAGAAACTATTTTCCTCTGTGTGCTGCTTGGAAGCTTGACTGGTAAAGATTCATCCTTTATGAGCGTTTCATAGCCCACTGATAATGTCACGGCTTGAAGGGCACTGGTTTGGAGGCCTATTCTATGGCAATGCTTTTTGAAATTTGTGCTGTAATATCTTGTTTCCGGTCATTGGAGTGAGGCTTCCCGCTCGGTGCAGAGGGAACAATCACTGCTTTTATTTGATCAGTGCTTCAAAGCTGGACTTGGTGAGGTAAGTCCTGTTTGTGCACTAAGGGCCCATTCAGCCACGGCACCCAGCAGGGACAAATGCTCCTATTGACCTACATCCAAATACTCTCGCTGCAAACAGTATCTCCAGTGGGCAGGTCTTGATGGGTAACACACTGAGGTTTTCAGACAACGCTGCATGGAGGATGGATGACCCGGAAGTGGAAAGTCTTTTTGACGGATAAGATAAAAACCTCCCAACCATAATTTCAAAGTGTTTATAGCCAGTGTAAGTGACGTATTCCTGTTTCTGTTTTGTCACTGTTTGTTTTTGATTTTAGGAAGCTGGACTCAGTTTGTTTGACGGGTTGGCTGCACATCTTTTCTTTTACTGTCTTTTGGTCTCGGTGCCTATTTGTAACGTCGTTCTCGCGACAGCCGTGGTTTCAGTACATGGTCCTGGGGAAGACATCTCACGAGTTTGTGTCTTGGTTCCCTTTTGGTGCAACAGTGCTGGTGGTGCCTCCCTCACTGTCACACTCAATATGTTTTGTAAGTAATGGCTGGCTTTGAGGAGTTAGTTTGTAAGTATGGACTGCCATTATGGGATGAAGTAGTCTGAAGCTCTTTGGACGTGGAAAGAAAAGGTAAATCAGTTCATCTCTGATTTCTCTATTGTAAAGAATCTTTCATGGGGATTACAGAGCAATCTTGGGGCCCGGTATTACTAAGTTTCTTCTTTTGTTGTTACAGCACCGTGTCAAGTTGGATGAAATGCAGCAAATCACCTGTAACACGTCTGAGCAAGTGAGAGAGACTGGTATTCTTGTAAGTCAGCAGATGTAAAGTCTGAGGGTGAGTGTTTTGGGTGTACCTCAGCTGGCTTTACCCTGGTTAGTTCAGATGGGACAGCACTCCGGTTTATCATGGAAATGTGAACTTCAGAACAGGCTACAGGAATTGGCCTAACGAGGTGGATACAACACAGTTGCTTATGGTAAGATCTGAGGTGGGAGCAGGTGCCCAGATATTTCTGCTGGAACCCAAACGGCCATGCTTTGGTTAGGGGTGTCTGTAGTGTGGGGGAGCCCTGCTGCTTTGTGTCCTGTAAGCACTGCTATTTTGAGATCGCTGTTCTCATATTGTAGCTGCCTTTGTGCCCAGCTGTGTTGTTGCTTTTGAATATTCTCTAGTTCCTGATTTGTTCACTGTGTTTTCTCCTGGCGGTTGTTTTGCCTTTTTCTAATTTAAGGATTCCTAACCTTGTTTGAGTGGATAAGCGAAAAGAGCAGACTCATATTAGTGGGACACTGAGAGGCAAAGCTAGGAATAAGGCAGCCAATTACTCCTGTCCTAGCGAACATCACTGCTCTCTGTCAGCCTTCTCACCCACTGCTGGCTCCCCACCAAGGCTGCCACCCAGGACCATGGTTCCTGGGTGACTCTACTCACCATTCGCAGGGAATTGCCTGCTTCTCTAGAGAAGCTGGATTTCTTTGAACTGCTGCACAATGTGACACCAAGCATCACGTTGCCTCGCTCTCCCGTGACATGTAGCAACCTGATACAACTAGGAGCAAGATAAATCCACGTGGCTTTTGAAGTCAATGTGACTTTCCTGTGCCTTATGAGAGCACTGCACAGAGAAACGCTAATGTGATGTGGTCTTCACTGAGCGTTCACTGCTGTTTGAATTAACTAGACAGAACTAAGAGCACCTGCTTGTCTTCTCTGCCTTCAGACAAGCTAAGCTCTATTAATTGCTTTATAAAGAAATAGTACAATGTGGTAAGCTCTCAATAGGCTCAGAAACATGGGGGAAAAAAGCAGTCTAAGTGGATTTCTCTGCAAGTTTTCACCTTAGTTTTAACTGGACTAATCAGGTTGCAAGCAGTTTGTCTTGGTTTTCTTTCTTACCCTTGTAGCTTATTCACAGTCTTTCCTGATTTATTCTCTGTTTCCCTATGCTGACAGGCACTCAGTGGTGAGGCTTCCTTTGGACTTTCAAGGCTTAACATCTCGAAGTCATGAGCAGCTTTTCTCTCTGGCTGCTTTCACTGCATTCCTAGTCTCTTACTGGCCTGTAACATGTCAGGATGTAAGTTAATATCCCCTTGTCCAGCACTTTCCTTTGGCTCTGGTAATGTATTTGCAGGCTTAACACAGCTGTGGCATTGAAGGTACGTCCCAACGTTCTGCCTTACCCCGTCACCAGGGTGTTGTGTCACAGCACCACAGCATCCTGTTGCATTCCAGCCCATCTGGCACACGCAGGTGAGACCCAAGCGTCTTCCCTGGAAGTCCTTGTTTGTTTTCTTTGTTTAGACGTATTGGGTCACAGGATCATGACTGGACTGTAATGTGACTCGTTCTTCTGTGCAGCAGCAAGAACAAATGCTGCTGTAATTCACTACCGTGGCAGGATTAATACTGTGCAGATAGGCCCAGAGCCCTTTGGGAGGCATTTGTACCTCAGCACATATAATGTCCACGCTTTCAAGTGAAAGAGAGGGTGTTTCTTCCTAGTCCAGGTCCCTTTTGAATGCCAGCATGTAAATCTATGGTTACACTCCCCAGTCAAAGAAACTGGGGGAAATCCCTGAAGCTCTTTAGGTGACTCAGGGCAGATTTTTCATTTTCGTGATCTTTTGTTTTCAGGCTGAGAGTTCTTTTTTTTTCTTTTCTTTTTTTTTTCTCTTTGTTTGGAAGATTTTAGAAGCTAAAATAAATTTTCAGCTATTTTCTGTCAAACTGCATGTGTTAGGAATGGAAGATCCATACATAAGAATCTCATTCCAATTTCTTTGTAATAGAGATAAATTTGGATGCACGGAAGAATGTTTCATCATTTGGGTAAGAAGTGACTGGACAACGTTCACAGTATTCTTGTAGTAAACACAAATACCAAATAGCCTTAACCTTGTGTATAGGTTTGAGAAAGCAAAAAGAAATCTGTGTCTATAATGCTACCAGCCTCACCACCAGCAGTTCTGGATGATCAAGCTGGGGCAACGTTTTTCTGTCCTCTCCAAGCATTACTTGGCTCCATGACATCCCCTCACAATGGTACTAAGGTGGTTTGTGCTGAAGTTTTCAGTCCAATGTGCACTCTCAGTCCCCCTAGAAGTGTCTGACGTTAAGGTGGCCGGCCTGTGGATTGGTTGCTAGTGCTTTCACAGACTAGGAGATTCATGTTAGGTGTCCTCACTGTGTGCTCTGGTATGCACATATGCTGCCGTTCAGATTTATACAGCATTAAGTTAATTTCATCTTGAATTATTCCCACCTGCTTCAAAATCTTCCATGAAAGTTGATTTGAAAGCAAAAATGAATTCAAATCTCTGGAGGAACAGGAATTAAGGCAAGTAATTTGTTGATTTAAAATATTTAGCAAGGAATCCAGGTACCAGGGCACTCATCCTATTTTGTGACATTGTTTTGTTGTGTTGCTTTATGTAAAGTGAGGCTCTGAAATCTCTATTTTCTGGTGTTAAAACTAGAGCACTGCTACTGCTATGGCTCAGAAGAAACATTACTGGAGCTGGATGGCAAAAAATCCACTTGACCATTAAAAAAGGTTGAATTTCATACTCCTATGAAGGAGTATGAAACAGTAGTTGATCCCCTACCTAACACACGTCACTATGCAAGAATCAGGCAAATAGGTGGAAGGGTTCTGTTGGATATTGCATAGACTAGAGGTTGTGCACATGTGAATGAGAGGGCGGGAAAACCAGAGAGGAAAAGATAAGGAGTAGAAAAGTAATCAGAGCTGTGCAAGATTTCAGTTGCTATTCTGGAATGATCATCCCCCAAACTCTTTCTGAATAACTTGCTATATAGACATTCATGTTCCAGGAGGATGTGTTTTATCATGGATTAGTTTAATCTGTTTTGAAAGGCATTTTTTTTATTTCCAAACAGCAACCTCTTTACCATTAATCCAAAATAATTATTTTGCTTTAATTCAAATGAAGAGATATTATAATTTAAACTTTTCCAAAGAAAAAGGGAGAACTTCTGGAGATAATTGGTAGCTACCAAAGAAAAGTGGAGCAAAGAAACTGGTTACTGCTCTTTTGGTGGCACAGGGCCTTTGAGCCATCCAATGCCATGGCTAAGAGGATCCCTGTCATTGCTTGTCTGGGATCACCTCCTTCTCCCCTGCTCCCGAACTTTGTGCTTCATGGCGAGCTCATCCTCTCCACAGCCGCAGATTTTTCTGTAGGTTCTTAGGGATCAGGCAGCTTTGCAACCCACGGCTACCACAGTCTAGTCCAATTGCTGAATTTGTGTTTTGAAGTAAAATTAATTCCCACAGAATTACTTTGCCTTGAATGGTGTCCTGAGAGTAATAATAAGAGAAAATAAAAATAATAACAATAATGTTTTGATGTGATTCACTGCAGTCCATTTTTAATAGGAGGTGTACTTAGGCCGATTACATTTGTTAGGGAAACAAATGTAAACATGTTAGAAAGGCTGCTGAATAGAGAAGGACAGATATTTAGGGGAAGTCCAAGGAAGAGAACCCCAGGTTTCCATGTTTGCTCCCACATAGCATGGATTGGGGCCTGTAGTGATGATCTCATCAGCTGCTGCTCATTAATGAAAATCTGATACTTCTTTGCTCTCATTTTATGGATCGCACTGGACTTAAAAGTGAAGATTCCATGGATTGAAATTGTATATTCATTATATAATATGATACTGATACTGATAAGAGAGTTGCATAAATAAGCCCATCTGAAATAAGTCCTTTTTATTAATATTTGTCTCTGCTTGAACACAGAAGGCTTTTAACAATTGGAACAGTAATTTTCAACAATAGTTAACAAATGGTGTCTTTATCCACAGCTTGAATGACTGCAGATTTTATAAATAATTGCTGGTGGGTATGGTGTGTTAGAGCAAACTGCGTTCCCGCTGGCAATGGCTGCTGGCAGCTGCGGAGGGTTGCCCTGCTCGGTGTCCCTATAGTGATGCTCTTCAGTCAGCACTGAAAGTAATCTGCTGACAATGTTAATCCGTGTAACCTGAAACAAACAGCTTTTATTTTCTATTTCTGTTTGAGGGTTTTTTTTTTTTTTAAACTAGCCCTGTAGAGCACTAATCTGCACTCTGCTGTTCCTAGAGCTGTGTATTATCAACCAAACTGCCAGCTCAGCTTGATTCTTGATTGTGGATGGTCAAGGCTGAAGAGAGAATAAATTGGAGAGATTGTATCCTCCCTCCTTGCTGGTTCCCATGTGCTGCAGTGAATAACTCCCATAAAGAGAATTATCTTGGGGGCGAGTACGAAGCTCGATAGCTGTAACTGGCATTATGTTCCTTTCCACGAAGCCTTGGCCACAGGACAAACACAGTAGCAGTGTGTGAAACCCATGATCTCTGGATGCAAAGCCATGCAAATGGCTCGTGATCTTGGCCAGGGATCATACTTGTGTAAGAGTTCTGAGAAAGGGTAGAAGGTCTAGCATGAAGACTGTTTACTTATTATACAGCTGTTTCAACATCAAGATCAGACACTTTCCTTGTCACTCAGGGAATGAGTGCAAGTGATCCAGTGATTTTGTTTATTTCTCTGCTTCGTTTTGTTTTTCAAAGTTAGGGCATGTGGAAGAGCCTTCTGGGTAGCCTAAAATGGCAGCCTTGGCCTTCTGATTCCACCCATCTTCAGACTGGAGGCATCTGCTCTAAACTCTGATTCCAGTTTAACAGAGTTAGAGATGCATGGATGTGCCAGTGTGAACCTTCACGCTGAAGCTGTGAAGCAAGGCTTGTGGCTCGTGGATGTCACAGTGAACAGTCCCCGAGTTTTCTCTGCTGTAATGCTCTGTGGAAGCAGTGTTGGCTTTGGCTTCAGAATGTGGTTCATTGTGTAAGGCAGTCTTAAAAATTATTGAAATCAATCACAGCTATCAGATTGGTTGAGTCTGTTAATATTTTTTTTCTTTCCTTTTTTTCTGGTGAAAAACATGTTCTTTTTCTTGAATAGTTAAGATCAGCATATAAGCATATATCAGTTACTAGCAAGAAAAGAATATGATTGTGATCCAGAAGGAGAGACTGTCCTGGAGTTTGAGAACAAAGCAAAAGTTCTGATCTGGAAGTTCACATTTTTTCACAAATAACCTGAACTATGGCTTCCTATCCCTTTCAGATGAGGAAAGCATGATGCATGAGATATATTTGTAATATTTTGAGGAGATGGGTCTTTTGCAGTGTAGTGTATGAGCCTGATCTGGAGAAGAGTAAGGGAGTCAAAAGCAAGGAATGTGGCATGCGGTGGCAAGTGACAAGACTCTTCAGCTCTCGCTGATGTTTCTTCTGGAGAAACTTATGTAGACTGAAATAGGAAGTACTCCGTGCTGTTGCTAGTGCAGTTTTTCAATCAATTGCAAGAGGAGGATTTTCCATGAGGAGATGAGCATAAAGATGTTGGCGAGTGAGGCCTGGGCAGTGCCTGGCAACGAAGGGGCATCTTGTGCTCACTCTGTGTGTGTGCGTGTGTGTGTGTGCGTGTGTGTGTGTGAGATTGTGTGTGTATGGGAGGCCAGTGAAGTGGTGTCAAATTTAAAACTGCTTTTGATCTCTTAAAATGAATGTTCATAATGTTAGCTATTTAGTGGTTTCCTTTCTTTTTTTTTCATTCACTTACTGGCTTTGAAATATCATAGTGTTTTAAAGTTCTGCTATGTAAGTGAGTTTATACAACAATGATTTATTTGGGAATTTCTTTAGATCTTTAGGGATGCCACATTTTTTTCTTGACTATATAATAACATATGAGAGCCCATCTTGGATGTGGAGTGTGGTAATTAGCTTGTTTTGGCATGAAGTTGTTCTAACAGTTCTTTGAAGCTATGCCAGCTGACAGAACCCTGCAACTTGGGGCAAGGCAGTATCTTGAGAACTGCAGGTTGCTTTAGTGATGTTAGTATCTAAAGCTATTGCAAATGTTGTAGACAGCAGAGATCCAGAGGAATCCTGGTGGATTTAAAGGCTACCGCAAGAAGCCCTATGTTGCACAGTTATATTTTCCTAAAAATATTCTAGATCAGCATTCCTTGCAGAAAGCAATATGGAATGAATAAACTAGGCAAAAATGGTGTTTAAAAATAAACTAAAATAAAACTCGTCTGTGTAGTGAACGTGAGATTGATTAGCTAGTATATAAATTGGAAACTGATAGGCTCTGTATCTTCTTTTGTCTGTAGTACTGTTTCTGTGATGATCATAGAGCTGGATTGTTTCCAAAAGCATATATCTTTCAAAGGATTAGAGCAGCTAGGTGTAGTCTATTTTTAAAGACTACTCAGAAGATACTTCAAATAGAAAAAAATATACTTGGAAAAGGCAGTGAAAAGGGATTGGCTTTGTAGTGAATCTATTCAAGGAATCCAAGAATAGGATTCCTGGATTTTCAGATATATTTGTATGTGTTGTTCTAAGAGCCTTTCAGAAATGACTTCAAGCTAGTTTTAAGTTCCTTTTCTGTAGTAATGAAAGTCTTTTCTAGGACTTTAGTTATGTTTCCTTTATTTTGGGGTTCTAATGTATGACTTCTCTTGCTATATATATTTTCTCCTTGTATGTAACACTGCATATTTCCCTCTCTGGGTTTGGGGCAACAAAGCTGCAAAACAACTTTGATGTTCAACAGTGACTACAGTTGGATACAAATAAGTTTTTAAGACTGTTTCTTCCTTGTCTTTTATTATATGATTATGTCTTTGTTTACATTATATTTCGTAAGAAAGTCTAAAAAGAAGAGTCTGATTTTAATATCATCTGCTCAAAAAGTCGAGGCCTGGGGAGCTGGAGATCTGCACCTAAAGGCCGGTAAGATCACACTGAGAGATTGCTCTGACCACGTAACTCATTTGAGATTACTGCTTGCATGAGATCAGCTTATGGAAGAAAAACAGCTGCCATGTAAGACAAAGATCATTCTCATGGCCAGAAGAAAATGTTCTGAAGATTCTTCAGACAAGGTGTGGTGTCCCTTGGTTGAAAGTACAAAGCTGTAATTGTTTGATTCCATCTGTAATTTAAGAGCGCTGTTGGATTTCTCAGTGCTGCTAAAATTTCTCTCAATAGTATCCACTTGTCAGGCTTTTCAGTGTCTCAGCAGGATATGGAGTTTTGACCCATTTCACTAATTTTGTCAAAAACTTTCCCACAAACAGAAAGTGCTATGAAAAGGTAGTGTTCTCTGTTTGCTAGACATTTGTCAGACAGATGTTGTAACCAGATTGCACCCCAGCTCTTAGCTATGAGCTGCAGCAGGGTAGATGGTGCAGGAAAACAGACTGAAACTAAGCGAAGTCCTTCTGTCAGCCCCTCAGCTGCCGAGGTGCCAGTGGTCCCGGGGAGCACGGTGCCCAGTGGAGGGCAAGGAGGATCAAGCAGATCCAGACTATTAAGGTGCTGTTTACCTACTGTGTCCCTTCCCTCCACCATGGGAACGTTGCTTCAGTCCCATGCAAAGAGTTTTACTACCTTGTCCAAGCATTACAACAAGGAAGGGCCCACATTATCTATATGCTTCTGTAGCTTTCCAAAACACCGAATGTGACGTTCATTGGTCTTAGCGAGGCTGCTGGAACTTGTATCAGTTGGATGCACGCTCTGCATTGACAGAGGCATTCTTTTAAATGGGATATCTTTGGCCAGGACCCCAGAAGGAGGGTAGGGAGATGTGTCCCTCCTGCTGGCTTCTGAGAATATGCACTCAGTTGCTCATGTCTGTGGTGGCAGCAATGTAGAGTTAGGCCTGTCCCCACACTGTGTTGCCAATGTATATTCTTTTAAGTGCTGCTCTCACAGGCTGAAGACAATTTGAGTGCTGGTTTTGGAAGAGATTTTTAAGTGTCTGTCAGCAGTGTCTGCTGTTGATTTAAGTGTATCTTACCCTAGTCCCAGCCCAATGCTCATTAGAGTTTTCCAAAAGAGAGCAACGTGCATATCTCCGTGTCATTGCTGCTGGCTTTTATTGAGCAATTGCATCAAATTTGTGAGTGTTGTCAACAGTACTAGAGATAGGGTTCTGTTTTGTGATGTTAAACATAACAGCTGCCTTTCTTGCTGCAACTGAATTCCCCTCCTTGCTGGAGGAGGCCACTGATCTTGTGCTAATGTCCTGTTGCTTGCGCTTTTCATATGGGGAAGTGAAGCCACAGAGAGGTTGCATGGTTTCTGTTGACATTTAACCAAAAGCCGGTGAGTCCCTGTTCTGAGATTTAAATGCTAAGTCACAGGGCTTCATTTCTCTTTTTATATGTAGTTTACTAGGGCTTGGGAGCATCCTAGATCAAAAGGACATTCTCATCTTGTACCCACCACAGAGCAGACTCTTCAGAAGGACCCTTAGAACTAGTTCAAATGCAAATTAAACATGTGATATTCTATTCACCATCTTGCTTCCCATGCTTATTAGGAACTCTTCCTGAAAGGATATTTTTTTGGGAAATGAGAGCACATTTTTCTCTGTTAAGCTTCTATGTTTTACCAAACCTCCCATCCCCTGTGTTTGCTAATCTAAGACACCCTGTTTTTACTGTTTGATCTTAAACAGAGGACAGAATGATTACCATGAAGATATAAGATGTGCTCTTTTAGACCATGGCCTTGAAAGCTAAGAGTAATTCAAGGGTGGACAGTATATCTATTGAAATATTTGCAAATATGCCTAGAAAAGAGATTCCAGGATTTGCCTGGTAAATTCAGGATAGTTCTCACCAGTTACTGCTGAGCAGTGCCTTTTAATGGTGAACATCTGAGCTGGTAGCTATAAATCTTAAGAGAGTAAGGTAACATCAATATCTTCAAGGTGAAAATTATCCCCAGTACCGAGTTTGTGTTTCTCAAAGGCTTAGATATTGAGATGTGAGAATAAGCTATCAAACAGGAGGCTTTTCTCTAGATATATCATTTTCTCCCACCCACAAGTTTTATTTGAGCAGGAGATGAAAAGATTGGAAAACTGTTGGGGATTTATGGATATCTGAAAATCCAGGATGTGCCTCTAGGCAAATTCTTATGTAGAGCTTAGTGTCTCCTGTCTGCTTTGAATTTCTTGCACCTCCTTGATAGGAACTGGCCATGGCATAGCCATGAAATCTGATGCATTTGGTGTATCAGCCATTTTGGGCTTTCTCAGCTCACCTGTACAAGTGCGTTCTCCGTAGGATGGATACATTTCGGACGCCCTGGGACCCATAGGCATGCTGCATGGCATGGGTGCACTCGCAGCCTGGGAGTGTGCACGGAAACCAAGCAATCCTGCTCCAGACAAGAGGCCTTGCAGATGCCAGACTCCCTGCAGCAGAGGAAGGCAGGCAGGGCAGGGTGTATGATATATTTTCCATTTCAGCCCTACCTGTCCCTTGCTGTGAGGGCTAACCAGTGCCAGGAGAAGGTCACTGCAGCCTCAGACAGCGCTCTGCCTTAGCGAGGACAGTGCATTGCAGTGCAGTGGCCTTGCCAGCTGGCCTTCTAGCAGCCATTCTCTGTGGTACGAGAGCCCTTTGCTGCTCCGGCGGTACTTGGAATCTCTTCCGTGGTGTGTGACTCCAGTGGATGGGAACTGGTCATGTCTCCTTGAGGAATGGTCACCATTGCAAGAAAGCTGGAATGTGAGACTTGGGCAATGGGGGCAAGGCTAAAGAGCAATTAGCTACTGTGTGACCCAAATTATACCTCATTTCTCGTCTCTATGAGGTAAGATGCTGCCTTGCCATCTCTGCCAAAATGAATATCAAATACAGGCAAGGTGGGAATGAAGGGTTTGAGCGGCTCCTCAGGCAGTTCTTTGATACTGTGCCTGGGTTCATAGTGCAACCCTGGGCTTCTGCGTTGTCTCTAAGGGGATGATGGAATCTGACACTGAGCTTCTCTTGATTTCAGAAGTATTACAGTGTGCTTGTCCTATTCTTATGCCGTTTACTTGATTTTTCTTTACTGGGCGGTGTCAGAAATGGGATTAGACTAGACTTGTTCTTAAAAATGCTGTTAAATCATAGGCCCTGTTCTGGAAGTCCTCACTCATTAGTCAAGTCACACTTGGAATCTTGAAGGTTTAAAGCCTTTCTTGAACATTTACCTAACCCTGCAGAAACTAATAGGTGCAAAAGGCCCCACAGCGTAACCCGAACTTTGTAAGGCTGCCTGTGAGGAGGGAGCAGCGGCAGCAGGAGTCTGCCTCACCTGATGGCATTCAGCACCAGGGCAGAGAGACCGTATTTTTGGTATGCAGCTTACAAAATCTGCTGCAGTATGAGGCAGACTGCAATTATATAGTCTGGTGCTATGAAACATGCTTAATTTTAAGTATGTGACTAAACTCAGTGAGTTTGAGCTGTTCACATCTTTAAAATTGTATGTGTAACTCATCATACCTTTGGGCTTTAGGGAAAAGTGCAATGTTTTTCAGTGCCTTTGTTTTGATACCTTCTGGTGCCGTTTTTCCTTCTGCCTTCCCTCAAGAAAAATATATCAGGTCACTGCTGGGCAGGTGCTGCAGTTCCTTATTTCCCAACCACACTGCTTTGGTTCAGGCTTTTCCTGTCCTCCTGTGCAGTCTTATTTCTGGATAGAGCTTCAGATCTGCTAGTTGGCTGTTGACATGTTTCGCAGTGGAAAATTATTCCATGAGTGTTAGTTACAGGAAGGGAATGAACATCTTTAAATGATCTGGCCTCGTAGGGAGGAAATGGGTCATTTTGTCAAGTATACTGTTTACTGGAGAGCAAATGGCATGTCTCCAAAATACATACTTTGCCTGAAAGAAGAAAAATAAGCAAGGTAATTGAATTTTTATTTCAGCGTCCTGCTAGTTCATAGCTAACAAATATTTTTATGTGGGCTAAAAGTGTCCTATCCTGTACCAGGAAATTCGTAAAACCTGGTTTTACATTTCTTTTAAATAAGTACAAAATCTCAGGTCTTATATGGCTTTGCCAAGTTTCATTGCACTAGAATGTTTTATAACCTTATTATAATCCCTTGTAAGCCTACTGGTTTATGATGGAAGTGCTAAACCAATGTAATTTCTTTCAGTAATATTGATAAGTATTATACTTATTTTATTCAGTGGTTATAATGCAGCATCCCCCTCAAGAATGGAATATGATCCCATTTTTATGCAGAGCTGATTTCATGATGTCTTCATTTGAAGTTAGAGTTGGCCAAACCGTCTCTTTGTATGCCATTCTATTTGGCATAACCGCAGACTGAAGGGAAAGTGCTCCATTCCCTAACCCATGAGACATGAGTAAGAGTGTTTACACTCTTCTGTGCAAGTTTCACGCTGCTTTGGCTTTAGATTATCTAGATCGGGCAGTATCCTGTAATGCGTTACTCATTCATCCAAATTGAAAACACTGTAATTTGGGGGAAAAAAGGAAAAAAAAAAACACAACAAAAAACCCCAGTGAAATACAGTATTTATTGAAGAGCTAAGGTCATTTTTTCCTGCAACACAGACACCAACACAGTTACCAGGGAATGCAATGACAAATGAACATGCGTATGTGAGTGCGGAGTCCGGTTTTTGATAATTAATACTTTCAGAGAAACAGCACAAAAATGCTCCTTGCATTTGTTACACAGGTGCTCATTTACTTCATACTGTTTAGAACAATTTTCTTCTGATAAAGTCTTAAATGAAAAAGAAAAGAGGGGGAAAAAAAAAAAAAGACAGAAACCTCTGTGTATAGAGTCCAAACCCCACAGAAATATGGAGTATGTTTGGTCTTTCTGGAATATTAGTAGTTGCTGAAATCCCCAAGGGTCATCCAAAGCTGTACGGTCTATATCTCACGCCACATCACAACACAGGGAGAATTCTGCATGTATCTGTGTCTCTGTATCAATCTGTAATCTATAGCAGATTTGATTTGATAAGTAATTCCTTTTTCCAGCAAATAGGTGTTTGCACAGTGGATAACATTTGTCAGCTTGTTCCAGGGGTCAGCTCCTCAAGCAGTTGGGTAATTTTAGCATCATCTTTATGTGATTCCAGTGCAATTTGGTTAGCATTTTGGGTTGTGACTTGTACCTGAAAGCATGTCCTAGTCATATAAAATCCACTGAAACCAGTTTGCTTAGCAGAAGCTAGCAGAAGCTAAGCAAACTCCTGTATCTCTAGACTTTGGGAATTACAAAATGACAGACCAGTTAATATTTATCCTCTTGTCACTAAGACTCAGAATTTACAGTGTCTTATGTTGGAACAAGTATATATGTCACTAGTAGCTTTGGGCTGTTTCTTAAGTTGGAATGCTGTCCCTCAGGACACTTCAGCCCCTCATTCACCCATTTCCCTGCCTGTACCAAGCTGCCTCGTCGCGTGTGGAATCATAAGCACCTCTTTGCCCAGGTGCCTGTTTCCAGGGTTCACAGATGTTTCCTCTTCTGCAGACTTCACTTTCTCCTCAGTGTTCCACTGCCTCTGGGAGGAGGCTTTTCCCTGTTTACCCACGGTGTCTGCAGGTTGCTGATGGGAGGCAATTCAGGTGTGTGAGGTGCTGCCTGTTGAAGCTGTAACTGGCTACAGCACTCTGTCCTGAAAAACTTTGGGGGAAAAAAAAAATGTGGTTAATGGGATCCAGGCTAACAAGCTGAATCAGCCTCAGTAGGGTTTTTGTTGTTTCAACTTTTTCTCATATTGAAAACTCAGCTCCATGACCATCTGTGAAGACTGGCAGTGTACCAGTGGTGTCAAGCCAGTGCTAATGATCAGAGTTAACTGAGGAGAGCAATCCCAGAGCTGGGAGGGAAGGGAGGAGGAGGATGGTAGTCTAAACCTTGACCCTTCGCTTGACTCCAGGGCTCTAGCTGAGGCAAGGCAAAGCCAACAGCTGGGCACGCAGAGCCTCCCATGGACCTCCTCTACCCCTGGCAGCAAAGCTCAAACTGCAAAATGATTCTTTTTTTTTTTTTTGGTAGAGAAAATGGAAACAGAGAGGTTGGCATCTGTTTCAGCTTACACTGTGTACTCTCTGTATTAACGTTTTGTGCATCCATTGTGTAGCCTCTGGCGTGTCAAAGCACAGACTGCAGCCACAGTCATCACAAGCTGATTCTATCTCTAAAACTGGCTTGTGAGACTTCATTAGTATTATTCATGTGATTTGTGTCTCAGTTCTTAGAGTCTGTCTGAATGCAAACACGACCCTGTGCCATGTGCTCTAGGTGTCCCTGCTTGAGCAGAGGGATTGGACTTGAATGATCTCTAGAGGTCCCTTCCAACCTCAACCATTCTGGGATTCTGTGTGATTTGCTACCTCTCTGGGAAATGCAGTTTGTGCAAAACATTGTTTCTCTCACCTAAGAAGTGAGAATGATGATGCTTCCCTCTACACGTGAATGTCTTTATAGTGCTTGGGGCCCTATGGGGAAGAGCATTGTGCAAATGTCACGTATTAAACTTGCAGGAGCAGTTCTGCAGCAGGAGAAATAATTGATGGTTGTTTTTAGTCCAGCAATCTGCTTGTTTCTGAAATACTCAAGTGAAGTAGTGGTGGAAGGGAGCTCAGCCGAGCATCACACTAGAGCAGCAGCTTGTGTTTACAGTGTAAGATGTAGCTGGTGAGCGTGCGAGCGCGGAGGGGGCTGTGTGTGCGTGCGCACATGCTGATGGTGCTCCACGCACGCGGAGCAGATGCTCCTTGCCTTTGTAGCCTTGTGGCTCAATGCGGGGGAGCAAATGTGGAGCAGCCTGTGTTTTGTCTTGTGACTGTACCAGTGTGGTTGCTGGCATTCTCGGGTCTGCTTTAAAGCGTGGCAGAAGGTTAGTGAGGTATGCAAGAAGAATTCGTTTCTGCTATGAGCAGGTTCCTGCATTTAGCTCCTTAGGACCAGGAGAATTTATACAGCTGACAATGTCTCTTGTGCAAATCTCACAGACAGCAGAAATAAGGCCCAAAGCAGTGACGTGGTTTGCATTTTGTCTCCCAGAGCCTCCTCAGCCAAATGTACTGGCAGTTTTACCTCTTGAGACTTCATCATGAGTCTCGAGATGCTTAATAGCTTTTGCAAAGAGGCAGCTGCTTGATTCACAATACTTCAGAAAAACTTAAGTATTTACCTAGAGAGAGATGGGGAAGGAGAGATGTGTCTAGCGCTTGTGCTTGCAAAAGGAAACCTGGAAATGTGGACAGATATTTTCTGCAAGCTGGAAGCCAAAGAAAAAGAATTCACCATTGTCCTTTGATACTGTCATAACCTCTATGTTGGGGTGGCTACAGAGAGGCCCATACTACTATCAGAAAGAGAACCCAAGGCAAAGCACTTTCCTAAAGGAGGCCAATCCTAGGATCTCTTTTTTTCATGCTCAGCAGAGAACAGCTGGTTTTAAGTCCAGGACTGTGCAAAGTTTTGTACCTGCTACTGCTGTCTCTTGAAAAGCATCCTTATACAGGATCTCCTTCTGTGTGTAGTACCAAACTGGTGAAAAGAATGGTGATGGGGGAAGGTGAAGGAAGACTCAGTGGCCTCTCTGGGCTCCTCTGCAATAGCCACGGCGGAGGCGTTAGACAGGCCGTAGCACGTCTGCAGCAAGGCCGCGCTCCAGGCCTCTGCGCTGGAGCTACGCTGCTTGCCAGTGTTTGCTCTCTCTGTCTTTGTCTAGGCACGTAGGGTTGGCCCCTGAAAATCTTTCCAAGGCAGCTGGATTGAATCCTTAAACCATCCTCCTCCTGACAATATCTGAGAACCTTGGTTTTAAGTGAGCTCTGAGGTTTAAGTGCTGTGCCAGCCCCTCCGGTCTGTGCAGTTGTGGCATTTTATAAATGGCAGGAAATACGGTAGTTTTCAGCATGTTTTTCTAACCCCTGATTACTCACCCTATACCACAGCATCTTTTGCAGTCAAGGCAGGCTGTATTTTCTTGCTCTGACAGCATTGACTGTGACCTGGATGGAGTTAGGCCTCTCTGAATGCTGCAGGGGCATCTTGGAAGGAGGGTTCCGCTCAGATCTGCTTCTCCCTGGAGTTGATGCATGGAGGAGTTTGAAGCTCTCTGCAGATTGCTCATTGAAATGCAAACCTCATCACAGTAAAGCTTCTGTCTGCCAGCATCCCCTCTGACAAACTGATAATCCATAATAGAGAATTTTATCTCTATTCTTAAACATAGTCAGGAATGATTATTAGTGTCTTCCGATTGCACAATAAACAACAGAGAGCCCTCAGCTTTTCTGAAAGCAGGATGCATGCAAGTTATATCTGTAGTGGGGTGAGCTGTGTTTTTGCAGCTTCTGCAGTCAGCCAACAAGGCTCTCCAGATTTCCAGGCCAGAATGTTGCTGTTGGCAGCTTATCTCTTTGCTCAACAGTGGAACAGACTTTTGGGGTGAAAAGCTGGGCCTGTTGAAATCTGTGACAAAGTCCTGTTCATTTTACTTATGTCACAATTTCGTGCTTTTTCTCTTGATTTCTGAGTGGGAAGAAGAACAAGTTCTCTCTCTTTTTGAGTGTCTTTCATGAGTGCTCTGTGTGTATATGCTCTGCTTTTGGCCTCACAAGAGGCCTGCAGGTTGTTGTGTTTCTCCTCTGCCATAAGCCAGCTCTGCTTGGAAATGCAGGAGGTGGGACTGGGCCTGCCTGCATCCCACCCTGCTCGTAGCAGGGTATTGCTACAGGACAGAGTTTGCCAGCCTGATTATAATAAAAGTTTTTCATCCCCATCAGGATGGAAACATATCTCAACAACATAACTTAAAGAATTTTGGCTACTGCATAAGCCAGTGACTTCCCTTTTTTGATCTTTTCGTAACTTGTGTGACTCCCTCATCTGAATATGCAAACACCTCCTTTAGTGCTGCTGCAATCAATTTCATAATTCCTTTTGTCAGCCATGAACTTGCCTATAGGTGACTTTGGTTTATCTGCAGGTATGCATGGAGAGTGCTGGTCTTGCATATATGTAACACAAACACAAGAGTTTGTGTCCTCCTGGTGAGGCAGTGACACAGTTGAGATCATCAGTGACAGAGTCTGAGAAAGCCAGAGGCTGCAGCATGATCATATAAATGTTTATGGTCCCATTTGAATCTTTAAAAATCTGGAAAGATACATTTCAATGTGATTTCTAACTAAATGTAGTAGTTGGTATGCTTGATTTATTTGGAAAATAAAAGCATATTTAAATTCTGTTCCTCATAATGATGCAGTAATGGCCTGTACATGGCAAGGTGTAGTAACAAGTACTTTTCTGCTTTCCCCCGAAATAGGTTGTAGTGTTAACTGCCTTCCCTCTTTGTTCTGTGAACAAAGTAATGGGAGCCAGCGCTCCAGAGGGCAAACACCTTGTGTCTTGGTCTGTAATGTACTGCTGCAGCACTGGGTTTTTTTGCCAGCCCCTGGCAGCCGCTCTCATCTGCCTTCGCTGTCTAAAGAACAATTACACAATCCTTCATCTCATGGGTAATTTTTACTTTGCTGAGGATCCCAACTGGACCTGGTTTTGCTTTTGCCCTTGGGGGTCTCGTAGGCCCCATGTTCTTAGGACTGCACCTTGGTCACACTGAGCTTTAGGGATAAGTCTGGTTATGTTGTTTCAAGGCGTTTCCTCTTTCCGTCTTTCTCTTGCTGTGCTTCATGTGATTGTCTTTGGTGGAGCTCCACTGAAACACCAGCTGAGCCTCGAGCCCCATCAATGTTTTTGCTTTTAGAGAAATCTTCTAAAATATGTTTTCTTGTGCTTCAAAAGTGCCAATAATAAAATCTCAAATAAGGCAGAGGTGAAAGGAATTGAGCTGTGAGTAACTGTACATGCAGTGATGTGGGATTTGCTCATTTTGACCTGAATGCCATCCCAATGCCTCATGCCTGTGCTGCACCTCTATAGAGCTGACGTATGCTTGAATCACAGTTAAAATCTGTTTCTGACACAACCTTTGTTAAACTTAATTAAATAAAAGAAGCAGAAGGCAGAGGTTGGCTTCTCTGCTGCCAAGATACTACCTTTCTCTAGATTGTAGATCTAGAGGTTTTCTAATAGCAATCTACAGGGAAAGAATTTGGTTTCCTGTTTACTAAATAAAAAGACTTTGATTTATCTTCCAGTTGTCAGCTCATAGGAAATGCAGCTAGCAGCATGCAGCTGCGAAGCACACAGCAGCCTTGGTCCTGCACCTCTGCCGACAAGGCAGGATGAGGAGTTGTTTCAGCAAGAGCGGGGCTGAGCGCAGGCAGTGCATCCCGCAAGGCCCAGGCTGCGCGTGCCCACGTGCTCTCTGTGCCTTAACCTTCTCCCACCCAAGCATTCGATCGCACTGGACAGGCAGGAGGCCAAGTGGTTTTGAAGTTGGACTGGAGAGAGAGAGACTCTCCTGCTGGGCTGGTACTACTCAAGAAGTGACATGATGGGGGCAGATGGCTTGCTGGTGTGTATCAAATCAGCAATTTGGCTTTTGTGGCTTACTGTTCCCCTGCTTGGTTTTGTTTCCCCTATGTGATCACAGAGATGACTCCATTCCTTCCTGTTTCACACGTGGGTGGGTGCATGTGTTGGAGGGGGGATTTGGGGCTACGTGAGTGGAGCCCGGTGGTCTGTTCACTTCTATGTGTGCGTGAGTGCTTTCTCCTAGTTTTCTATCCAGGCTGGCGTCCGAGGCTGTGGCTGTGTCACTGCTGCCTTTGTTTAGGTAAATAAACTTGCACAGCTTGAGCCTTTCATTTTCTCCCAGGCAGGTTTCCCTTCTCTTGCTTTCTGCTGTCATATGGTGTTTGGTGGGCTCTGCTCACCAGGTCGGACACATGCCTCCCATCCAGGCTGTTTCCTTCTAGGCCTTTTGTTTTTGTGGTAATGAAAAGTCAGGAATTTCTATCCATGTCTCTCCCCCGCTCTGTGCCCTGGGGCACTGTGTGAATGAAGGATAATGCCCACAACAAGTCTCCTGAACAGCCCCCCGGGGAAGTGTTCATGTCTAAACAACTGCTGGGAGTGCGAGGCAGCAGCTGTGCCCTTCCCCTCCGTTCTCCCTGCGCTGCCTGTGGCCTCCTCTAAGCCCTGCCACATGGTGAGGGTTACTGTGTCACAAGACAGCGGGGACTCATTACTCCGGCTTAAAGTTCAACCCTCACTATCGTTTCCTTTCAAACCCCGTCAGCACCATTGCATCAGGCTTGCCACGCTGGGGGAATTGAATCTGTGGGCCAGCTGGCACTGATGGAGCAATCAAAGTGCTTAGTGCTTAGAGAAAGCAGGAAGAAGGAAGTGATTTTTAAAATCACAGACAGGAGCAGTTACAGAAATTGTTTCAGAGATTGGGAGCAGGAACAGAGACTGGTACAGTGTTAACATTTTGCTTCTCTCAAGTCACCTGGGCATCTGTGGGGAGCAGAAAGGTACAGGCAGATTTCACTCCTACTACTTGCCCTTTCAGTCTAGTGAGTACATTCACTGACCTGAAGTGAAACAAGTCTGGTAAGAAAAGAAACCCTGTTTACATTCAGCTTCTCCTTGTAACAGAGATCAGCAGTTACAAAGGGATTTATGGTGTCACTTCCCTGCAGAATGTGGCACTGCTGGTTTCTATTTTCTAACTTTTTATGCCATTAAAGTAAGCCAGTGACCCTGTGGTGGTGGCGGCTCTGGTTGGAAAGGTTGCAGAAGGGTTC
The DNA here is from genome assembly GCF_059628265.1 of Tinamus guttatus. Lineage (NCBI taxonomy): Eukaryota > Metazoa > Chordata > Aves > Tinamiformes > Tinamidae > Tinamus > Tinamus guttatus. The sequence goes on from NW_028288538.1 coordinate 11,737,252, forward strand.
CCAGACAGTCAGGTTTTCTGACTTCCTAGATTTGTATTTCACGTTACGTAGGCTATGTCCATTCATCCCCATTTGGTTATTGCCAGTGTGATTGGGCATGTATTGGCAGACCTCCAGATCAGCTCAACTGGTGAAAATTGTATCTTTTTGTGTCTCAAGCTGGGAATTTGCCGAGGTGCTGGGTCATCCATTGGTGGCAGGCTCCTGATGCAGATAGGGCTTTGGCTCCAAATCAGAGTGGGAGAATGAGTGAATTATGAACAAAATGTTTGATAGCTTCTCTGTAGTACAGCCTGTTCAGCAACTGGAAGGGCAAGGCTCCATGTCCCGTGCACAGCCTTTGCTCAGGAGCGAAGGCACAGTGTGTTCCTGCTCCCGGTCGCACAGGGACGGAGCCTTCTGCCAGGCGGCAGGGAGGGGAGCTCAGGAAGGGCTCAAGGCTTGGCGCAGCCCACCCGGGGCAGCACCGGGTGCGGGCCTCACTGAGGGTGTAAGCAGAAGGGATTCAGGTTGGTATTGCTTCTGTCCCACGCTCCTTGCCAAGAGAATTTATTTAGTAGTTGCAAATTATAACAGACTCCACTGTCCCCGGTGGAAACCTCCTGTGGGAAGCAGCCACCTCACCAGGGTCCACACAGAGTGTATCCCCCTCCTCACTCCGTATGCTGCCAGGAGGGGAGCAGCAGCCTTGTGAGGCACTGGCTCTTCCAAGGCCACCAAGGCACCAGTGCTAAATGTGGGCTGTGGCTTCTCAGTTGAGCTTCTCTGCTGCCCGTCCCCCTTGGGAGCAGGAGCTGCCTCCTCCCTGCTGCCTGGCATGGGGCAGGCAGAGACATTGTCCGGGGCCGGGCCTGCTGCCAGGCCCAACATGCCTCTCTCCACGCACATGGCCTGTGTCTCTGCCTGGCACTTGCCTCACGAGCTTTGCTTATGTCCTCTCCCCTTCTAGAGCAGGTAAGCCTTTTCCCCAGCTCGCTCCTGGTGTCCAGAGGTCTGTCTCTCAGAGTCTGGGTTTCACATAGTGGGGATCACTCAAATACCAGCTCTGCTTATCTCATGTGGCTTTGTGGGCTCACGGTGGTTTAAAATATTTGGTCTTGATGGTCCGTCAGGCACTTTACCCCTCCCGAGGTGTCATAATCTCTGCCCTTCCAGAAACCCACTGCTGCTGCACAAACCCCATGCCTGCACATCTGCCCTCCACGCGTGACTGCACAGGGAAAACACAAAAGTAGCTATTAAGTATTCAGTTTTAAGAGGTTAAGAGAGACAGATGTGAAAAAAACATGTTCCTTAAGCTCTCTACTGGGACCTGAAATCGCAGTGTACCAATGGATTTCAGAAGGGAAAGCATTCGTTGGGTCATGGCTTGGGCCGGTGTCGATGCCCTGCTCCATCACCATGGCAGAGGGCCATGGCGCTGCCTTGGTGACCTCACGGCATTCCGAGGAACGGAGGCAAAACACTCGGGACAAGTTCAGGTGAAGGTCTCATCTTGATACCATAGCTTTTGCTTAGCAAAACGGGTTCTGGAAGCTATGGGGCGCACCAGCTTCTGGTCCCTTGGGGCAAGGTGCAGTTCCCACTAGCTCCTCTTGTCCCAGTCAAGCTGCTGGTGCTCCCAGCTGCACCTACAAACCTAAGGTTTGTAGCACTATGTGTCTGTCAGGTAAGAAGGTCAGGTAATAAATTCCCTGTGTTGGATCATAGGGGAAATATCTGAGGTGTCTCTGTTCTTGTGGGAATCACGGAGAAGCGCATTTGCAATCCTCTTTCCCCATTCCTGTGTTGCGCGCGCTGCCTCTGGGCCGGACATGGCTCTGGCGAGGCAGCAGCTGCCTGTCCTCGCTCGCTGCAATGTTGCTGCTAAGCAGTGCCCGCTGCAGCTTCCCCCGGCACTGCGAGGCGGGCGCCGGGCCTGCGGCCTCGCCACGCAGCCGCAGCGGGAGCCAGGGTTGCCGGTGGGAGCCCCTGGGCGCCCTGCAGAGAGGGGCTGGCAAAGCCAGCAGCACCGGCACTGGAGCCATTGAGCGCTCCGAATGCTGCAGTTGGGCCCAGTCCAAGTTGGAGCGGTGCGAGGCGCAGCTTTAGTGGGAAGCGAAAGCTCCCTTTGCTGGGAGAGTGTGTGTGTTCGTGTGCTCCTGTGTGTGACTTGCATGCCCAAGACGTCAAATTGGTTAATTTTTATTTGGATTAGCACCTATTTTCAGGCATTTAAACATTGCCGGCTGTGTTAATTATAACTGCGTCAGATCAAATGCTTCTGTTCTTTCCCAGGCTGGTTATTTTTCCCACTGGCTGTTACATCTATTTCATGAGAATGACACAGTGCACTGTTACTTTCACACAAACAGCTTTAGGTAGGAAATTGTAGAGTAGAATATATTTTTTTGACATTACTTAATTTGGACTGGCAGGATCCTGGGTTTGTCAGGATGGAAGGAGAACTCATCCAGGATCAGCTAGCAACAGGGACTGCCGCAGACTGAAAGTGTAAAGGTAAAAACAACACAACAACCCATGTTATCATCTTTGCGAGTGTTTAAAAAATATATGCCTCCCCTCTAGTACTCCAGCTATTAAAGGTTCTATTGAGCTTTATCAGTTTTTACTGCAAACTACAAATGCTTTTGTGTAATGACAGCTCTTTAATTAGAACTTGGAAGCAACAGTATCTGCTGATTATAGCATGGTCATATTCTTCAGTGTTATTTCCAGCTCTGCAACTAAATTGTTGCATGCCTCAAGGCAAGTGACTTCATGTCTTAGTGCCTGTGCTTCCACAGACAGGCTTAAAACCTCTGCTGAAGATCACTGGGGAGAATCTATGATGCCAGCAGAGAGTCTTGGAAGGCTTCTCCATCTTATTCACATTTGGAAACCCTTATGCCAATCCAATTTGGGATTGGGGGTCAGGATCTGTCTCGCCCAGGCGTACCCCTGTGAGACACTCCAGGTTTAAACAATGGAAATTTTACAGGCTTCAATTAACTGTCTGGGCAAGAAGCAACAGCTTCACAGTAATGAGTCCTCACTTGCATGGAATGCCATTTAAGACATGATCTCTGTTCGCCAGACGGATACTAAAATCTGTATATTTAGAGAATGTTTCTAGGGTAAAAAAAGAAAGGGGAGAATTGTTCTCCATTTGAAATCAATACTGCATTCTGTTTAAAAAGGAGTTTTTTGTTTGTTTCCCAAGAGAGATATTCTATACTATCATGGAAAAAAAAATGAAGGATTGTAGTTCAAAAACAGACATCAGGACTAATTCTACTGCCTGAAATCTCTCCCCCCACCCAGTGGGAATGTTGTTCTACATGAAGAAAGATGTCAGTGACTGCTGTAGCATCGCTCTGTAAATCTTCATTTTGGGATTGCCTGTTTGAACAAGAGGAATAGAATATTTATATGTAGAGGCAGTGAAAGCGGCATGCTGTACCAATATCTGTTGAGTCTTGTTTGAAGTCATTGCAGTTCCTCTTATTAGGGACTTCAAATGAAGGCACAAAAAGATTCTTTAAAGTAACCCAAATTCCTAGATCAAACTGAGGCAAGGTCAGAAGTAAAGTACCTAAGAAAATGGGGTCAAATTGGTATTGAGAAGTGTCAGAATAGGGAATAAATCAATGTTGTGTATGCTTATGGGTAAGCAATAGCTTAAATCACAAGTGTGTTCTAATATTTTTCTCTTCTTACTTTAAAAACCTTCCCCAAATCTGTGAGTATAGCCGAACGCCTCATATTTTGTAATGCTATAGAAGATGCCCTTAAAAGACACCAGAAATCTCACTGGGAGTTAGATGCATTTGCAGTGGAAACATTAGGCCTTCAATAGTAAGATGGTTTCAACAACTTTCTGGGATTTTTTCCACTTTGGCACAGACATTCCCTGACACATTGCAACAGAGAGGAATTCAGTAGTAACAGCGTGAATCCTTCAGGATGTTAAAGCCTTTCTGTCCAGGGCCTCATGCCCTCAGCCCACACTGAAATCAGAGGGAGCAGAGGGTACTCAGTATCTCACAGGATTACTCAGCTTTTTGTAATGTGGAGCCCTCCTTACACACTTGGCCTTGCTGGTGACTTTTCTATTTCTGTAGAAATAAGCCAAGCCTGTGCCATTCTCTGAAGGGAGTCATGAGCCTTTCTGTCTAGGAAAGAGCTCGTTGTCACATGAAAGCTGATGAGTGATGATATTGATTGAAAATTTATGCCTGTATTTTTCCCTGTTAGAAAAGCAGTATCCAGGCTAGATAATACAAAAATAGCTTTTAATAACAACTGCAGCACAACTGAATTGTTTATCACATTGTATAAAAGTTATGTAGAGGAAATGGCAAGGGGGAGATGGCTTTATCCTCCTTTTCTAAAACTATATGTAGGCTCTTAATAGGTGTTCATCCTAATAGAACTGAACAGTTTGGGAAGGCGTGATTTTTTTATTAAAAAAAAAATGAAATGAGAAAAAATGTAACATCTTTGCAACTGCTGACACAATCTCTGCTAATTAAACCGCTAGTTCAGCCATGAAATACCTCATATTGTGTTACCAGTGCCTGTGCTTTAACCATACAGTAGCAGTAGGGTCAATAGTAAAGCTCTTAACAACGTCAGCAGGCCGAAGTGGTGCCTCTGCCTTCCCTGGCATTAGCTCTCTTGCAGATCAGTGCATTGCAGAATCCTCCATTGCTCAAAATGAGGCAGGAAACGCGTTTTAACCTCTTTCTACCCTGGCCTTTCCTTTGTTCCTCGGTGCTTTCTGTCCTGCTGGCAATGACCATTTTCTTTCTAGTGGTACTAGGGGCAAGATCCCTCTGTGCAGGGCTGCTGATTCATTGCCAGATCAATGTCAGAACAAGGGAGAAAAGCAGAAGGCTGAAGCAAAACAAACATGAGCTGGACAGAATGCCATTTGGTTAGTTTGGGGGCAAATCCTTAGCTGCAGTAAATCAGTCACTGTTTTTCATACAGTTGTGGTAGCTTCTATAAAAGCAGGCCTGCCTCGCTTCTTTCACTGTAGTTGGAAACGACTATTTTTAATGCATGTAGCAGGTCCAGGACACCGAAATCCTGCCTTACTGGGAGAACAACCTGCTAACAGTTGCTTTGGCGCCGAAGTGAAATTCTTTGACTGCCAGAGCACCTCCAAGGGGAGAGCTCTGTAAGCTCCTACTTCTGGGATTGTGCTATGGGACTCGCTCGGGAGAGCCCAAGCAGGCGAGAGCTCATCAAAGAGCAGCCAGACCCTCGCGTGGGGACCAGGGGTAGCAGGAGCAGAGCTGCAGTGTCTCCCGCAGCTAAGGCAGAGACTGGTGCTGTAGGTGTTCCCAGTTCCTTGCAATGCTCCTGTTTCAAGCCACCTCGCTGTCAGTAGTTTAAACCAATTAGGACACTGCTATTCAGCCAAGGGGGCTGTAACTCTTTTAATTGATCTGACTTGATTGCATGCAGTCATCCACTCTTCAAGGAGAAAATGCAAGGCAGGATGTCTTAACACTAAGATAAACCTCTTACAATTACTCCTCAAGGCCTAACTTGCAAACTTCCTATTTGACCAGTGTTGAAACTCAGATGAGCATTTATCTAAATGGAGGCTGCTTTTTCTATTCTTGACTAACCTCTTAGTTATTAACTATAAAAATTAATGAAGGATTTAATCTCATGCATGTGAAAAAAATGCACCAAAAATGTGGGGTTATGGCCTGCTTAAGTGTTTAAACTTAAGCGGATCACACCCTATACTATTATTCCTGTGAGGATTTTTAAAACATAAACAATGGGTAAGTAACTTCAAATATAAGTCCTACTTTTTTTTTGTTCTTAAAAGCACTTTTCAGAAACGAACTGCAAAGTTTGCTTTAAAGCTGCTGTTTGGACAGGGTACAAGGATGGACTCATTGCCGAAATGCAGAATAGCTGCTGCCTGCTCCAGACACGCGTGTCCAGCCCTGGGCTCGGAGCCGTGGGCTGCCTTCTCCTGGGAGCTCCTTGGGAATTGCCACTCACAGTGCTGGGACTTCCTGCTCCCACCAGCAGTAATTTCCTGTCTCTGTGAAGCAGAGCTTGTTCTTTCCCTCCCTGCCTGAGTACGACCTTGTGTGTTTATTTTGAAACGTTGTCTGCAAAACTCTTTAGGGTTGTTCTCTATTGTAAGGAAAAAAAAATTAAATCAAGCAAACAGTTCCCCCTCGAAAAAGCCCCGAGCAAGTGTTTTTTGTTTTGTGTAGCAGGAGGTATTGGCTGCTGCATCTGCAAAGTACAACGGCTACCAATTTCTATAGCATCAAGTGACTCGCAGCTTCAGTTTCTCCCACAGGTCCCCCAGGGCCAGGCCAGCACTAGAAGCTTATGCTAATCATGAAGTGCTGGTTAAAGAAAAGATTTCTTTGATGCCATTTCTACGCCATCAGAATCCCACTTTATCTGCATAATTAAATCAACGCAGTTTGTTTTCTTGTTTAGCTTGTTTTACTTACTCAACTCAAAGATGCTCTGCCAGTAAAATTACTTTTACTAGGAAAGTTTGTCATTTTTACTGCATTGAGAAAATCTGCTGTTACAGACAAGGCTATAATGTCAAGGCTTTTTTTTTTTTTTTTCCCTCTTTCTTTTCTTTTTCCCTGTCTAGACTGTTTTCAGACTAGAGTTTCAAAAGGAAAGAGTAGCAGGTCGTTTCCAGACTGCCTTTGGCAATGTGACTCTTGGGAACCTATGTCCCATTGCCTTTCTGTGTCGTTGCTAAAAATGTGACTGCCTGTTCTTTATTGCTCAGGCCAATAGGGTCTGTCTGATGAAAAATGTATCCTGTTAGAGATAAGAAATGCATTCTTTCCTACAGAAGTATCAACATCCAAAATACTGGAAAAAACCAATATTCCACTCATGTCCTGTTTAACTGAATAGTGTAACTGAGGTATAAAAGTAACTTTTTTGATAAAGAATCTAAGTACTATTTTAATTCTGATTCAGCAATATGTTTAAGCATGTATTAAGCATTTCTTTGCTATATATCTGACTGGTTAGGAGAGGACTGAAGTGTAGCAGCCAAATCTCCAATGCTGATCTAAGGCTTTTCTTCCCTCTGTGGCTTTATACTCTGTGATTTACTAAAAAAAAAAAAAAAAAAAAAAAAAAGACAACAAGCAACTTCTGACTCTTCTGACACACTGAATTGTGGCTGAAAAGTAAAGAAACCCTTTTTTCCAAGGGAGAGAGCAGCAGCTCCAAAGCAGAGGAGGGAGAAAATTCTTCAGAAATGTTCCAAGGATTGAGACAACGTTTGTCAAGTCAGATTTTGACATGAACCTGCTTGACACATTCCAGCTGCTGTACTCTGCAGGCAAGATGAACTGCCCAGGAGCGGTGAGCGGGACCGGTGGAGCCCGTGGGGCTGCAGCCGTCCAGCTGCCGGAGCCGTTCCCACCACACTGGTCGGGAACACCGTCCTGCAGTGACAATGTTGCCCTGTTAGCAGCAGAGCAGGAGGACATGCCGCTAAAGGCAGCGAGTGAAACAGACTGCTGACTCCGCTCACACAGTTTCCAAGCGGGAAGAAGCAAAGCTGTGGCTTGAGCAGGTAGCAGGTATTTAGCCCACAGAGCTGTGACAAAATGAAGGAGCAGGAAGCTCTTTGAGGACAGGTGCAAGCATTAGAAAAGTTCTTATCCTTTTGTACAGAAAACAGGTGCAGCAATTAAGACTAATAGCCTCCTCCTCTCATACAAGGATTTATCATTAGTGCTAACAGAAGTGTTGAGGGCTTACGGGTATCAGAGATGTTGGGCTCTGCTAGGTATATGTTGATGTTCTGAGGAGCAAGACTAAAATTTCTGACTTCCATTTTCTCTGTGCTTCAGCCATTCATTCTGGAGAGCACAAATCTGGCCTGGAAGGAGCATTTGAAGCCAGCTCCTCCTTTCCTCCCCAGTCAGCAATAGGGTGTGGTGCCTACAAAAGAGGTTTGAATTTTGAGCAAACCTGGACATTGCAGTAGTTTTTGCTTGGAGGTTCTGTGAAAGTCTGTGGCTTTGGCAAAACCTTTGAGTTTGAGGCAGTAACTTGCATTCAAAGCAAGGTTCACATGGGGCAAATGAAACAGGCAGGAAAGTTCTCATTGACTTCTGCAAGTTATGATTTCACATTCATTCTGCCCTTCTCAGTTCCCAAGGCATTTAAACGTAAGTCTTCTTTTGGCAGTATCAGCAGTATGACTGGCCTACTTTAGAGGTAGCTTGCTTCCTTTTTCTTCGCACAGGTCTCACTTTAAAGCCTTAATTCAAGACAGTTGTATCTGAGGAGTTTCCAACTGATGTGTCACTGTCACACCAAGGGCTGCCCTCAGAGCTAGGCCCCAGCTCACATAACCCGCTTGAATCTGTGTGAAAACGAAACCCTATAACGCACGGCCGGGCGCTTGGCTGAAAGCAGCAGCTCACGGGGACGGTGGCTGAGAAGAGGGAGGGGAAGGGGGTCGTCCCGAAGCCTCCTGGGCTGTGGGGAGGTCAGCAAGGAGCAGGGCAGTGCCAGCACAGCAGAACAAAAGGGCTGCCCTCGGAGCAGGGGTTTCACACGTGAGGGGCTGTGCTGGAGACAAGCAGAGTTACCCAGAGATGTGCCCGGAGAGAGGTGAAAGGGGCAGGGAGGGCGGGAGCTGTGAAGAAAGCCAGGAATGAGAGGGGAGAGCAGCTGAGAGGTTTGTTCCTTTTTGTCATTACTGGCTGTTTTTGCAGGAAAAAAAAAAAAAAGGTATGAGCCCGGGGTTTCAGGCCTAGGCACAAACTTCCCAGAGATGCCAGGGAACAGGAGTGGTTGACTAGGACATCTAAGTTGCAGAGCTAATAAACCTGGGAGCTGTCAGCCCTCTTTGGAGGGCATGATGGGGCAGAGCAGCAGTATGACCTGTTGCAGATAGGTGCTTTAGGTGCTTGGTGGCTTTAGGGCACTGCAGACTCCTGGGCCCTTTGCATAGCGAGGTTGGATCCTGGAGGTTCTTGACTGTGTCTCTTTGCCTCTGTGCCTATTACTGGCTCCTGGGTTAGTTTTGCTCCTGCTGTGTGTGCAGCATCTGGGCTCCTACCAAGGTTAGGTTTGGGAGGGTTGTATAATGAACAACCACTGCACTCAACATGGGCATGCTGTGGTTGGAGCCGCATCTTATTTAAATGTTAATCCGTTGGCAGGTCACAGATGTAGTTTTGTTTCCCACCCTCTATGCTTCTGGTAGGAGCTTGTGAGATGCCTTGACTGCTTGCTGGGTTACAAGAGGATTTCTCTGTGTCCTCCTACAAGTGTGGCTGTGCCCTTTATCCTGTCCCCTGTATTCAGTGCATTGTCTTCTGGAAAAATCTGGGCTGAAATTCACGATTAGGGGAACAAGCGACCCAAGTACGTGTCATTTTCTTTCTCTCACTCCTCCCTTGCCTTCTCAGAGATTTAATATTGGTTTCAGTGCCCAGCGCTTGCTCTGAATTCTCATTGTAGCTTTGTCCCATACCTGTGAGGAGCTGAATGAAGATCTAAAAATACTTTAGTACAGCAGAGGAGCCTATCTGATAGGAGAGCCCAGTCCAGATTGGGATGCCAGACTTGTGTTATCTTTTTATTGTCATTGTGTGTGTGTGTGCGTCCATCCCTAAGTACACAAATGGAGCATCTAGAAGAAATTTTCTTTAACTTCCTAAACTGAAGCTAGGGACACTGCTCCATTTGCCCTCCTTAGTGAACTCTCCATGCAGGGGCTGGAATTTGTTAGCTGGCATGTTTCCATCTGATTTGGACTCTGATCTAAGCTTATTAAGGCAGAGCTTTCTCTGTAGATCTGTACAGGGCTGATCTCACTGCTGCTCTGGTACAAGAATAGCAGTTTGGCTGCTTACACACTACCCCTCTACTTCGACGATTCCCTTGTGAGCCGCCGAGAAGGTAGGGCCTAATGAGGTAGGGCTGTAAGTACTTAGAAGTCCACCTGTCTGTGGAAGGAAACGTGTGATTGTTTGAAGAGGAAGTCATCCAGGATACAGGAAATCTGCTCCGGAACAGGTAGAGCTGGACGGCTCCAGGAGCACATGGGACCTGTAGGTAACTTGGAGCATTATTAACTACGTCTCTTGTCCCAAGAGACAAAATAAGGAAATGAGCCCCATTCATCTTTGCAATCAGTGAGATTTTGTCTGAGCAAATGGGGCAAGACTCAGTATCTTGACTAACCTTGTGGCAGAAGCAAGGAATAAAAAAGAAAAATGCTGTAGCAACTCTGCTTGTAGGGAACTCAGTAGACAAGGACAAAGGTTTTAGAAGGAAACTACTGAAAGGAAATCTGTGACTAGGTGGTCCTGGAAAGGTTTCATTGAGGGATATCTAAACTGTTTATCCTTTCCCAGAGGTAAGGAGAGTCATGAATAAACCAGTGTGGGTTTTGATTGTCAGTTCATGGCTTCATTCAGTTCTGTCCCTTATCTCACCATGAGAAATCACTACTGAACAAAGCCCTATACAGCTTGGGTATATAAATATATTAAATAGCTTCCATTTGAACCTGATACACAGATCTAGACTATTATACAAGTATACAGGTCCATTCCACTAATGATAGCATCTGGTTTAAAAAGAAAAAAGTACTTAATCATTCTGGCTATTTGTAATAATCATTAAGGGTAGCTCCAGTTTCCCTGAGAATAGCTATTTTATTTTACTGCAAGAACATTTGTATAGAGGATTTTAATGCACTTTAAGCTGCCTGATCCTCACATACAATACAACTTATGTTCATTTTTTTGTTCACCGCTTCTCTGCCTTCCCTCTTTCCCTCTCTGTTTGCTCAAGAGGTTTTGCTCCTGAGAGCAGTTTTGCGGTGTGCACCAGATCTAACTACTATTTGTTTACAGTTTCTTTACTAAGCCAGTTACAGTGAGGATGTCACAGGAACGTCTCAGTGTTTGGGCCAGTCTATCTGTTGTGGATATTATGTTTCTGGCTTCTGAATATACACATGTAACCATCATGGGATAAATTGCTAAGCAAAAATCAAGTCTGTAGGCAGCAGGATTAATTGCTGCATATGGATTTCTATCTCATGCTTGGGCTTGCACAACAGGCACTAACAACATCCCTTACGTGCAACCACCTATCTTCACAAAAATTGTAGGACTGTATATCGCTGGTTACATTTATGCTGCTGTTACAGCTTCCTCCCAGCTGTGACCTTAAGGGTAAATGTTTTGCTGTCTTAAGTTGCTGAGATGACTTTAGTGGGGGTGAGGAAGGGATTGGAGGGAAGTTGAGCAAATAAATCAGGTAGAGCAGAGGTGGGTTTCTCAAGCAATATCTGTGCCTACTTTAGGCATCCATTTTGAAGCACAAGAGCTCTTTGTGCTGACCACAAAATAACAAGAGCTCAGCCAGAAGCTCTGGAGGGAAATAGCAGCCAAGGATCATCCCATAGAAAACTACACTGGAGGCCATCGTCGGCTCAAATGCAAAAGGCCGAGGACGCGTGAGGTGGCCAGTGCCCAGCAGACAGGGTAGTCACAGCAGGTGACCCTACATTGGCCTAGGTGCTAATTCACAGCACTTTCAGCTGTGGTGGTGGGTACACCAGGCTCAGGTGCTGCTCAGTAGCACTGTTATTTGGACATCAAAACACCTGAGGGCCATGTGGCCTTTTCCTTTCAACTTCCTCTGCAGAGAAGTCCAGAAACACAGGGCAGCTCTGTGGCTTTTTGTTCCTTTGGGCCTGGAGCAGTGTGGCCAGGACATGGCATGAACTCTGTTCCTTGTCTCTCTCAGGGACCTCTCAGCCCAGAGCCACTGGGAGCGCCAACTCCAGCAGGAAACGGGGACACAACGGGGAAAGAGGGAGGACTTTGAGAGGGACGTGCCTGGGCCAGCCCAGCCCCGTAAAAGCGAGGGGTCCTCTAGGGACCTGTGGGCTCTGAGCTATGCGAGTGTTTTCCAGTAAGTTGACCTAATCTTCCCTTGACTGTCCTGACTGCACTGCGACTAATGTGTGCAGGTTGCAGTTAGAGGGTTGACTTGTGAGTAAGAGTGGGGTTTTTTTGTTTGTTTGTTTTGGCTTTTTTTCTTTCTTCTACAGCAGCGCTGTCAACTGTGGGTCAGCTACCAGAAATGTAACAGCTTTTATGCAGGAGGCCGTGCAATCTACTTGCATTCAAGAAAAAGAGGATTTGGTTTGATTTGGTTTTCTAATGAAAACCAAAATCTATCTCTCCTTTTTTTTTTTAATGCTTTTTGTGAGGACATTAACATGGCTTATTTCTCCTTATCTAGGAATTTGTACAATATGTTCTTCTGTCCTTTATGTACTTATGTGCTTTTATGTAGAAGTATGTGTAAAATACTTTTTTTTCCCCTGTACTTTTCTGTACTTTCTAACAACTTCTTTTGCTTGAGTGAAGCCTTTGATTACACAGTAACCCTGGGCTGGTGGCAGAGGCTCGGCAGGGTCACGCAGCCCTCGGTCTGGGTAATCGTGCCGGGCAGAGCCACCGTGGGTTATGCTACATGGCTCCTCTAGGGAAGAGGCAAGAAGGAGCACTCTCAGTGAGTCCCCAAGGAGTAGGGTCAAGAGCAGGGCCCCTTTTCTGCATGAGGTCTTGCTAACAAGCATCAATAGTCTTGCCAGAGTAGACAGACTGTATGTTATCATAAGCGGAGGTAGAGAGAACTGTGGGTGTGGGGAATTGTGGGTGTAGAGAAACTGTTTGATGAAGGGTGAGGTTGGAAGAATGAGACAGAGAAGAGCCTAGGGTGGGACTTAATTGGGTGAGGACGTTTCTGCTCATGCACTGCTTTGGTGTCTGGCAGTACCTTCTTTGGACAAACCGTCTGTATTGCGGCTCACAGAGTGGCAAAGGATCTCCCAGGGTGTCTGTCTTTCCTAAAGGCCCTCAGGAAGGGGGTGCTGGTTGCTACCATATAGACCATTCTGTAATGGTGATCTTGGTGGTGTCCTCCATGTCGGTCAGTGCCAGGATGCTCCGAGCCCTGCAGTGCGAGTGGTGCTGGTGGGCAGCTGTGCTGCCGGCTCCTGAGCATGGCTGTGTCCAGGGAGATCTTTCTGGGCTTCGTGCCTCTGCCATGGGACTGGGGCCAAGTAGCTGCTCATTTTGAAGAGGGCATCTGACCTTGCTGTCTTTAACAGCGCATGTCTCCTCCTCCTGTCCTTCATCAGCGCCAGGTGCCTCAGCTTCTCTGAGTGTGCTGCTGTGCCCAGATCCCAGTAGGCAGCGACCCCTTCATGGGGTAAAGCCACCGCTTGTGGAGTTGTGTGTGGGTTGCAGCTCAGTGCAGGGCAAGTTTGGCAGTGTGTGATACCCGAGGCTGCAAGGCAGACATGCCCCCGTGGGCATTAGCCTTTGTGCAGAGCACATGGAGCTGCCTGGTGTAGGGGTGCCACCTGAGAACTGCTCCCAGGAGCAGCACTGACCCCCTCCAAAAAGAGAGTCCAGGATTAAGTCCAGGATGTACTATATCCTCTCCATTTGTGCATGCTTTTGCTGACTGAAAATAGAGAATGTGACTTATGCCTCCATAATGGGAGCACTGGTGAAAGAAGCAGCAGAATAAGCACCCTGAAGGTTAGGACAAGGTGGTACTGGTATCACCTGCTCTCTCTCACTGAGCACAAAGCGCAGTAGAGTCAAGGAAAAATTTAAAGTTGCTTTAAATCTCTCTGTTTCTTTAAATGTAGATCCTGTGTAACTCAATAGGGGACACGAAGTCGGTGTGCTGAAAATGAGCAGTCTACAGGGAGGTTGCTTGTGGGTCACCAAGCAACAAAACAGCCTTGGCCGTCATGGGGAAGGGAGAAGGGTTAATGTTTTGCCGTAGAGCTAGCCGAGCAGAGCAGCTCTGTTAGTGTTTCGCTCAGAATTATTTATTGACCAAGAGGATTTCCAGATACTCCCAAGGAAAATTCTTTGGGAAGCTGTTGGGAAGTCTCCTAGTTAAGAGAAGGTATTTGGGTCAGAAATTGAAAACTGACCCCTGGGATGCACACTCCTGTCAGTCAGTTACGTTTAGGAAAGAAAAGATTAAAAAATGCTTAGGCCTGAAGGCAGAACTGAGCACCTAAAGGGCAGGAAGGATTTTGCACATTGACTGTAATGGTAAAAATATCAAGTCCCATGATTTCATGGACAAAATGAAGAGAAATGATAAATATGAATAGTCCAAATACTGAGATCCTCATTAGAGTCACTTGAGAATACCTAAGATCTGGCCTTTCGTCAGGGAAACAAAATCACTGAGGAAGCTCTTATTGCAGCCTTCAGCTGTAGCCTTGTGCTCAGTATCTTTTCTCAGTATCTTCGGCAGCCTTCTTTTTCCTGACTAATTTCTTAGCTTTCTTTTTGTTTCCGTTCCAAAAAGAAAAGGAGGCAAAACTACCTGCTCTATTTTTACTCCTATTTGTCTCTAGATAAACTGTATGTTAGATGACTCATAGATCTTTATCACTTTATAAAGTTTAGACTATAAAAAGCCTACCCCTCTTTTCTGACTAATAAACAACTGTGTTAGCTTTGCTGCTGTCACTTGAAATCTCAGCAAGCCACAGCCCTGGTGAGAGCACTTTTTCTTTATTCAAGTGGGCCACGTAGCCTTTTCAGAGCCAAACACATAAGGCCACTTGTGTGGCCGCGGGAAGCATGGCTGCTTGTTTTCCTCTGGAATGGCCAAGTGAGGGGCATCTGCCCGGGTAAGGAAAAGGTAAAAATGGGCAGCCCTTGTCTTGGCTGGGACCAGCAGTGCAGACCTGATGATCTTAACTTTCAACCCCAATGCTCGTAGCTAAAGTGGAATTTGTACTTGGTGAGGGCTGGGGGTTTCTGGTGTCTCTTTACACTGATCCCTAGCATCCTTGGGCAAGCCCAGTGGTCAGCTTTGCTGGGGGCTCTTCTTTTCCCGTGAGCTGCTCAGGGCTTGAGGCTCAGCCTAATGTCTAGTTATAGAGAAAGGCACCACAGACGTCTGTCATGTCTGTCGCAAGCCCAGGTGAGATTCTCTTGAAATGAGACTGGAAAGCAGAGCTGTTCACCCGTGCCAAATGTTTGGATTAAGTACTCTGTGCATATTGGCACATGTCTTCTCCAAGGTAAGTGGCACCTATGACAAATGCACAGAATGGGACTCTTAGCACAAAAGCGTACCCATGGGCACTTAAGAAATTAGAGGTAACCTCCTTTGGACAGGAATTTCTTTTTAGTAATGTATTTTAGATACAAAATTTTTAAAAATGGACAAATGGACAAGTAGACTGGGATGGAGTGGGATTTGAGGGGACAGAGGAAAAAAAAGCCTTGACCTCAAAGGCATTTGTTAACACTGTCTTGAGGCTCTTCTGAACCAAGATTATGGATTTGGATTAAATTAACAACTTCTGTGACTGGAGAAAGAATAAATCTGAGCCTGGGCTTAGGGCTTCCTCAGTTTGTACATTAATCCAGTTGCCACCTAGCCCAGCGGGAATCGATAGCTGCCCTTAACGACAGTATAAAAGATGTTGCAATATGACGTTTTACAGAAGCTATTAGAACTGTCAGCTGATCTGATATGATCCTGAAAGCGTTTATCTTCTATCACACATTCACCTTCAATTAATTCAATGGTTGCAAGGACTGTTTAACCTTTGTCCGTTGTTGTTCTTCTAATTTAGAATTATTCATTAGTCTCCCCCTATTGTTAATGTGCATTATGTGCATTATTCCCCTATTGTTAATGTTCATACAGTTGCTTTTTAAAGTGCAGGATGAAAGAAAGGAGGAAGAGGCAGTGAGACTCCTTTGGCTTGCTAACCTTTTCAAAATCCTGAAAATCAATGGGAAAGCTGGAGGCCGCTCTGCAGATTATTTTAGCAATTGTACATGAATGCTTGCACAAGGAGGATATTGCTTCTGAAATTGTGTGGAGGAGGATGAGCAAGAAGGAAAGGAGCAAACCTGACTTTATCTTAAATCATCTTTGGTGCTACTAGTAGGAGCAGCAGATATTTTGCATTCCAGTTTATGCGCAGGGGGCCAGATGCCCTTATGCAGAGGGGGAGGTTTGTTCCTGTAGTTGTGCAACCCTTTGCATCGCCAAACACCACGAGGCTTCCCCTGCTGCCGGGGATGCTGCCGCCCGTGCCCGGGCACCCGCAGCTCCCCGCGTCGCACCCGGGTGCCGCTGCCGGGGCTGTCCCCGCGCCGGGTGACCGCGGTGCCGCTGCCCGGGGCTTCACCCGCGCTGGGGCCCGCGCAGGGGGCAGCGTGGCAGCAGCGGGTGCGTTGGGCCGAGGGCCGCGCGTTGGGCCGGCCCGGCTGCGGGCGAGCGGCAAAGCGCCAGTGGCTCCGCGGCAGCCCGGCCGGCCCTGCACGAGGTGCAGGCGCTGGCAACGCGCTTCAACCCAAGAAACGGCGCCCGCAGACCCCGCGCGCTCGTGCCCTGCTTGTTGTGTTTGTTGGGTGATGGCTTTTCCTGAGAGGAGGAACAGACTTTAACTCTCTGTAGCAAGAGCAATTTAATTTCCAGACTTTCTGGGGAACCAGTTTGCCCACTCGGAGTCAAGCGGTAATGAAAACAAACCTTCCCACTCTGCATCTCCTAATGCTCTTTCTGTATCGGTGGCCTATTTTCCTGCTCAAGGACAGGGAGGGATTGTGCGAGTCGCACAGGATCTAATGCCCTCCTTTTCCCCCTCCTCTCATTTAAATATTAATATGATGAATTATTACTAGAGTGACAGCTGTGCACTACTCGTATCACAGAAACATAACCTGCCCCTTCTCCTCAGATCACAGCTATTTCTGACTAGCATTCGACCTTCTCACTACTTTTGGATCACTTTAAAAAAATATATTTTATTTATTTTGGTGTGAGATTATTAGGATAATTGTTTTGTTCTGGTCTTTCTGCTTAAATATTAATGATACTGAGGAAGTCAAAAGATGGCTTCAGTAATGGTAAGTTGAACGTCTGTGTGTATTCTCCTACAAGACTTGTCTGTTTAGAGAGGAGAAAAGTATAAAATATTAAGATCAAGCTTTCTAACTAACAGTTGAAACCAACATCTCTTAGCATTTTGTATTAGTCAGCTAATATCTTCAGGTAATTCAGAAAAATATGTAATAGTGCACCATGAAGTACTAATACATTGCATTCTCTGTACACAAAATATTGTGAGAAAGACTACTAACACTACTAATAAAATCATGAGACAAATCTGTAAAGACTGTTGAAAATAAATATTTAGCATAAAAGAGAGAAGAGGAGGGGATGCAAAACAAATGTATAAAAGAGTGTGAATTATATGATTGAAAATATCAAAATGTTCTGAGGAAGATTTGGAAATCTTACTCAAGCTTAAGTTTTGTGGTTACAGGTCCTGCTGGGAAAAACTCCTAACCATTTGTCTGTGTTATGTGTCTGTGCGTGTGCATGTGTTAGTGATTTAAGAAAATCCACACTTTCCCCCCAAATATCACTCCCTGCATAGTGCAGGAGGGGTGCCTGTTTTTCTTGGCTTTTTGGACCAGTGCTGTACAGAGCTTCATGCTAGCACGGGTGTGTAAAGATCAGTTTTACTGGATTTGCCCAGTTGTCCCTTCTGCATAAGATGGTCATACTGGGAGCTGGATTTACTTCAATTTCAACTCATTTACTCTCATTAGGGAGGGAGAAAAAAAAATCTGGAATACACTTAAAAGGATGTTAAAATTAAATATCCATATTTTGACTGGAAATTTTCATTTTAAAACTTAGCTTAATTGAATCAGTGTTATAAAGTTGAATGAAATGTTTTTGGTTTGAGTAAAATATTGGGTTTTTTTTCTAGTTCATAAATTCCATGGAGAAACCAAAAAAAAAAAAAAAAAAAAGACTTTGACTGAAAAGGATAGAAACACTTTTCCCAATTAGTCTTTACAGTAACCGGAGAAAGGGAGGAGGGAGACTTTTCTGCATCAAGAACAGAGGTGGGGAGAAGGGAGAGTCAAAGTAGAGTATTGAAAAATGTGTTTCTGCAGTCACTGAGCTCTTTGCTGTAGTGTTAAAAGTAGTGCTGCTGTTTCTTGAATAATGTTTTCACTCTGCTTCTTCCTGAACAAGTGCCTAACGGGATGCAAAGAGCCCAATCCTGACTGGTTGTAATTCCCACTGTAGCCAACAGTCATAAACTAATGGATTGGGACAAGCTCAGTACCAAGCAGGATTGACTTTCAGGTAGCTAAGTGTGCTCTCTGTCTTTCTCTCTCTCTTTTTATATACATATATATATATATGTACACACACACACAAGCACTCTTTAAAATATATGTATATATTTATATTTCTTCCATCTGTGTTCTGTTCCTCTTGAAGTTTGTGAGACTTGGAAATGACTGTTTTTCTCAACTTAGATTTGACTTTTCTTGTTGTTCAGGTCAGGGTTTTTTTATTTAATTTGCATGAAGTTGGTGTATTGCAAATTATTTGGCAAAAACACTGCTTTTAAGAAGGTCTTTATACCTTGTTAAACTTGTAGCATATCCCCCCAGGTGAGCAGGCATTTCAGAAAGTCCCTTCAGATAGTTACCTGCAGGGATTGCAAGCAAACCCTATAGCAGTCTCGCAACAACTATCCGTGTGGATGGAAAGGAAACCTGCTGTCAGAACTACAAATAATTTACGTAACCCAATTTAAAGCTCTAACAAAATGTCCCCCTGTTAAGAGGATTGTTATACTTACTGTGTGAGATGAAAATAGTTTCTGAAGGTCAGGAGTGCACAAAAGACAGATTAGATCTCTAGAAAAGACAAGAACTGGGATTTTAGCAGAAGTTTTCCTGCCGGGCTCTGCTCAGCAGCTTACATAAGCAGAACTCTATTGCTGCACATGCTGTGCTTGCTCTGCAGAGGGAGAGCACCGTCAAAGCTGCGTCTCTGCACATGCAGGAATAGAGCCGGGGGTAGGCAAGGGCCAGGGACACCTTTTTGCCACCCCTGGCAGCGTAAATAGATGTTTTTATTGAAGCAAATGGGTGGATTGGAGGATGCTGTCCTAGCGCGCTGCCCGGCGCGGCCTGGCCGCTGAAGGAGCCCGGCCCTGGCACGCCGCGTGCAGGTGAGGAGCCGGGGGTGCCGGAGGGGCTGCGCGGGCCGCGGGACGGGGCAGGTGCCGGGGGAGGCGCCGCAGAGCCCGCGCGGAGCGGGATGGCTCCCGGCGAGGCTCGGAGCACCGCGTCCGCTGCTCGCTGACCTGTTTGCTTGTGCTCAGCCAGGAGTTAATGCCGTCTTCGTAGAACTGTCACGCACAGCCACGAAGCCTGGATTTGACAAGCTGGGAAAAAGCTCTGTGACATTTTGCTTTCCCTAATAGGATGAGGGGGAGGGGTCCTGAAGCTCTTTGCACGCGGGACAGTGTCAAAGGAGAAGGCTGCTGTAGCCATCGGAGAGTCGGGTGGACGTTGTCTGCCACCATCGCTGCCCACACCTGGAGTGCAGCCCAGGTGCCTTGCTGTCAGCCCCTCCAGCTGGTCCACATGGAGGTTATGGAGAAGCTGATGATGGAGACTACATAAACCCATTTCCACATATGTGGTAGGAAAGGCTCTGTCTGATTGCAAATCAGGGCAAAATAATAGAAAGCAACTTTGTCCTAAAGAGTGAGTCCTCTCTTTATGGGAGGCCTCTTCCCACTCACTGTTGAGCAGCTCCTTTCCCCCGAGTACCCTTGGGATGGGAAGAGGCTGGGGCATGACCCAGGATACCACCACGGCCAGTGTTCACGCCACTGTGCAGGCTGCTCTGTGGCCTCCCTGGCCAGCAGCCTCCTACCCACCTGTTGAACAGGCCCTGCCAGCGCCAGTTTATTATCAGAAAGGGCAAGATCCACTTCTTTCATCCCCGCTGTGTCCTCTTATGGGGAAACTCCTTCACTAGACCTTCCCTGCCGTGTCCCTCCATCCTGGAGGGGAGGCATGTACAGGAGGCTCTGGTTAAGGCAGTAGCCCAGTGAGCCCCACATGGTGCTGGCACCCCCAGGTTTGCCCTGGCGAGGCTAGCGAGCTGTCTTGGGGCTTGCCATGGTTTGGTCATCCATGGCTTTGTTTGATGAAATGTTTGATACTGGGTATATTCCAAGTCTGAGAGTTTAGCTCAAATATTTGGTTGTTTTTCAGGAACTGTGTTGGAGGACATCATCATTTTTGCCCAGCTTAAAAACAGATGAACAAAAGAGTTTTTTTAAAATCCTGTGTCTATTCCAGAATAAGAGGATACTCTTCACATGTGGTCTAGGGATGGCCAGCATCAAAGATGTGCGTTTTATCTTTGTGGAAAATCTCTTGACGTCTATGAACTGGAAACCTCAGTTTTTGCAGACTGGACAGATGTGGTAGCAGATAAATTCCCCAGACAGTCTGTCAGTGCCGAATGCTCCAGCTGAGGAGCTTCTGAGCATAAATTTTCCTGTGACTGCATCTGTGGGCTGCTGCAGGCATGTTGAGTTTGGGCAGCTCAGCCCAACATAAGGAGACTGTTCCTCCCATGTACTGCTCTTAGTAGCTCCCCTTGGGTCCCGTTGAGAAGCTGGAGAAAGCTGCCTGATTCATAGCAGAAAAAACAAGTAGCAAAGAGGTGGGGGATTTTTATGGAATTGGTTGGGAGAAAGAGCTTGTAGAAATGAAGTTTGGATTGGAAAGGAGAAATGAGGACAAAAAGTGGGAACTGGGTGAGGAGATGGAGGGGGAAAGTGGATGAACAGCCATGAGGGAGGAGAGAGCCTGAGGTGCTAGAGGTGCCAGCACGGCTGCTCTGGGGTGTTCTGATGCTGGAGAAAAATCATGCTGCTTGGAGAAAGCCTAGAATAATTCACAAAACCTGAAAACTCAGAGCTTCAGGGATCTGCACCTGGTTCAAAAGTATCAATCATTTTTTAAAAGTTGTTTGGAAAGTTGAAAAGGTGGTATAAAGCACCAATCACCTCAAAAATTCAGTTCTAAGAATTGTAAATTGTGTATCTGTTATTAAAGGCTACTGTGACCTTGATCTTTGTGACTCAATTCTCAGTCCTGAAAGTGGAATAATATCCTGGAAGCCTTACAGCTTGTAGAAATTAAACTAATGGACATTTACAGTGTCCTTGCACTTCAAAAGGTAAAAAAAAAAAAAAAAAAAAAAAAAATGTCTGCAGTTCTGTCCCCAGACTAGGGCAATGCATGATGAGTAAGACACAGCAGCACACTCATTTTATTTTTTCTTGGTATTCAATTACAGCTAATCAGGTGAGAACTGCATTGAATGAAACAGAGCACTAAAGCACTTGTGAGGAGAAAAAAAGAATATCTGCTCATGTACTAAGCCTATGTCAGAGAATACTGAGCTCGTGCTGATTGCTGTGATTGTCATGTCAAATATAGTTCCATTGAAAGGTCAGAAAAGTTTGCTAGCTAGCATTAAGGCCCATATTCTTATGTTCTGCTATCTGAAACATCAGAGCAATCACAAAGATAATTTTTCTTGTTCCTCTGCATGAAAAGGTTCAAAAATTTCCATTTCTGTCCTGCTGTTGCTAGAGGTTTTTGGTTGAAGTTTTTCTACTTGGGAATGGACTTTTCAAGCCTTGCCACTGATTTACCATCTTCTAGTAATGATTACATTTGTATTGTTTACTAACAAATATCATTGGACCTAGGAAGATAAACAGAGTAGTACTTTGATCGCAGATTGTACACTTGGTCCTTGAATCATTTTTGCTACAAGCAAATGAATTGCTTTAATTATTTAAGTGGGGATGTTATCACAGGCTATAATAATTTCACTTTTCTCTGTATTGCTAGGAACAATTTGGGCAGCTTGTGCAGCTGTGGAAATACCAGCTTGGGGAAAAACTGGGGAAAAACAAACAGCCGACCTCTCTCTGGGTTGAGGGGAAAAACAGCAACTTTGTTATGATGGATTCTGCACTGTCTTTTGAAGTCCTAGTAAAAAGTGTCTGCGTGGCAGGCAGGTTGGAGAGCATCAAGTCCTCCTGTTACCTGTGGAGCAGGAGAGCCGCAACGGGACTCCTTGTCCAACCCTGTTAGGGTGATTGGATAGCAAGGACTGAGGTTGTTTCTGTCCTAGGTTGCTGGGATATGTCTTTTCCAAGATGGTCTGTAGCTAGGGAGGCTCTCTGTCTTGGAAAAGTTGACAACAGGGAAAAGATGAGAGGTTTGGGAGCTGTGGTCTGTTGTCTGGGCCGCTGTCTCAGGACACAGACTTGCAGGAAGAGCGTTCCCACTGTTCCTTGGTGGTTGAAGCCTGAATTCTTGCGTTGGGTGATCAAGTAAAATACGCCACTGAACTTGTTGAAAATACTCTCCTATTACTGAACATGAGCGCTTGGCTTCAGTCTTTTAGTGAACGGTTTCACACACCTGAGTTCTGTGACTATGGCTGCAAGGGAACAAAAACGGGTCTTTCAGCACATGTAGCTCTGCCAGCCCCCTGGATATCCGAACGCCGAAATACCTTCCATGCTACTGCTGTTGCTGTCATCTGAGGTGACGATACTGTGTAGGTCATGGAGCATCTGTAAACATTGTGGTGACATAAGAGCTTATTGAACTGCAGCTATCATGAGAACTACGTATTGCAACTAGAATCGGTCCAAAGGTTGAAACTCTCCTTCTTTGAATCATCTCAATTGCTTTTATTGTGGGAGTGTCCAGGTTAGACAGTGACAGTAAATGTGAGATAAGTGCTAGTACCTTTTTTAAAATAAAATTGTTTTTAGTAACTGATTTTATTTTAATAGACTTAAATGTTTCTTTAGTGCTTAGTTTTCCCTGCTCCCTCCCCCTACATAGCTTTAGCTCTGTGTGGCATCTCTTAGGTTTTTATTTTAATAGCATTTCACCAAATGTAGTTGCAGACTATTTAGACATATGCTGGGGATAAGAGAATGCTGATGCACTAAAAATTGGAAGGTTTCTCTACCTCTTTAATCTTTTTTAATTCCAGCTCACTTCCAAAGCACATCTTGCTGTTCAGATCATGTAAGAATCTTTATGCCTCAGTGTACAATGAAATGTTTATCTGTAGCAGATAACTGTCTGTGTTTAGGGCTGCAGCTAAGTGATGCCTCTGGAGCGGGGTGCCCTTTGGTGGTATTTCTGAGAAGGCTTATACATTAGCTTGAAATATGAACAGTGTGTCTCCGAGGAGCAAGCTTTTCAGCGCTTCAGTGATCAGGCACTTGACACACGCTTCCTTGTGGGTCAGGAGGCAGAAAAGATATGCAGGTTTTATTTCCACATTCCAAAATGAAACAAGTCTGTGTTTTAAAATTCTCCTTTTTTTTTTCCAGTGCTTGTGATCCTCAAGAACAGCTGGATCTTGTGCACTAGAGCTTTCCTCGAGTGCTCCAAAGGGTGACAGCCTTGTCAGCCTTCTCTTGAACCCTCTCGATCACTTTTTTCTCATGCACATACAGGGTGTGAACACCCACTGACTGGTGGGGCTGCCTTTGCTCTCTGGGATGTATGTGTGCACAGAAGGACGCCGTTCCTATTTACACGGTGTTTTCCCAAGAAAGTTTCGGCATGACCCAGTTTCCAGCAGTGTCTGCTGTCATACTAGTCTAGCAGAAGTAATAAATCTTACGTTTCCAAAATAACAGAAACTCTGTCAAATTTAATGTTTTTAATGCAAAAATGTCGAGTTTCACTTTGAAGTTATATTAATTTAGATCATGAGTAAAATCACTTACTCAGTACAAAAGCTCAAAGGACTTATCATTTATTATTTACTCCTTTCATAGGCAGGAAGTGCTTCTGGGCAGTTGTGCCTGTCATGAGAGCAGATACTTAGCAATGATGGGGAGAAACTATTCACTTCTGAAAGAAGGATGACTCTGAGGTATGGTCATGAGAGAGATCAAATATGTAATTCTTTGTTAAAGTAAAATATCAGCCAGTCTCTTGTACACTGGCTGTGTAGGAGAAAGTGCTGTGGGTGGCTGGTTGTGATGATGCCTCCCTGCAAGGGAGTTAGCATACATGCACTCACACGTCGAATGCCCAGCCGTGTAGAAAGGAGAGTGGTTTGTGCTGTAGGATTTCCCACGATTGCCCCTTTCCAGCTTTGCAAACTACTTAACTGAAATGCAGGAGCACAGAGGACTTGCGTATCTAGAGAAAAGACACTGACTGTTTCTCACTGTTCTGTGGATATTTGACCTGCTCATCAGTCATCTGCTGAGTGGAAGCCTGATGAGAAGTAGGCTGATAGGGAGATGCCTGTTACTGTTTTGAAGAGGAACAATTTGGGAGCAGGATAGCTGGTAAGAAGGCTGAAGTTAGTGTGTTGAATTCAAATCTGTTGAGAATTTTGCCATAGACTTAGCAGAGCTGTTCCAAAAAAAGTATAATCACTGGGCTTTACCTTCCTGGAACCCAATAGATATAAACAAAATGAGATATTTAATTGATTCTCCATTCTGTATTATTAATGCAAAGAAGAACAGATCATTCCTGGGATCTAATGAATAGAGATTACCCCCAAAGAGCTACTATTGGAATCCGCTTAAAGCAATTTGAGTTGGAAGCACCGTGGCTGAAGTTAATGAGAAATGCCATGGTAGGAAGATGATCCCAGTGTTTGGTGCCAGCTAGGGTGAGGAGGATTCCCAATGGGTATGTTGGCATTTATAGCATGCAAGAAGGTGAAAGCTCTTCCTGTGAAAGACAACAGTGAGTTCAGACAGTTCTGCTCAGTTTTTCATCTTCAAAAGAAAATTTTGCTCATATCAGAAAATGGCTGATGCCATGCAGTAAATGATGCTGACATGCATATATATGTGTGTGTGTGTGTATATATATATATATATATATATATTTAGCTGTGTAGTAGTCAATGGTGCAAGTCCTTTTTTTCCTGAAAACTACAGACAGTTGCCCTCTGTGGAGTGGAGCACACTGAGATATTGCATCATTTCCTGTCATCTTTCCAAGGCTATTTATAAAATGTCTGCTGATTCTGGCACACAGGCAAACCCAGTTTTCATGAGAAAACAAACTGTTCGGAAATGTATTCCCTCCCAGCAAGTGTCTCAAAACTATTAAGAAATCCTGAAACATCCTAGAAAAATCTTAATGGCAGCAAAAGCATAATGGGGTTGAAGAAAAGGGAAAATTACTAGTGTCCTGGATTTGCAGTGTTAATCCCTTAAGTAGCAGCATAGGTTTGAAACTCTTCTGATACGGCCAGTTAAGGGCTTTCACATCCTCGAATGTCTTAGGGCAGCACCAGATCTCTGCCTCATCCATGCTGAAGTAAAGTTTGCTTCTGGCCACTTATCAGTTTGTACATATTTTATTGCAAAGTAATGTTTGAAAGTGTTGAAAATGCTTCAACTCACTTATTGCATCCCTCCACCCCTTTATAAACTCTTATATATAGTTATACGTATAAACTGTAAACTCTTAAATAACGTTTGTTGCTATTTGATATGTAGGAATTGCACAGCCTCAGGCTGTTAAAAAAGTGGATCGGTTGCTGGTCATGCATTTTTATTGAGCTTTGCCTCCTGTAAATGTATTTCAAGAGGATTCTGATTTTGCTGAAAATGTTAGTAAATGTTAGATTTTTTTTTCCTCAGTAAATGACAAGCACTGCAGCACCAGCTGTATTTGCAATTGCACAGCAAGGCTTTATTTCGGTAATGCAATAGTAATTAAAATGCTGCAAAATGCTGCACACAGGGAGGTTTACTGTTCTGTAGGAATGAACAAGAATAGTCCCACATAAAAAATTGTAAATGCAACATCAGGCCTTTATGACTTCTGCTCAAGAGCTGCAGTATTTTTCAGTAGCTTTCCATAAACAACTGCAGAGGAGCCCCCTATGACCAGGGCATTTCTCTGCATTGGAGTGCTCCAAGTATTACAGACATAAATAATGTCTACAAACTGATGTTCTGCGTTGCAATTCTTGCAGTGCTGCTGTGGCCATATGGAGATGTCTCAGACTGCTGTGGTGGCACCGCTGCAGGGTGACACGTTCTCCCCACTGCTGCACCCGCAGCGCTGGACGCAGCGGCTGGGGCAGCGCTGTCCTGCAGTGCAGCACAGCTGGTCTGGATGGGATCTTCTTGTGTTTGCAGTAGTAAAAAAAAACACTTCTGGACTTCTTTTTTTTTCTGCTTAGTCACAACATTGCTTATCCTCTTTCTATGGAGATTTGGTTATTTTTCAACTGTAGATTGGCCCACTTGGTCACTTGGAGCACCCAAGTGTGAAAATGTTGGTACTAGTTACCTTTTAAAAGGTCCTTAAACCTCACACAGGCTTTGGTTTCCTGCTGCTTTAATGGCCTACCTTGGTAAACTTTTTGCCATGTTTACTATTCTGTGCTTGAAGTAATGACAGCTACATCTGTGCAAGGTTAAGTGCAAGGAATTTATAAGAGGCTGAGAAATCTGGGAGAGCTCCAGGCCTGCAAATGAATTTAATGCTCTGAGGGCTGATGCTTCCAGTGCTGACCTAAAAGGCAAGTTTTTGAAGGTTTCCTCTTCTTCCAGTGTAGGTGAGTGTTGGCTAAGACAGAAGAAACACCCTACAGAATTGCCTATCTAAATAAAGATGTGAGCTATTAAAAGGGGAGCCTGCATGCAGCTAGCTGTACCAGTGGTGTCCTACATTGCTGGTGATCTACCAAGGGGGAAGAATGATTTGTTCTGCTCTAAGTATCTAATGACTTTTTTTTCCTGTACAATCACAGATTTTCCAAAGTATGTCACAGAACTCATTTATTTCTAGCCTTAAACGTTTTCTGTGAGTGACTTTTTTTTTTTCCACCTTCACTTGGCCTTTGGTGCCTTTGTTAATAGCCTGTTCTTTTCCATTGTCCCGCATGAGGATGAAGATCTTAGGGTTTGCCTTTTCTTTTTTTTTCCTAAATCCCCATTCACCCTCATGTCTTCTTTCCTGATCAGAATATGGACAGGCACAAAGCTTGTTCTAGCAAGCCTAGTTCCACCAAGTGACTGAAAATGAGGTGAGCTCTGCGCTCTCCTCCTGGGAGACTTTGGCTATTGTCATACAGAGCTTGATCCCTTCCACTGAAGGAAGAAAAAAGGCTTCTGGGCTGTGTAAAACTAAGAAGGAATTTTTGACTAAAAATCTTGGTAAAACTTTTTTAAATAGTGTCTTTGAAAGCTATCCTGAGTGATTATCTGCTAATAATATTGGCATAAACCATGCTTCCAAATTTGGGGGGAATCCTTAAGTCATCAGAACCCTATGGTGAGAGGCTTTGGCCAGATCTTTCCCAGGAAATGGAGTTAGCCAGAAGTGAAGCTACCTGAGCTGCTAGGGGTTGTCAGCGAAGCCCCCGTTTACCTGGGCTGTCATCCTGGTTGCACTAAGCTAGGCTAATTGGAGAGGGAGCAGGTAAGGGAGACCCAAACAAGCTCTGGAGCTTCTCTGAAGTTACTCCAGGAAAAGCAAATCATACTTTGGGGACCAAATCCCTCTTTCAGAACACAGATGAGCAGAACAGACCAAGGAAGCAGAAGAAACTTAATGTTTCTCGAATCTCTCCCCATTTCCTTTTAATTGGTTGTTTTTTCTCTCTAAAATCATTCTCATACATGCAAAATTAATCCTAGACTTGGGCCGTCCTTCCAAATGGGTGCTCAGTGTGGATGCCTTGTGCTCTGGGCAGGCGTGTGCAGTGCGAGCACGGGTGCCACATGCCACGTGCTGGTGAATCCTTGCCCGGCACAGCACAAACTGCGGCCCCGGGACAGATTGGGCAGGATGGGCGATGAAGCCGCAGGTTCCTACTCCTCTGTGAGCATGGCAGCTGTTTGGTGCGACTGACTCTTCAATCTTTTCTGAAATACCTGGCGTTGTTAGAGAGACCGGCATAAATCCTGAAAAAACGCTCGGTGAAGCAGTGGAGCTGAGACAAAAGCTCGGCGCTGCCAATTCACCTTGGGCAACCTTTCCCTGCTACGGATCTTTCTTCCCTTGCCAATCTTAACGGGTGGGGCACCTTAGAAAACACTTCACTCCCTGTTACGCCACAAGTAACGATTTGCATGCAAGGTTGAAATATTACATTGGAATTTACTGTTTGATCTTTTTAAACTTGCATGAAATAAATGACTCATTGTTTCGGTTCTAATTATTTTTTAATTGCTGGGCTTTCAGGCCTCCTAAGATCACTTCTTTTCTTACTGTGCGTTTTTATTGATGGTTAATATCTGCAAATGTTTTTAAATGGGATCATAGAGGGTATCACCTATAAGCTACATAATTGTGGGGAGGGGGAAATCATTTGACACAGTTATTTATGGTCTAATCAATAGGCACTTAAAATCTGGGAACAGATTGGCAATCGTCTGGATTAGATAGCTGGGAATTACAGTGTGACACAAATTCTGAGCAAGGCTTAAGGCATGTGCATTGTAACTCTGCAAGTAATGAGGCCAAAGACAGGCATTATTCCTGCACTAGGTAATTATTTGTATGCTTTTTCTCGAGGTTGAATAATTTAATTTGTTAGATCCTATTATAGGTTATGCTCATAGTCTATGGCAGACAGGACAAATTGGGGGGTGGGAGGGGGACTGACTTGTGAATTAGAAAACCATAAAAATAGTGGTACATCTCATATTGTGAGACTTAGGAGCGTGTCCTGGCTAGGTGAGGAAGGTTGCCGCTTACTGCGTGGCCTCTCTGTTTGCTAAACAACTTCTCAAACCTGTGGGGCTGTGGCAAAGCAAACTCTAACTTTTCCACCTGACTGAAATGGCAGATGTGGGTGTTGGCAAGTAGTCTAGTGGACATAGTAAGATGATGGGCTGACCAGATGCTTTAATATATATAAAAAAAAGCTTTAATATATTTTTTCTTAGTGCAGTACCCTAGGATCAGCTTGCTCTTTTGTCTCTCATAATGAAAATAGTTTGTATGGGTTGTGGAATTCTTTAATTAAGTAAATAGCTCTGGCTTTTATATATGCAACCACTGCTGCTTCCACCTTTTTTCTTTCTGAGGCCCAAATCTCTTCCTTTAATGCTAGTAAATTCTCCTTTGTGGTTTGGCTCTGGTTGCTGTCCTAACATCACCTCTTCCAAATATGTACTCTTGCAGTCTTTTTTTTGTAGACTATATTTAAGTCTGGAGTAGCTAGGGCTGTAATCTTCCAACACTGTTAGGCTGGCTGGGCAGAACTACGACTGTTCCTGTATTCTACCCATCTTTGTGGCATAGGTGCCTATAAATTAGCAAATACTGTAAAGTGCAGTTTGGCTATTGCCTTCCGTGCGTGTGTTATTAGTACAACCCTGGATTAGGAGGAGTTTGTTGCCTCCCTCAGGAGAGGCTCGAAGGGGAAGGGCAGCGAAGGGAGCGGACGCGGCTCTCGCTGCTGCGTGGACGGTGCCGTCCCGCCGCGGTGCCTTCCCGCGTGCCGGGGCGCTCGGCCCGCGGCGGGTCCTGCCTTGCTGCAGGCCGCGTCTGCCCCTCGGAGCAGCGCCTGGGCTGCAGGGCCTGTCCCAGAGGCTACGCGTGGCTGGAAGACCCTTCAGATGTAGCTGGTGTCCACAGGGAAGAGGGACCTGGTCATGGCTTTTCTTGTTCAGTGGCACAGCCTGGAGGACAACAAAGGCTGGAACTGCTGATATCTCTTGTCACCTTTTGCCCTGTCTTTTTGCATCTGTACTTCTAAAAATAATTTTGCAAAGCCTTGTATTTTAATAAGCCTATCTCATCTGACCTCATATTTCTTTTCTGCTACTGAGTAAAGCCACGTGTTTTGCTGCGTGGTCACAGGCACAGGACTAGGCGTTTGGGGAGGACGAAGGGGTAAGATGCCAGGGGACTCTGGTTGTCTAACAATAGCTGTAACAAGAAGCTGCATCACACGCAGCAAACGCCAGGCCTCTGGCAGGCTGGGCCACAGCTCACTATTTGCTTCCCATATCTGAGTGTTTGGGGATTGTGCTACAAGCCGCCTATTTGTAAGATTCTTTTTTTCAGTGCTAGGGAATGGTTTTTACTCCTTTTCCCTTTAATGTATTCTCTTCAGGGCAATACTCTGTTTCCATCTGCACACTTTCTGCTGTGAGAGACTTTTCTCATTGCAAGTAGGTGCAAGAGGGCAGCACACCAAGGGTACGTTTGAACTTGTGGGTGAATTTGCAGGCAAGTTTGTAACAGCTGCCACCCGCTCAGCATGTAAGGTATGGGAGCATCCACGGTGTTGCTGCAGGCACTGACACTGCGGTGTGGAGCAGCACAGTTATATTAGCAATATATTACATGCAATATATTGCCTTCTGCTTTGTAACTGCTAGCAGAAGAGTTAACATATCTGGCTAAACTAAAACAGCTCATGCTTGGCTTTATAATTCAGGCAGTTTTAAATTATATTTAAGTAACTTTAGAAAAGCTGGATAGGGAGTTGCCTGGATGTTGGTATATGACTGTTCATTAAAAAACTGAAGTTACGTGAGTCAAAGCTGCCAGGGCCAGCTGAATGCTACTGCCCAGATGGCAGCAGAGGGAGGCATAGAGCCCTATGCAATGCAAGGTACGTTTATGCTCGTGTCAACTATAAATAATCTGTTTAACCAGTTTTTTTTTTCTTTAAGCATTATTTGTTTTTTCTGCCTTTGAGTCACCCTACCCTGGGAAGGCGTATGAGGGAGCTAGGGGAACTCCACTGGTCCTGATGAGTTGTGCCGAAACTGTTAGGCCTTTCTTACGTTATGGGCAGACCTAGTATTTTCATGTGTCTTTATAAATACGTGAAACCATGTCTTTCCCCGCAAACTCAGCTGCACATCATTGTCCTGGGGAGAATTTTAAACCTGTTTTTGTTTTGTTTTACTGTTTTGGGTATGATTTACAGGAAAAAAAATTGTCCCTGGAGAGGAGAAAAGGAGGCCAGTGTCCACCGAGGTGAAAGCAATGGCAGGCAGGGTACAGATACTTGCGGGGGGACATACAGGTCCTGGCCAGGCCCGGGGTACGGAAAGGGGCCCCTCGGGCACTCCTGCAGGCCCCAGGTGCCACGGTGCTCCTGTTTCTCCCCCGTGGCAGGTTTTCACGGCAGCATGGGTGAGCTCGCTCCATGCAAGTGCCCCCCAGCTCCCCCGGGTGCTGTTGCAGTAGCCCTCGCTCGCAGCCGTGGCCCTGTGCTCCCCGCGGTGCCCCGCGCCGTCCCTGCGGCTCCGCTCCCCGCCCGGTGCCCCGCGGCTGCCCCAGGACCCAGCGTGGCCCCGAGCCGCGCTCCAGCCTCCTCTCTGCGTTCTGCTGGGGCCTGCGGCAGCGCCAAGCGCGGAGCCCCGGGCCTTGCCGAGGGCGCTCGGGCCCCGCGCGCGGCCCAAGGCCGCACGTGGCGGTAGGGGCAGCGCGAGGCCGGGCAGCGGGCGCGGAGCTCGGGCGCGGGCAGCGCGGAGCCCCGCCCCGGGCAGCCGGCAGCCTGCGGCGGCGCGCGGGGCCCAGCGCCCCCCTGCGCGGCGCGGCGCGGGGCAGGGCCCGCCCGTCCCGGCGCCGCCCCGCGGAGGCGGCCCCGCCGCGCCCCGCCCCGCGCTGCCCTCCGAGCCGGGTTACATGGCGGCGGCTGCGGCGGCGGCGGCTGCGAGCAGGCGGGCGGGAGCCGGTGGCGGGGCCGCGGGGCCCGGCCGTGCGAGCAGCGCAGCCCCTTGATGAGCCCGGCACGGCCCGTGAGTGCGGCGGCGCCGCGGGGGGGGGCTCGGCCGGCCGCGCGCCCCGCTCCGCTCCGCGCCCGCCGCGGCTCCGCCGCACAAAGGCGCTTTGTTCCCTCCGCCGCCCCCCCGGCCCGCTCCGCCGGCCCTCGCGGCCGGCGCGGCCCCTCCGCAGTGCGGCGGGCGGGCCGAGGCGGCGGCGGCGGCGGCGTGAGGGAGCCGGGCGGGCAGCGCGGCGGGGGGAGGCCGAGGCGGCAGCGGCAGCGCCGGGTAACGGTCGCCGGCAGCCGCTGCCCGGGGAGGGGGAGGGCGGCGCGGCCAAGCCGGGCCGGGGGGCGCTTGGCCGCGGGCGGAGCTGGCGCGGCCCTGGCTCGCGGAGCCGGTCGCTGGCGCGAGGCGGGCAGCGAGGGTGGCCCCGGGCGGGCGGCGGGGCTCGCGTTGCCGCCGCTCGGCGCCCAGGTCGCCCCTCTGGCGCCTTCCGGCCGGCTGCAAGCGGCGCCCCGGGCGCCCCGGCAGGTTGTGGCGGCGCCTCCGCGAGGCTGCGACACCCACGGCGGGTTCGTGCCCCGTCGGGGCGCCGCGGGGCTCCCCGCTTGGCGGCGGCGGCGCGAGGCCGCGAGCAGCGGCCGCTTGGCGGGTCGCGCCGTGACTCCCGCTGCCCGCGGCCTGCAACGTGGCCGCTGCCCTCGCAGGGGGGCCCCGCGGGCGGCGCTGCGCGGGGCCCTGCCGGCCCTCCCGGCCCTCCCGCCGGCCGTGGCGTGGGCGCCCGCGGCTGCGTCACCCGGCCGAGCTCCGGGTTGTTTGGATTCCATCACAAGTCAGTGCCGCGTGTGCGGCGGTGCCTCCGCGCGCATCCTGTTTCCTGCCACGGCGATAAAGGCGCGCGGCGGGCGGGCCCGCCGGTCACCTCCGCTCTGCTCCGCTCCGCGCGCGGGGGCTGAGCGGCCCCGGCCGGGAGAGCACGTGGGGAATCGGCGTCCCTGCCCTCCCCGGGAGCGCGGAGGGAGCGAGGAACAAATGTGCCCTTTTGTTAAAAGGGACGGTCCTGTTTCAATGACAGACAGTCTGAGCGAAAACATCTGTGCCTGCATGAATAGATAACCCATCGAGCGCAAATCAGGCTCATAAAAATTAGTACAGTGTGTGTGTTTTCTTTTTGAAAGTGATTTGCTTTTTAATACTATATGTTATGCCATCACGTTAGGCTGTCAGTGCTATGCAAGTTGTACTGAATATTCATAAGTGTTAGGGTGTGTTGTACGACTGAAGATCTCTCCTTTTTTTTCCGTGTATTTTCAAGGTAGGCAGATGGAGTGAGGGCTAGGACTTTGATTGGAAGTGAATAACCTGTACAGTTAATGTGTTTGTGTCATCCTTTACAAGTGTTAGTGGAAAAAAAAATCCCAGAGCTAACAGGGCTGTAAAATGTGAAGAAAGCTTGCTACTTTGAGGTTATTTTGACACAAGAAAAGCCATAATTTCTGGTTAGCTGGCTGTCCTTTAAGTCTTTTTTTATGCTTTAGTCATAGTCTAAGGAGGTTGGGGATTTCCCGCTTTGTTTTTCCTTGGTGCACAGAACTGCTGTCTGGAGCGTGAGGCTGCTGCTCTCCCGTGCGCGGCGGAGCTGCTGGAGCCGCTCGTGCCTCTGGAGCAGCAGAGCAGCGCGGGCGAGAGCCGCGGGGCTGGCGAGGAGCGGCGGGCGCGGGCAGCGCGGGGTCCGCCTCGGAGCGGGGGGCTCTGCGGCGCCAGGCGCCCGGCTGCCGCGGTTAAAGAAGTGAGCATCGGTGAAAGGAACGACACTGCAAAGCTCAGCTAGTGTGCCGCATTGCCTTAGAAACATGTGTTCGATAAGAGTAAATGAACTTGCTATAATATAGTCACCTGGTTTTTTTCCAGAACAGAATTTTTGATTGTAGTAAATAAAAACTTGTTCTCACAACACTAGATATTTCTTTTTTGTTGGCTATTTCAACTCTGGCCACTTAAAGTTGTCCTCAAAATACTCGTGTTGGTTACTGTGTCTGCTGGATAGATTGGTTGCCTCCTGTTTCAGTTTCCTATGACTATATCCTGTTTTGAATGATTAGGCACTGCCTTTTGTGGCTCATAGTTATATGGGAAGTTTATGTCAGCACAGGGACAATTTGAAGGCTGCAGCAGGCTGCTTAAATTACCAGTGCTTTGTTTTCCTACCAAAGGATGAAATTTTTAGGACTTTTGCTTCAGGAAGTAAGTGGGATGTACTCTGTTTCCCCATGAGGTAAACATTAATGTTGTCACTGCTCTCCCATCTGTTGCTTCAGCCCTTCCTTAGTCTTGGCACAAAGCTGTAAAGTCCGACTTGATGGTGAAGAGATCAGCAGATCTTACTCCTTGCAACCAAAGTGATTTGGGCATCTCCTCGAGTCTGTTCCTCTGTGTTT
This sequence comes from Tinamus guttatus, assembly GCF_059628265.1. Lineage (NCBI taxonomy): Eukaryota > Metazoa > Chordata > Aves > Tinamiformes > Tinamidae > Tinamus > Tinamus guttatus. The sequence goes on from NW_028288538.1 coordinate 11,771,356, forward strand.
AATGGAACTGGCTAAAGTAGAGAACCAGGTGTGACACCCAGGAGGTGGAAAAAAACCATTTAGTGTTAGTGCATGTTGAAGACATCAGTGACATGAAATGAGAGGCTTAACTGTGGGAGAATCAAATTGTTCGGATGTTTCTAAGTCCATAGAACACAGTTTATTGGAGGATAATTGAACAAAGGCCTTGGGCCTTGAGTTGGTATGAACTCTAAAGTGTAAGTGTAGGCTCCAAAGATTTACATAACACTTCTGAGGGAATAGGGAATGAAAATGTCTAGAGTGATGTGAGCTAGTTCACAAGCAGTTCAAAACGAGTGAGCATAAGTAACCCATACTTTGTGCTGAGCATGAGGACTTTTTTAGGTTTAAAAAAAGTTTAAAATCAAGATGCTAGCTTTTTAGCTTCTAAAATTGTAAATGATCAAATAATTGATTAATTACCAATGTTGACATTAATATTAAAATGAATTTGGTATTTGTTCTTTAAGCAAGCTTAGAGGTTATTTTAAGAAGAATGTTTATGCTGAAATCTTAAATTGTAATCTGAATTTAAGATAGCGTTTGGGAAAATGTCATCGTTTAGAACTAACTTGTAGTAATGGGGTTACCTCATTAAAGCTTTACTAAGGTTATACTAACCCTCATAAAGCACTGTATAAGTGGGACTCCTCACAGTAGGCTAAGAAAGGACTCACAAGGCAGCGGTCACATGTGCTGCGTAAACAAAACCTTGAAGAGCAGCATTTTTACAGAATGCTACAATAGTGGAAACTTTCAGTTTGGGTGATGGTTATTTAAAAAGAAAAATCCAGTAAAGGATGCGTTTCCTCTTCCTTGCTGTGGTTTGTTGTGCGGCTGCAAAACAGCCCGTGCGCTGGGTGGTGCATGGTCACTGTGTCTTGGTGGTGGTCAGACTTCAGCCTCAGAAATGGTAATATCTTGAGTGTGCTGCTGCACTCTTATTTCCGTCAGTGTGCCATATTCTATGTTTTCTTCGTGCTATTTTGATTATTTTGGCAAATTAAGAGGCCATTATTTAAATATGTTGCTGGTATGTTACTTGCTGACCTTTTAGGAGTGCTGTGACTTGTTTAGCTTGGTCCTGGTTGCTTTGCTGAAATATTAGTGTTATTCTATGGAAGAACACTCAAAGTTTAATTCTAAATTACTTGGCAGTTCGGAGAACGTTCTGTTTATTTAGAGGGCTGTCTGTAGAGCTGAAATGTGTTATCGTAAGACTGAAGATACGACACTTAGTGATCTGATATGAGCTGTAGTTGGTCGGGAAGAAGTTCCCTGAAGTTGGCTCTCACTTATTGCATTGTGTAAGTTACAGCTTTGACTCTTCTGCCTGTGGTATCTCTGTGCTTTTGAAAGAAACCATGAGGATATGGTGCAGATATACAACATGCGGCCCTTATGACTGTGCTCTGCAATTGCAGCTAGGGAAATCTACTGAAAAAACAGCTATTTTTGCTTCATAAATAGTAGTTGTGTTCATTAGAGTATTATACTGATGTTAAAATTAAGGATGTCTGAAAGCGCCCATATGTTAGAGGAAACAGTTACAGAATGCATCAGTCATGCAAAATGTAGTCCCTGTTAGTTTTCTATTACAATCTAGATTGGATTTAAGTGTGAAAATAACTGGTAAAGTAATAATGTACATCTCAGATGTAGAGTAGGACGTGCTTCTGTGGTTTGTGCAACAGTGACTCTGGAGGCAAAATCATGATTTGAGATACTAGTAAACTTTATTTGAAATGATTCAGAGTTTATAATTGATGCTGATGTGTGCTGGAAAATGAATAAATCCTGAGAATGCCCAGGCATTGCCTTTCGTTGTGTCTGGTACACTGTTACCTCTTGTTACGGCAAAAAGGTTAAAGTTTAAAAACCCGATTCTGACTTTGGGAAAAAAAAATGCATGGAAAGAGTTTTTCCAAAATTTGTTTGAGATGCAGGAATTTATCATTGCTGACCGTTTTTTACCCATTACGCTGGAGAAATGCCAATTCTTCTATCATATTCTTTATCAAAACTCTATAGGATTTTTTGATTATGTACCTTATATTCTCAGCGGGTTATATACAAAAGTTTCAAAATATATGTTTAGAAAGGTGGTCTAATGGTAGTTGTATGTTATTTGTGGTTAGTTCAGCAGTTGTGGTGGCTTCTCATTTTGTAAATATGCACTCAATAACTTGCCCGTTTAGCAAAACTTGTCAGGGAGAAGGAAGACTTCTGTGCGTACTGGAAAACTCACCTTTTTTTTTCTCTCTCTCTCTTTCTCTCTCTCTTCAGGTTGTCACGGAATAAAATGGATGGTAGCTTTGATTGTGATTGTGGTGAGCTGGAGCCACCTGATCATTAACAGAAGGCATCTTTTGTAAATCAAGAGCTGCCAGTTTCCCGTTTAACCAGACTGTAAACAAAGGAGAGGAAAGGAAGAAAAGATAGTGCTTACCAGCACCATAGAATGACGCTGCTCAGGACCAGTCCAACACTGAATGTATCTGCACTGTGAGGAGGAGGATGTTAATAGAAGCCTATTATGTGCATATTTATTCACATTTTTGTTAAATGTTAACCAGTTTAGTACAGTAGAGCTGAGTGCATAGTATGTCATTTCATTCCGTTTGAGTTTCTTGTGAGTATTTCCTTTAATGTCTGCAGAAATGCTGCATCTTTCTTGAACTATGAATGCTGCAATCTTTCTATCTTCTGCTCAGTTTGAGTTATAGAGCTTGCAGGCTCTAAATTCAAGGGGACACAACAGGCCTGGCTGGCTCATAATGCAATGAGAGTGTCAAGAATCCATCTTGCAGTCAAAGCCAAGTGTTTCTTCTCCCTTTCTATAAGACCTTTCCTTCAGATACCGGTGGAAGTGTCTCTGCATGTTTACAGAAGCTTGATAGTTTGAGGAAAAAGAAAAGTAAAGAATTTGAAAATGGCAGAAAAATTTGAAAGTCTCATGAACATTCATGGTTTTGATCTGGGCTCTCGGTATATGGACTTGAAACCACTGGGCTGTGGTGGAAATGGCTTAGTTTTTTCTGCTGTCGATAATGACTGTGACAAAAGAGTGGCTGTCAAGAAAATTGTCCTTACAGATCCTCAGAGTGTTAAACATGCTCTACGTGAGATCAAAATTATTAGAAGACTTGACCATGATAACATTGTCAAAGTATTTGAAATTCTTGGTCCTAGTGGAAGCCAGTTAACAGATGACGTGGGCTCCCTTACAGAATTGAACTGTGTTTACATTGTCCAGGAGTACATGGAGACAGATCTGGCTAATCTGCTAGAGCAAGGCCCTTTACTGGAAGATCATGCCAGACTTTTCATGTACCAGCTGCTACGTGGGCTCAAGTATATTCACTCTGCAAATGTTCTGCATAGAGATCTCAAGCCAGCTAATCTCTTCATAAATACGGAAGACTTGGTGCTGAAGATTGGTGATTTTGGTCTTGCACGAATCATGGATCCTCACTATTCCCACAAGGTATGTGGCGAGTGAGAATATCTTAAGTGATAAACTGACTACCGTGCCTTCTTAAAATAGGACCTCTCTCCCCTTCACAGAGTTAGATAAGGCTGCCAGTCCTTGTCTAGGTATTTAAAGTAACATTCACCCTAAATGAGCAGCTGATGGCAGGACTCCAGGAGGGAATGAACTGATCTAACAGCTCAGTGTAGGGTGTACTAATCTATTCTTTCCCTGTTGCCGTCTCTTATCTGGTGCTTGTTAGGATCATTTGAGGGGTCCTCAAGTGAGAGGGTCCTCAAGTGAGACTCAACTCACTTGAAGTTTATATGGAAGAAAGTGGCTTTGTTTGTCAGGACAGCTGGCTTCTAGGACATCAGAAATGTTTTTTTTCATTGGCAAGTTTTGACATTCTTATTCTTGCTATGTAGCCTGATACAGTTCCTGTTTTTAGCCAGTCATTTTACTATACAAAATATCTGTCTAGAATATTTTGGGGTAACTAAAATACATTCCATAAAAGACCTTTTATCAGGTATGATATATTATGTTAAGGTTCATACAACAGAATTCATCTAGGGGCCTGGATTTTCTGGGCCGAACTAAAATGCTTACAAATAGAGTAAAACAGATCTTCAGAAGATGTGTTTTGTCTCAGATGGGAACAGTTTAATTATGGAGACTACAGCAAGTATAATATTATTTTTTCTTCTTTTATTTGGATGTATTCAGAAAAGCAGAGAGTGCACATCGAATAAAGACTCTGAGGGGCGTAAGTATAGAAGCCCTAGATTAGTTCATAGTGACAAATGCATTCATAGTGAGGAGTGTGGCCTGGGTTTTATTTAGAAATGTGGTCTACCTGGTTCAGGCAGTGTTTCATAAGGGAGTTCGTTATTTTATCTTAATTTATTTGCCATTTGGGAGCAAGAAAGCTTTTGCTGAAGTCCCTCATTTGATTAATAAATACTTGCATTTGTATGTTATTGCTGTTCATTCATAAAGATATTGCTGTTCTGTTTGAAAGGTAGAAATAAAAAATGTTATTTATCTGTATGGTATGCTGAGGCAGTGCTGGCATGGAGAATGGCACATTGTCTTGTGCTGTCCTCTCATCCCTGTGAGTGTAAGTCAAAATAGTGCGATGACTAATGTATTAAAAATTAAAAAACGTTCTTCCTGACTGAAGGTAAGCTTCTTTCTTGTTTGTATGTGTTGTTTTGTTTTCATTAGGGCCATCTTTCTGAAGGATTGGTTACTAAATGGTACAGATCACCCCGTCTCTTGCTTTCTCCTAACAACTACACTAAAGCCATTGACATGTGGGCTGCAGGTTGCATCTTTGCTGAAATGCTGACTGGGAAGACCCTCTTTGCAGGTGGGTGGAGTAAGAGTGTGTGCGCATTTTCCTAAAAGAAATGGCACTACTAAATAAACTTATTAAAGAAAGCCTGATTCTCACAGCTAATATCAACAGATAGGAAGCAGTGCTCTAATCTCATAGGATGCAACTGCATTAGTACTTCAGTTAGGATGAGGAACACATTTTGGAAGCAAATCTCTCGATCACAGTCCTGCACCACGTTGCCCGCGGTGCTCCATGTGCTAAATAGTCTTGTTAGATAAAATGAAATTGCCTTCTGCGCTCGAGGAGCTTAGCTCATGTGCTGCAACTGCCGAGGGGCGTTGGGCGCGCGGGAGCGGGTGAGCCAGTCCAGAGCAGACCCCTGAAATGCTCATTTTGTGCCTCGCAGCAGCTGTCTGCTCCAGTTTGCGCCTGGCTTCGCTCCTGTTGGCCTGCACTGCTGTGTGCATATAGACAAAACCTCCCTGAACCGAGCTGGTATTTCAAAGACATGTGGAGTAAAGCCACACCTCTGCAGTACTTCTTAGCTTTATACATCAAGTTAATTAAATTGAGTGCATTTTCTTATTAAAATTATTAATAGATTCCTGTCACCTTGAAGTCACAATTTTATAGAAACTTGCAATTAATATGTGAAGAGGCTTTCTTTAAGTTGCACTAAGTTGACAACTCAGTGAATACTTGAGTAATGTCCTCAGTGTATTAAATGTTCTGCTAATAACAAGTATTTTAGATTTCTACTGTGTCAGAACCTGAAAATGTTGGATCATCTCGTGGAAAACAATGAAAAGCAGGGAAAGCCTGTGAATTTTAGCATTTTTGCATCCAGTGATGCAATTGCTGCCCCTTTTTTTTTTTTTTTTTTTTTTTTTTTTTTTTTTTTGGTAGTTTTTGAAGCAGCGGGATGATGCTGTGTTCTAGTTTGTGCCTGTATCGAAATGACAAAGGGTACTTGCAGGTAATCACTTATTTGTTGCCTATCAGTGTCTGCAATGCTTTTACTTACTTCAGAATGTAAAACCAGCAAGCCACAAAAGCTAACTCACAGTTGTGATATCTGCTGCAGTCCGACCCTCTGGAATCTGATTTATAGTATTATGGACAATTCCGCATGGATTCAGGTGGATTATTTTAAGTCATTTGTAATAGCCTGGAGTAGACAGAGAAAACATTTTTTTTTTCTCAGTCCTGCAGTTAACTTCACATCAGGTCCCTATTTCAATTATGGATTGTAGGTGTCAGTCAAATTTTCCTTAGTGATTTTGCCACCGCTTTTGTTTAAATTATGGCTGATGTGTGGTAGGATGGTCCGTGAGAGTCTGTAGTGTGCAGAATTTCAGATGCTGCAATCTGTTTCTGACCCCGTTTGTTTTTGTATATAATATAACATGCCTCAAACTTTGGTGCTGATTACCCAAAGCCTCTGGTGCAGGATAGGAACATTTGCATGCAAATAATCTTATACATATTAATCTCCTAGCTGAATCTTCAGTGGTGAATGTTTCTGGGAGGTTGACAATAGGTTGCAGTAGACAAGTTTCTTGGTACAACAACTTTAGTGTTGGTATGGAAATAAAGTTAACATTTGTTTACTCAAAATGCATACGCCATTATAGTGGCTTTTTAGTCCAGAGATACTTCAGAGATCATTAGAAGAGAAATAACTTAAATGTTTATTATGATGTTATAAAAACTTACTAAAATACACTGTTTACACAATAAAACAGGAAAGTAACTGATTATATCTGTTTTCAAAGGCAAATATAAAATTTAATTCTAAGGACTCTAACTGCTGATTAAAAGTGTTGTCTTAATATTTTTATTACTGTTTGGCATCTAACATATTTGTGAGTTGTTTTGGTTGGTTGGTTTGTTTTGGTTTCCCCTTCTCCCTTGAATTTTATTTTAAAGTTTCTACCTGTTTACCTTTTCATTGGTGCAGAAGTTAATAGTGTATTACTACTGCAAAATATTTTATATTTTCAGTTAAAATATAGTGTTAAGTTTGGGGTTTATCTTTCAAACTTACACTACTTCTCTGGCAGGTATTTTCATCTTGCATCTGACAGGAATAGAGTCTTCCAGAGCAGAATATTAATATAAAATCAGATAGGTATCCAGCTAAGCTGTCCATGACTGCTTTTATTGATAAGAGACTGTATAAATCAGAAGCAGACCAAGTGTTGCATGAATGAATGAGGTGGATCCACTAACGGGAGCAAGGCTGCAGGGTATTAGCAAAAAGATATTAATGAAGGACCTTGTCCTTGGTTTTGACTTAGGAAAACGTAAGGTTAGGTATCTTGGTTGGTGGGCAGCAGCTCTGTAATTCTTCATATATGACACTATTTTTGAAAGCTTTTTCAGTCCTATTATCATGCCCATTTGCAGCTTCAGATATTCTTCTTTTGCAGGAGCTACTAGTCTCCACAAAAAGTAGTTGCACAGAGCACAGAGTGTCAATGTGTCTTTCATGTACGTGGATCAGGAGTGTTTGAAGTTGAAATGACAGATTGTGTTTTCTTCTGCTGCATAGGTGCACATGAACTTGAACAGATGCAGTTGATTCTAGAATCAATTCCTGTTGTACATGAGGAGGACCGTCAGGAGCTTCTCAATGTAATTCCAGTTTACATTAGAAATGATATGACTGAGCCACACAAACCTTTAACTCAGTTGCTTCCAGGCATCAGTCCTGAAGGTGAGTAGTTCAGAAAAAAATGCTTTTGATTTCAAAAATTATAAAATAATGGCGAACAACATTACAGTGCATATATGTGATTGGTAGAAGTAAATTCTATTCAGAAGGAAGAAAAGTTGTTTTCAGTTGTGGTTAAGAACTGAATTTGGTCATCTTTGAAGCAGAATTTTGCAACTCTGCTGGACCCGTTCCCTCTGTAAGGATGATTAAATTGCTCATATTTAGAGATATTAGCACTCCAAATAAACATTGGATTGAAGTTAGTTTAAAAGAACTGTTTCTCAAAAAAAAGAAAAAAGTAAGAAAGTTCCCAAAACAAAATGTTTTGACTCTTAACTCCTGACTGATAGCCTTGTTTAATGACAGTTATTGGTAGATAATGATTCAACCTGAAGCCTTCTGTCTTTCCTATTTTTTCCACTTTTCTAAGTTCGTGGCTACATATTTTTGTCAGTATAGGATGAGTAGGTGATACTCAGCAGGTGAGCAATTAAGCTTTTAAGCAGATGTTCATCTGTAGAGCAAAGTAGTGCATCTTAAACTTCAATTCTAGGTGCCTGAAATCTCAGCTTGATCCTCTTCGATTGTAACTTGCTTTTTCTCTGCAGCACTGGACTTTTTGGAGCAAATTTTGACATTCAGTCCCATGGATCGATTGACAGCAGAAGAAGCTTTGTCCCATCCTTACATGAGCATTTATTCCTTTCCAACGGATGAGCCGATTTCAAGTCATCCTTTTCACATTGAAGATGAGGTTGATGATATTCTGCTGATGGACGAAAGTCACAGCCATATTTATAATTGGGAAAGGTAAGCTTGCTGCATAGTGCACACACAATGTGACTGAACTGTTGTGTATTTGAGGTCATGGTTACTTCATGGGCAGTAATTCCATTCCTATTTGTTTCTTTTCAAGATAGCCAGGGTATAGGGTTTTTTTAATCTATTTAGGGCGTTGTCACTTGGTTTATGATTTGTTAGACTGATTCGGATGTGCTGATGGATTAGTGAAATAAACTGGGCTCTGGAATCTGTAGTTTAATCTCTGCTTCTTTTTCCTCAAAATACTCCTCTTAAAGGTAAATCTAAAATGAAGTGAATCTTAACTATTTATTGTTATTGTCCAACACTTAGTGCATATAATGGTAAAGAGAATTACAGTAGTCATAAAATGGTAAAAAGAATTACAGTAGTCATACTTAAGGTTGGTTAAGCATGCTTTAAAGAGACATTGTAAATGGAGTAAACTGCTCCATACCTAATTCTGGACTTAGTTTTCCTCAAATTCAGATGTCTCTTTTGGCTATTTAAATTAATCTGTAATAAAGCAATCTTTATGTGAACATGTGAAAGATTTATGTACGATGAATTGCCAGTATTCTCTAAACTGTCAGTACTCTAATCATAACTGTCTGTCTTGGGAGCTAGAAGACTTTTTTAGTCACTAACATTTAGGAAATTATTTTACAGATACCATGAAAGTCAGTTTTCAGACCATGACTGGCCTATTCATAATAACTATGAAGCAGATGAAGTTCAACGTGATCCAAGGGCTCTTTCTGATGTTACTGATGAGGAAGAAGTGCAAGTAGATCCTCGCAAATATTTGGATGGAGATCGTGAAAAGTATATGGAGGATCCTGCTTTTGATACCCACTTCTCTACTGAGCCTTGCTGGCAGTACTCAGATCACCATGAAAACAAATATTGTGATCTGGAATGTAGTCACACTTGTAACTACAAAATGAGGTCATCTTCATACCTAGACAATTTAGTTTTGCGAGACAGCGAAGTTAACCATTACTATGAGCCCAAGCTTATTATAGATCTCTCGAACTGGAAGGAACAGAGCAAAGAAAAGTCTGATAAGAAAGGCAAGTCTAAATGTGAAAAGAATGGATTGGTGAAAGCTCAGATAGCACTCGAGGAAGCATCACAGCAGCTTGTTGAAAAAGAAAGGGAGAAGAATCAAGGATTTGACTTTGATTCATTTATAGCAGAAACCATTCAGCTTAGTTTACAACATGAGTCTACTGATATTGATAAATTAAATGACTTGAATAGCTCAGTGTCTCAACTAGAATTGAAAGGAGTAATATCCAAGTCAGTGAGCAGAGAGAAGCAGGAGAAAGGAATGGCTAATTTGGCACAGTTAGAAGCTCTGTACCAAACTTCTTGGGAGAGTCAGTTTGTAAGTAGTGGGGAAGAGTGCTTCCTCATAGACCAGTTCTGTTGTGAAGTAAGGAAAGATGAACACGCTGAAAAAGAAAATACTTACACCAGTTATTTGGACAAATTTTTTAGTAAGAAAGAAGATGCTGAAATGCTAGAACCTGAGCCAGTAGAAGAGGGGAAGCCTGGGGAGAAGGAGAGAGAAGAGAGCTTTCTCAGTAACAGTGGAGAACTCCTCTTCAACAAGCAGCTTGAGGCTATAGGTATTCCTCAGTTTCACAGCCCTGTTGGCTCGCCCCTGAAATCTATACAGGCCACGTTAACACCTTCTGCTATGAAATCATCTCCCCAGATTCCCCACAAAACATACAGCAGCATTCTGAAACATCTAAATTAAAACACTCAGCAGACATTTCTTTTATATCCATGAGGTGTGTTTGTCTTTTTTTATTACTAGTGTAAGTAATTTTTTTTTTACTTGAATCAAATGGTGTAATTTTGGTATGGATTTCATTAGTTTTCTGTTTACCATTGTTTTTACAATCCAGAATTACTTTCTATACATAAGTTAGTTTTGTTTTTAAACTGGCATGTCGTTTGCACACAAAATTAAAGAATAGAGCAAAATAATGCAAAATGCAGGAGGTAACAAAAATGCACTAAACCAAGTAAAAAAGAAAAATTCTCTCATAAAAAACAGTGTCCATGTTTTGCAGAAAAAGAATCTTGCCTTGAAATTTACACAGTGAGACTGTACATAATTGCATGAAAATATCTATTTTTCCCAAAACATTTTTCATTCATGTGTATTTTAGAGTTTTTCATACTGTACACATTTCTTAGACACATGATACCAGCAGCAACTGAAATGAATGCAGAATTTGGTACGCATGTGTTATCTACCTCAAGGTAACAGCAGTATGTGGCAAAACATTAACCACCCATAGTGCTTCTCATTATGCACTTCTATTTAGCCAGCATTATTGTAGTAGCTATTCTTATTGAAAATCATTCAATATTTATAAATGTTCTGGTATGCATTCTTTATAGTGAAGTGTTAATATGCAGCACTTTTATTTATTTTAGCAGATAAGTGTATTTCTGTAATTATAGAAAGTCAACTGAATTTTTGAGTTACTTTTTCAGATAAAAAAGTTTTTGTTTAGCACTATGGTTTATTGCCTACATAGCTGACTATATATTAACATCGGCTTATTCTGAGGCTGTCAAATACATCTTTTTTTGTTTTGATTTTCATTTCAAGTAAAGCACTCACTGTGTATAGGAATTTGTAATTGGAGGTGCTTGATCTCTACAAAAGAAATTAGGAATTGCTTTATTATAAAATGCTCCTAGAAGTCTTAATTGTGTTCATTTTTTAAAAAATTTGTAATGTTAGTTGTGTGCATGGAAATAATTAAGGTACAACATTACTGTAGGTTAAAGTTCTATATGGTGAGACATTTTGTTTTTACTGTATGTTTTTACTGAATGATTCCTGTCCCCCTCCTTGCCTCCCTCAAAAGCAAGCATGAATAAAATTAGGTTAAATATAGCATGTAGCATCTCAGTCTTTTGAAAATTTGTTTTACCTTCTGATTTTTTGAAATACTGGATGTATCATTGGCTCCCCTGTTTAAAACAAAAGACAAATAAAAACATGGCCAGCAGCTACGCGTGGTGGTTTTGGTGCTTTCTAGGTTTGCAGCCGCCGCAGCGCTGCGGATGCCCGTTGCGGAGGCAGGTCTGCCCGCCTGGAGCCCGCAGCTCGGAGGGCATCGAGGAGGCGGCAGCAGTTGTGGCGTGGGCTGCCCTGGGACTGCCTGGCGCTGGGGATGCAGAGCCCTGCACGCGGACTCCAGGAATCCGGCACTTCCATCCCGGCATGGACTGCTGCAGCCTGCGCCTGGGAAAATCCTGTGTGATCTGCAAAAGCTCAAGTAGGCAGTAGCATCTGTAACTGTGCCTGTTAACTCAGGGGTTTAGGTGAGCGTTACTGTTTGACTGCCTTTTCGTCAGCTGTTGGGACAGAACGTTACCCAAGCGGAGAAACTGCTGAAAGAACATGTGAGCCCCGGCGCGTCCTTGGCACCTGGAGCGAAGGTGAGGTGTCCCTGAGCCAGGACGCGGCCTGGAGCGCTGCCACAGGCCGTGGTGGAAGCAGGACCAGGTAACTGCTGGTGGAGGTTTGGCAGCGCGTAGCCCGAGTTTCTGATCCAACAAGCGCTAGGAAGAGCAGTGTGTGTCCCAGCCCTCGCTCCTTGCGTTGAAAGTGCTCCTCAGGGAGCTTGTTAGCTGTGCAGTAAAGCTGCATCTTTTGGCAAACTCCTACTACTTTTTCCATGACACTGTGTTAGTTCTTCCAGCTTTTCCCAGCCCTGCTCCTCTGGCAGGTAATGGAGCCTACGGCTCTCTTAAAATAGGGAGCTGCACCTTAAACTCACTTGGGGACGTGGGGTGCAGTGCACATTCTTAGCTACGTTATGTAACTGCGTACAGAGTCACCTCATTTCACGTGTACGGAGCTGTGGGGAGGAGGAAACGGGCTCGTCCTTTCTCCTGGGGGAGGGACTGTTCACTAGTGGTGTGATAGTCTGCTTTTTTCTGAGATTGGAGGAAAGCAGTGGGTGGGAAGCACTTAGAAACTGGAAACAGTTCCGTCTAAAGATACACTTTGTGCAACTTTTTTTTTTTTAATTAAAAATAGTGCGTAAGAAGCTTGTGACTCTAGAATGGGAGCATTTGCACTCAGAATCAAGGAGGGAGGAGTCCGATCGTGCCTAAATCCAGCGTGCTGTTCCACTGCCTTTGACATCTAGCTGTGTTGGGGAAGTGCTGTGTGGACGCCCCAGTTTTCTGGATGCAAAGGATGCACGTGGAAAGGATTCCCTCGTAGGGGAGGGTATCGTTCATCCACCTTGCTGCCTCAGTAGCAGTAATTCTCTGTGTGGGGGTGCTTAAAGAAAGTGGGAATGCTTCTCCCAAATCATGCAAGGTTAACTGTACTGCTAGGAACTGTTTGGAGCTTGTTTCTTTCCAGGCAAACTACTGAGGTTTTCCTGGGGGAGTGGGGACCGGCAGTGCAGGGTTTCACGGAGCGCTCCCCGTTTCTGCCCTGCGCTCATCGACCGGGTCGACCCTGGAGCACAAAGTGTGATGGTTACAGGAGCTGGTCTTCAGCTGTGGCCTGGCAACCGAGCTGTCCAAAAACAAATTATGGAAGCGCCTTATAGCATAAGCCAGATAAAGGCACCACTGTTCAATGCCAAGGTGCTTGCCAACTAAAATGAATACCCTTATTTAATAAAAAATTAAGAAATAAGGATGCTGACCATCTGAAAAATACCTCTTCTTCTCTTAAGTGGTCTTTGGTTAACAGGCAACATTTTGAAGCCAGTCTAACTTGAGCTGGAGGAGATGATGTTCGCCCTTATTTGATAGACCAGGGCAGAGAGTGTTAAATGCTGTGTCCTCACACAAGGTCTAATAATTGCGAACTGACGCCAAGATGAACTGTTTGTTCTGAGCAACGGTTGCGATCAGTTGCGATCAGTTAACTTCCTCCGAGCGATATTTAATTTCAATTAAGAAAGACTCGTTGTTTATGATCCCATAGGGTTGTGATCATGGCACATCTCTGCTGGCCGTAGCCAGGAGCAGGACCGGGTGCTGGGGACGGGAGGCGGGCGGGCAGCTCCGCAGCCCCTACGGTGCCTCATCTCGGCCCTCCTTGCTCACCCTGCCCCGGGGAAAACTCATCAGATAGGGCCACGTATGCAGCAGCGGGACCTCTGCCTACGGCTCTATTTGTGTACTTAAATGCATGCTTTTAACCTTGTTTTTACCTTGCTTTCCTGTTGGTCTGCTATTATGGTTTTGTTTGCTGTGCTGCAGAAGTTCTTAGAGCTTAGCCAGCTACGTAAATTGAAAATCCTGCTAAATTCTCATGTCAGCCTGGCTTATTACCTGGAGGCATTATTTTAGGACAGGTTTTTACTGCCTTTTTTTACAAGGTGGAGGGGAGGAGAGTCCTGCTTGCAATTTTCTTTCCATATGGCATGATGCTGGTCTGCAGCTCTGTGGGTTCTTTTTTTGTGCCCCTTCTAAACTCTGTGACACTCAGAGGTAGCAAGTTTTTCCTAACATGGACCTTTCATAGTCAATAGTTTCTAGGCACATATACTAAAAATTCAGGGAGATTTTTCGCTAGGCTCCAGAGGAATACTGTCGCATGCTGCTGTGCAGATCAGTTCTGGGTTACAGGGGAAGAAAGAACATCCCTGAACTGAGTCTGTTCTCCCAACCCTTTTCCCCTGTATTTATGACCATGTTGCTGTTCTAGTGGTGAAGCCTGGAAGTGCTTGTCAAACTTTGAGTTAGATTTTGCACATAATTAAATAACAGAATGGCTGTATTCATCAAAAGATGGTCACAGCAATCCGGAGCCAATTTGTTCTTTATTCCTTGAATTATTCTTATGCTTACATAATCTTGCAGATTCTTGTCTGCTCTTCTAGCACAGTTTGCGTCAGGCTTCAACTGAACAATCCATGAAGTAATGCTGGGGTGTATTTAGTAACAAGCTACACGAGCAACATCACCATTTATACCTAGAATACTTATGCTCTCATTCGAATATCTCTATATTTAAAATGGTTATCTATTTTACTTTGAATGTTATCTGAGAACTCCTTAAAATGTTGACTGTTGAAAGGCTCAACGGTTTCTTTCTTTTGCCAGGGAATTAGTGATAAAAAAATTGCATGCACCAAACAGTACGTGTGTGTGATAGTTCATATGGTCATGGGGATGACCAGGTGGTGCAACATTCTGCAAATAGTTTTGTCGATAGATGGCCATAGTTGTTGCATAATATCATGGTCTTTCCTCTGGACGTGCCCTCTCGCATCCTGACGGCGAAGCAGTCCTCCTCTGGTGAGCATAGAGCTCCTCTGATAATAGCATTCCTCCAGTAATCTCTGTGCTGTTCTACTGCAGCCAAAATTACTTTCAACCTTTATGTCACCTACCCAGAATGTTACAGCTGTTACGAAATATGGCAGCATGTTTTGTTTTTTTCTGCGGTTGGGTGCAGGACAGTGAAATCTTGACTTGGTCGGGTTCAGAGACAGCAATATCACCCCTTGCACAACTACTTCACCCTCCCTGACGTCATTTCCTCTTTTGATAAAATATTCACCTGTGATACAGCTAGTACCAGGCATTGGTGGATGTGCTCCACTGGAAGCGCTTGCTTGAAGAAGCAAGTGTTATTCGTGTTGCTTTCAAGTGGGATTGCAGATTTTTTAAATCTTTTCCTCTGACATTGAATTCCCTCGTACCCCAGAACACAGCACAGGATGGCAGTGCTCCATCTCTGACTGTACCATCTCTCTCCGCAGCAGCAGGGTTAGCAGATTTATCAGCTGCCAGCTGGAATGAAGGTCCATTGAATAAAAGCATGACTATATGGAGAGACACCTGCAGAAGGGCCTTTCCTCCCACACATCTCGCTCTTTGGACTAAGCTACTCTTACTATTGATCTGATCTATACTGCTGTTTCTGTAGCAAGGAATCATTACTAGATTGCTGGTTTTTTTTCAGTTTTTGATTTTGTTTCATAATTGGTGAAGGCTTGATACTGTGAGTCTTAATTTGATATTTTTCCAGATTATTCATGCCTTCAAATGCAATTTTCATTTTCTGAAATTGCTTCTAACATCGGGTTTAGGCCTAGTCTATTCTTCCAGAGATGATTTGTGACTGGGTACAGTCCAGAATGTGTAGGTTGTGTCCCTTCTTCTTGTGTAAAGATTACTGGACCATCTCAGAACCTATACGAAGTCTAATAAAACACAGGCTTTTCTTTATATCTGACTTTTGCAGCGCTGCAGAAGGCATACCCCAAGGCTCTGGTGATGTAAAATGGGGTGTACTCTTCGCTGTACTAATCCCAACATGACTGGTGCAAGAAATGCATATGGTCCTTTGGAGGCACCAGTTTGCTGATAAAGGTGTTTCTGCAGCATAAGTGCGGTCATGTTAAAGCCTCTGTTCTACAAAGTGGTTGATAATAATCCGCTTACAGACACACTTGGAGTTTGCAGCCTTGGGAAGACTTTAGGTATTGATGTTCTGCAATCAGATGCTGGTAATAAAATGTCATTTTCTCATTCAATATTATTGACGATTCAGTTCAAGGTAGATTAATCTTCAACGTGAGTCACTGTTTAAAGACAACATTTCTATTTAATTTATTTCTTGAATTTATCATTTTTAATTGTTTAAAGCCATAGAACTGAATGACAGATTTATTATGACTTCTGTGTTTCTATTTGGATATAAATTTAAATAGTACAGTTCTTCAAATAGCTGGATAACTATTAGGGACATTTTAAAACCTATGATTAAGAAAGCAGGTGGCTTTGTTTTTTATTTTGTGTCATATCTGCGTCTCTGAGGCTTTCGGTTTTTCGTTTTTTCCCTTAGCAAATTCAGTGCTGATACATGTTGAATGATTAAGCTGCTTCTACACACTAGATTATCCTTTGGACATTTGTGTATGATATTTCTCCACTTTTCCGTGATGCTTTGTTTTCTTTCACTTGTTTTGTGCAGGTCACAGGCTACAAGTCCTGTTATGCCAGCAGCAATGGCTCAATGTGACGCATCTGAGGTGAGGATTTGTGCGTGGGACCAAGGTGCCATGGCACACAGCTACTGGCTTACGCGGCACGTGGGGATGTTCTCTGGGTCCTGCTGGCAGCTGCTCCATGCTGCTCTTGTCGTTGCTATCTGCGTAACCTCCAGCATCGAACAGGTTTTCAAAGAGACAAGGTGCAAAACCTTATCACGATCGGCCTAAGGACCCGTAGGAGGGAGGAGAGATGTGTCACCTGGGGCAGGAGATACCGCACAGTGCAATGAACCCTGGAGCTGGGGGAGGCCTGGTGAGCTGGCCCGCACCAGGCGGCTCTCACGCGGGAAAGGCACCGCGAGCTAAGGGCGACACAAGGGAACAGGGACACGTGTGTTATGTGGTTCCTAGGGTTAATCAGTACCTTGCTTAATTTCCCTTTCCTGATAAAGGCATAACTGTAGGAGCAATAAAGGAGGCGCTTTACTTCCTCAGCCACAGCCAGGGCAGTGTGGCAGCACATGGAGACGCCAGGAGCTGTGTGACGCCCCGGTGGCCTGAGGCCTGGTGCGGGCTGGTGGCCATGGAGCAGCGCCGCAGCAGAGCCGCGTGCGAGCGCGACCCCATCGGCCTTCGAAACACCGGCACCGCCGGAGGAGCAGCTTTCCGCCCGGGCTGCCAGGAGTTACAGTGTGTGTTGGCATGGGCAGGAGGAAAAATGTGATGAAAAATAGGAAGATTAAAATAACCGTAGTGAAAACAGGATGTTGGAAAGTTCATACCAGAGGAGCAGCTCGGCGTCGCCTGAAGACGGGCGGCTTGGGAGTGGAGAGGCTGCCAGGCTTGTGCTTGTGCCAGGGCTCTTTTGGGGAAGAAGCCCTGTTTCTGGCGTGTTTAGGGCCATGGTGGGGGCCTGGTCCGAGGTGCTGCAGCTTTTCACCCTGCCCAAACTGTGCTTGCAGTGCTCTGTACACATGGAGCTCAGCACTGGCCTGTGCTCCTCGGCCCATGCTCGCAAACTGCTCCGCGCCTCAGCCCACCATGGTGGCTCGGCAACGGCAGGGGCCGCCGGCGCTGCCACGCAGCAAAAGCAAACACGGACACAGGCTTAACCCCACAGTGAGGGAGTTCGTTGAGCTGCTGCAAAACTCAAACCAAAACTCTCCTTCAGACAGAAGAAACATTTTTTCTTTCTGACCAGCGCTGTGCCTGCTCGGGGCTCCTGTCAGGGGATGCCTGTGTTGGCGCAGCCTGGAGGGCTGGGGCTGCCGTCCTGCGCTCAGTGAGGCGGCTGGGCCTGCAGGCCCATAGGACTGCCCAGGCAGGTCACAGATGCGGCTGCGTCACTTGACTTTCATGGCAGAAAGGCCATAATGCGAGGCGATGCCATACTCACAGAGGGAGCATTAGCTGGAGTCAGGGGCCTGTGGGAACAGGGGCTTATTGCTCTGACAGAGCCCGCTGCAATTCCCTTGGGACAAGAGACTTCCAACCCTGCACAGCCAGCCCCAGCACATATTTAACCTAGCGGAAAAGAGAGGATACCTATATTTTTAACCTTAATTTCTGCATTGTTGCAGGATTTGACATGAATTTTGGCATCTCTGAGGAGCTGGAGCTCCCCTTGGAAGCAGCGGGCAGCAAGGGCAAAGCCTCTCGCCCGTCTTTGCGTGCGGCCGAGCGCTGTGGCCAGGCCCGCTTTGCGGCAGCGCTAGAGAAGCAGCCCGGGCACCGTGGGGCTGGGTCCTCTGCATGTGACGGGGACAGGACGTTCCTGTTACAAGCCATCCACCGTCTCGAATTAACGTTCGCTTTAAGTATGTGGCTCGCAAATCTCTGCAGGCACCACTTTAATCCAATTTGCAATGTCTGGCTCGATGAAGTATGACAAGAATTTGTTTAAGCTATTTGCTCCCCTGTAGGATGTGGCAGGGAGTCGGGTGGCGGAGCCGGCAGCCGCGCGGCCCCGAGTTCCCTGCTGTCGTCTTGGGAGTGCGACACTAGCGGCAGGAAGCAGCTGGGTGGCCACACGGGTGGCACCAACCCACCCCAGTTTTGGGGACTTACGGCTGATCATCCCCCAGAGCCCTATGCCAGAGGCCAGGAACGTGTCCGGCCACCCCGTCCTGCGGGCACGGCCGGTGTACGGATCGCTGAGGCTCATCAGAACTGTTATTACAACTGTTGCTGCAGTTCGCCACCGCAGAGGCCAGTCAGGCCAGTAGTGAGGTCTGCGGGGCGGCACCTCTGCTGCGATGGGTTCCTCACAGCCTTTCCTCTTGCTCCCTGTTTTTGCAGTTTCTAATACCAGAAAGCAAAGAGTGAAGGTCAGCCAGGCCCCTGGGCTTCATAGGACTTGGTGGAGCCCATGAGGAAGCAGCTTGTTCTGGCACTTAGTGGAGAGCAAATCTTTTCATGGGGGTGGTACAGCAGCAAGGGGTGCCCTAAGGCCAACTTTTGCAGCAACATGGACATAAACCCAGAGCAGCTCGGCCGCCTGCCATGCGGTTACAGGCTTATTTTGTGACCAATGCCACCATTTTTCCTCCCTTCTCCTCGGGGAGGGCTTGGGGAAGAACTAATTCATGGGAAAAGCAGGCCGTACCATGACATGATCAGTCAGCCTCTCCGTATTGCTAAATAATCGCTTCCAGTCAGCCGCTCTCTGAATGTGCCGCACATTTCTGAGAATTACATTACTGTCGCTTAAGTGATGTCAGTAATGTTCCCAAATGTTGTAACACTGTGCACTTGAAGGAGTTCAGCGAGCAGTGCTGAGCTCCCTCTGCTCTGTTGGCAAAACATCCGGCGCATTACAGATGAACATTTCCAAACACAGCACTGAGGAAGGGGAAAATTTCCCAGTAGCAAAGTATTCTGATATTGTCGAGGTGCTGTGGAGTGAAAACAAAAGGCATTGCAAGAGCAGCAGCATATTGAGGCTTTGATATAAAATGTACTGTGCATTAAACAACCCCTCCCCCTGCAAAACCTTAAGCCAAAGGATTTAAACGGCTCTTATGTAACATGGTTTTAGTGTTTCCAATAGAAATAGGTGTTCTAAATATAAAAGGTTTGCAGATAAAATGGGCTTATATAAAATGCTTCTACTTTTACATAACCCCATACTAATATTGCAGCCAATATATTCATCAGCCAAGAGCGTGACAGTCGCAGGAGTGTGAGTAACGTCTGGCAGCCTCCGCCGCAACCCAGGAGCGTGCAGGGTCTTTGGGCTGTGCTACCCTGTGGGTTGTGGTATCCTGATCTGCTCAGGCCAGGCTCAGGAGCGGTGCTGGAAGGGCAGCTCGTGCCCCTGCTCCCGGCAGCAGCAGCCAAGCGCTTTGGTGGCAGCCTCGGCACTGATGGTGCCACCCTGGCACTAAGAGAGGTCCCTTGCAGCCCGCGTGGCAGTGCCCGCGAGCGGTTGCGGCTCCGTGTGCAGGAGTACAGAACGCATGGTAGCAGCAGAGAAGGTGATAGATTTAACAGACAATAGCGAGTCATAGCAGGAGGATGGAAAAACGCCTGCCTGCAGCTCCCTGTTTGCTGCATTGCCTCAGCCTGGAGCTTCTCCCTGAACAGCCCTGTCCTGCGAGAAGCACCGCAGTCCCTCTCGCCAGCTCTGCTCCGTTTTCAGCCAGGGAGAGGCATTCGACCAGCTCAGGCTCTTCAGCTAGATGTGTTTTGCTGTATGAGCATCACTGAGGTGGGAGCCTTCCCCGCAGCGAAGCTCGCTCATGGCCAGCCTCAGCACCGCGCTTTGATTAAAGCGTCTGGCTCCATTCCGCATTCGGAAGCCATGATAGTGCCATTAATAAGGCCAGCAACGATTATCCTTGAGGTACTGCTCTCCCTGCATAAAACAATGGTTGCTAAGCTACAATGCTCACGGATGTAAAAGATATTTAGGAAAATCTTGCACCAGCCTTCAGTGCATCCCTTCAAACATTTGCTCTTAGGAGAACATCTGATTACTGGTATTTTTAGCTACTAACATGTGTACAACACATGTATAATTATATATAGCTATATATAGATACCCCTGTCTTATTTATACACACACTTTCCTATATCTGAGAAGCGAGAACACATTTCTAAGCCACTGCGTATTTTTATAATGGAGCAATATGATTGGAGCAATATGATTTATCTGTCTTTGCCATTAACGTTTTCATACAGATTAACGCTTACTTATTGCTATGCAGGAGAAAGTCTTCTGTCAGTGTGGGGAGCTGCATCATTCCTGGTGGGTCTGTCACTCTGCTGGGTAACGTTGCTTCATTTTTTAATGCAGATCAGTTGGAGGACACTTGCTCTGTCCTGCTTTTTTCAGTTTCAGAAGGCAAACTTGCCATAAGGAGGTGGCATGTATGACCTTTAAAAGTGCCTGTCACCCCGTCATTCTTGGTCTACCTTCTAAAGCAGTTTTTAGTAAAAGGTGCTTTCTGTGGTGCATTAAGGAGGAAATGAGCCATTTGTCTTGTCTGCCCTGCACTTGCTTCTGCTGGGAGCGTTGCTCCCTACAGTCTTGCGGCAAATGCGGGCTCAGGAAGCACTCAGGCTGTCTGCTGGATCTGGACCTGCAGCAATTCATCAAGTGCCTCAGGTCTGGGAACAAGCTGTTGTCTGCAGCACAAGTCCCTCTGACCCCCAGAGTCATTAATAAAGTCAAGCCATACAACAGGTTTGCTTTCCTGTTTTTTTGACTGTGCTTTTTTCTACAACAAAAAAAATGACTGCAGAGGCTGTGTGGGAGCTCAGGGACCTTCTCTGAGGTGCGCTGGTGCATGGTGGCTTGTTGAAGCCGGACGAATGGCTGTTGGCAGCTCACGGAGGGGTCCATATCCCATATGGATCTCCCATGGAGAATTGGACGGCAGAGGGAGAACGTCAGCTCCTGCTGATGACATGGGCAGCTTGGAGGTGGGTACATGACAATTCTAAGGTGTGAGCTGGAACCAAGACAGCTTAAAGTGTTTGCTGTATTACCATATATACAACCGCCTAAGGACAGGAGTGAGGCTGGGTGGCCATGGTGGTAGGGCTTCTCTGCATCACTATGACAACTTAGTAAATAGTAGTGTTCATTAGGAGCAGTGTTGGGAACAAGGTTGGGCCACTGGTGGCAATAACCCTGCCTTTAACTTCATCCATAACAGAAGGACCAGTTGTGATGGTAAAAATGAATGCAAAGTACTGGCTTTTGTCACCCCGTCACCAATCACAACTCTCAACAAAGGAGACAGCAGTCGCAGTCCCAAACATGAGCCCGAACCCTACACTAAATGGGGGTCTGATGCCTTCCCAGGGCTGCAGAGCCAGCACTTGCTGGACACAGGCATGGGGAAAGGTGGTGGTAACGCCTCTCATGTTGATTCTCACAAGGTTTAGAGTGTTAGAAGGGAGGTTGGCTGCTCATTCTGACAATATAAAGCCTCATTTCAAGGTATTTTGTACTGGCCCTAGCTTTGTCAGAGATTCGGGTGAACAAGGGCTACAGCCTAGGAGAATGCAGAGGGAAACTTGGGTTAATGCCAGTTCTGCTAGGTAGTGAGCATTGGCCTACCAGCCTCGTGCCAAAACCAAACCACTAGCCCAGTAAGATGAACTGGAAACTCAGGCTGAAAAATGATAAAAACTGAAATGAAGCAGAGACAAATGGATGTAATACTTGAAATTAGACATAGAAGTTGGAGTAAATGGAAAGAGGACAGACCAGGTAGGAGGGAAGAGTCTGTTTTCCCAAATTACCTCAAAGGTGTTTCACTGTAGGATTTTAGCTTTGTGAAAATATTTCACAAATACAGGTTTCCAGTGGAAACCAGTATTTCTGGAAAATTCCTGACAGATCTGGGGGCATTTTCCTGGGCAGGTGCTGTTCCTCGTGGCCTGCATATGCAGCTCTCAGAGCTACATGGACTTTGCATGTCAAATAACTTGCATATGGTACACTTAAGCTCAAGTTTTCTTTTATCATTGATCAACTTCTATTCTCTGCATTTTCAGCAACAGCAGGGCCCTGTTTCATAACCCTGGCTATTTACCTGAGCTGCCAGGGGCCTTTGCTGACACATGGGGCATCCTCACCTTGGGGCTGCCCTGGCAGACCTGGGGCCCTGATGAAGGGCACAGCCCCAAGCACTGTTCAAAATAACCCCAATCTGTTCCGAGCCTATTTGCAGCAGCCTGACCTGGCAACCCATGAACTCAAACTTGCGAGTCTAATTGTAGCTCCGCTGAGCGACTTCACATCCATCCTTAGCTCAAAGAGGCTTAGCAGCCTTATTCTCCTGCATATATACATAGCTATACATAGCACTGGGGCTCTGATTGCCTCGCTGGGGCGGTCTGCCACAACCTTTCTCCCCATGGCTGGCAGGCTCGGCAGCAGAGCCGGAGCATGCCCGTGAAGTGGGTTGGCTGGAGAAGTGGGTTATTAATGTGACACTTTCATTTCCACCTCAAGGTTAAAGAAGAAAAAAATAAACACTAAGGAAGTTGACGACAGAAAAAAAAAAAAATTGCTTGTTTTTCCTAACTCATAGGTACACAAATATAAGACAAGACCCCACTCATTCAAACAGAAAAATCTTCATCCTTCCTTTTGATCGAGCTAAGAGAGCAGCCCCTCACGCTGCTGGAGCATATGGCACCAGGAATCCAAGACCCAGCAGAAACACGGACACCAAGTGATACTGCTGCAGCCCTCCAAGCTTTTAGCCATGGCCCATGCTACTTGCCACAGGAGCTTGCTGACTTAGGAATAGGAAAGTCCATATCCTAGAGTACCCATATTTCCATTTTTCCAAAGGTCTCTTGCAATCCGTGCACTCATCAGGTGACCCCCCTGCCCAGAACATGCCTCACATTTCTGTTACTTGCCCTCAGAGCTGACTTTGCAGCGGTGCTCCCTCTGCCTGCAGACACACACGTGCACATTTGCGACAAAATCCTGCAGTACAATTTAATGTCTGCAACTCTGTTGGAAAAAAAGAAATCATTTTACTGGCAAAAATACTCAGGTGAATGTTTCTGCAGGCACAAAATGAGAAGTCGTTTGGTGCCCAGGTGACAAATGGCCAGTAAGGGCCTTAGGTTGCTAGGGAATAATCTACTGGATCCAGGGCACAAAAGGCTGCCGGCAGCGCTCCCGGGAGAAGGAAACGCCGCTAGCAGGGCAGCTGAAGGCAGGGATGACCCACACTGAGGGAGGAAGTCCTAACTGTTCTTGCAGGAGGGACAACGTGCATATTTCTGTCAAGGTAACAGCAGAAAATATCAAGAGCCATCACTGGAGACTGGGCAGTGTCTTGTTTTCAGTGCTAGTCCATGCCAACCTGTTATGACAATCTGGTACAATTTTAGGAGACCAAAAATAAAATAAGAGGGCAGTTTGTGTCCATGTCAAATGCCCTTGACTTGAACTTAGACAGCAGTGAACAGGTAACAGTCCCAGTAGCTGCTGATAAAGCACGAACCCAGCTTGTCCTCTTCCTAGCTACAGACGGGGCTCTATGAATGTGTTCCCTTCATGAAGTGACCTTCAGCTCCCTCTCTTTGAGCTCGTACCTGAGGAATTCAGGCTTACATTAATCCTTTGGCACCATCAGGTTTAGGACTTCCACGGCTAGGACTAATGAGTTGCATTAAGGTTAAATCCCATCAAGGAGAATACTGATGTGTTTGCAATTCGGCACTCCCTGAGATCCTTCCCAACCCTTTAGCTCGGAGCGGCAGCTCCCACCGCCCAAGCAGCCGAGGGGGAAGCGCTGCGTCCCTGCGCTCTGGTGTGCGCAGCCTGGCCTGCGCGCGGCTCCGCCAGCCCCTTCCAAGGAGCGGGGCTGCAGGGACACGTGTGTGCCCAGCTGGCAAGGGCACGGGGGCCTCCTCTCTCGCTGGTGCTGCTGAGACCACATCTGCTGCACTGGTCTGGTTTGGGGCACCTAAGGCAGGATTTCGACCTCAGCAGCACAGAGGACTGTGGATGTCCCCACAAAATGGCCATGGAGCTTCTGGTTTTGGAGCCAGACAATACGGCAACAGAGCAGTGGAAACATCTCAGTTTCTGTAAGGAGCCGGCTGCACATTTGTGGACAACAAAAAGCTGAAGCAAAACCCTAAAACTGAATCGCACTCTTGAACTTTATGAAGATTTTTTCTCAGGATTTGGCCACAGATTTGTATCTGAACTTTGTGCGCCTCAACCATCTCAAACATGCAGTTTAAACTCTTAAGTAATCTCCAATCTTTCAGGGTTAATGATCAGATGCAGCTTTGAAGCTGCTGAACTTCTGAACCAGGATGTGTTGGGAAAGGCCAAGGCATGTAAAGATTAGCTCTTTGGCAGGAGAACCATAGCCGAAATGGCAGGGAGGGCTGAGGGTCGCTCGTGGCAGCGCTTCGTACCCACTGCTACGCTGGAGCTTGCACTTGCTGCGGCAGCATTTTCCTAACACAGTCACTCCGGGCTTGCACGGTGCGGCGCAGCCAGCAGCAGCAGACCTCAGTCAAGTTAAGCTTTGTGCTAAACATTTTATTTTTTATTATTTCAGTTTGAATGAGATCATAGTCAACCATTCATCCTAAATTTTCTGTGCAAAGCTGTGTTCACAGTGCAGCTGCTCAATGAACAATGGTGGCTGAGGGCTGCAGATCTGTGTCCGGACTAGACTACCCTTTCATCCTGGTTTATCTCCCTCTCTGTCCTCTCAGGTTCAGCAAAGGTTTTCCCAAATCAATTTTGGCAAGCTGCATGAAAATATAAACAGAGCAACACCATGAGATGCAAGTCATTCTTGTGTAAAAACGCTTTTCTAAAAGAAAAATTACTGTTTAGAGGTTGTGTTGTGACTAAGTTGTTCAACATTTCAAAAAAACCATTTGACAGTATTTTGCACCTTCTCTAGGCAAAAAAAAAAAAAAAAATCTTTGAAGGAAACAGAGTATATGTGTGGTGGAGATGCCTCATCGGCGGCCTGCCCGGAGCAGGGGAGGTTTCAGGCGCGGGGTGGATGCAGATCTGGGGGTTGTGCTTGTCCCAGGCGCTCAGGCTGGGGCGTGAAGAGCCTGGGTCTTGGCTGCTGGGGCTGCGCAGAGCAGGGTCTCCCTTACAAATTAAATTGAATAATTCCCTCTGTGTTTTGATAACTTTGCACCCAAAACACCATTCCCTCCAAGGATGCAAATGTAATTATGACTCTTTGGCCAGATTATTATGTGTTTTTTTTTATGTTCTCCTCCCAGACTGAGGACCTGCTGTCAGTCGGCGTGTGACTGCCCTGTCATTTAGTTATTTCTGCCACTTCTCAGAAACCATTTAGATGCAGAGCTCAGTCTTGCCACTACTGGAGGAAAAGGAAAACACACTGGTCTCCTCACACAGGAGGAGCCTGTGGCTGTTTCATACCACAGCTCCCGGCTGCGATTGCTCCGGTGGAGAGTGGCACCCCGCGGCCGCCGAGGAAACGCCTGGGCCTGCGAGCGAGTGGCCACTCCAGGGCCACACGGAGCCTCCTCACGGAGCCAGGGCTGGCGGGGATGGAGCCTGCACACACCTCATGATTTACACCAAACTGTAAAGCTTATATATAAAACATATGTATGTGATTTATACATGATTTGTATGCATTAGTTATATAATTTTATATATACACACATGGATATGCATATTCTTTACACAACTTATATATGAAATACATACCCTTCTATGTATATATGAATGTAATGTGCATATAATTTATTTCTACAGGCATTTCATGGTATTTCCCCTCTTCAGGAGGCCCTGAACCTGGGAGCTCACTCCTGCTCCTTTACACCACATTTGTGCTCACCTGGCGTGTCTGCGTTGGCTGCTGCTGCGGCTTGTTTAGCCTGGCATGACTGAGATCGGGCTTCACCTTTCTTGCTATGCCTGTACATGACAGACATGTTCTTAAAGGGCAATTTCAGCTACATCTTCTGCAAACTCAGTTTTCTTCACCAAGACCAATGTGACAGTGTCTGGAGGTCTTCTTCCCCTTTTCAGCTCACAGGACTTCAGCGGGGCTGGGAGCAGGCAGGAACTAAGCGGCCAAGGGGCTCAGCTAGGAGGTACTTGACGTGCTACAAACACCAGCAGGATGGAGACTGCTCCAGACCTTGAGTCCTCAGCACTCATACATCAGGCCCCGGGAGTGTATTTTGTTACTCTGAGATTATGCAAAGTTCTTGATTCACAAAAGGATAGATCCTTCCCTGCCACACTGCTGTAACTCAGAAACAGCCCGCTATAAATAGGGGACTATACTGGGGAAGGGGGAAAAAAAAAAAAAAAAAAAAGTGAAGGGCTCTTCTATCTCAGAGCTTTCTTAACGCTTTTCCAGACTCACCTAACTTCTTTGATGGCAGGATTGTTCCCTCCTGCTAAGTGAAGGTTAAGAGGAGCAATATTTAAGACCAAACTGTTGGTCAGCTGAGAGAGGGCGCAGGAGAAGCCGCTGAATTCACCTGCTGGAGTCACATCGGTGCCACCGCTGCTGGCACCAACATCCGCAATTGCCTGACACTCCACGAGAGGACACCCGTGCCCAGGAGATGGAGAAGTCCTGCAGCAGCCTGGAGGAGACGAGGCCTCGGCAAAGGAGGCAGCCGCAGCCTCAGGAGCTGCTCTCCTGCAGGAGCTGCAGGCAGGGTAACCCCAGGATGCTGTGGCAGGGGTTGGTCTTTGCAATGCAGTGCAAACCCTCAGCCACCGCTTCAGCTCTCCACAGGCAGCCAAGCAAGATACTCTCCAATATAATTTAATTCTGCCTGGTGTTCCTGAGGAGCGAGCTGGCATGTGGGAACACAAGCACCCGCGACGAGCCCGCGCTCACGCCAGGGCAGCTCTTGCATGGGGCAGTGCGTGTGCACTGTGTGTCCGCCTGCCCAGAGCAGCAGCTATGCCCAGGGCCCTGCTCCTCCCGGGCAGCCCAGTGCAAGGACCTGAGCTGGCACCCAGCCTGGAGTCTAACCGGAATCTTTTGCCATTGCAAAGACAGACTTTGAAGTTCAGCCTCTTTATCAGACCTGCTAAAGCGCACATGTTCATGTATGAAATGCAGCAGAACATCGAGACGAGCTGTTGGCAATTACATTTTCATCAAACATAGCCTGCAGTGGCATGGCACTGCTCCTGTTACTCTTGTCTGTAAAGCCCAAAGGTTCCCCAGGGACGTATTCCATCTGTTTCTGAAACTGGGCAATGGAAGAGCCCTCTGTCCAAGGAAAAACACATCTCACAGCTGACCTTAAGCACTTAAAAAAAAAAAAACTCAGCACTTAAAATTCCAAATCATCTGTGCGATATCATACTTCTCTTAAGTGAGGGGGCGGGGAAAGCTTTTTCCTTAAATTCTGCTTTTGCCTTTGCCAAAGTACTTTCAAGTCCTGATTTTTTCGGAGTCATTTGCTTCCTGGTGCAAGATGCGCCATATGACATGACACATGACAGCACTCACCGTGGGCCCGCGGTGGCCCCACATGTCTCAGCAGGCGCTCGGACCTTGCAGCATCAGCAGTGCCATGGCTAGGCCACCCAGCTGCTTCCCTCTGCCCTGTGGCTGCAGCCCCTGGTGACACCCAGTTAGTGACGGAAGATTGGAGGCACTCACCATCGCTGCCTTGCACTACAGTCAATACTGAAGTATTTTCATTCGCTTCAAGGTGCAACCACTCATAAGGACTGGGTCAGCATTCACTCATTCACTACGAGCAGTTTTCTTCTCTGCAGATAAACGCTGTTCCCCTCCGGCAGTCACATATCACAAAGGGATTTGATCGCCTTGTCTCAGCCCCTTCAGGTCTGCCCCGTTAGGACAGGTAGGTGTCTCGGACTCTGTTAGGGATGAACAGGGCTCTGGCAGTCTGCCCATTTACCTGGGTTAACCTGCCACAGGTTAAATAACCTTCAGGATTTGTATTAATATTTAAAGCATATTATGTTAAGCAGGCATGCTCTGGTCAGAAGGAGTTTGGTGACAGACAGGCGCGAATCCTCAGGAAGAGATAAAAGCAGAATCCCTTAAAATTTTCAGGCTTATAATTGAAAATTTGCATGCAGAAAGGCCATGTCAGCCCTCAGCAAAAAGCCTTGTCACGGCTACCATCTAAAGCAGGGCACACTGTGCTCCAGCTGCAACAAATGTAAACTGCTTTTGCAGTTCAAGGCCAAGGATGCTGGCGAAAAAAAAAAAAAAAGGCTGCAAACTGAATTATCTCTGAGCAAAAAAATCTCCTGCCATGGAGCAGGGTTCAGCCAGTGGGATGCGGTGCAGATGTGGTGCATGGCCTGTGCTGGCTTCGCTCTGATCAAATGAGGCTAAGGCCGGTTTTTGCAACTCCTGATAATAGTTTGTAAGTAAGTAGGATGAAAATATGTGGTAAACCCAAGGCAAACTATAGCCCCTTTTGATACAAACGATGCAAAATTGTTTTTTAGTACTGTTACACAGACCTTTAACTCCACTCTGCCTGTTTTACTCTGTAATGTAATGTGAAATGTACTGCATGGCCTCTGAACTGTCAGTATTCCACTGTGTATATGAGTATTTCTCCAGTACATGCCCCTTACTTCTAAATACGCCACCTCACGCTGTACTCGCAGTGCGTATACGTGGTGCTGCTGGCACGCTTTGCGTTGGGGAGACGCGGGTGGCAGGGACGCTGTGGCGGCCATGGCGGCCGTGGTGGCAGGTGCCTGTGCGGGGCTGCATCAGGGGATGAGCCCACGTCCTGCTCAAAAGCAGCCGCTTGCCCCTGCCTGTGCTCGAGCGGCTCTGGTGGGGCTGGGAAGAAGCGGTCGTTTCCACCATTGTGTCTTTGAGGCGGCCTCACTTGGCTCTGTCGCTGCTAGTCCCACCGCGGGACTGGGCACCTTGTACAGCCTTCAACACCGCTACCTTCCTCACAGGGACGCGGCCTGGCGTGCAGACAGGTCAGGCCCAATTGCCCATTCCCACACGCTAGGATTATAAGCACTGGTAAAACAGCTTGGAGAGTGGGTGGATGATTCAGTGGTCACATGTCTGCGAGAGCTCCCCAGCTCTCCTCCTCCTCCTCCTTCCCTGCGCTTTTCGACCTTGCACAATTCAGCACAGGAAACCCAAGCGGCTGCCGCAGGAAGCGGCTCCTCAGGGCCCCACTCCGCGGGCGCTGCTCTCATCGCGCGTGGCGAGGGCGAGCGTGGAGCGGCGGCCTCCACGTCCCGGCTCCAGGCGACACAGCAGCCTGCGGCCTCGCCAGCAGCGCAAGAGAAAAACCCCATTGCTCCCTGCTTGCGACCGCGGAGGAGTGAAATTACCACAGGACAGTTATGAACTACTTGTGTGATCATTTATTTTGCTTTGTGCAGAAGAACGCAGCATTTAAGTATCCTTCACATGCATACTCTGAGGTATTTGTTATTGCCACCCTACCATGAGCCATCCAGCTGGGATGGAATGGGGCCACACACGCACCCTGGCCTCAGCTGCCGGCACCTCAGGGACTTATCTGAAAGAAAGCGAAAACATCGGCAATTCAAAAGAGCAAAGAGGACGATGTGGGCAGCTGCCGGCAAGTCACCGTGACCCTGACAGAAAGAGCAAGCTGATTAATCCCATTATGTGCCCTGGACCTGGTTATTTCTGTCCAACCAGAAAGGTTTGCAGAAAATACATCTTGTGCAATTATCCTACTGCTAGGTCAGCATAGTATTTTTACACTTTGGTACACAGTTTACTTAGCATTTCATTTTGACTGAAAACTAGAGTGATGTAAAAAAGTAGCATATAACAATGGCGGTAAGAACTGGCTGACTCCCAGGCCTCCGAAATCTCTCTTAATGAAGCAGCATCAAGTATGAGCTTTGTCAGGGAATAACTTTTTTCCTGCCTCTTTCAAACTCCACATTTTTAACCCATGACACGCATGGGATTTACTCAGGGCAGTAACTGGGTGTCAGAGCAGGTCTGCTGAGTATAGCATGGCGCTGGCATGGGTGCCAACAGGAAGGATGTCCCTGGCCTTGGTGGCAGCAGCCATGCCCAGGATGGGATCATGTGTGGCTGCCAGAGCCACGCGGGCTCCCTGGTCTTGGGATGAGCACTTGCACGGCCCATAAGTCAAAGCAGCCACTGCTTGCTTTGTGATGGCTGCTTTGAACAGGCATCTGGCCAGCAAGGAGCAATCTACCCCTCAAGCACACCAGCCTGTATCCTACTTTCGAGTGCAACCAGTGGAAAGACCCCGAAGGCTCCCAAAGCTGCAGGGCAAACAGGCACACGCAGCAGGAGTGCAAGGTCTGAGGGGCCAGGGCAGCCAGGTGCATCTCCTTGGTGAGCTGCTATGGTTCTCTAGAGGCTGCAGATAAGATTATGGCTAGTTATAAAAGGGAAGAAGGAGTTCATCTTTCAGTATCTTTAGGGACAAACAGCCTAAAGCAAACAAGATTTAGCAATTCCTCAGAGCTTGCAATGTTTAGGATCCCAATAACTCACCCTGATGCTGTAAAACCAAAATGCAATCATCAGTTCTGCTTTCCAGAACAGCACTATCTTATCTGCTCTGACTGCTGGCTCCTGCTGGTCAAACTCCATCCAGCGAACTCCTTTTTCTGCAATCTGCCTGTGAAATGCTGGAAGGATGATGTGGCTTCTTCACCTTTAGTTGTGGTCTTTTGTGTCGTGTTGCCTGATAATCATCAGCTGCCTCGCACCCCAGAAGTGTCATCGTGCGTCAAGTCATGCACTCATGCTCGTCCCTCAGGGCACAGGCAGAATTTGAGCAATGATTTTTGGGGCTAATGCAAAGGGAAGGGATGCACCACCTTGCTGCAGGAGCCAGTTCCCCACTTAGCAGGACCCCTTGTGCTGCCCAGGGCCAGTGCTGCCATACTGGAAATGCCTGGGTGATTTTACTGACTCCTACAAAGTGGGGGTGGCAGCAAAGGATATTGCCTCTTATTTTCTGCTTTGTGCAAGAGACAATTTCCTAAACTCAAATCTGGCTCCCTAAGCTCAAATCTGGCTCCCTGATCAGTATATCTGTATTACTCTCCTGCAGCATCTCTCCCCATCATACAGGCAAATTAGACAAGTAGGTACAAGCTCATGGGTCCTTGGAAATAAACCTGACTTGTGGTAAAGTACCTTTCCTGCCAGCAGGCCAGTAGGAACGACACTAAGCCAGCACCAGAAGGTTGCTGCTTCTCTACCGAGCTGTTTGCTCAGGCTGTTTCCCAGACACTTGAGAGCTCAGTTCCTTTTCATCTAAATTAAAATAACCTCTTTCCTTCTGCCTTTTGTTGCTTGATATCTCAGGTATTCTCATGTGTGGGCCTTGTGCCCCCACACACAACTGACCGAAACCCTGCAGGTCTCCTCCACAGCTCCCACATTTTAGGAAACTCAGTACAGGTGTTCACTGAACAGGTGAACAGGCCCTAATGCTGCTTTCTGTGCAAGAAGAAATAACTCTTATGAGGGGGTTGCTATTACCGGCATCCCTCTTTATCTGCATTACTGTCATTACTGCCTGCTGACCATGCACCTGAACTCCACTGAGGCTGTGCTAGATGAACAAGAAAAACAAAAAGGTCCTATTCCAGGACACCCACACAACAGGCTCTTTTTAGAGTGACTAGGGTGAGGTTTTTCCTTTTTCACTCTCTTCTTATTTTCCATGTAGAGAGTAAACAGGAAAACCAACCTGCCCTGGTCCTGGTGGCTAATTCGGGAGCAGACAGTGCGTCTGTCTCCGTGGGTGCCTCTGCGTGCCCGTTTCCTGCCCCGGCCCTGCGGTGCTGTGTGTGGCAGAGCCGGCCCAGGTCCGTGTCCCGGCAGAGGTGACGAGGTGGCACTGCCCTGCCTGGGGCGCGTGACCTCGCTGGCGGCAGCCTGTGGCCACGGTCCTACTCACATCCCTGTCTCCCTCTGGCATCTGCCCTGCCAAGACACAGCCATTGAAGCTGGAGAGCTGCAGCTCAGAGCAGCCTCCCATGTGATCTATGAAGGGCAGCGGTGTGGGGCACAGTGCAACTCTTAACTACCCCCCCAGCAGCAGGTAAACATGGTCATCAGGAAGACGAGTGGCTTGTCACCACCATGTTTCATCCTTGCCCAGGTTGCCACCATTTGGCTATTGGTGGGTCCCTGTTCAGGCAACAAGAGCTCCCATTGCAGTTATTGCAGTGCAAAACTGTCTCTGAGAGCTGGATCCTGCCTCAGCACCTCTGGGGAGGAATGGCAGCTTGGGAAAAAAACCCAAGAGCTGGTGTCTGGAGAAGCTTTGCTTTCCCTTATGACAAGGCTCTTTGGGCTTTGGGCATAATGACTGATGCCATGGCTAAGCTCGGGTGTGAGGGCGCAGTACGTCTCACCCTCCATGCTACAGTTTGCATGCTTTGTTCGAGGCAAAAGCTAAGTGGAACAGTGTGTGTTTACTGCACCATTGTCACGGTGGACATTTGCTGCTCGGTTTGCCACTGGGATCACTTCCTCCTGGCCATCCCTCTAGGTAGCGCGTGCCAAAGTCCTGAGATGGAGCACTCCAGCAGCTCTGGGGCTGCTGAGGACAGCAGCGTGTTCCAGGGCGCTCGCTTGAGAGGTGCAATTAGCTTGTGGAGGAGGGCTGCAGAGGAGCGGCTGCAGGAAACATATGGACACAGGGCAGATCACACAGCTCTCGCTCCTTTGTACATTCAAGACGTCTCCTTAGCTCCTGCCACAGAGCAAGTTAAACCCAGAGTCTTTGACTAAGCTGCAAGTGACCTTACGTGTCCAGTTAGTGTACATTTTCTCTGAAGCTGGTTATGCGTGCTTAGTTCTGTCCTCGCTGACACCTGTCCACTGGGCTTGGCGGTACAGCAGTACTAAAAATGGGTCCTCCTGCGGTTCTTACCCTGTTACCACCCCATGGTAACCGAGGTTGTCCAGTCCTGGCTAGAGGAAGCTCACCCTTGAAGAGCTGGGGGTGTCAGACAGGGAACCAGCAGAGGAAGGAGTCCGGCTGCGCTTCCCAGACCTCCGGAGTCTCCACATGTTTTCCGCGAGGAATTAAGGGAGGCGCCAGAGGAGCGTCTACTAAGTCACCTTTGGTGCTACCTTTGCCCAGCTCCTTACCAGTGGCTATGTGCTCCTCTTGTTTGTCAGGTTCGTTTTCTGCAGGACTAGTGGGCAGAACTGCCAAGGGGTTGTGCTGGTGCTGGGGTATGAGGCTGAGAAGGAGGAAGGGGACAGGAGGCCCATGCCCGTCAGTGGCAGTGATTCTTCGCCGGGCTCAGCAGGTCACCAGGCAGTAATGCTGTAAGGCTTTGGGGCAGCCGAGGACCTTGGCCAAAGGGCCTCTGAGTCCTGTAGTCCTGCCATGGTGCGCCTGAATGTGGCACCCCTTGTTCCTATTTTCATATACCTGCTAATCTGTGCACGTACAAACAGGAATCCCAGCTTTCCCAGACCCTATATAACTGCTGTTATGGTACCTACCAACACCATGTCCACCGACCTGCTTGGTCGCATTGCTAGGTGAAGAAATACTATTCCATATATATATATATATGTGGAATATATATATGTGTGTGTGTGTGTGTGTGTGTATATATATATATATATACGTATATATATATATACACACAGTGTGTGTGTGTGTATATATATATATATATATACGTATATATATACACACACACACACATATATATATATATATATATATATATATATACACAAATATATGTGTGTGTGTGTGTGTGTATATATACACACACACATATATATATATACACATACACAAACACATACACATCAACAGCAGCGCTGCAATGTCTTTCCTACAACACACTTACATGGAGTCAAAGGAGCCCCCAAATCACTACCAGCACTCCTGTCTCCTTCCTGGCCCCAGTTTTGGTGGATGGGCCATATTTAACGTGCTCCCACTGGACAAGTCTCCGTGCTGCTCACACCCGGGCGGGGAGCTGCATGGCTCCAGGAGGCTGATGCTGTCCTACAGCAAAGCAGCCCCGTGTGCACCACCTCCTCAAGAACACTATCTGGGACAGAAAGCATCTTGGCTTTTAGGGGAGGGAAAGCCATCAGACATAATACCCCTCAACCCCCAAAAGAAAAACTAGACAACAAGTGCCTATTCCAAACTGCAATGAATTTTCGGTTACTAAGATGTAGGTCTTAGGTCTCTGGCATGCACAGCAGAAACCAACTGCAAAAGTAGCAAGTGTAGGGACCAAGCTGTGGTGGCAGCATGATGGATTTAGTCATAGTCACAAGGCAAAAACAGCCAGGGGAAGTTTCTTCAAACACCAAATAGGAAAGTTGCATAATCACTGTCTAGATCCTCTGTGCATGGACAGAGTTCCCCCTCCAAAATTAGGGCTACCCCTCCCCATGCCAGTCTCGAGTGGTCAAGGCGCAGGGCACAGGGATGGCATGGCCCGGCTGCAGCATGGACGCCACCATCCGCACCGGACCCAAGAGTCTCTCCCAGAGAGACAGGCACCCGCTCGGTGCCACGTGCTCTCCAAGGACTCTCCTTTGGGACTGCGGGATGGCACCAGGAAAGTGTCCAGAGGGTCTGCCAGAAAGGGTGAAGTGAGACTTCAGGCTTGTTTTCTTTTCGGATCCGCTTCCAAAGTGGACAGAGACAGCAAGGCAAACAGGAGCAGGATCCAGCGTGCGAGTTTCTGCACACACCAGTATTTGCCCAGTGCCAGGACATCCGTGAGCACATGCGAACGCCTGAGAACGGGCAGTGGCTGCCCTGGCCTGCGTTTCTCATTCCCAGGCATGGTGTGTGCGCATGAATCACCAGCCTTCGCCGCGGATCGTTAATCACCGCTAAATCAATAAGGGCCATATAGGTTTTTCATGTATCTGCCGTCAGTCTGACCTTGTGTCTATCTCTGTGGAGGGTGAAAAATAAAAGCGTTTCAGATCAAAGCAACCAGCAGTAAATCTGCCTGACCGATAGCAGCTGATGGAGCTGCCTGCTGTACAGCAGCTGAGCTGATACCCACGTTGTTTTGGTTCCAATGTGCACCAAGAAGTCAAAGCGCCCCTTGTTCTATGGGTGTTCAGACAAACAGGAGGCTGTGGCTCTCCAAGGATATCCTTAGGATGTGCTTATTTCCCTAAAAACATCATCATCATTATTATTTTCCAGAAGCAGGTGTCTCTATCACACATCTATTCCCAGAGCCACTAACACATACTCAGATTAATCACATTCAGGGCTGCGCTTTAGCTCTGTCGTTCTGCTCCAGCGCTACCTCAAACCTGCTCTTGCCGGCACAGTAAGACCCGTTCCCAGCAGGAGAAGAGCGTCTGTGCCACAGGAGGCCACAGCCCAGCGGCCACCACCGTCTGCAGCACAGGGGCAGCCCGCGAGGCCCAGCCGCTGGCCCGGGCTGCGGGTGCTGCAGGCACCTCTCCCTGCAGCAAGACACTGTGTTTGATACAGCTGTGACAGGAACTGCTCTGCTCCGCAGGACTCTCTGGCCGGCACGTCGAACACCCGACACAGTGGCCACCTCAGCGACCCAAGCTCTGAAAGCAATGTGGGATGGCAAGCAAGGCAAAGGCACGGGGTGTGCTGGCAGCCCAGGGTGCACGAAGTGCCTGTGTGCAGCTAGAGAGGAGACCCTGTGCACCACGGCTCTGAGCAACTCCCTCCAAGCTCGCACTGACCTAAAACCAGCCCCCAAGGGGCTATTTCTGGCTGCCCCACGTACGTGCCAAGCCGCACATTCCTCACTAAGTTACCGGTGGCTTTACATTTTTAAGATTTAAGCTCATGTGCCTCGAGCACAGCTCTAGTTGGGTCTAGAGTGTGGCTACATCGACTGCCTATGATTTTTGGAATGCATTTATTTCTTTCAGGACAAATGGGTAAATGTGCCTGCAGGCAGTGCTGAGGACCCATTGCAGTCCCTATCCATCCCCTTTGCATCCGCTTTCTGGGTCAGGCCTGCTCTCATTCTGCTAGGAGTGGGCAAAGGGCCAGCAAATGGCAAAACCACTGGGTTCAGAAATGTTCCCAGAGGCTCAGAGTAAGGTCAGAGAGGCCTGGAAAAGCTGGAGCCCTCCATAGTGCGGGGCACTAAGGCTGTTCCTCTGCACAGACCCCAGTGCTGAGTGTTGTAGTCCCTGCAGATCAGACATGGCTCCTGCTGTGGAGCCTGCGGAAAGAGGTGCTCACGGAAATAGGATACATTGTCTATAGGAAGAGGGCTGAAAAGTGGTCTTTGCATCAGTGGGTAGTCTTGGGATTTCTATTTCTTACACTGCAAAGGAAAAGTCATGTAAGAAACACATGACTTGGACACCAAACAGTGTCTTAAGACTTTCAAAATACCTTGGATCAGAAAAATCTTTGCTTGCTAAAGGAAGTGCTCTCTTACTGATTGCTTCACATTTAATTTAGAAATACTTGCTGCTCACACTTCTCCCCTTTATGCCCAGAGATCATGTCAGTTAGAGCCATACAGAGCCTCTTCCATGAACATCACAGTCCTGGATGCTTGGCTGCTCCCGCTCTGGTAAAGCCCTGCAAATACAGGAGCAGGTTTTAGGGGACAGTGGCATGCTTGCAGAGTAAGGTCTGCTTGCAGCGCTGCCTCTCAAAAGCCTGCAAAGTTTCTGCGTGCTTCTGCATGCTCACGGTCAGTTCCTGCAATCTAGCCAGCTCCCCGCGCAGGAAAATCCCCGGGACCGAGCTCTCTGCAAGGCGTCACGGAGAGCGTGAGCCCCTGTAGCACCATGAGGTCCGGCGGCTTTGGAGGCACCAACGTCCCGGCCATGGGCAACACGCTGCGGAGGCAGCGAGCGCAGGGAGCATAACTGGGCTGGCCGTGGGATGGCTCTGGAGCGGGGACCCCGAGCTCACCTGCGCGCTGCAGCACACGCGCTGCTGACAGGCCCTGAGCCATCCCAAGAGAGGTGCAAATGTGTGTACAACCCATGGGCCTCCCCACTCGGGTCTGATAGCCGGCTGCACACGCCTCTGCGGCTCGCCCAATAACATGGAACCTGCCCTGCTGCTTTGCCTTGTTTCTCTGCAGCAAGAAATTACTGCAAGCAAATAGCCCTTGGGGCCTGGTGGGCCGGAGGTTCAGGCAGGCGCTGTGTGAGCACCGGCCGTCCCAAGCAGCCCTGCGGCAGCGCGGTGACAGGTTTCTGGGGGGTTTTTTCTTGGTGCTGGATAGACAGACATCATCTTGTAGGCATAAACACACCCAAGATGCACCAGCAAAATTCCCCGTAGATTATATGGGGGATTTTTTTATTCAAGGGTAATTCTGGTTTACACTTGCAGCTGGGCTTATTAAACCTTTGGACTAGCGCACATAGCAAATAACTCCACCTGCTTAGCTGGTTACAGCAGGATGTTGTTATTAGGAAAAAAAAAAAGTTACTGTCACACTTGCAATCAAACACACAGGTCTAATGTCGAAGGAGGGCACAGGGCCAGCCTTGTGCAGCCGGTGGTCTGTCCCCCTCTTGCTGCCGTGTCGCTTTTCCCACGTAGCCGGCTCCGGTGCCTATGGATGCTCCCACTGAAGGAGGGACACACTTGAGAGCGGAGATACTGGCTCCCTCTGAAGGGAGAGCAGGGCTCGGAGAGGAGCTGGGTGAGAAAGAGCCTGGCGTGACTTGCATGGACATCACCCCAGAGCAGCATGTGCTCCTGCGCGGGTGAACCCCATCCAGGGCCCACGCTGCCGCTTCCCAGCAAAGCCCCAGCCCCAGGATAGCTGCTCTGAAGGAGGAACTCCTGGATAAGGCACCATTGGCCTGCAAAGAGCCGCGGAGCAGCCCGCGAGCAGCGCAGCCTCTGCACGGACAGGCCCGAGGCACTGGGGAGGCGCCGAGGCCTGGCCCGGCCCAGCAAGCCCCAAGCAGGGCTCAGCAGGCAAGGGGACTTGCTGCTTCTGCATCGCTTTTGTTACTTCCCCCTGCTTTTCAAAATTCCAGTGAGAAAAATAAATATTGGAAGATTATCCTTTGTATCTCATGATCAGATCACAAGTCAGCATGTGACTAGGGATGGAAAAACAAGTCTTTCCAGCAGATGTCAAATGCAGCTAGCAAGCGTGCACCGACTGCTGTACCTTGATGTTTGCTGCCAAAGTCAATTCCTTGTGCATCTTTGAGGTAAAGAAACCCCATGATTCATCAGGATTTTATTCTAATTAAACCAAACTGCTCACAGATGACTTTCATTTTGGCTTTGCCTGTTTAGCAACTCTCCATGCAATGTGTGTGTGACAACAAAAAGCAGCCGCAGCCGCTGTTTTGTAAACAGGCCCCAGCCCATGAACGCCGGGACAGGTTTCGGAGCTGCCATCGGATCATGTGCTTGGTGGGTCGCGCAAAGAGCTCCAGACCTTCTCAGCCGAGGGCTCCGTCAGGCCGAGCCCGGGGAGCTGCTGCCCTGCCGGCTGCGAGGCTGCGAGGTGGCCGAGGAACACGACACGTAGCCAGCGTGGCCCTGGGTCAACGCCTGTGTTGGGAAAGGAAGAGCCGCCGGGAGCAGAGGAGCCCTGGACCCCATCCCGAAATGTCTTCCCCCAAATCCCTTTGCCCTTGCAGCGCTCATGCACCCTCTGGAGGGTACCAGGGCTCTCAGCCCTGGCTGCTGGGGCTAGTTCTCTCTAGCCAGCTCCCGTGCTGGAAACTGAGCATTACAAACACGCACATGGAGCTGAGAGCACATATTTAAAACAGGGACATCAGATTTTGGGGGAAGGCTTGGTGCGCTGTGGGAAACAGCCCTGGTTTCCCTGCTCTCTGAAACCCCTCCTGTTACAGAGAGGGGAAGAGCTCCCTGCCTCCCTCCTCCCACAGCTTGCTGTGGGATTTCCTCCATCCAGGTCACTCAGAGTTCAGGCCTCGAGGTCCAGAGCTGCTTCCTCGCTTTAGCAGCTGGTGAAGCGCCTGCGCTGGGGGGAGAGGGGCTGCCTGCCCAGGGCCGACAGGCCGGGATGGCGGGAGAGAGACCAGCCAAGAGGCCCACGGCCACCCTGTTTGTGCCCAAACCCAGCCCGGTGAAGTGGGGCCCCCCACACCGCACGCCGGGTGACGTCAGGACGGGAGTTTTCTTTTGTCCAGGCACCACGGACAATTGTGTGGCTATTTTTAACCTGCTTTTTTCTCCCCCGGCAGCGCAGTCTGCATGGCTCTGCCACGAGCACACGGAAGCCGTGGAACTGGGCGTCCCATTGCATTGTGAAGGGAAAGGTTTCCAAGGACAAAGCAAAAGTGAAATCATCTGCTGGCATTCCTGGGACTAAAATAGCCTAAAATAGCCCGCTCTGCTCTGCCGACGCGCCGGGAAGGGGCAGCGGAAGCGCCGAAGCACACGCCGCCCTGCTCCCGAATTAGCAGCACCTTGCAGTGAGCTCGGCGCTTGCAGGGCTGCCGCAAGCACGAGCGCAGCGAGACACCCCAGCAGGGCCGCACACGGCAGGCAAGGTCCAAAACCATCCTGCAGAGCAGCTTCGCCGTCCTGGTGTGCAGACCTCAGAGTGGTAGAGCTATCCCGGCTGGAAAGCCCCCCATGTGGGTGATCTCCACATGTGGGTTTTTCCCTTGCCAACCAACAGATCTCACATGAGAAAAGGCATCAGGCAAAACAGAGCAAGATGCCCACTCACCAGCACTGTCCTGGAAGGACCAAACAGGGAGTCCTTGGCTGAAATCGCTGTCCCAAAACGCTGGCTTGCTGACAGCAGCATTTCTCACCAGAGCGCGGGTGCGCGGAGCCAGGCCAGCGCCAAGCGCCGCGCAGCTCCAACAGACCCTCTGGGCAGGGAGGTTTGCAGCAGTCGGTGTCCCAGGCTGTCTCGGAGCCAGACCTGCCTGCAGAGCAGCCTCCAGCCCCTGCGGATCTGCTGTTGTCTCTTGCCCCCATTTTCACTTCAGGCTGCACAGCAGCCGGTGCCAGCTTTGGTTAGGCACCGTGCAAGAATCAAAACTGAAACGCACGTTTCCTTTGGGGACTGCTTGTCCTGTCGCTTCCCTGGTTTCTCCCAGACCTTGTGCTACAAGAAATAGCAAATGCTGGGAGGTCTTTGCTCCAATTCCTCTTTTCAAGGCAAGAGTTTGAAGGTCTGGAGCAGTGCTCTGGGCTGGCCCTCAGGGAGCCCATTTCCAAGGACAGCAAAGAGGAGAGCAGTGGATGGGAGGGATCCCAGCGGGAGCGCAACGTGCCGCGCTGGTTGCAATTTGCAGTGCTACTCACCATCTGCAAAGAAATGAAACCAGAGCGAAGCCTGCAGGGCTGGGCCTGGGGCACGCTGCAGACAGAGAGGGTGCAGGTGCCAGGAGCCGTGGAGCTCATCAGGCAAGCGCAGGGCTTCGACACAGCCGGGAATGGGCAAGAGCGGCGCTCAGGGCACTGTAATAACTTCCCCAAGGTTTCCTTGATGCAGAGAGAGACCTGGTGCACTGGGCACAGAGATAGACCTGCTTCAAAGCACTGACTTCATTCCTTAAACTGCTCTCTGTGACAGGACTGCCAGGGCAGGAGGAGAGGGAGCAGTAGAAGCTCTGAAGCTAATGAAAATCTTCACACTGAAGCGCATCAAAAAATAAAAACGATACATTTTCCTTCCCCCTGAACATACAGTAAAACATTTACCAAAATGGTCCAAGGTCTCAAAAGAAGCAGAGGGCTCCACTGCCTGCCAAAATTCAGATTATTTGCGAGGAAGATTTAAGACTCTTCTTCATTTGAATTCCAGTAATGAACTAATGATGTGAGTGCCTCCAGCTGCCAGCAGCTGTCTTTGAATTAACTGTGCCCACAAGCCTTTCCTAGCTAGACGCACAGCAGCCCTCCCTGCCTCCCAGCGCACCCGTCCAGTCAGCCTGACTGCCGTGCGCTGCAGAAGCATCCCATGGGCCAACACGTTGGTTAATGCAAAAACAAGTAGGTCAGGAAATTAAAGCTAGCACCCTCCTCACAGATTCCGCTGTGGAAGGCATGGCCGTCAGTGGCAGGCTCCAATTAGACTTTCCTGGCTTTGTTGACTGGTATGGCTTTATCGCTGTTAAAACACCGTTTGTTTCTGTGACTTTTCCCCCCCTTCTTAAATGTCAACTTGAAAAGAAAAATTCGGGAAAGGTCACTTACCAGAGAGACTGGAACAACTCCAGTCACTTGGATAAACACATCTAGGGTCAGCTGCTATGAGAGGGGATTTTAAACTAGTTATTTACCTGGTGGAACAAGTGTTGCATTTCTGGAGAAGAGGGAGACTTTATGTACCTTGCACAGGGCAATCCATCTTCCTACCATCCATCCATCTGCTGCAGCGATCATTAACCCTTCAGGTTACCCAGAGAAAGAGGCACTTCAGTTAACATGCCTGACTATATTCTAAAGGGGCACAAACAAAACACCCATTACGGGCATCATGTTACAGCTGAGGGAGCCCAGGGCGCTGCTGGTCCAAGTTGCCCAAGCTGCTCCGTGGCTCCGTCTGCAGCACCCAGCCCAGGGCTGCCCCGGCACCACGCCAGGCTGGACACAGGCAGCCCTTCAGTCCAGTCAAGTTGTTAATATTCAGCTGAAAGGGATGTGCTCGAGATGCTGTTACCAAGAGTTATCCATACACGGACGGATGCGGATGGATCCAAACGTCAGGCAAGCTGGCTCCTAGCCTGACCGGCAGCGTGGGCAGCGCTTGGCACACTCCTTCCCCCAGAGGCAAGGAAAGGATACCCAGGAGGTACTGTTGATAAAAAAGACATCTGTTTAAGAGATCAGAGGAACAGAACAGGCTTTTCATTACCCCCAGCTAGGAAAGGAAAATGAAAGGAAAGAGCTGTTTACTCCCACATATGCAGCAAAGTGAGAAATGCTTTTGTATTACTACCTTTCCAAGGAAGGGACATGTATTTTTTCCTACCCACCTACCCATGCTTCAAAATCTAGCAAACATTGTGCAAATTCTGGCAGCAAAATGCATCCAGAATAGAAACCCTTCACCTGTTACCACTTATCTCACAACCATTACCTAGCCTTCTTCAGCATGTGTTTTGAGTGTGCACAGCAATTAGAGCAATCCTGATCCTCAAAGCTGGTGGCAGCTTGCCAGTTTATTTTCAGGTAGTCATCAAATGTGGTAATTGTCACTTGTGACAGCTGTAGCATGGGGGCAGTTTGTCTGCTGACCTAAGGAGTGGAGAAGGTTTGGCAGCCCCAAGCACGCCAACAATCCTTCCCACCAGGCCTGCATGACTGCGGTGGGGGAGGAACTGAGCAGAAGTTTCCTGCAAGGTCACACTATCCGCTTGCTGGAGCAGCAAAGTCAGCATTTGGAGCAGCTGTAACAGCTCACTTTGGCCTACGAGCTATTCATATTCCAGGAATATTCCTATGCCACCGGGACATAGTCAGATTCCTGATAAACACAAATCCTTTACAAAAATTACTAGCTATCAAACATACAGGTAGGAAGTGACTTCTTTTGCAAAGGGCTCAGCAGGTGTGCAGCAACGTGCAAGGACACGCTCTCCTGACGGTCCTTAACTACTACCTGCTGGTGCTGTGCAAGCCCTGCCGCTGGGCTTGACCGGGTGGGTATTTTTGTCTCTCACCCAGTACATTTCCACCCAGCTGTTAAATGTGCTGCTGGCAGCCAACTCAATGATTTGACAAAAATAATAAGCCCTTTTAAGTCCATCTTCCCTACCCCAGCCTTCATCTTTCCTTTCTTAGCACAGGATATT
This sequence comes from Tinamus guttatus, assembly GCF_059628265.1. Lineage (NCBI taxonomy): Eukaryota > Metazoa > Chordata > Aves > Tinamiformes > Tinamidae > Tinamus > Tinamus guttatus. The sequence goes on from NW_028288538.1 coordinate 11,814,473, forward strand.
TGAATTTTGTTATTTAGAGTCCATTGGGTTTTGTGCTTACTTAAAATCAGTAAGTTCATTTATGACTTTCACAAGGATCTGAGTGCTCCGTAACTCAGTAGAATCGAAACTAACAGTAGAAACTAGAATGGAGCTCCCTGTGGCTCTGTCAACCAGACAAATCTGCTGGCAAGATGGTCCTCTGAATCATCACTGCTTGCTGAATCCGTTTTGTTGATGTAAGTCCCTAAACAAATGCCATCTCCATTGCCTCCTTGGCCAGTCTGGTGCACATCCTGAATGCTTCCGCAAGGACATGGGTCAGATCTTAAGCTGAGAAAGCTGAAATTACTCCGGGGCACCTTGCTAATGCTGCACGAGACAGGGAATCCTTTTGCATGTGGCTGTGTGTGTTCATCTCCTGCAAACACATTAGCTAGTTCATGGGAGCAGCAAGTTCAAGCAGGCTGAGCACAAAATGTTTCTTCAACCAAATGAAATCCTGCTAGGAAAACTTAGCTCGGTCTGAAGAGAAATATGAACCCACATAAGACAGTGCAAACTAACCCGGACTGACGTATTTTGGTATAAGCACCATTTCCACCGTAAAGAGGTCAGAATCTGTTATTAAGTTTAGCTGTGTTGACAGTTGCTGTGCTTACTCCTAAATAAAAGCTGAGCATATGGCCTTATTCAGAATAACTAACTTGACTTAGGAAACCTGGAAGCTTATTCTAACCCCATAAAGAAATCAGTGCTGGTCTGTGACTCCTTGTGGGCCCTATCCAAGATAACCAATGCTGCTTGAACCTCATGTCTTACATCTTATCATGCACACTGAACTGCTCTATAGCTCCAAAAAAGAGGTACCATGAAAGAGGTATTGCAGTGGTGCAAGGTCAAAGGCATAAGTTCTCTGCACAGTGGGAAAACACCATGAGGCTTTCAAAAGGTAAACTAGAAAGAAGAATTGTCAGCAGCGGGTAAAAGGGCAGCTGTCAGTCCTGCCAGTAAAAACACAAAGAGAAATACAAGCACCACCACTTACTTCCGATCGGATGTGACAGTTATGTCGGAGAACCTCAGCAAAAATGATACTGTGTTGCAAAGTTTAACAAGAGATCCAAATGTTCCTAAAGAAAGGGGAAGCTCAGACCTAGAGTGTTACTTGGTCCAAGATGAATCATGAAGTGCTGTCTTCAGTTCTACCCTTCCCCAAAGTCAAGGGCTGTACGTTTCTGAGGATTGTCTCTTGGCCAGGCCCCATCCATAACACATAACCATTGCATTCATTCCCTGTCTGTTTTGCTAAGCAATACACTACGATCCAGCTCATGAAAATCTAGGTAACCCAAGTAACCTAAGGAACCCAAGTTTTGCTTACACACCTATCACAGGTCTGCTTAATGCTAATGTGTCATCATGGCAATTTCCGCAGAGCAGATGGCAGATCTCTTTCTTTAAGAAAAGCAAACACAGATCATTTCCTATAGATATGGAAATGAGGGACCTCTCCCAGCTCCCTGCAGGGTGTTGCTTGTGCCCCATCCCTGGAGAAAGGCGGCTTCAGCCAGCTCATCCCCAACACAGCAAAACTTTCCCATCCTGTGCCACTAGAGCTATTTTTGTTAAAAAATCATCATAATAAAAAATCTCCACAGGCTCTAAGTAATATTTTGTCTGTAAATAATCTAGAGAACAAGGCCCCATTCCCAAGGAAAAATGTAACACCGAGAGGGTGGCAAGAGCAAACCAAGAGGCCAGACAAGCGTGTGCCTCCTGCTGCTCCCTGCCAGGCCCGGCACGGAGACCCGGGAAAGGCTGGGCACAGCGGTGGGGACTTCAGACTGCGAGGAGGAAGTGGGAAACTTGCATGATTTGTGTTTGGAGGAAGGAGTGGGACAAAAAATAAATCCTCAGGTATGATGTGAGAGGGTAGTTTCACCTTTCTTCCGCCAGTGGCCAGCTGTGGTGTGAGGAGGGTCGTGGGCGCAGGCCCCGGCACTGGGCACCAGCCGCAGCCGTTCCCGCGCGTCACGCGATGTCTCTGTGCGCTGGTTCCTCGTCTGCAAAACAGAGACAGCAGCAGCTCCATCCACCCCAGCGCCAGGTGCTGCTCCAGGCAGGGAGCTGCCGCGCTGGGCTCGGCCTGTGCTGACAGGGGCTGCAGGGTGGACGGGGCAGCCGGGATCACTGCAGAGCAGGACGTGCAGCTGGGGCGCACGGGGGAGCCTGCAAGGAGAAGGAGGAAAGCGTAAACGCTCTGGGGAAAGGGGGCCCTCCTGCCCCGGCAACGCAGGCACAAACCCGGCTGCCCTCCGGACGGCTGGTTGGAGGGTCTGGGAAGGGGATTTCGCTATGAACAGGGCAGGCAGCTATCAGCCTTCAAGCTCTCCTCCTGCCATACCCGGCCGCTGGACCCGCGCCAGGAGCCAGAGCGGGCACGGCAGGAGCGTGGGACGCGCCGGCCCCGGCGGCGGCTCCAGCTGGCGCAGCCTCGGCAGCCCGAGGCGCAGGCTGCGCTGGTGCCAAAACCGCTGCCGTCTGCGCTCGTCTCGAGAGCCGCTCGAGCGGGCTCTGCGCTGCGATGCCACCGCAGCGCCGGCCCCGCGGGCTGGGCTGCCTCCCTCGCTGTCAAAGGGCAGTTCCTCTTACCGAAAGGAAATGCAAATCTCACCCGCCTCTCCCGCGCCAGCTCCGGGAGTTCAAAGCGCTCCTCCGATGCGTATGGCAACACTGGGAGAGGGACCGCGCTGGGAAACCACATGCAGCCCCGGATCAAGTTTGGAGCAGATGGCAGAACAAACAGCACTGGGATTTTTGTTTCACATAATCTCTGGCCCTCATTGCCCACACATTTAACCTTTTCCTCCCATGAAGCAGGCCAGACGCTTTGAGAGGTTTTCAGAGGGGCAGGTGGTGTTTTGCTTTTAACATCTCGAGGGACAGTACAGGAGACCCCTGAGGAAATTCTTTTTAAGATGCAGGCTGCCTTGGGTTATTGCCATTTTAAAGTATTTTATGAGAAATTGATTTTTTTCCTTTTTAAAGTGCCTGGAGAAAAGGAATATTGCTTTGGCAGGCAGTCACCCGCACAAGCAGCAGTGGCAGGGGTTTAGGGTTGCTGTGTGCTCCAACGCTCCCGTGCTAAGGGCGTGAGCGTTCAGCTCTGAGCAGCAATCATGCGCAGAACGACTGCTCGTGCTGGAACTGCCAGCAAGATTATTGGATATATGTGCTCTGCAGGGCATGTAAGGGTTAGAAAAATCATATCCTGCACACTTTTCACAGACTTATCAAATGCCGGAAAAATAAGGGGTTTCTGTGGGGTTTTGGGACGGAAACCAGTTATTGACTCGCTGACTCTGCAGGGCCAAGCTTCTTTCACCCACACAAGGGTGCCTGTGTGACAGCACCACACCAAAGCCACTGTATGAGGGCCCAGCGGTACCACCTACTACAGATATACATGACAAGACTCAGTTCTGTGTAGCCCAGGGAAAAATTGGGCTGTCCTCAGAGGAGCTGAATGTTTGCTGGGTCACATCTTGCATTTTATTCCACCAACAGATTTTGGTATGAAATGCTCAAGTGACTACATTGTTTTCAGGCTTCAAGTATAATTGGGTTCAACATTGAAAGCACTTGCCTGTACCAAACCCTCTGCTGTGCAGCTTTCCTGTGCTGGGTATGAGCAAGCCAGCACGTCAAGCACCGTGCGCTCTTGGCTGCCACTGGTCTCTGCACTGCCATTTTACAAGGTTATTATACACCAGGCTGATGGATTTTGTTCTTGCCCACTCATTTTAATCACCAGTCACTTAACCAGCACACCTACAGTGCAGCATCAGTAGGACCATTCCTTCCCCATAGCCTCCTCCTCGGCACCTGCAAGACAACGCACAAGTTCTGCTCAAGGCCGGCGCTTGGTCGGGGGGATGCCGGCTGTGTCCCCGGCGCTGCCACCTCCGAGCGACGCCGAGCGTGTCACTTGGTGACCCTGAGGCAGGGCCAGCTCTCTGAAACACAGCAGATTTCCCACAGCGGAGCCAGGGCCCTGCCAGTGTTTTAGGAGTTTCAAAGCTGTTCATCATAAAGCTACCTAATGAGTGTTCAGAAACTAATCAAAACAGTGAGATTTTTTCTCAGGACACTAATAACTACAAGCAAGAAGCCAACCAGCTTGCTAGTTTAGCAGCTGAAGACAGGGCCTTCAGTCTGGCGCTTTGATGAAGCCAAGCACTTTGCACTTTTACTATTATGCATTGCAAATTAAAAGCAGCAGCAAGAGCTCATGGCTCTGCATCAGGCTGCAGAGCGAGCTCCAGTGAGGCTGATCTCTAGATACCAAACCCAGTCCTCCGGGACCTGCAGCGCAGCCCTGTCATCTCCATTAAGCTAAAGGGAACCAGGCCATCAGCCTCCCACAGACCCCTCTGGTTATGAGCCACATTTTAAAAAAGGAGAAAGAGACAGTATCAAAAAGAGCTGTAAACAGGGTGTGGAGTTCCTGCTGTTACTCACCCTGTGCCGATCTGTTCAGAAACAAACAAAAGAGCATTTTCAGTTAAACACAGCAACTCCCTAAAGTGAATTGTTGTCATAGGTCAGAATCATTAAAAGGATTCAATTCAGAGGACAGCAAAAACTTTCTGCTATGTACGGGGGCTCTCTTAAGACAAGCTTTTCCTATTTCCTGTGTTGTGCATTTCTTACTACATTCAATCATGCGTTTCCATCCGCCTGATAGCTGGCATGACCCCTTACTGAATAAAAACAACCATTTTAATGGGTTTAATTACACAGATGTGTAATGTACATCAGCTCCGACATAAAATGGGTGAACATCCAGAAACCACCAGATTGCCAATTCACTAGCATCAGTTACATGATACAGTGCTAGAAACACACCACGGGTTGTGTGGAAACAACTGACCTATTTGAAAGGAGATCTATTGACCGAGAAAAGTCAGATCCTGCCCTGCTCGTCGTATTTGAATAAAACAAATAGGTGAGGCCCAGAGAAGGAAAAAATTCAGTGAAACAACCTTGTTGGTGCAGCACAGTGCTGACTTCCAGACTTCAGGTAAGTCAAGATTTAAAAAGAAAAAACTGTTCTCATTTTAGAATTTCAATTTGGGGCAAAATAAATGTTAAAAATGCAAAAGTAGGCTTAAACAAAAATGTTCTCCCAATAAAAGCAGCACTTCTGAAAGACTTATGCCTTCATTTTTTAAAAACCTGAAAGCAAACAGTTTCCCTATAGTGCTTCCTCTTGCCACACGGCATTTTTTAAACGTAGAGAATTACAAAGAAACCAGCCAGAGAAACAGAAATGAAACCAAGTTTGTCTCTACTACCCAAACTGAATGAACACAAGTAGTGAAGAGTGATTCTGTGACTACATGCCCCATACTTTTTTCCCCTTATTCTCCTTCCATTGATTCTCTTTCTTGCTGCCCATTAAAAAACTGTTTCCAATAGGGCTCTGCTGTCCTACGTGGGCTTCGGTACCACCATTGTGGGCAAGAACAACATTGTATTCCCTCACTCTGGCAGCAAGTGTGGGAAAAGGAGGCCGTAACACCAGTACCAATTCTTTCAGCAACACATGACAAACCAGATTTTTTGCATACCACAGCAAAGTAGCCTCCAACCTGACACACAACACCACTTCAGGGCTGGCATTTTTGGAACTCTAACAGAGTCTGAATTTTTCAAGTCAAAAAAAAAAAAAAAAAAAGAGGCTATTTAACCATTGCTGAAGAGCTTGTGAATAGATTCCTCTTTCCTTTCAGGAGGGGGCAGCTGGTGTCCCGCAGCAGCGCTCCGGCCTTTGCCCATGTTCACAATGCCTGTCCCTTCATAAGGAAATGGTGCAGCAGTTGGTGCCGCACCGCAGTTAACACTAAGAGCTCCAGCGGGAGCGTTGGGAACGGCACCGTAAGCCGGGACGCCTTCTCCTCAGCTCTCGGTCCTGCAGGGATTGCTGTGTGTGGCACAGCATTAAGGATTCAAGTGTGGTATCCATGATCAGGGAATGACCACACGACTCCATGTCAAAAGCCACAGGTGACTGGACACACAGAAGGAAAACAGAAAAGCTCAGATCAGCACTGATATTAAATGTCACGGTCAAGGTGGGCGCCTGACTTCCCAGTAGACCAACTCTGGTGTCCTCAAACCTCCATTCAAATCTCTGAGCTGTGCTGTAACATGGGATAAGATGTGTGGTGAAATGGGACACATCGGGGAGTCCAACTGCCCTACGTGTGAACAGGGCTCCTGCTCATAGAGCAAAACCCCACAAAGTCCAACTCAAAGAGTGCTCCCCTCTCTGCTCTTCCCTCAAACAAAATCCTTCCCAGCACCTATGTGCCATGAGGTAACCCGTTGTACACAACCTCTGCAGGCTACGACACACTTGGGCCTCAGCTGAACCTAGGACCTGCTATATGGGACAAGGCCTTTTATCCCTGGCACCTGCCAGGAACGTACATGAACTCTGAAGATGTGGGCACTATAATCAGGCTTAGATACAGCCTTCTGCTTGAGCACTGCCTCCTTTGCTTCTTCATATAAAGAAAGGAACAAGAGAATTTTACTTCCCTTTTCTGGGGTAGGAAAGAGGACGAAAAGCAGTTCCATATCAATTGAGAAACAGCACGTCATTCAAGCAAATGCTCAGACTGAAACGGGAAAAAAGACCAGAGGGGTCAGGCAAACGTTATTTAGTCTAAACCACCCCGAAGTCAATGGAGTCCCAGCAGTTCGAGCCACAGTGCTCAGCCCTGCATCACAAAGCTCCCTACAACAGGGGAGAGCAGAGGCTGCCGCCAGCCAGGCCAGCCCCTCTCTGCTCCTCGCGCTCCGGCCAGCACGAGGAACTCCAGCTCCACACGTGGGTTGTGTTCACAGCTAAGAGAAGCTATCCCTTGGGCACAGGCTGCCAGAGGCTGGAAAATCCAGCTCTGGAGTCAGGAATCCTGCATGCGGTGTCGCTTCTGCACTGCGGAACTTCGCGGATGTCTCCTAATCCAGGGCTCCCATTTTCCTAAACCAGTCTTCTCTCCCTTCTTAGAAAGGTTGAATTCTCCCGTGCCAAGAGTGCTGCCAAATACTCTCCACAATCTACCTCCACTTCAAAGGGCGACCTGTACACCAAGGTTGATATGACTTAGGAATAAAGTACTTTTCCAGAAGCTGGCTCATAACATAACTCATGGCATTTTCATCTCTTCTCCAGAGTGAACTCCTAACAATCAGCACAATATTCTCTGCTTTTGCAGGGCTTGTCAGATCAGGGTACACTAGAAATCAAGACACTGTTATTATCTTTGTCCTGCTCAGCAGGAGACAGACACTGAAATCAGCAGGAGGAGATTTCCATGCAACATTTGCCCTCTGAAGGAGGCATTTCTCACCCTGCCTGTGCTCTCCAGTGTGTGACTCCCAGAGCGCTCCATGGGTCAGAAGCCCCTTCCTGGTCTGCCAGGCTTCTCCCACTGCATCCCATGGGTCAGGCACTGCCTCCCCCTCACCTTCAAAGAGGAGCAGAGGGAGACCCCTAAGGCCACCGAACTGCCCCTGAAGCAGCCACTGTCAAGGTGGGAACCCAAGAGAGGAACCAAACACACTATGGTCCCACATCCCAGCATCTTACTCCTTTTGCTGAGAGGAGCCAGACCAGAGTTTAGAGAACTGGAAGTCAGAAAACAAGCAAACGTTTGTTCTCAGCAAGCGGTGCGAGGGGGAGTTACTGCTAGTTCCTTCCAGCCTCCATGGGACTTACCGTGTCTGAATGTTCCTTTTTGTTGTTCTCCCTGCGCTTGCATTCAGCCAGCACAATGGAGCTCTCTGTGAGGGCACTGCAGCGCGCGGTGCTCCACACCACGGTAGCTGCAGCAAACAGCCCTCCTCGGCCAGGGCCCGGGAGGCCTCAGCTCGGAGCTGGCGGAGAGGCTGCCGCAGCGCTCGCCCAATGCCGGGAGGAAGCCCGGCACGCGCTGAGCGCCCGGCAAGCGGCAGGTCCAGCGCAGCACGGAGCGGCGGGCCTCGAGAGGAGCACGCAGGCGAGCTCAACAGCAGACTGGCACCTTTTAACAGGCATCGGATCCGTCAGCGCCACTGAAATATGCAACCCTGAAAGTTTTCCATGTCATAGGAATGTGACAGGGCTTGCAAAAATATTCAAGCCTGAGACGCTTAACACACTCGCAGCGGCTCAGGTATTGCTGAACCGAGGGGCACTGAGCTAAACCAGCAGTTGCTCAGTCACCGTTACGCCAGACCAGCTCCTGCTCCAGCAGGAAGCTCCACAGCACGGAAGAGCAGCAGCAGCTCGTTCAGCATGGCAGCTCTCTGTACCCAGCTACGTTAGCAAACTTTGGAAAGATTTTTGCCTACAGAACCACAGGGTTATTTCCATTTACCGCGGGTAAAGCTGGCCTTTGGCACGGGCTTTTCCCCTGAAGTATTCTTATCACTAATTGTGAGCGGCAGGACTTCTCTGCAACGAAGACTGGGAATCTTCATGCTGCTCTAAAGTTGCACTGATCCTTTTGTTTGATGCCAGAACACCAAGCAAGCAGATACAAACTCATGCACCCAGGCAAACAGTGATGCACTCACATTCCAAGCAGTTAAGTCCCATCATCCATCTGATCAAATAAGCAGAAAGTTAGCTTTTTAAAATAAAAATACTCAACATTTATTCACAATTTGAAATCACCATAGTAAAATTGTACAAGCTATAAGCAACCCAGGAACATCAAAAGCTACCAGAAACATAAGGCAATTTGTACAACCATTGAAAGAAATACACAGCATGAGTGAAATGTTACTCCAACAAGACAATGCTTGATACACACTAGAGTGATACGAACCAGCATTAAAAATTAAGTTCTAAACAAAAATAAAGATGTCATGGCTACAAGTATTAAATGGTGATAAATACTTCAAAAATATATTAAGATATATGGAAATTCTCATTTTGTCAGGGAAATCCAGAGAAATTCCAGCCTTCACTGGATTTCAATATACCAATTAAGGTTTAACATTTAACTTCCGTTCAATAAGAACTGGTACTGCAGCCATTACTGTTCTGTATCAATAGTCATCTTCTTGTAGTGTAGTGAAATCAGCCTTATGCTATTATTAAGCCATGTCTCTCACATCACGAGCACTGAATCGCTCTAAATCAACCAATGAGTTGCCTTTCAGTAACAAGTGCACTGCATTTGAAGCTACAAATCATGTTACATCACAGTCGGCGTCAGCCCACTTTCCAGCATTAATAGAAGTTGAGTTCTGAGACTTGCCTCCAATTAAATAACACATCTTGAACAGAGGATTTAGTTTCAAGTCCACCACAACTCATCCTAGCGTAACATTGAGCACAGTACAAGAATCATGGTAATGTTTGAGTTACACCTTTAAAAAGAAAGTCCAAAGGATGTTCAGAGACAACGGGTTTTGAACATGCACAAATGGTGGTTTAGTACACATCTGTTTGTGCCGTTACTGGGTAGCGAGTGGAGCAGTTCATAGCCAAGGGTCTGGTAAGAGAGTCGTCCAAGCCAGTTTAAAAATATAAACTTCTTCTTATAGGGTCTGTTCTATAGAAAATAGAATCAAATCTGGAAATTGTCAGTTTTGAGAGTACTTTCCCATTGCAAGATCCATCCGTCAGTCTACCGCACCACCAAGAGAAAAGCTAATCCTGCTATTCCAAACCCTGCTGCTGCCATTATTGCATTGCTTATGGTACTGTTCTGTTCAGCGGGTTGAGAGTCCTGTCTGAAGAAGTGATGGAAGCCATCCTAGAAAAGCAAGAGAAAGGAACGTTGAGTTGGTTGGCTTACAATTAGTCAGATTTAGCAGATCCCTGAGTTCATATTCAAAGCACAGCGTTTGTCGACTCTAGAGTTATCTCGACTTTAATCACAAAAGCCTAAGCCCTGCTGTCCTCAGCACTCAAAAAACGCTTTGTGCGAGCCTGTGCTGTAGCCTTCCCACAGCACGACCGAAAGTAGTAGCTACAGAGTATTTGCAACTTTGCTCAAATTCAAGTGCAAACTTCCTATTGAGAGACTCAACATGTCATTACACTATTTTTACCCTTTTAAGCAAGTTTCTGACCAGAGCTGCCAGCATTGTTTCCCCTCATTCAATTTTCATATCGCATCTGAAACACAGGATAAGGAAATCTCCACTGGAAAGGCAGGCATCTGAGGCCGGTCCCATCGCGGCCAAGGCACGACTCCGATTACGTATCCCACTTGGAAGGGCCTAGTGGCCGCTGCTCAGCGCTGACCTATGACAGAGCGAAGCTGGCAGCTGCTCGACCAGATCTTTATTTGTGATAATCAGAAGTGGCAGTAACGCAGCTCCAGATGGTCGTGTTTGAACTCTGTTCGGCAGATGTCTATGTAAACAAGTTATACTCTTAATTTCTTCCGGAACTTTGTTCTTTACACTTTAATTTGTGCGAACAGGTAATGTGATTTTGCTAAATGATAGTTTACTTTGTAGCCAACCACCATATTGTTCTTAACATTTAACATTCGGATGCACAAGTGACCACTGAAAAAAAAACAAGTTAATTTTGGTCACTGGATAAATCGAAGCCAACTCTTCCCCCCTCCCCGCCCTATTTTTAGTCCTTATTTGTACTGGCATAAAATATTCCACTAGTCTTAAAAATAGAGAATTTGAAATTCTAGGGGATAGCTGATATTTTGTTCAGACATAGACACAGCTGGACACACACCTTCAACATCATGCTTCCAATACGCAACCCAAATGGGAAAAAATAAGCAATAGCAGCCACTGCTTTATGTCACAGTATGCAGAGATCATGGCCCCCAGCCTGACCATCAGTTTTAGAACTAGTGGGAAGCAGAGCAGGAAACCTACAGGACAGGTAGCTTAACACACAAGCATATCTAGGAACAGGCACATCAGTATTTTGGGTTTATACTTTGGAGAACACAGATATGCATCAGGCTGCTCTCTAAAATCCAGCCATGCAGATCTCCAGAAATAAACCTTGGCTCCCAGAACTCAGCAGCATCACCTCTATATTTCGTTAGGGGCCACTGGGCCTAGGAGCACCTCTTAAGTACTCTAATATATGCTCGCTGCATATTGCTAAGAACTAATGACACGCAGGTGGGGCCTGAAGCCTTCCCCTCACCTGCAGGCACCTCGCCAGCAGCGCTGCATCAAGCCCATCGCTCCGTACACGAGCGGCTTTCCTTGCTTTCCTTGCATCCCTGACTGAGCTGCAGCGAGCACCACTTAGCTAAGGGGAGGACAGGACTGACAAGACCCCGGCATTCATTCCCATGTCTCTTGCTGAGGCAGCGCCGGAGGCTGGAGCTGCTCCGGGGCTCTCCCCACCAAGGGCAGGAGCTGGGGCTCCTCTGGTGTCCCGAGACTTCACTGTATGTTTCAGAGCAAGGTGAGAGCTTATCCGCCGACGTGGTCGTGTCTAGCAACTAACCCTGAAACACCTTCAGAGGATACAGCAGCAGCATCGCCCTGGTCCCGCACAGCGGGGGCTGCAGAGCAGGATACCCGGGTGACACACACACCCACACCTCGCCCTCCGTGAGACACGTAGGCAGCGAGCGCCGCTGCACCGACGGGCTGCCGGCTGCCCCGGCAGGCCTGGCAGCACCCGGTGACACGCGGCCCGGAGCGCCCGGCAGGCAGCGCAGAGCTCTCCGGTGGAACAGACGTGCCACGCAGGGCTGGAAGGCAGTACCCAAGCCGGCTCCGCCATGCGTGCAGACGCAGCAAGAGCGATGTGGGGACTGCAGCGCGTTTAAACCCCCTTCCCAGCCTGCAGAGGCTCCTCCTTGTGCCTAGCTTTAAACGCTGTAAGCGTTTTTTTAACCGAAGGCAGGCACAAATTTCACAAGACAGTGCACAGTTTTACGCAACGTTAACTGCTATGCAAGCAGCGCTCGAGCTTCGCTAGACGTGCTCATCCTCTCCTGCACGTCCCCACCACATCCAAGGAAGGCAGAAACCCCCTGCCCCCCACATCTGCCATAACCCCATAACCCCCCTCGGGCAGCGCCTTCACCGCGGGGGCAAATCCCCCCTTCCCTCCCGCCTGCGAGAGGCGCAGAGCCCCTGGGGCCGCTGCGGCCGCCTCGGTGCGCGCTCAGCCCGCGCTGCCGCCCCCCTCCTCCGCCCGCGCCGCGGCCGCCCCCTCCGCGGGCTCCCCGGGCCGCGCGCCCCTCGCGGCTCCGCGCCCAGCCCCATCCCACGGGCCGCGCTGCTCCCGCGCCCCCGACGCCCAGGGGCGGCCGCGCTCACCCATCCGCCGTGCGCCTCGAGCCAGGCGCCCTTCTCCTCGGCCAGGTAGGCGGTGAGCGCGGCGGCCAAGCGGCGCGGCCCGTCGCCGCAGCCGCGCTCGGCCATGGCGGCGGCCAGCGTGCCCGCGAAGACCACGAGCGCCAGCAGCCGGCCCCAGTTGAAGCCGCCGTCGGCCTCCAGCTGCGCCGCCACGCGCGTCAGCAGCGCCGCCGCCTCCCAGGGCTCGACCCGCGCGAGCGGCGCGCACGAGCGGAAGAAGGGCCGCTCGCGCCGCTCCAGCTCGCCCGCCGCCCGCCGCAGCGTGGCCGCCGTGGCGCTGGGCGGCAGCGCGGCGCCGCCGCGGCGGTGCTGGAAATAGTCCTCCAGCAGCAGCGCCGTCTCCTCCTTGAGCGAGCCCGGCATGGCGGCGGACGGCGGCGGCTGCGGCCGCGCGAGCAGCTGCCGCCGACTAAGAGGCGGGGCGGCCCCTCGGCCCACGTGGCCCCGCCGCGCCGCTCCGCTCCGCCCCGCGCGGCAGGGCCGGGGAGGGCGCGCGTTAGTTCCGCGGCCTGAGGGGGAAAATGGCTCCGCGGTGACTGCTGCCTGCCCCGCCACGCAGAGGGCTCGGTTCTAGCGCTGCTCTGAGAGACACTGTTGTCATTTGTTACAACAGCAGCGGCCAAAGCCTTCCCTGCAGCACAGGTTCGGGGTTTCTAGGACTCCAGGACACGCACAGTTTGTATTCACCACCTTAATGCAAGGACACCTGCTTGCTGATGGGCGTATAGGCACGATTTAGGATTACAATGCAAGGTGCAAAGGTTGGGCAGCGCTGCTGCTGTAAAATAAGGAGGCTGAGAACAAGCCCGGCCGGCAGGCTCAGCGCTGCGAGAAGCACCCAGAGCCTGCGCCCTGGCCGGCCCTTGCAGCACCAACAACTGCTACCACCCAGCGGGTAACCAGACCTCCCAGGATCAGGAACCAGAGCGGGGAGCTGTAGTATCACCCAGCCCTCGCTTCCCGCTCAGTGCGGGTCGCGGCGGCTGTGCTGGTGCTGCCAGTGGGCACCCCGAGCACGCGGCACGGGCAGGGGCCGCAGCCTGCAGCTGCACGAGGCTCCCCGCGCACCAGGCTCACGGTGCCTCGCAGGCCTGCTGGGCTTCATGCTGCCCGGCCTGGGTTGGGGCCCTCCTGCCTCAGTTTTACTCTCGCAAAACAATCCCAAAAAGCCCAGAAGGTCGGAAAACATATAGGTGGAATCAATTCTGCTATCAGGAATCGGCCTGATCTCAGTCATTCCAAAGGCGATCTCTTAAGTTTTAACCCTAATATTAGGCTTAAAACAAATCAACCCACAAAAACCAGGGAAATCTAGACTGTGTTATGTGCTAGGGCAGTACTTGAAATAATATCTTTATTTTCCACCAGGGCTTTACACACATGCTTTTTTAAACCATTTTTTCCCTATGATTGTTAATCCTCCAGTGGAATTTCCTATCGCAGTCCTCGTGGCAGGAGAGCAAGAGGGAGAGGCTACTGTTTCTCCAGCAATATCCTATTCCACCCTTCCTGTTTATACAGCAATTTTTTTTAATAGAATGGGGCAGTTTGACAGTGACTTAGCTCTTAGGGAAACCCAGCTATGGTTTCCCTTGCACTTTCAACTTGGTTATGGCCAGCTTCCATATCTGTTCTGGACTGTTTTTCATTTACTTTCCTGCTTAAGTTATGGAGCAGGGCAAGAAGACAGAGGCCAGTGCCTCAGTTTCTAGAGGTGACAGTGCTGTTTCATTGCTCTACCCAGGTTGCACAGCTGGTCACCAAAGTGGGAGAAACAGAGGAAAGGCCAAGAAGCAGTTGTAAACCTCCCCCATGCTCAGGAATAGGGCAGCTGTGAGACAGGTGTTTAGGAGGAACCAATGGCTTGACTTACCTAATGGGGGCATCTCAAAATGCTGGACTTTCCAAAGGTTCCTTGGGCAACCTTCAGTCAACCAGATTTACATGAGGTATATTAATGCCTTTCCTTTATTTTTATTTATTTGATGGGAAGTTGAGGTCTCTCCTGGTTTGTAACTTCCAATATCGTCAAAGAAAGAAGATGGGTTTCGTAGGTGTTGAACTCATTCAAACCCCAGCTGGAGACCACAGCAAATATACAGAATTCCAGCAACATTGCCATGAAGTGGAAGAACCGTGGAAGAACAGAAGTCCAAGTTCTGCCAACCTATTCTCACTGAACCAGTGACAATTTTGGCACTGATGTCACTTAGAATAGGCTGCCTCAGCGCTTTCCCCAACCCAACAAAAGAAAAGGAAATGAAACAATGTGCTTAAGTTGATGTAGTGCTTTTCCAGTGTCTAAACTGAGCACTTCCACCAACAGCCGTAATGCTGACCACAAAACCTACACTTAAGTGGAGACAGCAGCTGATTCTAGCACACTGCTCTTCTGCTGAGAAGGCAGAAAGCTGAGCTGCTCCATCTATGGTAATTTGCAAATATGATTTACCCAAACAGTGATAGCCCAGGCATACAAGAGTGTTTAGGTGCCTAACTGGCCTCAATCTGCAACATGAGGAGAATCCCATGCTCTCTGCATTTTCCAGTGCGTTTCTGCGTAAAATGATGAAGATCTGAAAAGCTGTGACTCTCCTAGGCAGGAACACACAACCTGAATTCTGGCCTCCTAAACACAAAAGTGATGGAGTACAGAGCAGGTATTTTCAAGGACTACCGTCTCACCATTACTGTTGCTCACCTTGAGTATTTCCAGAAGATATTCCAGAAGCAATTTGCTGAGATCTGAATTTCACATGGCTCTTTGTAGGGCAAATGATCCAAGAAACTGTACCTTGCAAAAAATAAATACTGAGAAACAAAAACTATAGCTTCTATTGTAAATACCTACCTGATGGGAAAAATGACTATATACACATTCACAGTATGTAAAATACAATTTATTATATTTAGGTCATTCATAAGTATCAACACTGTGTAGTATCTTCAAAACAAGTATCTTACCAATAAATACTATCTAAACATTAATTTTCAACCTTTGATCAAATGTGTACAGTGTAGTGACTCAGTATTGCACAGTGAGCTCTATATGACATTACATTTTCCATAGTGCATTCAGCTTTTTTACAGGGACAGTTTACCATAAATATTGCAAAGCATTGGAGTTGACTTTTCCAAATGGAAACAGCTGAATTATTTCATTAGGGACTGAAGACTGACCTTTCCCCTGAAATGTCCATAATCAGTCATGGATCCTGATGTTTTCATGCAAGTGGAGACCTCTTTTCTAAAACAATTTTTATATAGTTAAAAAAAAACATTTCTATATAATTAGGTTGTTAAGCATCTAAATTATGTGAACAGCCAACTCCAGTGATTGTTAGTTTACTCTTGTTTCCAACTAAATAAAAATTATATCTTTCATCATTTCAGATATGCATCTTATTACTTGCATTTTGGAGGCCAGACTCTGCTGATGCCCCACATTACTCTGGTACTTCACTCCCCGAGTTATGCTCGCCTCAGCACCATCCACATGAGCAAAAGTGACTCATTCTAGTCTCAGTAGTTTCCAGTGCATGGTACAGATAGAATTTTTCAATAGTTCTGTAATTAACTATACCTCCATTTTACCCAGATATATTAATTCTACAGCCTTGGCTCCACGTGGCTGCAGCCCTGCTGGTTTATATCACATTCTGATGGTCACACAGAGGGCCAGGTCCTGCAGCACATGTACCTGTTACATTCCTTCCCTAAAACCTGCCTGCTCATCAATCCGCTGGGATTGCTTGTTCTGGAAAGCATCGTACCTGTGTCACAGGTTTGCAAGGCTGTGACTTAGAGCAGTTCTTCAAATACTCACTGCTGTTCATGCTGAGGACCAGTTATGACAAAACTGCCTTTGCTTCAGTGAGAGATCTGTTAGAGCAAGAACTGTACAATTTGGCTTCTAAGGTCTGAACTGTATTTACATTAACTTTTACTTCTCTCATATGGCAAAGGAACCTTAAATGGGAATATATTGCCTTTATACGCATTTAAGGCTATATTACCCTGCCAAAGTAGTGTGAATTGGCCAACATGTAAATAAGAATCATGATCATAGAATGGCTTTGACTGACTTGGAAAAGACCTGACCATCAGCATAATGGTGCCTAGTGCTTAGCATGTAGTATCCCTTTATGTAAAAGAAAATTCACTCATCAAGTGATACAATTGAAAATTTCTAAGAAACTACTGGTTAAAATAGTACCTCATGATTATGCAAATCATGTTAATATCCCTCAACTTCGTAAGTTAATCTTTTTGTCTACATTTAGATTCTTTAAATTCAGATAGCAGAGATGAAATACATACTTCTATCTAAAAACGAAGTAGGAAAAACAGGGATTGAAAGGATTCATTTTTTTGTACAAAAAATGCCTTTTTATCACAGCCTGTGCCTTCCCAATGGGTCCTTTGCAGCTCCACTTAGTACCAAGGCTCAGCCATTCATAATGCCATCATAAAGCATCAGAGAGTTGTTTTTCTTTCCACTCCTCAATATCAAAATTCAACGCACTACTATGGAATGTTTCCAAAGTCTTATGCTACACCCTGATAAAATAAAATCAGGATTTGTTTTTTAGTTTGCCATAAAAAGAAACCCAATTCATGCAAATAAATACATATTGTGCACAGAAGAACTCATTTCTATCATACAGACGACTTTAGAGAAAAGCCTCTTTTTATCCTTATCTAAACTAGTAGAAGGTAGTTTCAAAAAGAGAACTAAAAACATTTTGTTTTCCTACAAGTTGATGGTTGCTATGTGTTCAAGCAGATTACATTTCCTACTTAGTTGTGTTTATCTGTAGTTTCAGTATCACTATTTTGTAGTTAAGTAAATACTTCATATGGTGGTGTTTTTATGCAGCTTTTGTAGTCCAGGATCTAAGTCTTCATTTGATTTTAGATACAGGATCTCAGGTTAAGCCCAGATCTGCAGAAAGAAGAGTTGAACAATCATTTATGACATTGCCTCTTCTATCAAACATTTAAAATTTATACAAACAGTCAGATTATTGGTACAAGCTGTCAGTAACAGTGGTATGAGGCAAAATTACAGTTTAAAGCCATAAGATCAAAATTCTTTTAACAGTCCTGATAGCATGCCGTGGCGACTGTTTGTTACCAATCTCCTGTTAATTTGTTTTACATAACAGAGGAATATTGCTTAAACCTAGATCTTTGTTGCTTCTCTACAAACATTTAATTTTGTTGAAAATCTAGGGGATATTAGTCCCTTTAGAGACCTCTAATCACCCTGGACAACTCGTCTCAGCCTATTTATTTATTTGCTTATTTTTAACACTCAAACCAAGTCCTCCACGTGCTTACTCTCAGAGTGTGGTCCCAGGATCCTGAGCAGAACGCTGTGCCATCGGGAGACACGCGCAAGGTGCTAACACGATTTTCATGGCCAAACAGGATGGACACACGGGAGCCTTTC
This sequence comes from Tinamus guttatus, assembly GCF_059628265.1. Lineage (NCBI taxonomy): Eukaryota > Metazoa > Chordata > Aves > Tinamiformes > Tinamidae > Tinamus > Tinamus guttatus. Next base: position 11,832,276 of record NW_028288538.1, read on the forward strand.
AGCACATCCCAGACATTTATGGTGTAGTCATTATAACCTGCAAACAGTAGACGACCTGCAAACAGAATTAGATTTGTACAGAATAAGGTCTTAAGCAGGTAGCATTCCTAGACTGCAGCAGGACATCCACCACCAAAGCAGCCACTACCCACATTTCCTGCGCCCGACACAGGAGACCTCCCTCCTGCTTCCCACATGCCAGCTGTGCTCTTGCTAGATGCATGCCCTCCACAGTTGAACTAGCCATATTAAATGCTGAATCAATTACAATTAATTAGCTAAAATAGGGTAAAAAACAAGTGAAATTAGTTTGGAATATGCATTAAAAATACATGGAATCTGCCCAGTCTTTAGAGAAAAGGAATTAAAAAAAAAACACTTCAGTTGCTATTGCAGGTAAGAATATTCTGCTCAGACTTTACACAAGAACAGCTTCACAAAGCTGAACATAGATGGGTCAACAGTTTGGTCGTGCTTCATTATCAATGAATTATGGAGTTATTACTCAGTGGCAATTCCTGCTATGGGGAAGGTGACTGTGCATGACGATCGGAGGGGCAGCTCGCGCCGCACGCCCGTCCCCAGCCGGGGTGACAGAGGCAGCTCTGGGCTTGTGTTGGAGCAGGGAAGGAAGGGAGGGAGAGAGGGAAGGGCTCACACTGATCTCTGAATCAGTAGTAAAAAAATGGCTCTGTCTTCATGTCCTTCTAACATAGTTTTACCATCTATTAATCATTTATTATCCTTTATAAACTATTTATGGGAGTATGCTTAATATTTTAGTTACATTTCATGTTTCCTTTGAAATGTTTTTAATCATTATCATGTAATTCTAGGCCAGCTGTAAAATATGTCTTGTCTTCATTGGGGCCAGAAAACTACTCTTCGTCACTACAGGTAAGCAGCAGCCAAGTAGATTACTTGGGAATATTTTTTCCTTTATGAAGAGGGAAAGAAATAAAGGTTTCCATGCATTACATATTTCTTTTGGTATTTAATGTTGCTTTTATCTGTAATAATATATGTTTTATCAAATTAAAACTTACAAAACTTTACAATCTTTACCAACTCCCAACTCCAAGATAACATCCAAAACCCAGTTCTCACCGCTGAGGGAGAAGTCCACACTAGATGCTCCAAAAATGATGCTCTCTTTGGAATAAATTGCTACTTCTCTGTCTGCACGAAGGTCATATAAACGACACTAGGATTAAAACAAAAACAACACACGTGCCTCACTAGGGGCTGCAGTCAGTAGCTTGAAAAAAAATAGTAGCTTGTGGAAAAATGTGAATGGGAAGGACCCCAATAATCTAAGCAGTAATTGAAATCCAGGATTCCAATTTGATGCACAGGATTAAATCTTTCGTCTGCTTCAGGAAGACTGAGTGTAGAGCATGGAGGTCGGGACAGTCCCTCGGCACAGGGGGAAGCCTAAATGCAAATCCATGTGCTGAGTAAGACAGGACAGAAACAGCCACTGGCCTAATGGGAGGCCTGTCTGTCTCAGCAGCAGTGCCACCCGAATCTGGAAAATCAACGTGAAAATCACTTGTGACACATTTTTATAAAATCTCTGGCTTCTGTTTCTTAGAAAAAGTCCACAGTCACCTCCACAATCTTAATTTTCTGTTTTTAACCATTTGCTTACTTAGGCTTAACATGGAAATAATATATAGTCAGATCAAACTTCAGTGCCTTTCAGAATGGCAGCCTGTTAGGCCTCAAATCAAAATGTGTTTTTGAAACTATTTTAACTTAATATCTTCCTTAGTATGTTGAGTTTAAGCAAACACTGGCCAGGTGGGTTTGTTCATATTAAGACTAAACTAATGAAAAATGGCTGATATTCAAGTCTGTACATAAAGGAAAGACTGTTTTATTCACAGCATCATGGTAAGCTGCCAGATATTTGAAGTCTAAGTTTCCCAGTGCTATGCACTAATGAATAATTCTATCCAAATATCCTGAAACAGAGTCAGGGTCACTTCAGGTGACATACTGCTGCGTGAACACACTTTTATAATTTCCCTCCAGACAGTCAGGATTATCTGTTCCCCCCAAGTCCCCAAGGATACAAATCAGGTCAGGGATACCAGTCAGTGCACCAGTCTGTAATGGAAGGAAAAAGAACTTCTTCATTTAAGCAAGCAAGGAGGCAGAAGCTGCTGAAGCCTCTGTCAGAAGTGCAAAGATGGAAATTTCCATTCTCCTATTCAGGTCAGGGGAGTCAGGAATTGTTAAGAAAGAAAAACTCATCGAATGAATTAATAAGCAGAGAAGCCCAGAGCCAGTGGTACTGGGGAGAAAAAAAAAAGAGAGTGCTCTCATTGGAATTTAATGATGGAGAATTTCTCCATCTCTCTCAGCATCTCGCATACTCTAGTGCCACAGCTGAATGCAGAGATGCACTGGGCTCACCACAGAGACAGAGGTGTTAATTTATAATAGAAGCTTTCAGGATCTAAAAGCGCCATGCTTTTTTTTTCCCCTCCCAGAAGTGCCACAGCAGCTTTCCACTTCCAGTGAGTCCAGGGGAATGTTTCTGCTGAGGTTAGCCAGTTTTGGAGCAGACTTAAAATGCACTTGGAAGAGAGTACCTCAGAAAGATCTGTCACCCTCATGCAACTCAATGTGGTGTTTGAACAGACAGGAGAAACAAGGTGCCAAGCATCTCTTCCAGATTCTCTTTGGAATTAGAACTACTGTCAGCTCAGCTCCTGCAAGACTGTGCCCATGGACAGCCTGCTCCCTTGTGGACACCCTCTGCCTGCCACGGGATCCGCTGGCCCGTACGGATAACTCAAGGGCACCAGCAGATAAGTGGCATTTTGCATGCAGCACACTGACCAGAATTACCAATCGAAAGGTACTGCGTCCCCTCCTCAGAGGTAGTCATATTTGGCAAGAGCTATTATAACATCAAGGATGCAGTGACTCATTGCAGCAAAAATCACTGGAAATCTGAGTCAGGCTCACAGGAAAGGAATACATAGCCAAAGGCAACCTGGGCCTGCATTCCCAGAATATGCAGAGGTTCTAAGGCCAATTGACTGGGTCTGCCCTGCACTGCAGGGTCCTTTGCATCTGCCTTGCTTCCTCCTTTGCAGGGACATGCACATTTGTGTTCAGGCTCTGCCCATGCCCTTGCAGTGTGCTGGTCCCTGTGACACCAGTGGTAGGTTCCTCTCATGCTATCATCAATGACTCAATGCAATCAAATACCTTCTAGTAAGACAATTAATCAAAAAACTTAAAAAAATAGAAAATCTATTGTGAAAACCTACTGTGACTATTTGGAGAATACCTCATGCAGAAAACTTCACAGAGGTCACCCAAAAAGCCTTACGAGAATTTTCCAGTAGCATTATATGTGTTATATTAGAGAATCGTTGTTTCTGTGACTTTGGTGTCACAGGTACAGTTTAGCCACTTAAAGCCATCTTTAGATGTGACCTGGTCTTTTAAGAATCTCTGACTTGAGAGGTAACAGATCTTTCCTAAACTACGTTGCTGAATTAACATACCGTGGCATCGTCTGAACCAGAGGCAAAAGCATCTCCACTTGGGTAATATCTGTGCATGAGTAAAAGAAGACCAGAACACATTACATTACTTGAATGAGGTCATACTTCAATAATAGAACCAGTGCATGGCTCAACATCACAACTGTGTCCTCACCCAGAAACATACTGACCTGACACTGTTGATATCTGAATCATGGGTTTCAAAGGACTGGATGCACTGACCGGAGCGCATATCCCAAACCATGGCCTTCTTGTCACATCCCTAGCAAGACAGAAAAAAAAAAATCACTACGGTTGTGCAAATGGTGGCATTCACCCCTCGTGTCTTATGTGTGTGCTCAAGCCCAGTAACGTGCGCAGGGCTCTGAACATGACAGCTCTGAGGAGAATCAGCCAGCAGAGTTTGCAATCCTGGATCTTCCCAAACTGGTGCAGCTAGAGATTGGAGGAATGTGACACAAAAGCCAAATCCTGAGGGGGTACCACATGCAACTGCTCGTTTAGGGCCGCGGTGCCACTCAGCAAGGGGAGGCTGGTGAGCTGTTCCTATGCGAGGAGGCTGTCGAGCTGTTCCTGTGCAGGGAGGCTGGCGAGCTGTTCCTGTGCGGGGAGGCCGGCGAGCTGTTCTCCTGCAGGGAGGCTGGTGAGCTGTTCCTGTGCGGGGAGGCCGGCGAGTTGTTCCTGTGCGGGGAGGCCGGCGAGCTGTTCTCCTGCAGGGAGGCTGGTGAGCTGTTCCTGTGCAGAGAGACCGGCGAGCTGTTCCTGTGCGGGGAGGCCAGCGAGCTGTTCCTGTGCGGGGAGGCCGGCGAGCTGTTCTCCTGCAGGGAGGCTGAGGTGCCCGTGCACGCTGCCTGCCTCCCTGCCTTGCTCTGCTGCTGCCATACCTGCGTCCTGCAAGTCCCACCAACACACCAAGCTGCAAGACTGACTCATGCTCTACCACTTAACGTGCCTGATATAAAAAATTAATACCCAGCACTTAGAGTTTTATGGGAAATTCTTTTTATACACTGAAATAGAAATGAAATAACTGTATCTGGAGGGTCCCCCTGCTTACCCTCCCAATAGATTTACCTCCTGTTGTGGCTTGTGTGCTGGTTAGATGAAAGATGTATAAGGCCATTTCATCTCATCATGGAAATCTAAGCTGTCCTTCCAAGCTGTGCTTCAGGGGAATCATTTAATGCTCAGTCCTCAGAGTAGGGACCATCTCTTACACGAAGGACCAGCTCTGGTCTCATTCTCAGCTGCGGTGTCTCATTACTGTCACAATACGGTGACAGGAGAAAGAACACAGGGGTTTTCTCAAGGGAGATTTTTATAAGTATGATCTTGCTAAAGGGAAGGCAGTAAGCAGGCTTAGCTCAGGGGACCTCTGCCTTTCTGTGCAGGTCCCAAAAGTCCCAAAGATACGTGAGGAGCATGGTGCAGGCCAAGCCTCCTGCCTAGTAAGCACATTCTGCTGAGCAGCACACGCATTATTTATTTTTAAGCAGATATAATTACTACTTAAACTAAACTATCTCCTCACAATTCAAATCTCTCTTTCTGTACCAGTTTGTAGTTTCTGCATAAGGAAAAACATACAGGATGGAGAACATTTTGGATTCAGCAGATTTCACTCTCAAACCCAGGCACAACCCAAGCCCATCCCTGCACATTTCTTCCATGTGCATCATTCTTACTGACCTCTCTGGGAGTTTGGGGGCAAGACCAATCTGACAAGATGGTGTTTTGATCCCTAAGGTTTTGAAGGAGAAATCAGCAACCATCTGTGGAGAGATGGGCTCCCTACGTACTACCAAGTTTGCCCCAAGGAACAGTGCTCAGCGAACACTGAGAACAAAACGCAGGGGCTCAGCCCTGAGATCACCCAACTTCCTAAGGAGGACTGTGATTTTTAGTTAAGTAGTTAAATTTAACAGTAGCAAGTCTACGTGCTGTAGTACTAGAACTGCTTATTGTGCCTCAAGCTTACTTTATTATGTAGCCATAAGGCAGTGAGTGTCTCTATGCCACTATAACTTCAGGTTCTACTGGCTAATGCTTTGGCTATATCCATATCAAATCAATGTAAGATGAATCTTTGCTGAGGCAGTATTCTGAGTTTGATGAGTTAAGTCCCTGTAAGCACAGACATGCCCATGCTGCTATATTGATGCAAGTATTACATATTCTCTTAGTAGTACCATAGCTGCTTGTGATTCTTTACCCTATAATAAGCTGAACTGTTCTCATGGAAAATGAATCTGTCCTTTCTGGGAAGTAAACTGAGTTACAGGAAAGCCTGGCAAGACTAATGCACTCCGGTGGAATTAGCTTTCGGTCACGCTTCAGAGCAGCTGTGCTAGTGGTGGACAAACCGGGCCAGTCTGTTAGGCTCATGATGGGCCAGCCAAATAAAAGAGCCATAACAGGAGAGGTCGGGTTTATTGTGCATAGATGGGATTTTGACTCAGAGCACAAGTGGAATCTCCCAACCCAGGGTTTGAGACTGCTGGCACAACAGCGAGCAGCAGGACCAATGCCAGTGGGGACCACAGCACCCTGGGGGAGGCACCTCTGTGAGGCAGCACCCTGGGGAGATAAGGAATCACACTCCAAGAAAAAGAACCTGATTTCCCCTTAGAAACCAGGCTCCTTCAGCAAAGGTGCTGGTAGCAACCTGCCTCTTTAAGAGAGGTCATTGCACAGCTCCTGCCTGTTCTTACAGCACACTCAACCTCTAACATGGGAAAGAACACCACCACCTTGAGACAGAACCGAGGTTTGTGCAAGTCACCTTCACACCTTGCCTGACTTGCTGCCTGGTTAAATGCCAAACAGCTGTGGCTCAGTTGCCCTGGGGAAAGTAGTCCCTCAGCAGCCAGCCAAGAGTGAGAAAATGTGCAGCACTTTCCCAAACTGGCCCTGGGGGCCCTGCTAAGCTTGTCTATTCCTCCAGGCCAAGGCAGGGAGGCGGGCAGTATTTGCCTGACTAAGGGGCTTTAAATGCCTGTGGTACCACTGGAAGGCAAAGGGTACTTAGCAACAGCTGAAGATGTGGCCACACCTCATCTGTGTCTGCTCCAACTTGTGCTAGAGTTAAGCCAGTGCCTAAGCTACCCCTGGCTTCTGGGGAGCAGTTGAGCAACGCGGTGGCATGTACTGTATTTACAGCCCCGCTGCGATGCCCAGAGCAGCGCCTGGCACACCCTGTCCCTGACTCCTGACAGCTGGGTGCGAGAAGGGAGCCAAAGGCGAGAGGTTGTTTGTTGTGCAGGGGCTCCCATGTAAGGGGGGTTCACACCTCTGCTTGCTCCACAACCCGCTGCTTTAACTCGGAGCCTTTTCCTTTCCCAGGAGCAGCTTTGTTTTGATCATGAGTTGGATTGTTTTAGTGTGGGGTGGAATTTGTTAAGTAAGCAGAACTGCAGTCAGACTGGCGGTGTGGGTTTGACCCCACAGTCAGAAGTTTAATTTGCTCCAGCTTGGGAAATGTGTTTGCAATGAGTGGATTTCACTGAGTCTCCCACTAAATACTTCAGCACTCTCTAACAAGATCATAAGCCCCCTGCTTTGCTGCCTTTTCCCTTCCACATACCTTAATTTTATATTAAGCTCTAGCTTACCCCAGAAACAAAGGTATTTCCCGTTTCAGAAGGGGCCAGATCCAGACACAGGACATCAGCTCCATGGCCATGGAAACTTTGTAGAAGCTGCCCACTCTCAACATCCCAGAGCGCACAAGTCCCATCTCCGCTTGCTGTCAGGATCTACAGGACATGGCAAGAAAAGGCATGATACAAAAATCAGCATATGATCTTTAAGGTCATGAAGAAACCCCTAGTATCCTACACATATAGCAAGAATGGCTTGTGTAATATTACACTCTAAAACAAAAACATAACAGCAATGTGGATCTAAGCGGAATCCATGTTTCTTATTTTTTCAGAAAAAAAAAGGTAGAGTGGTAAGGAGTATTGACAAATCTATTACTTAACAGTGTACATATTATTAAATAAATAATGCTCAGTTTTGTGCAGTGGGCTTTGAAGAACTGGTGTCAGCGGGGTTCTGTCGATATTTCCATACCCTGCAAAAGAAGGAGGCACCAGATTTGTATTTCTGTCTGCCCAGGTACATAATCCTCTCCACACTTAGGTTGCTGGAATTCAAAGGGACTTAAAAAAAAAAAAAAGAAAGAAAAAAAAGAATTGTTGTATTTAAGCACCCTTGTTTTAATATACCTGTTTTACTCTACATTTTTTTTCCTTGACTGAAATAACCAGATCAAACCCAATAAACTGAATTTCATGGATTTTCTGAAAGGGAAGTGAGTCTGTCTAGACAGTTGTTTGACAAGTCCATCATCTCTCACTTGTCCAAAACCACTTATGCGTGAAGGGACTTGAGCGAATACTGACCGAACACAGCTCACAGCTTCTCTCGTCTGCTGCAGCGCTTGCAGAAAGCACATGTGATCTTGGCTTGTTATTGCGGTTAAATCCTGATGATGCTCAATTGTTCAAAATTTCCCCTTGGCACTCAAAGCTGTTATGCAATCACAAATTCTGTAGGTTGAAAGGGTGCCTGTGCACAGGCATGGAAGAGACAAAGGCGAACTTAGGAGACCTTTCGGTTTTGTACACAGGCTGTTTTCATGCTCAGTGAAGAGCTCAAGGGAACCCAGTGCATAGTCAGAAGCCAAGAAGAAAATGCACTTCAAGAAGAAAATGATCACACAACTGTGAAGACAGTAACAGAGCTGCATAAAGGTTAAACACAGATCATGTTTGACAGATGCTCCAAAAAACACTCCCAGAAACAGAGGTCTGCAAAAATTGCAGAACAGACCATTGTGAATCCTGCAGTAGAGACATACTAATATCTTGAGATTAGTAGATCAGCAGAAGAAAGTCCTAAACGATCTTTTGGGCCAGCTTTAAGTCTCAATTTATAATTTTCTCTGTTCTCTGGAATACTAGTACTACAGGATGGGGTATAGAGACTTCCAGTTCTGAGGACTTGCTTTTACAATAGCATGTGAGGAAGACAGGAAGGGAGCAGAGGTAACTAAACGTGGAAGCAGATGATCTGTTGGCAACCCAGACCTCCAGCAAACGTTTACCACAAAGTATTTTGGACTGAAGTTCAGAGAACTATCATATAAAAGCAGAAAGGAGTGAAGTGTCATTGCTTTTAGATGTGCCTTTCCCTCCATGGCTCTGGCAGCGTGGGATGGGGGATCCTCACCCATCACTCGCCAGAACAGGCCGGGGAGCCCTGCACCGCCTGCTGCCTTCGCGGGCCTGCGGGGCCAAGGCCAGGCTGGAGGCAGCGGTGGGGAAGCAGCAACCCCCACTTGTCTTCGCCGGCACCAAGCAATCGCTCCTGGGGGCTGCACTTCCATTTTCAGCCCTGGGGAGCACAGGAGGTGGGAGCATGCCTGGATTCCCTGCATGAAACACTCCAGATCCCAATGAGCTGCAGCTGCTAGTGGAGGCGAGCGCAGTGGCAGGCCGCAGCGCCACACTCGTGATGTGACCCCGATGGAGGCAGCTCTCCCGGCTCCGCGTGCAGCGGGGGCACAGCCTGCAGCGCCGCGCGCGCCTCGCCGGGCGCCCCTCTCCCCTCACAGCTTCACAGCTGCTGGGCAATTTTAATCCTTCGGCCATTACATAAGAGGAAGGAGATAAGAAATTCAAGATTCGCTATGATCTTTAGCAAAACTGTGTCCTAACAGAGGCTTAGACAGCCCACTTCTGTATTTTGAAACAAGGCAAAGCTATAAATGTTCACTTAAAAGCATGAGCCTATCACTCTCAATAAAACTTCATTATAAATTCGTCAGAAAAATCTCTGAATCACTGCATATCACTATATACAGCATCTAAATCCACTATTGGTATTATTATATAACACTGATACAGGCCCTTCAACATCAGTGTAATTTTGTATGTATTTTTTCTATATATTGCAAAGAAAAAAAGATAAAATTTTTCTTTCTTTTTTATTATGAAAAATAAATATTTTCTGCCTTTTATAGGATATAATCGGAATGCAAATAGGTATGGACAAGAAAACATAATACTGGGTTTGTTTCTCTCCAGAAGGTTCCACTTAATTTAGACACCGTTCTAGCTATCCAGGGCTCCTGCGTAGCAGGGTGGCAGCTACGCTCCTCCGTGTTGCCTGTTTCCATGACAATAGACTTGAATTAGCACCTCAGAGTCATTACTGAAACAACAACTTTCTCCTGGGGATCTTGTGTCTTGAAATAGAAGCAATAAGAGCTCGTGTTTCTTTCCTCGGAGCTCCAAAGATCTGGAAAGAAGGGAACAAGTGTATTCCCTTTGTACCCAGCCTGCTGCCACTGAGAACAATGGAAATGCTCCCTCCTTCCCTTTATTTTGCTGCAGAGTTGGACTGAGCATCAAAATGCTACAGCCAGAGTGGGTGAGAGGATTATTCTTTCATGTTCTTGGAGAAACAGATCCTTTAGATGCTCTGTACAGAGCTGGGTTTTGTTCCTTGCTTTGCTGCTGACTGCCCTGTGACCTTGAGCAATCACTGTGTGCTTCAAATCCCAGCTGTGAAACAGGGATAACATCACTTCCTTGCTCTCTCTCGGGAATACAGCACTATGTAGACAGACAGGGCCAGCCCTGCGGAGCTTTCATCTTGAGCTCACATATCTCACTCAGTACAAAAGAAGTACTAAGGAGGAAAGCACAATGCTTGCAAAAGCAAAGTTGATTGAACATCCAGGACAAATTAGGCAAGCAACAGTCTCCACCAGCTGGCATAGCATATACCCAATCTAGTCTTATCCAAAATGGGTTATTTGTATTAGTCTGAGCTCCTAAAAGCACAAGACAGCAGAAATATAATAAACAGAGAATGCACTGGGTACCAGAGAGCTCCCTTCACCATGGAGCAGCAAACAGGACAGCTCTGACCCTGTGCAGGAGCAACCGTGACAAGGGCAAGGCCTCATGCAGGCTGCTACAAGCATTTCCTTACAGCAGCACCTGCAGCACCTCCACTGCCACCAGGGAGGCTTTCCCAGCTGCCCTGCATGCTGGCATGTGCCACAGAGTGCCAAAGTGCTCCAGGTGCAAGGAAGACAACCGGCACCAAGGCCGAGTGCAGCCCAAGCTGGGCAGGGCTAGGCAGCAGCAGCGCTAGGGATGCATTTACCTGCATGTCTGAGTTAGTGAAGCTGCAGGCAGACAAGTAGTTTGTGTGCATTGCAACGGATTTCTTCTTCGCAGCCATATTTTCATTTTTGTCAAATGTCAGTGGGTACACAGAACACTTGTTGTCCAGGCCTCTAAAGAGAATAATAATAGTAATAACAGACAGAAGGGAACTCGTTAAAACTGCAGTGACAAAAGGCAAGCGGCGATAAGAAGGAAACCACCTGGCAGTGCTGCGCTGCCAAATCCTGCCTGGTCACTGACTTCCCTGTATTATGCTAGCTGGGATCTCCCTGCACAAGGAAACCCCAGATGCCTCACCACACAGTTCTCTTTGCAGTACTTTGCCAGCTGAAATCCAGCATTTTTTACCCTTGTTTAGTTTATAAATGGCACTGAAAGAAACCTCCATAAAGCATAAATTCGGAGGTGAGACAGCAGTCATCTTACGGTTAGTGGTTTTATTTTATTTATTTATTTATTTATTTATTTATTTATTTTTGGATAAAGCCAACTTGGGATTTTCTATTGTTTTTTGTGATTATTAGTCTTTAAATTATTTATCTACCTTAATAAATATGATCAGCAATGGAAAGATGGTATAGCAAGTTAATACATGTGGAGACAGGGTTTTTAGAAAGAGTTCGGAAAAATGGCAACATAAATACTGACTCTGTGCCTTGTGTGTCCAGCTACCAACTGTATCTACACCAGCCACGACTGGGTCTCACAGGCCTCATGTGCCCACTCTGACTCATTCCTAAAGTCCTAGGAGACTCAGGTCTCCATGGTCCCAGGTACATGGTCAGCTATGAGAGTTCAGAACCCTTCTCCACACACACTCAGGAGTCCCTCTGCCTCAGTCTGCTGCCTTCCATATTTAATAGCTGCACAGTAAAATAGTTTCCCATATTCCTTTCTCTTGCCCCACGCTTTCATTGTCTAATTCATCCAGCCCCATCCAGTCCACTTTTAAAAGGTGTTTTGCCAACATGACATCTCTTTGTTTTCTTCCCTGGGGAAAAAAAAACTCCATTTCTTCAAACACGAACCCTCAGAGAAGTTGGAGAAGATTATCTGTACAGAGGATGGGGTTTCTGCCCCTCCTCTCCCTCTCCCAAGATCTATTCAAGTGCTGATAATCCTCAGTGTTGCCCTGAGATATCCTTGTGCTAAGATCATGGTTAAAACAGCTCTCCCTTAAAGGATGTATACAATACGCACAACTGAACTGGAACTGAGAACTGCATGCAAGCAGAATTCCTAAGCTATGATACAAATGCTGGAAGAGGATTATTTGCCCTGCTTACACAACAGATGTTATCGTGCTGATGTCAGTGGAGATCGTGTGTATGAACCATCACGGGAACAGGATCAGAGGCACGGAGTGCAGTCCTCCTGTCTGTGATCAAGACATGCACGCTCATAACCGTCAGCATGTGCTGGGACAGTGCTACAAGGAAAGGCTCCCTGTGTAAGCAGCTGCAGAACTCAGGAACTCACCCGCAGGCAATGGCACATCCCGATGGGGCATACGCACACGCCATCACCCAGGTACACGGCATCGTCACTGCGTGTTCCTGAAACACAGCATTTCCATGAAGCCAAGCATCACCATTTCACTAACCAGCGCAAGGAAAGGAGCATACAGTAAAGAGTCTAGGGACCTCACTGTGGTTGGTGAAAGATATGGATACTTCTCCCAGTTGTAGCCCAATGTGAGGCTGGGTTAACCCTGGCTGTGTAACACTGGGGAGCAGCAGGAAGGTGGCCAGTCACTCCCTTCCTAATATGTCCCACATTATACATGAGCCCCACACTGATCACAGACTATCTTTTATTGAGGTTACTGGATTTGGTGTTTTAAAAGGTACCAATGCTGCATGCATATGAGCGAGTTACAAATGACCTGCTTTTCTCAGGGGTCTGAAGTGGCGGGTGTTAAGGGAGCCCTGGCAGCACATGGAGAAGCCCCGGCACTGTGTCACGGCGAACACCAAAGCTGAAGTGTTCCAGTTGTTTAAACGTGGCACCCGGTACGGATATTATGCAGGGAGCATCTCCGTTTCAGCAGCCTGGCCCTTCCCTGCAGCAGTGCGTGGCAAGGCAGCACGTGCTGGAGCCACGTTCCCTGCGCGTGGAGCCACAACGCTGCAGACCCCAGCCAGGCCAGCTCCAGGACGCAGGCCCTTTGCTGAGACCTGAGTGAGCTTCTACACCCTGGACTCCTCAGCTGGAGGTGTCCTGTGATGTTTGAAGGTTATCCAAACATCCCAAAGCCTCCCACGAGGCACCTGCAAGCCCTCCCCGCCACCACTGCTGTCCCCACTATCGTTGGCACAGAAATCTTAGGCTTACTCTGAAGTCTTGCCTACCTTGTTGGTCGTGAAGGAATCCCACACGATCACCTTCCCATCCTAAATGGAAGCACACAGAGACAGAAACACTGAGAGACTGAGGACATCCGAGTGCGTTACTGTTAGTCCCTTCCAATATCTGAGGAAAACACTGCTGCTCGTTTCTATCCCCTGTTCAGTCCTCTCATGAAATTTTTGTCTTCATCTTAATAGCACAATGGCCGTAATGAAGTGCAGAGGAGAGCTTCCTCATGCTAATTATTTCTTTGACCAGGATAAGGGCACATCTTCTCCTCACAGACATGACTAATGTGGATTTAAAAGACTGATTTATTTATAAAAGGGCTTCCTTTAGCCTGCTTATGGGCAGTATTTTTCATTTACAGCACACACGGAAAAGATGATCTCCTCAGGAAACCATTACTAGAATGAATCCTTACTTGCTTCCTTTCAGTGACCAACTATTTGTCCCAGCCTATTGACAACATCTGTGAAGCCAGTCACATTTCCCATACAAAATCTATTGGTGACTCTGGCAAGGGCCTTACAAATACAATAGGTGACCTATATTACAAATCACTCTCAGAGCTGGCAGCACTCATGGGAATTATTTATGAATATCGAATTGCTTATTCATTTTTGTTTTTCTGTCCTTTATCTGCTTTTCTCACCACACCTACTTAACCTTCAATTATCCTTTGATGCAACTGGCTAAAAAGCCAATAAAAACACTCAGTAAAAAGCAACGGTCCTTCTATCCATGCTGTCAGGCCAGCTACTTTGTCTCATGCACATAATATTGTTATCCTCTCCGCATTTGAAAGTGAAATATTTGTTAAGAAACAATTGTTGCTGTACCTGGACTCATTACAGTTCTTCAAGTCAAAAGGGCAAAAAATGCCTTACAGTTTCCCTGTTTAGTTCTCTGATCTACACATGGACATTTTTTTACCATTTACAAATATCACAGTAATTATTTAAATTTTTGTTCTCTTTTCTAAGAGCACCATGAATGATAACAACTAGCAGTAGCTCTGAAGGTGGCTTGCTATGTAGATCATCTCCTTTTATCCCTCAAGTGAGACCCCTGACATTTCATACATGCCTAAAACAGCTGTGAGATGCAGCAAGCTCGCTCACTGCCATTCTGGGTGGCAATTCAAGATGCCCAGCAATAGCTCTGGAGCGAGTGGCATACCTGGGAAGAGCTCACAATTCTTCTTTTGTCTTTGCACCAGTCCATGCAGAGCACTTTATTGCCATGGCCCTTCAGGGTTCTTCTGGTCTTCATCACAAACTGGCCCAGGGCCTCCACACGTTCTGCCACCTGGTGCACTGCAGAGAACTGGTCGTTAAGAGAGACCCACTTCAAAGCTCTGCCCTGACAAACCTCTACACTCCTGAGCAATGCTACTTGCAGGAATAAATCCATGAAATATCTTTCTATGGTGTAAACCAATGGGTTGTGTTTCAGAGTTGACAGGTCGTAAATCCCTATGCCACGGTGAGCTGTGCATGAGTGGATAAAGATATGGATGAACTCGCTCTGGGCTGAGCAGCTGAAGTCCTCACAAACTACCACAAGTAGAGCTAGAAACTATTTTACCCAGCCCCTTATCTCCTCTGACTGGGAAATATTCAGTCTGACTGAGGCTTGAAAGACTAATACTTTCAACTGATATTTCCTAGCCATTCCCCTCCCCACCCCCAAATTTCCAACTGTGCAAACTCACTTTGATGTAAAATCCAACCCCTTGCAGCTGACACAACTTAAGCCATCGCAATTAACCCTGATGCCACATGCTGGAGCCGTCTGTGCACATCTGGGAAAAGCACCATCTGTGGAAACCCTTCTCCAGTGTTGTGGATTCAGTTGGGGCTGAGCAGGGGCACAGTGTGTTCTGGAGCCCCGTGGCAGCTCCGCCTGCTCCAATATACCTCACACAGAGAGCCATGGAGTGTGGGAGTTGCCTCAAGTCTCACAAAGGAGTGCAGGTCCTGGGGCAGAGACTGGAGACCCCAGCACTGGGATTAAAAATGACTCAATCCAGAGAGGAGTTACTAGGATCCAGCCCTTCCTAATGTTGTGTGCTTGTACACACGGGAACCTAAGATGACACAACTGCTGTTAGACAAAGGGGCAATGCCTGACCCAAAACATTTGAAATAAAGGCACAAACTCACATGCTTTAATAAGGTGGGAGAGGAATGCTTAAGTTTTTTCAGCACAGTGCTGGAGACTGAGCTCACGCCTTGCACGGCAAGTGATGCTCTGGAGCTTTGTTGCTTCTTCACACCTGTCTCTTTTCTAGAGCTGCTGTAAGAAAACTCACGGGCTGGAAAGGGCTGTCAGTGAAAGAACGGGCATCCTTAACATTATTTGTGATTATTTCCTGGCACAGGGTCAGGTGAACAATTTCTGTCTAAATCAGAAACGGATTTCTAGTGGATTAAGCTTTTCCATAGATGGTCTCCACAAATACCAGCCTTGCAAACTGTGCCAGCATAAGGCTCTCATCTGAATTCATCAAGTGCTATCCACCATTCCTGCCCACTACAGAATCATCTTTAACAGGGATCAGGAACAAGTAAAAAGATCAGAGAAATACTGATATGAGAAATACAAGTCCACTGAGGAAAAAATATATCTTTCCTCTCCTTTTGCCCACTGAACTTTGCTAAATGATTACTATAGTTATTATGGCACCTGAAAAGATGTTTGTCTCCAGAATATATCTGGAAAAAAAAAAAAAAGAAAAAAAGCATTCCACAGGTAATAGGCCATGTTTCCATTATGTCAATACAACCTGGACTCTGTGGAATTGTCTGTTTTAGCTTTACTGGTTCTCTGAGGACGCTTATCTCCAACAACAGTCATAATAACCTTGCACCTGCCTAGCACAGGTTTTAAAAACACATAATTATTTTGAAACATTCGCCAATATTGTTTCAGAACAGCGTTAAAAATTATGCGCTCAGGAAAGTAGATAAGCTAAAGTCAATGAGAAACTAGAGCAGTTTTACAAGGGTCCAGATGAATCAGATTTTCTTTTCAAATCATATGGCTTGACCTGAACAGAGGCTGTGGACTTGATGCAAACAATGCTGGGTATCAGCCTTTGATCTTTTCTGTTTTGGAAGTCAGTTGGTCTTAGTAATCCTTTCTGGCTTTAAAAATCTATGGATCATATCAACAAGACAAACTGTCTTGTCTGTACCTGAAATTCTAAGTGATGGAATTCAATCCTTAAAATTGTAGGACTGCAAATCAAATGTATGTCTGCTATTTCCTCTTTCCATCCACAGTTTTGAGAGCTGCAGTTCAAAATGAGTTGAACAAATAAGGACAATCCTAGTTCAACTAGTTGTTTTGCTTGGGAACCGTGAAGGGAAAACCATGATTGGACTAAAAAAATGTGAAAGATATAATTTTAGATTAGAAAAAAAAAAAATCCAGAACTTCTAACCTCTCCAGAAATAGCTCTTGGGAATAATTTAAGTGCCCCAAAGCTTTGATCAGTGAGATATCGTGAGGGAGCACTGTTCCGTAGTAGTTTAAGATTTTTGTCTTGGAAATCACGTCATGGATAAGTAAACACAGCCTTCCAACATAATTTCACGGATTTTACATGTAACTGCAAGTTATAAATGGCCTATGACACACATAGTTGCAGTTTCACTTCAATCATAGGTAAAACTCTTTTGCTGATCAAATTAAACTTTAGCATATGTTGAAGTGGTCTGTTGAATACAGGCCACACTACCTCTGATACAGAAATTACATTGTAGGATTACGATGATTTACAGTAACATTTCTATAATGAGGCCATCTGCAGTTATTTAATGATTCCTACTAATGGGACACTGATATAACAGATGATTATTCAATTTAAACAAGAAAATGCCTTATTTACTTTAAAAAAAATCTTAAGCTCCATCCTCCCAAATGTAGGAATATTTGCCTATCCCTTTTAAAACGCTAGCATCTAAATCACTAGATACAGACTCATGTTCCTCTTCAACAATAAAGGCATCAAAACAGAAAAAAATAAAGTTGTAATGACCCAGCAAAATTGTTAATAACATGAGCCATAGGATTTCAGAGGAATCTAGTAATTGCACATATTTTCTCAAAAAAACATTTCAATGCATCATCATAATTATAAAGATGATGCAATCAAAATAAAAAGTTTTTTTGTGTGTGATCTTGTATCTCTGGTAGACTCTGTATGTTTTTGAGAAGTTCCATAAAAATAAGATCAACTTATTTTTCTGCTGAATAGGAAGCAGAGAAGGCTGAACTCCTCTTATGTCATTTATATTACATTAACCACATCTTGAAACTGCAGCTGATGACAGTGAGCTAAGCCTGCAGGGCTGGAGGATGGACTCACCTAGCAGCTCTGGATGTCTCTAAATTGTTTCCTTGGAGGAACAGGGATGGCTTTGGGAAACAATATATATGCCGGCCTCATTAAATAAATTCCCCTCAGCTTCTGCAAGGCTGGGCTTAACCCCTATTTCTGCTGCTAACAAGTGCACTACAGCAAAGCAAATAAATCTCAGAATCCACAGAGCAAAATACGTCCCTGCTTCTTCCCCGTGTCTCCCTGCTGCACCGAACGTGAACAGAGCCGCTCTGTGCCCGCAGCCCGGGCCCGGCGCGTGGGGAGGAGGCGCCCTGGCCTCAGCGCTTCCGCGGAGGCCGCAGGCCTGCCCACCGCGTCGCGCCGCTCCCTCCTTGTCGCAGCGCGGGACCCGCGGCACGGTCGTGTCCGCCTGCCCGTCGCTGCTTTCGTCTCCCCCGGCACACGCAGAGACGTGGCTGTGACAGCGGGAGCGCGGCGCGCTGCGGGAGGGCCTGCCCGTGCCGGCCGCACGCGGGGCCGCAGGGCTCCGTTTGCGGGCGGCAGAGCCGGCCTCGCGCTGCACCTCGGCCCCGGCAGCAGCACCGCGCGTTACGCGGCCGCGCTCGCCCGCGGAGCCGGGCGGCAGAGCCGAGCCCCGGATGCGGCACGCGCGGCCCCTCGGTCCCACTCACGCTCCACGTCGTGCAGCTTGGCCCTCTCCTCCTCCAGCTTGCCCTTCAGGCTCTCGGCCTCGTTCTTCAGCGATGCCAAGGTCTCGTTCTCGTGCAGCCCCTCGGTTGCCATCTTTGCAAAGGAAGCAGGGAGGGAGAAGGGGAGCGAGCGGCGGGGAGGAGGAGTTTGCCTGCCCGGCTCTCAGGGATGCTGCGGAGGCTCCCGCTGCCTCAGCAACTGCGCCGGAGCCGGACTGCGCTCCCGCCCCCTCCCCACGCTGACGTCCGCGGCCGGAGCGGAGGCTCCGCTCGCTGCGCCCGCGGGCAGCACCTGCCTGGGCGCCCCTGCTCTCCCTGCGCGCCTGCCACCCGGGCTGGCCGTGGGGCTGCGGCCTGCGAGCTGGCCTCGCCGCCTCTCCCCTCTCTGCGTGCAAGAGTGCGCACGGTGGCGGGGGAGATGCGTGCCATGCAGCACAAGTCATTTGTATGGCCTGGAGTCATCGTTTCCCCAGATAAATGTGCAAAGCAGTGCCTGTGCTTGGAGCCAAAATCTGTTTGTACCCGTAATAGCATGCTCTGTGGGAAAAGAGGGAAAAACTACCTCATTCTTTACCTCAGTGGCATTTTAAAATGTCAGACGGAAAGGCAGGTCCAGTGCAGGCTCACCTCCATCGTCCCCTCTCACCCCTGCACGCAGGAGCTGCCTAGAGCACTTAGGTACCAGCAGGTCTCTGCTCAGCACAACACACGTAGTGGTGTGGTCTTTCACTACACTTTGAGTTCTTTGCTTTTAAATCTTCTGCTATCACATTTCCTTTTTCGTTTTGAACTAGCTACCTCTTTACCCTGAACAGACATGCACGTTAGGGTCTTCAGCCTTCCCTACCCCTGAAATGAGCCAGTACTAAAAACTCAAGCAGAAGGAGGAATCCTCGAGCAGCTCTGACTCGCAGTCACCCAGTATCTCACACATCCAGAGACGGAGCCTGCGGCAAATAGCCCTGCAGCTATTTGGTCCCTGGAAGGGGAGTTCTTGAAAACTCCTCTTCTCTTTATACGTGGACTAACTTTGCTAAGACTGACTCTCATTGTCACCATTTAGCCAGAAAATAGGCAACCCAGATGCCTATTGTTCAACCTGGAGATGTTCCCAGAGCGGAAAGTGAAGTAAGAAAATACAAGTTTGCAGCTGTTGTTTAGGCTCTGGGTACATCCTGGACACACTACTGGGTCTCAGAGAAAATCAAGTCCTTTCCCACAGTGGGTTTAGCAGTAGTGCTGCTGCCAGTGCGACACGCAGGTAGAGCTGCTGCGCTGTTCAGTGTGGGTCTGGAGGCTGAATTTAAGCCTTGGTAGGACCTTGTGCTCAGTGTCTGCCTTAGACAACGTATCTGCAAATAGCTGTCTTATTTGGCTGGAGAATCAAAAGCAAGGGAGGCATTTCCAGGCTTCACAGTGTCTGCAGAAACTAGTGCAACTTAACCACATCAGACTGATGAGGCAGCCCTGGACTTACTTTGATACAATTATGTTCAAAATCACAAAAAAAAAAGGGTGACAGTGTAATCTGCCAGAGCTGGAACATTCTTCAATGTTACTTCAGAGTAAACAGCATTTGCAAAACCTTCCCAAGACACTGATGGGGCTGAAGAAATTAATATTTGGTGTTTTCAAGTCATACAAGAACTATTAAAAAAAAAAAGGCATGATGAAGCAGGAAAGTGTCAGAAAGCATCTAGCATATTATCTTTGTGGCTGAAAAATTAGATCTGTTTATATTAAATTCAAAAATGTGGCTATTCTGTGTCCTAACAGAGGGGCAGGGGAAGATCTTGAAGAAGAAATTTGGTTTTTTGAAGGACTTTCGTCTCTGACAAATGTCCTACTTCTGACAGCTGATAAGTGTGAAGAGACCTGGAAGCGGAGTCCAACAAAATCCATGAAAAACCTGTGCCTTAATAGGAACTCATCAGCTCTGAAGAACCTGGCTTTGATAACACTTGTATGTGAGATGGCTGGCACAGTAATGACAGCGAAAGGTCCAGACTTTCTTGCTTTACTGATGTTGGCAGTCTCACTGCCTTGGGAAATGGGATTAAAAAGCTCTATGAAGAATAGTGTAGGCGGTGTGAGAATTGTATGAAACCACACATGTTCAGACTGCGTCTTGATGTCAGTCCCAAGATGACAAGGATGAGCAGAACCATGAGATGAAAGGGAAGTCTCTGCTGAATAGAGTGAATCTTTAACTGTGTGATATATAATGTACATGTCATTAGTATGAGTAAAGTAGAAAGTACTTAGTTCATCTAACCAAGCTGCTAAACTACCAATGTAGTCATTAGCTAGCCATCCAAAAAACAGAGGTGAGGGTAAGGCCATTTGGGAGATTTAAATAAAATGAACCAGGATTGGATTAATTTAGGGGATAACACAATATTAGGGTAACTACAAAAAAAAAAAAAAAAAGGCAAAGTAAAGAAGTAAGAATGTTACAATGTGGTAAACAATGCCTAAATCCCAAATCCAGCCTTTTTGTTTCTCCCTTTTGATAAAGCCTAGTCATGCTGAAGGCAAAGTACTTTTAACAGCACATGAACAATTACTCCAAATAATAATTATAAATAATAACTTGTTAGTACAGTCTTAAAATTCATTATGCAAAAGGTGTGTTTAATCTGAAATGGCAGAACAATGTGCAGCAGTGGATAAAGTGAAGGTCCTCTTAACTTGGACTCTGCAAACTGCTTTGGGGTGGGTTTCAAAACATGTCAATGCAGGCCAAATGTTTGTGAAATCATTCCCTAGAGGATGGGTGGTATGTGGATTCTATGGGAAAGGGGCAACTAACTGAACTGTGATATATAATGTGATAATGATTGGTGCAAAAAAAGCGTTTGTTGCTGTGGCCTCATACTGTCCACTGCCGTTCCCTAGAAAACTGCCTGTTTCCAAATTAGCTGCTATGTCCTCAATCACAGTGAGCCTCCAAGCTTCCCAAAACAAGGACAGCTTCTGACCAGACGACTTTTGTCTCTGACCATTCCCAACAGAGCAAAGGCAAGCTGGCCTCATATAATTTGAGTAATTATCACTAGCAACCATTCTGGAGTGGTCAGCTTTCCATGCACACAACAAAATTAAGTCGAGTGCTACAGAAGAAAATGCATTCTATCACCAAGAATTGTGACAAAACCAATAGTTACTGCAGCTGTAAACCTACTTTTCAAACTTTGCAAAAAAAAACAACACATTACATTAATTGGAAAACATAAAAGAAATTTGGTATTCTTCTATCAAAAAGGACATATGAGAAAAAGGATGGTGCAAAAGTAAGACACTAATGGTTGTCTATCTCAAGATGTAGGTTTTAAAAGTTTTCAGTCTCGTGGGTTCACCAGCTAAGCCCTGTAGTAAAATAATCTAATACTTTTTGTGGGTACTAAAATAGCAAAGACTGACTGTACTCGAGTTTCTACTGATTAGCATCTACCACCAAAACTGATAAACCCCAGAGGGAAAAAGAAGATTTTGTTTAAAAGGCAACTTATCCAAGTAGGATGATCACAATATTGTGATGTGGCAATTCCTGAATTATGTTTTGCCTCAGTATGTTTAATAGGGAGATCAAAAGAACAGGATGATAAAAAAGTATATATGAATCTGGTCCCTTCTGCATCTGAAATTGAGTTACATCTGCAATCTGGTAGTTGCAAAAGGACCAGCCAATTACACATTATATTATGCACATGCATCCGCAAACATGCAAAGACATGGCAAGGCATGTTGTGCATTGATACCAGCTGCACTGATACCCACAGCTCTAAAAAATTAGTTCCAGAAGGTGAAGGACATAACTTCGTTACCTATTTGTATTTCAGTGCTAGTGCAAGAAGCTCTGTAAGCATTTGCTTTAAAATATCTTTCTCAAAATAAATATGAAGGAGCAAGCTGAAGCCAGACCTATCAGAAAGCCCAAGATCCTACCTCAGTGTTAAGAGGAAGGCTAACAGACTGCTAAGTGCTGAGGTAATTCTTCATGAGCTCTCTTTTTCTTCTACTTAATAGCTGTTTCTGTTGGTAGGCCCTACCTTCTATAACATGGAAGGTAAATAAAAGGAGGAAAAGGCTGCAGGAACTGTAAATAACAGTTTCCTGCAATTCCAGTGTTTATCAAGTCATGCAAAAATTTACCGGACACAGAGCTATTTATCAACTGCTGGCCAAGAAGGATATGAACAAAACAGCAATTTCAGAGTCATGAGAAGCAAACAAATAGGGAAGGGACTGCCTTTTGTCTTGCAGTCATTTTATCCAAATTTCCTTCTAAACAAAGTAACACATGAGAATGTGCTGTGTCAGTTAATGAACTGCACATATTGCACCATCTCTGCCCACCAGATCAGTGCTCTCATCTGCAGGTCTTGCAGTGTTTTGTAAACACAGCCACTTAAACCTTTTAACATTTCTGCACAGATCTTTTGATTGGAAACTCAAATACAATAAGCAGCTGGTCAGAGCACAGCAACAGTACAGACCACTTTTGAGGAGGAAGCAATGAAGGATGTCTTCTCTAACTCATAATACACAACCATTTAGGAAGAATAGAACTACTCCAAGTTGGAGTGTAATCAGGACAATAACATTCCTAAGTCTACAAAAAGTTTTGAAGACCAGCTCATCAGTGGCCTCATGAGTTTGCGACCTTAGCTTTGCATTTTATCTAAAAAAATGTGATACTTCACTGGAAAAGTGTTCCCTACCAGGAGAATGGGATATTATCTCACAAGTAACGGTTGTAGCCTGGAGAGCCTCCAGCATCTCCTCCTCATGCAGGCGTTCTGGTAGGACACATTGGTCAGGTGAGCAGGTTCACAGACATTCCCCGCTACCACCTTCTGGGGAACATGGACACGACGACAGAAGAGGCTACTTTACCATGCAACGATCTCTTTCTGCTTTATCTTCATTGTAGCTAACCTGTGCTCTCCAAGATCCCTCAGCACGTACTGCACTTGGCATGCAAGACAACGTGGTCTCAATATGACATGCGGGTCAGGAAGGAGTTCTGACAGCACTTGAATAGGCCCAGTTTTAGTAAGATAGGTTAAACCCACTCTATAGCCTCTAGTCTCTAGCTGTTTGGTTTAACTACGTGGTTTCTGCAATGGTTTCATCTAGTGTTAAGTTCTAATGGCCAATATTCAAGATCACGAGCCCAGCAGACTGGCAGGTATTTATTTCCGGGCAGAGTTAACTAGCTATCTAACATTTATACAGAATAATCAAAGTGAAAAATCTTGTGGTCATTTTTCAGTCAGGAATCAAAAAGGCATCAGTGCATGCAGAGCCCTTTCTGTTCCAGGCTCAGGGAATAAACCTGATTCTAAGTGCCTGATGTTATTTGGATTAGAGGCAAACATGCTTTCTGCCCACCAAAGCCTATTTGCTGCTCAGAAAAAATCCAACAAGACAGAACACTAATACATCCAAACCCTATTTTTAGCAGTATTTTCACATTCTGGATGACAAAATCAACAACGTACCATTTCCACACATATTGAGCAGTAGCTGAGTTGTTCTGATTTGATGTAAACAGGCCTAAGGGGTTTCTCCTTGGAGCACCTGTCACATGGACCAAATACAATCGCTAGAAATGTCTGGTCGCACATCTTGGCGGTGGAGTGGAGCTGAAAGAGATGGAGAAGGAAGCAAACATGCATTGCAGTCTAATCCTTAATTTCCTGTATTTCCAGGTAGCTAATGCATCTTAGACTGTATATAGACAAGTGTAGGCTGGATAATCTCTCTGTGATTAATCATTAAAACCTGATGAACTGCAACTATATGCAAGACAGTCACTAGCACATGCTTGGAGATTTTATTTTTATAAAGAGAGCAGGTAGGAGAATATGTTGTTATAACAAGCAGCACTAATTTACTACATGCAGGAACTAACTCTCAGTTTCTACTTAACTAATGCCAGCAGACAATAACCAGACAATACATAACCATAAGCTGGATTTCTGAGACACCTGCATTTGATCAATATGTATTTTTTTCCCACTGCATTATTATACTGTCAGTATTATGTATTACTTTTTTAAACTGAAAAGATGTCCTAGGATTTAGTCATCAGCTACAAAAATATTATGAACGATGCGTTGCTTGAACAGAAATTAATGTTTCAGCACACACAAAGCTGGGTCATTATGCCTCCCTCCACCCACACTCTTTTTTTTAAAACCATAGTTACCTCTAGGAACAAAGCACTTTTCTTGTCATCACTAGAACTAAAAATTGCTTGAGAGTCAGGAATAGAAATAAGCAGAATATTCTAGTGTCATTTTTCTCCTCCATTTTTTTTTTCCACACACTTTTTTTCTCCCATAGGAAAAAATGAGATCTTTCACCACTTCTAAAATGAAAGCTTTTAACAGTACTCTGACATACATAATAAACACAATGAGTTTATTGTCTCATTTTTCAAGTAGTCCAATGAAATGCTTAAGAATAAGCAGTAGAATGCAGGCAAGTGCCCTAGAGTGATGGGTTCCCCCCGCCTCCTAAAATGCCTAGCCAAACAAATTCAAAAACCTGGATTTGCTTTCCTTTGCTTCATTTAGCCAGATCCTGCAATAGCTTCTTCTCATTTTTAACAATGAACTCGGAAATCCTGCCTCAGTAGGAATTTTGCTATTGTCTCAAGAGAGACTAATTTCATCTCAGAACACATGGGAAGAAATCTGTCCTGAAATGAAGTACAACACACTGCATTGTAACCTGAAATCTGCACAGAGTTTTGAATGAGGTATAGGCAAAGGGGTTTATATCTTGTTTGATAAAATGCAGCAAATATGTTCTGAAGTTTTTAATGCATTCTCTCGCAAACAAGAAATGAGCCTGATCACGCGTCTTTTAAGGAGTTTCTCTTCTAACAGCATTCCTGGTAGCTTTAAGGTGACTATAGAATCAGGGTCCACTCATGACAAGACAAATGCATTTAGAGTAAATTAGTGTCTTACCCAGAGGTTCTTAGAATTAGTGATTTCCACTGTGGGCAGTTCAGGTGATATTTATACCTGGTATGAGGTCCCTGGACACTAACCCTATACTGAACTTTGGGAGGAAAATTTTCACTTTGAAGGAATGTAAAAGGCAAGCATTACAGACAAAATGCCATCTTAGTTTCTACAGACTTTAGACAAGGATCTAATGCTTGGAAGATGGGCAGAATTAATCATAGAATCATAGAATGCTTAAGGTTGGAAGGGACCTCTAGAAGTCATCTAGTCCAACCCCCCTGCACATGCAGGGTCCTTCAGATTGTGTATGAATTTATTGGAATCACATCCAGGATGAATCTTGCCCGATATCAGTATGTTATTTCGGATGATATTGTGACATGTTATAAAAATGTTTCTAGAAAAGGAGCCAACAAAATTTCCAGGTAGTTAAAAAGCAGTATTATACCTGTGATAGTACATATCTTTATAAAATAGGAAAGAAATCCATCATTGTCACGAGCAGCTTAAACCAAGAAAGATCTGAAAGGATCACAATTTCTTGTGCCATAACCGGAGATTTTTAAACTTACTAGATTTTTAGAAAGTCACAGTAGCAATTTAAAAATAGTGGCATGATGAAACATAATAACAAATAAACTAATTGCAGAGTAATTCTGTACAATGAATCTTGTTGATAAATATTAAGATTTACCTACCTTTTTGAAGAACAAGAACCTGCAGTGTCTCAAGATGAGTAAATAAGCTGTGTGCAGTGGCTAATGTAGAAAGGCAACCTTCCTGTTAAATCTGCTTAGAGGATATTTAAAGCTCAGCCTCTCCAGTTCTCCCAACTCAGACTGGTTACGATGATTAAAGTTTATATCTTTAGTTTTAATTGCACTTTTTCAGAATAGGAAATAAAGAACATACTCAAACTGTTAGTGAATACAGATTTTGACTGACTGTTCCTCATAGTGGCAATTTTTGTTTTGTTTCAAATGTTGAAGTTTGAACATACTAGGGGATGACTGACTGCACTGATTTTTCCAACTATTAGTTGATATTGTGACAAATGATACTGTTAGTGTTAAATCTATCTCCCACATTTAATGAAAATTATGAGTACAAGTTGAAACATTATGGGTACAATTTAAATTATTAAATTATGAGTACAATTTAAAGAAAGTTATGGGTACAAGTTGAAACATAGGAAGTTCCATCTCCATGTGAGGAAGAACTTCTTTGCTGTGAGGGTGACAAAGCCCTGGGACAGGCTACCCAGAGAGGCTGTGGAGGCTCCTTCTCTGAAGATCTTCAAACCCGCCTGATGCCACCATGTGCCACGTGCTCTGGGTGTCCCTGCTTGAGCAGGGGGGGTTGGACTAGAGGACCTCTAAAGGTCTCTTCCAACCTCAACCATTCTGTGATTCTGTGAAAATTAAAAGTTAAACACACTGATTAGCATTCATGCTGCTTTCAGACATACTTCTTTAGGTATGCTTTTGACTGTTCACCTGATTTTCAAATTGTTGTCTTAAAACAACAAAATTAAAAAAAAAAAAGCCTTCTTACACTGTTTAAAAACTCAGGAAAAAACCTATGAAAATATGCTGTAAGAAATATAAAAGTGCTCTGAAGGTCACATGTGCTATTGTGAGCCCAGTGCAGTCATGCCCCTAGATACCTGCATTCAATAGTCCAGAGGATCTGAAGCAAAATGAGAAAAAAAATGTGAAAAAAATCTCAGCTGAGCATGAATTTGGATAGAAGGAACTCATCCTAATCTTTTTTATCAGAGTACTATGGGAACAGAAGACTGAAAAGGATCACCCTTTGGGTCCACCTCCAAGTCCCATTGCCAGAAGCTGCACTAGTTACATATGGACAGAGGTCCAATGATGGCAATAGCATCTCATATATCTCTCCATAAGTTATTTCAGTAACTTTGCAATAAATTATCATAACATTTTCTCTGATCAGCTATCACTGATTTTTCTCTCAAAGATGTACATACCTTCAGACACTTCTATGTTGCCTGATTTAAGAGCAGACTGTGATTTTAGCCGAACTGTACGAGGTAACTGTAGAAAAGTTTATATACAATTTATAGGGGGGGGAAAAACTTACTTGCATAAGAATATTTACAGAAATTCATGAGGAGAGACAGGGACAGCATAGCAGCTTGACAGAAAGATGCATGATGCTGTAGTAAAATAAATAGACCATTAAGTAAATAAGCTATTACAGTGTAATACATGACTGGCAATATTCACTAGGTTCACAGAATCCAAGTAGTTTTGTTTACATGATTTAGTATCAAAAACATAAAATAACTATTACATCAATCAATATACTTAAAATTGATTTAAAAGCTGCTTTATTTATCAGATTTAAAATACTAGTTTCTGTCTGTGATATTTTTACACTTTTTGTTGCTGTTAAACAAAACATAATTATTTTCCTTCATTTTTTTTTTATACATCTCTATGGACATCACTATGAATATGTCACCATTCATAGTAAATACCAAGGACAGTAAACAGCAAAAATGATTCCACTCTTATATCTACAGATTTTCTGTGAAATTAAACAAGAAATACAAACACTGTATAATTAAAAAATAAAAAAATCAACAGTTCCTTCCTATAATGTTTAACTAGCTACATTAAAATGGAATCATTTAAATACAGCAGAGCTTTAGTACTTTATTATATTACAGTACTTTATTATAATAAACGTACAATGTCTAACACATTAGAAGGAAAAATAGCATAATTGAGAAATTTCTAATGACAGTCAACATTGTAGTGGGATGAATGCTTTTTGTCGGGGTGTCCTGACAGAGTCCGTATTAAATGGTTATTGTTCACTGCCTTCTGGGCTTTATGAAGGGATTGCACAAAGCAAAACAGAAACTACCACTGCTTACACAGATCCTGCAATATAAATTAAATAAATAAAACATAACCTAAGAAATTAAGGTTGGTTTATTAGTAAGACTAGAGCTCAGTACCTGCTCATTTCCTACTCAGTGTCAGGACTGAGGAAAGGAAAAAAAGCAAAAAAAGGAAGAGAGAAAAAAAGACGTGCATACCTGTCTATGCTCAGTGTATGTTCTGGTCTGCCTGGACTATAAAGAAAGCATTTCTGCCAGGGTGAGGAACCCAGCATTTCTACAAAAACAACACAGGTTTGTTACAGCAGTTCTCTTAGCTCCATCTTAACACTACTCCTGGGTTCAACAGCAGGCTGACTGTACTGGTTTTTATACTGATTTTTTTCTAAACTGCTGTGTGGAGACTTTCCATTTCTTCCTGCTGCAGTCTTCTGGAAAAACTGTTATAAGACACACATTTCAAAAAGAAATAAAGGTATAAAAATACATAACAGTGAAAGCCACTGTAAAACAGATCCATAGCAAAGAATTGGAATTAGCATGGAAAAAAAAATCCTGTTACAGAAAGTAAGGGCCAAGAAAAATTACAAGATAACAGCAGTTATCCAATGGCAACCCTAACAGTTTCTCCTGTGACTTGTACTTTAGGGTTACTGACAGGGCACCAATGCAAGCTTGTGAGACAAATGTTTTTCTTGACAGATCTGGGCTACTTAACAATAAGGTCACTTTTATATCCAGTTGATAAAATAATACCATCTATTTTAGGACTGTAATGAAAACTAGAAAACAGCAAAAGAAGACAAGAAGAAATTACAAGCTGAAATTATTCCTGCTTTTTAAGTCTGCCTTTTTAAAGCTATAGTTAACTGCAAGCTATCATACCAACCACCAGCTGAAGAAATGAAACATGAAAGTCTGTCTTTAGCCTGTGAGGAAATACTGATGTATCCTTTTTATTACACTCTTGTGAGAAAGCCAAGTTTGAAACTGCTGGGGACTTGTATCATTTCCAAGGCATGCGGCGAGGAGGTGAAAGGAAATGTCACTTGAAAGACATACTTGGTATCGAGCATCAGCTGTGGAACATCCTCACGGTTATTTAGCATGGCCTGAAATTATAACAGAAAGAGTATGAAAATATTCCATTAAGAATAAAAACAAAACTAATAAAAATATTTTTCCCTATGACAGATCTTCTGATTTGACAAATCTTTTGCATAACATTAAAAAGGCCTTTATTGATAAATTCTGAATGTCTAGAAGCTAAACAACTTTATTATAATATGACTTAAAGGTCAAGTATGAACTTAAATTATAGCATGCAAGACAAGTGTGTATGAAACATCCTATATCTTAAAGATCAGAGATAATGATTAGAGCTTTTACCTGGACTTTACGAACAAATGATGGAGTCACTCTTTTCTCAAAATCATCTATTGGTGTGTATGAATTGAGGATCTTAACTATCTGTTTAAATTAAAAAGACTACTGTAATATGTAACAAAGAGAGTGAGGAGACAGAAAGGAAGAAGCAATAATATGACATTTTTTATTGATATTTAATTGAAGATGTAGCAAGGAGTTTCACAATAATGAAGGAATTTTAACTGGTCACCTATTGAGTGGTTACACATGTGATGATTGCTATGACTTGTTTCCAAATCAAGAAGTAGCAGGAAAAGCTGAATTAGTCAAGAGAAGTGTAACAAAGTTACCATGGGCAGGGAGGGGGGAAAGCAGGGAGGTAGAACAATGCACACAGAACAATACACACTACTGAAGCATTTAAAATGTTATCAGGAATAAGCAGTGACAAAACATGACAAGTAGTGATGTGAAGTGTTGAGGAGTGTTATGTTCACAAAATGAAAGGCCAATAGCAATTATGTAATAAACTATTTCAGATAGCTAAAATCTTGTAATTGGTACTGCCAGAACAAAATAAAAATTCATTACCTGCACAGTGGAAAGAGATGTGCAGTGTTCATATATTTCTTTGGCATCATCATCAGTGATCTTTTTGACCTGAAGTAGCCAGGCTGCCTGAGACAGAGGCTCCAAAGTTTCTTTGGCATTGCTGCTTTGGAGATTCTTGTCTTTAAGCCATTCTTCCAAGTAGCTGATATTGCACCTGGGTTAAACACAGAGAAGACACAGAAAAATCAGGTCCCCCTTATAAGAATTTTTTAGTATAACTTGCTATCATTAATGATATTAAAGGAACAGCGTTCCTTTAATGGATGTTCAAATGTCTACATTTTAAGCTAAGTAACATATTTTTAGAGTATAAAGCCCAAACGATTAAAGGCTTATTGATTTGTAAGTTTAATTCCTTTGATGTGCATTTTAATCCTTTTTATTTTATTTCTTAAAGCTTGGGCTATAGAAAATAACTTACTAGCTTAACTGTCATTTACAAAACATTACGAATAAATATTGGCATTGGCTGTTATAGTGGTACATTATATATATAGAAAATACTAATTTACAACTGAGTTTATACAAGAGATGAGATACACTCTGCACCAAGTAAGGTGGGGCTCAGTCCGAAAGGCAAAGATTACTTTTCTGGTAGAGTAAAAAAATAATCGGCTACTTCCAGCAGAATATTCACAAAGAAAGGGGACTATGCTACAAAGAAACAAACAAACATGTTTAAAGTCCATTCTCAAGCAACTGCTCACTGAAACTTTACTGGCTTTACCTTATCTGCATTCCTTTTCTACAAGAGCACATGTCCTTGCGGAGGAACAGACTATTGAGGGTGACAGCTCCAATCAGAAAGAAAAGCTGCTTCACTGCCTGCTTTAGAAGCTCAGAGTCCAAGCCATTCTGGCACATCGTACTATAAAAATAGCTGAGTTGTTGCAGAATAGAGGTCATTGTGTAGGTATCTGTGTCGTCTATACTTGAAGAACGTTTACGGAACCCTGTAGGTTTCAAGCCAGAAATTCCTTGGAGACTTTCATATTCCAGCATGCCTGGAACTAGAAGACAGTAAGAAATAATGCTAACACCAATGCTATTAAAGCTCCTTTCAGTTACACTAACTTAATCTGGAACAAAATGCAACTGAAGGATATTTTAAAAATTAAATGATACTCAAAAAATTAGACACTAATAAAACCTTCTTGAGTACACAAATTAAAAGTAGTATATTATTTTTGTGGAATGTTGGTATCTTTCTCCTTTCCAGGCTAACATAAGACTACAGCCACAGTAAGTTTCATTGCACATGCTGTCAGGTTAGCACCGCTGGTTCTTTGAGAAAGAGAATTAGAAAAGAAGTCTGCTTTGCATAAATCATAACTAAAATGGTACTCGTACTATCACAAATAATTAGACAAAAATCATTAAAGGGAGAAAAATAATAACATTGCAGCAATTTTCCAGAACAAAGACTTTTATTTATACTGAATTTATACTGAAAGTGATATTATAAAATAATACAGAATACAATTCCTTGCTTGCATGCTGCTTGGCTACTTAGCAATATTGGTTAGGTGGGCAGCACAAGGCAGTGAAATAAAAAAAAAATCTAGAGAGAGAATGATCCCAGTGGTGCCTCCATCCTTAAGAAAATGAAGGTGTTTTTTCTATATCTACCCAACAATCCGATTCTGTTTCAAAGCATTACTCCCTATTGGGAAACTGTTCTGAAGTCAAAGTTTTTCCAAATCCTGTAGGGATATAATATTCAGTGGAATTTATATACCCAGAAACTTATGTGCATATATACAAACATCACATACATATAAGCATAGCCAACAGGAGAATGAAGCTTGTCCCACCCTTTGCCTCCCTGTGTAAGCTTTATTTGGGTACTTCACAAATTACATTTAACTCTCTGTATTCTTGCTTTCTTACCAATCATTGGCTGAATGTTGTTCTCCATTACAATAACAAATTGGTGATAGATACGAATGGCCAAGTCACTAAGAATCTGTCTGTATTCTGAGAGATCAAAATGCTTTAAACAGTTTTTATTCTGACATGGGGTATTATACTTCATAAATTCCTAAAAAAATGGCAAATAAAGTTATTAGAACAATTATTATCAATCAGCATTAAGAGGTAATGTATGTATTATAGTAACTCATTCTGTCTCTGACCAAACACAGTCTCAAGATGAGTCAAAGCTACTGATGTCTTCAAGAGATTCTTCCCGTCCTGGCTTCCCACACTTATTTTTCCAGTATGCAAGTAGTTTCTTCCAAAAGCTAGATCTAGCTCCTACTAAAGCCAAAGGAAAGACCTGCACAGGTTTCAATGAACTTTGGCTCATTGGTCATTTAAACAGAAAACAAGCAACTGTTTCTCAGGAAAAGCCAAAACACAGTTATTTAAACTACGCTGGCTTAAAAAAAAAAATTATTACAAGGAGGGGATGTAATTTTTAGATTTTTGATCAGGAAAACCCTGACTTCAATAATCCAGACCGGATCCTAACTTGTGTGAATATTCACTTCTTGTGAGTAGTCCATTAATATATATTAAAACTGTAAAAACTGTATTCAGACCTTTCTCAATTGTTGGAATTAAACTATAAAAGTATGTAATGAAATGTTTGTGTGTCTAATGTTTTCAATTCTCCACTGCTTACTATACCTTATCAATATGACCACAAGAGGGAATATTGTAGGTTAGACAGTACAAAGCTGCTGTGATTCCTAGGCTTTATGGTATCTCTTTGCTTTTATCTTGAAGACCATATTCTCATGTGCTTGTGCAGTTTCAGTTAAGTCTAAGTTTATAATCTCTAGCAACTGAATATAGCAAAAGTTTGTAAATTAAAAGAATCTCAAAGAAAAACAGGATGAATCTTAGCTTAAACAAACAAATAAAATAAGGGGAAAGAGCCGCTTTATCATTATGCACCCCTCTTGGGGTTTTCTTCTGTAGTTTTATATTGGTGTTCTCATAATTTTGTAAATGTTTAAAGTGGTCACAATTACACATAACAAAACTCTTTTCTATGCATTTAGAAGAACACTGAAATCCACCTTACGTTAAATCCATCTCTTAGGAGATTAAATAACAGTTTACATGTCATGTCTTTAACAGAGTTTAACACTTCAGTGTTCTCTTGAGTTCACTTCAACAGATCTTCATGTAAGATATAACACCACAGAGACATATGATTACGTTAATATCTTTAAGGAACAGTAGCGACCTAATGGATAATGATCCCTGTCTATTTTGCTTGCAGAAGAAAAAGATAGCCAAAGGTAAAATAATTACATGATTTGGTAAAATCATTCCTACCTCTTCTCCACTGTACTGCTTCAAACAGTTAAGAAAATAATATGTGTTGGAAAGCCAAAAGGACAACATCTCAAAGTCTTCTGAATGTTCCTGTAAATAATAAATAAAGGAATTTTTAAGAGCATTATCCAGTAGAGTTTAATTACACTACTGATCTTAAGACCATCAGATTGGTATAACAGCATCTATCTATATCAGAAGGAGCACCAAGCATATCTGTAACATGCTAGCTTGTACACATCATACTGTGTTTTCAGTCACAGTCAATGTTCCGTCTTCTTTGATAAACACTGTTTAACTCTTCCAATACGAGAGACTGTCTAAAAAAATTAGTCTGAATCCAATATCTTTACCTACATATTGTGGTGTAGTATACTGGAGGTCTTCCTGCCATAATGCTAACAATGACTATATAGACGAAGGAACTATATATATAAACTCAATTATAACTATATTTAAATATGCTTTTTTGTCCTGTTAACTAAGTACATTTTTTCCTAAAGATAACTTATGCTATCAGCAATAGGTACTACTTACACAACAAAATCAACTGCATATACCACAGTTCATTTCTACCTGTGCTACAAAGCATGCCTGGTGTTCTGTTGCACTATAAATCTATAATAAGGCTTTCACATAAGTGAAATTGTAATTCCTTTCAGAGAGTAAACTAATGATTTGTGTTCGTAACTTGGTTTTCTAAACTGTCTGACAGCACAACTTCCTATCTTTGGGGCACTAATGCTGCAGCACCAACTGACATGTCTAAAAATCAGCATAGTAAAAAGTACTTTAAAGTCTCATACCTTTCTATAGCCAAACATACTAACTATAACCCTTATTTTTAGTCATGCAATTTTTACTAGGGTTAAATTAATAGGCATGTGGAACCTAATTAACTACTCACTTTCAGATGTAAAATACTTGCAATCATTTTGTCAACAAGCTCCGCATTTAAGGACAGTTTCTCTTAAGGACAGCGCAACCTTACCTGAAGGCTACACAAGGATATTACTACAGCTCCAAAAGGAGTGTCACTAATGGTAATTATTCTACCTTAGGAACACTAGCAAATGGAAGTGTCTGCACTCTGCAGGTGAAAGGCATTCATCTTGTAAACCCGACACTAAAATCAGGAAGCCAAGCATTATTCCTACCTTAATAACTTGCTTGATACCATTAATGGTTACATTCATGAATGATTTCAGCATGTCAGCATCATTCAGGTAATCTGCATATCTCACACACATGAATAGGATGTGAGCTGGAAGGCCAGGAATCATATTAACTACAACACCACGTGGCTTTAAATCTGCATAAAGGAGAATCATCAGGTTTATTATATATGGACGGAATGATGCAATGTGTCATTCCAAAAAAGACAGGCACTGTGGAGTTCATTTCTTCAGTGACCAGGTACTTGATAATGGATTTACTGATGAACTGCTTGTTCCTGAAAACTTGTATAACAGTATCTTTCATATGAAAGTATTAATTAAGTTTTCCAGAGTGGTAGGAGAGTATTGTAGCTATGCCAGACACAAAAACTTCAAAAAGTGACTGGCATTTAGCTATCTGCAGGTGGCCCCACCAAATTCTGGCATTACTTAATGACACTCCTGTTTTCACAAAGAAAGAAACATGCACAAGGCTGAAGCATGTGAGAAGAAAGGAAGCATGGCATTTCCAAATAGTAGTTAATAAGGGTACTAATGTACATGGAAATTGAGTTTACTATTAATTGCAAGCTAATGAAAAATCCCAGTGGTAGGATGATATTGTGGAAGTAACTCAGAAGGGCAAAATTCTCCCACAAGAAGGAACCATATGAAAGCACAAACTTTGGTGAAGGAAACTATACAGAAAGAACAGACAGGAGATTAGTAAGCCACATATGGATACAGGCCCAATGACTTACAGACTTAGTAGATGACCAGGACAAAAGTAAATTCAAGTCCCTGGAGTGCTCTTGAGATTTCTAGCTTTATGAGTGAACAAATAATAAGAAAGATAATAGAGTCAGAGTTACGCAGAGTGAGATAAATGATTTTTACACAGACAAAGCACTTCTGCTTTTGAAATGACTGTCTACAGAAAGGAGTTTTATAGAGCCTCCAGGCTGTACTGTTGATAAGGGAACTGGATAAAGCCAACCTTGAACTTGACTGAAGTACAGGGACTTGCAGTTTTTGCTGTAGTGTCTACCTGAATATCACTGACTACTGTTTAAATTTGAAGTGTAACTAAAGTACCAAGGATCAGGTTTTGAACAATCCTTTCTTCATCTTCCTTTTTGTATTCCATCATTCCAACGTACTCTTTAGATGAAGTTGGCACATGAACTTCACTGGCTGTCAAACACAAAAGCACTGTTACCTGCAGGTAAATGATTAATTTAATGCTCACATTTTAGTATAAACCACTGGAGATAAGGAGAACTCATTGTAATAAAGGAAGCGCAGGCCCTGTTTACCACAATGCTCTTAGCTTACTGTTCCATGCGCAGAGTTAAATAACACTCATTATGTGAACAGTGTCACCGAATTCAGTGGAAGTACTTGCATTAATAAAGCAAACAAAAAGAGCTGCGTTATCAGCTACTTCTGCAATCTTTTGAGATGTATTCCATAATGAAGAATTATTGTCTTACATAAAGTTTGCACAAACTAACTTTGTATCAGGAACTATGGGCATCTGAAGGCAAATATAGGGGGGTAGTTACTCAACTAATACAAAACTAGCATTCTGCTGGCTCAGAGACAGTTTGTGTAAGAACATGTATTAATTTCTGTTGACAGAAGCTAATGTCACTGGCCTAAATTTTCTAGCATAATCTAGGCTGGATACCTGTCCATTTCTATGCTGTGAAGAGGAAAAACAAAACAAAACAAACAAAACATTTAAAAAACTTTTCTTGATACTTCTGTGGTACTTTTTTCTGAGGTTTTAAATTTGTTTTTAAATTTGTTAAATGAAGTTTTTTAAATTAAAACTCTTACCTCAAACCTTGCCTTTCTCTCAACACACTAAACATCTAAAAGCATAAAAATATCACATAACAGCATCTCACCTTTTTCAATAGTCTTGGTAAGAGTTTTGATCTGATCCTCCAACTTTTTTATTATTCTGTCCTTCATGTCTAGTTTTTCTTCAAGATCCTACAATAAAATTCAGTGAGTTCAGAAAAACCACATGTAAGAAATACCTTTTCTTGCTACATGTTACTGCCACAAATGAAGCACATTATAACATTATTTCACTTTTACTTGATGGAGCAGAGATGACACCTCCGTGTCTTATTTCTGCCCTAATAAACTGAGAA
The DNA here is from genome assembly GCF_059628265.1 of Tinamus guttatus. NCBI lineage: Eukaryota > Metazoa > Chordata > Aves > Tinamiformes > Tinamidae > Tinamus > Tinamus guttatus. Next base: position 11,868,854 of record NW_028288538.1, read on the forward strand.
CGTATTCTGCCCATACAAAGAAATCAAGATTTCTTCATTTTTATCTCACATTTTAGGTGTATTTCCTTAGTGCAAATTTAACATCTCACCATATTTTCCACAGTAAGTCGATTTGTTTCTTGTTTTATCATACTTTTTACTTCATCTTGGGCTTCATCTTGCTTCAAACCATTACTCAGCCTCTCAATTTCTTCAGTTGTTACTTTCGGTCTTTCTTTTTCTTTTAGGTCTATTTCATTCAGGCCTTCATTTGCTCTAGAAATAGATAGGAAGTTTTTTTCTTATATCATTATTTCTTTAAAGCACAGTCGTATCATATTTGGCATTACCTATTAAGTGTACCCACTGCTGTGGGAAAAATCTTGTGCTGGACATGGAACTCCAAAATCTTTGAGTGACTTTGCCACTCTAGTGTATGGCCCTTCCATTTCTTATAATATAAAAACAAAAAAACAACTTACCGCCTTTGTGTTCTGTCCTTTTCTAGCTCATAATGCAGCCGATTAGATATCTCTTTCACATTTTTTTTCAGTAATAATTAACAGCAAAACCAAAAACAAAAGAGAAACAACAAAATCACATTTACTTACTGATCTGTACTAGTATTTAGTAAATCTTTTGTTACACCCACAATTATGTTTCATCTAACAAAACTGAATGACATATCAGGCACTCAGGTATCCTATCCACTGCACACAAATTATATAGACGAGGGACTTTTAGCACTATTAAATTATTACAGTTAGTAGCAGAGATACTACCATATTAGAAAGAAAAAAGCAACTGCTGGGGGGACTCTAACTTATAGAACCCTCAGCATATGTGTTTTCCTAATTAGACAGAATCTATCAGGAAATTTTCCTTCCATCTCCCACTCAATTCCCTGAATCCTTCAACACTCTTCTACTTAAGTCCACCTCACAGGGAATTCCTTAAGTTCTCGAATATCTTTTCTTTTTATGATTGTTTCCAAAGGTCATACTCCATTGCACATATTCTCAGCAGTCTACTGAACACACATGCATGAACATATGCACCCAAATTATAGAAATGAAAGATCAAAAATGGACTTCAAAAATGCATGTACTTGGGCATATATTTAATTCTTCAGTAACAGATATAGATATATATATATATACAGATATATACAACATACTTTGTTCATGGTGTTTCTTCCACTTTACTAGCAAACAAATAAGTAATAAACCAATTATGTTATCATGTAATACTGTTTCAGCTCTTACAAATTAAGATCTAGAGAATTCAGTATTTTCTTTTTAAACTACTCTAAGGCTAGTAACCACACAAGTACTTTACCTTTCAACTTTACAGTCTGTTCTTGAAGACGATTTTCAAGATCTAATTTTTGATTTTCCAACTCAGAAACTTGTTGTTTAAGATCTGGGATCACCTTTTAGAGGAAAAGGACATTTGAGTATCTTAGCATGTTTCACTTACCAAATATATCCACGGTAAATCCTTCAACTGCAAATTATCAAGAACTGGAAAAATACTGCACGGAAGTCCTGCTACCTGCTTGTCTGCTCTGTGTAATTGTTCCTTAGGCATCTACTGCTGGGCACTCTCATAGGTGAAATAACTGCCCTCTGGTGGAGGGTCTCAGAGCCACCCACATCTACAGCTACCATAAATCCTACAGGTACCTGCTCTTCACTTTCAAATTACAGAACTTGTCAATCTGAGACTCAGAGATCTGAGAGTCTTGAGATGGAAAAACACTAATTTCTGTCTGAACATTTCTCTCCAAATACAGGGAAAGAATATGGCAAATAAATTCTGAACCTGAATGCCTCAGTGCAATGGAAGATTGAACCTGGCAGAGCAATTTACTCTTTTAAATGTTAACCCAGAGAAAGTTGCAGTATTATGAAACTGCTCTTCATTAAGCCTTAAAAATATATAAAAAAAGTTCCATCAGAAAAACATAATGATCTGATCTGCTACTCTTTGCAAGCATCAGATTAGAGATTTACACTAGATAGTTATTTTTAAAATTACAGTGAGCTAACACCCTGGTCACTGCTAAACCTTTGAGTCATATTTTTAGTTAAAATTATGTATAAATTAAAAACATTTGTTTTTCATGAGTTCCAGTATAAAGTTGTGTATCTGTAGAAAGACATCCCTCAAAAGTTGTTTGCACTGGCAAAAACCGAATAGAGCATAACCAAAATATATGTGTGAGCTTAGAAAAAAAAAAACATCCTGGAAACAACTTGAACATTAAAAAATCTTTTATAAATTCTGAATATTTAGCTACATGAGCACACAGGAGTTTTATGCATTCTGAATATTCTAAAGATTTTCTCAGTGTCATCTTAGTTATCAATGGGAGAAGTCAAATCTGTGCGTGCATCACACACCAAGTAACAGTTTGCAAAATAGTATTTTACCAGTCTATGATTAGAATCAAATTTCAATTCAAATTTATGTCAAAGAATGGGGAAAGCCCCTGTGAGGTTTTTTTCAATGAGTTGAATGCTCAGAAAATAAATTCTGCTGCCTCCTAACAAGCTGTCCAGGCATGCAGGGAAAGAGCCTACACGGATGTTCCAGGCATATCTATTAGAGCTTTGAGAATTCAAGGATAAGATTTTGAGGGCTTTCAGACACACACACATTCTGATTGTGTTGCTAAGTAATAAAAAAATACTTTTTTTTAATACATATTGATCTTACCAGGTTTTCTGAAGTTAGTCTGCTAACTTCAAGTCGAATACCATCATTTATGTCATTTTCCTCTCGAAATAATTTTTGTAGATGACTAATATCTTGGCTAAGATGTTCAACTTTAAAATTCAGACCTTCAATTTCCTTTTCATAGATTTCTTTCTGAGATTGGAAGTGGCTTTCCAACACTCTGTTTAAAAAACAAAGGAGGGGCAGGTGGGAGAGAAAATTGCACACATAGCATCACTTTGATGCAACGGGTCAAACTCACTACAAAGTGAAAACAAAGTTACATGCAGACATTCCCATTACATCATCTGTGCATTAAGGGAATTGGAAGTTAAACATCATATCTCAAATATCTGTTTATATTCTAGATTGCAGGTTGGAGCTATGAACACAAAGAACTGAGCTAACCTTGTCGCTTTTTTCAAGCCCTCATAAGCAAACCACAATTCTCCATCTTCATTTAAGTGTTCCAAATCCTCCGTAGAGAGTCTAGAGCAAAAGATAGTATCAATAGTGCATAAGTGCATAAAATACATCTCAAGTTTTTAGAGAAATCCTAAAACAAAATTACCTGCTTCTTACATCTTCAAAATCATAACTTTCAAGAAGCTGTTTCGTAACTTCTGACATCTTCTCTGGGGAAAAGGAAATATTTTTTATATGAATAATTTTCCCATATTCCATTTGGAATGTTATATCTTTCTGTTCTTGATCTGGAAAACTGCTAGAGTTATATAAATGTTCTGTTACTTCGTGCTAATTACTACATTAAGTGTTGCAGAAATAAGTTTATTCTATGACTTGCTTTGCAATGCAGTTAGTGTACTAAAGCACTTTTATCAAGAAATCTGGGTCTTTGCTATAGCTAAAAAATGTGGAGGAAAGTTGAGAGCAGCCTCTTTCACACTATGATTAGTAAGTTCGCTGAACTATCCTGTACTTAGCTTACCTCTCATTTCTCGCTTCTGAGACTGTGCCTGCTTTTCAACATCCATTTTTTGTGTCTGTAGTAGTTCAATTTCCTTTTGCAATTCAGGAATTGTCTAAGTAAGACAAAAAGTATAAAACGTAATTGACAAAGGGCTAAGTATCAGTCAAACCATAAAGAAAATTGTGAATAAGAACATGTTTATCTGGCAGAAGGCTTAAAACTTATTGGATTTAAAGCTTCTCACAGACATCTGAGCAAAACAGTAATATGATATAATGAATCCATACATTTTTCTGACTCACAGGAACATGACGTTACATGACTTTAATAAAACCAGTACTTTCAGCATCTGTTTCTAAATTATATTTATGAAAACATCCCCCTTGAGAAAACAAACAAACAAACCCAAAAACCCAAAAAAACTGGAAAAACAAAGTGAGAAAATAAAAATTCACATATCTAAATGCGCAAGTATTCAGGCACAATTACTCTTGAATGCTACTTATTTCTGTGAGCATTAAGGTACTCATACTGCATTCCACCTGAAAATAATTTAATACAGAGAAAAAAAAAAAAAGAAGAGAATGCGTAAATAAGACACTGACATTCTCTACTTGCTTTAGCTAGCAAAGATTTCGAAATGAGTTATCCTTTACCTGTTTTGTAAGTTGTCCTATTTCCATTTTCAAGCCATCCTGAATGATAATTTCTTGCTGAATTTGACACTGTAGCTGATTTTTTTCTTCCTTAAGAATCTTAATTTCTCCTTTGAGCATTTCAATTTCTTTTTCATAGTCCTGTTTCTGATTTTGGAAATTTTTCTCAAGTATCCTAAACATGACAAATTGAAGAGGTGGTTTCACTTTCATAAGTAATTTTTCAGTTTAATTTGAAGGAAATATTTCAATCAAGAAAACGTTTTTTTTTAAAAAAAAAGAAAAAGAAAAAAAAGCTTAAAACAGCTAAGCCACATCTTCAGTCAGTCATCTCCAAAATGGGTAAGAATGTCCCTGATCTCTTTACTTCTTATTCAGGCACTGGGATTTAATTTAAAGCAGAACTGAATTTTATCACTTAAAAGTTAGTTTTCTAGTTCTTTGAGAGCTAACATACCTTCAAACCACCAAAGACACATGAAAAGACAAGAAATTGCAAAATCAAGAACAGTCTCAAGTCTACACAATAGTTTCCAACATAATATGGCTGACTCACAGGCATGAGCTTTGCCTTGACTGTACAGGACGTACTTCAGTTACTGCTTCAGTACTAGCATTGATGTCCAACAGTATCAACAGATTTGTAGTAATATGTGAGTACGATGTATTTACAGTAGGAGAAGGAAAGGCAGAGAAAGAGAAGAAAATAAGTGTTCTTTTAAGGCAATTAAATTCAGATTCCATACATTCTCTGTCTTTCTTCCCTTTGCACATCCTCAAAGAACTGCTTCATGAGGTCATCCATTTTGTCTGTCAAAAAAATATTTTAATATTTGAGAGACCTTCATAATATTGCACATTTGTTAAAATGGCATGAACACTATGAGAAGTTTTTGTTTTAAGCAATCCTTAGCATTGTTAGACTGAAATTAATCTCTTAAATATCATTAATTTTCACAGTAATTCCAATAAGTAATCATACAGAATAAAAAATTTCTGAAACACCCAAGCATCATTTGTCTCAAGTATTTTGATCTAATGTGCTGCCTTGGCCCTTTGAACTTAGATTCTTAAAAGCAGGATATTAAATGAATCAAGGATGCAGGGAGGCTTTGAAGAATGCACATGCTGCCTTGGAGACAGAAAACATAATGAGAGGCCTCTTTTTTTTTTTTTTTTTTAACTGAACTAATGAACTATTAAATTAGAAGAATTTGCCCTGCACGAGGTCTACCTTCAAATTATTGTAATTGAGCATTTATATTGTTTTTAATATAACAAGAATCATTCACACTTGCTGCAAAGATAGCTTTATAGATCCCTCCCCCCATAACTGCTTTCAAGCTCCTGTAAATTACTGTACCTTTCATTTCCTCAGCTTTTTCTTGGAGCTTTCTTTCTAAGGTCTCTTGCTGTTCTCGCAATTCTTTATTCTGAATTTCAAGTTTTAAGATTTTCTGTGCACATTAAAAAAAAAAAGGTGTAAGATGTATAAAGAAAGAAGAAACAGCTCACAGGTAGTGTCACACTGTGTAACGAGGACAGAGACTCCATCCTTCATCTCTCCCCCACAGCCCAAAAGTGTTCTTTAACTCTCAAAATCACACATTTGACAAAGCATAAAGAGACTTTAAAACATGTTTTTAAAACAAGCAGCAAGATGATCTCGGAAAATTTACCTGTTCACTGTCCTCCTTATATTTCTTTCCTTTCTCCTCATATGTTCTCTTCTGCGCAGCTAACTTTTCAAGATCTAATTCAAGTTTCTGAATTGTATCCAAGTCATTCATACGAGTTGAAGACAGATTGGTTAACCTTTCCAGCAAGCCATGATTTTCTTTACTCTACAGTAAGCAACACGAGTTAAAATAAAATGGAAAAATGCACATGATTTTGCATTTTTATATTCCCCTAAAAAATTACTGCAAAAAATCAGCTCCATCCTTCTCCTTCAGTCAAACAGCATTTTCTATGTCTTTTTTACTTACACTTTTGTATAGTTTAGTACTATCAAAAATTAAATTTTAAATATATCACTAAATTGAAAATGTGCACACAGAACTCTTTGTGATTTACCAAAACAAACATCAAGCAACACCTGGGCAATGCAAACTGTAGTTTGCCTCTCCACAGCTATGAGGAAGCACCTGAACTATTTCTGCTCCCTACTCCACCTAAATTATGATCACTTCACAATTGAGGATTGATTCCGTTGGTTAGACTAAAGGTATCACATTAAAGACAATTTGGTCAGTATGGCTTTCCAAAACAATCCTTGAAATACAATACTGAATCCCCCCAAACTGACCAAATATACTGAACTAGAATTGTAACTGAACCATCCTTCATCCCAAGATTAATACCATCCAGACTTGGAATTGTGTAGTTATGAAACAGTAAAAAATGCCATCTGCAGACTCTTTTCATTGGCACAGCTAACCTGAAAATCCCAGTATCACATGTTTCGAAAACATAAAAAAATTACTGATTTGTTATAAGGGGACATAAACCTTATGTTTCTTGTCTTGTCAAATAAACTATGGATATTCTAAACATCTAGTCAATACAAGACATTTGAATAAAACTAACATGATAACAAATTAATAAAAAGAATCAACAGACTTGTGTCCTTCACCTGTTCCTCTATCTTTTTCTGCAGTTGCTGAACTCTGTATGAAAGCTGAATATTCAATACAAACCGACGAATATTCTGAAATCTGCGCCTTGCAAGCCATGCACGGGCATATTTCTGAAGGATTACAGCCTTGTGTTCTTCAAGCATCTATAAAAGAAAAAAAGAAAAAATTAACATCTGTCTGTAATTATCTGTGGACCAATCAGCATCAATTAAAATGTTCTGTGAATCTACATACACTGGTGATAACAATGCTGCTACCAGAATAATCCAAATACACGTGCAGTCCAGATTTTTCAGTATTTGAACCACTGTAATAGTTGCATTATGTGATCTCCAACAAGCATAAATTACTCTCAGACTAGATCTATGCTATTGTGTATCATTATATTAACAATAATAGAATACCAATACACTAGAAGGTCTGAGAACAATACATGCAAAAGGTAAAGCATTACATACCATTAAGCCCCCTTATCTCCATCTTTCTTATGCTGCAATAATTGTTTCCAGTTATTGAAATCAAATTTTTATTGGCCGTACCTTCCGATATTTTTTCCTTGCTAGAAATCCTCTTGTATAAGCTTGGATTGTTACAGCAGCCACATGGATGAGCTGGCAAAGTTTTCGAACCAGGTAACCCCGACAGTGCTTCTGAATAACTATAGCTGCCCAGGTTTGCTTCAGAGTTCTTGCACTTATCGTTTGCCTTAATTCAAGAGACAAAGTTTACTTAGGTCACATTAGCTTTCTCTTCCTTGTTCGCTCAGTTAGCCAAACAACCAAAAAGTAGTTTGGTTCATGTAGAAATAATTATTTCAGCTAAATACACATGGTATTATGGTATCACTTTCATGATAACACTGGAAATGCAAATACTTCATGATAATATAAGCGATGTATCGACCACATAACAAGATGAAAGTGCAGCTGGGACCAAAATGAGGTATATTCCCCTATGGCGTGTTTACAGAATGCGTATTTCATTTAGACTTTTTCCTCCAGGAATGAATCAATATACCGAGCCAAAGCTCAAACCAAGTGCTAGGAGGCCATGGTCAGTCCTAGCTCATGACTAAAAGTCATGAAAGGTGCTAATTAAATCCTGAATGACGGGGGAGCATCTTCTGGGAGCACCTCAAGGGTCTTGCATTTGAGCCCTCTTCTGCCACATGCTGCAACTGAATTTCATGGAAAGTGATAGCTAGGAAGGCTGGAATGTCCTCCTTAGAGCACAGTAGCATAGTATGCACTTATCAGCTACAAAATCTGATTTCCTGGTCTTTGCTTTTATTGTGCATGAAATCTCATGGAAACAGAAAGTGCAGGGTACTTGACCTCAGTAAACTCATACTCTATTTTATTTCATCTTAACTGCCTTACATAACCCTGGCAATAGGAAAGTGCTCGCTCTGCTTCAGTGTAATAACTTCTACAGGCAGAAGATATTGGGAAATGGCACCCATTATCTAAAAGACAAATTTCTCTGCAATTAATGTTTTTTTCACAAGCAAGTGCTCTAATGGTCTTTTTCTGAAATGTTCAAAGCCTAGACAGTCACCTTCTTCTCAGCCTGCTCTACGAACACTTCCAAATTAGCGCTGGGCACGAGTCTGACCTCCTATGCATCTCCAGGTGTCCCTAACAGCAACATGATTTATTTGCCAAAAGTACCGTACAGTCCGCTGCCCACGGAAGTACTGCTGTATTGTAATAGCTGCTTGTTTTATGAGAAGGAATTTTTTCCGTTGCAGCCAGCCTCTAACACTCTTTTGGATCGTGATGCAGGCATGTCTCAGTTTATCTGATCGCAGTTTTTCCAAGTAAGCAACCTGTCCTGCTCTGAAGAAGATTTTTGTTCTCCCAAATTGGTATTGGTTAGGATCCTGAAAAAGAAAACAATAGGTATATAAAGGGTTTTTTTTCTTTATTTTTGTTTAGCAGACACTTCTCCCTTGCATAAACCATCCCTTCAGCCAAGAAATATTCAAATGACATGATCTTGCTAAAGAAGGGCATTCTCTCTGCCTCCTTTATAGATAAGTGTATAGGGAGTAAAAACCACAAAACAGGAAAAAAAAAACCCAAAAAACCAGATAACGGCACCTAAACCTCTAACTCGGTGATCTAATATTAAAAGGAGAATCTGGCCTTATTGTCAGGACCATTAATGCAACCTCTTCACCTGCTCTTCATCCATTTGGCTCATACCATTCCATTCCATTCTACCATTCCATTTAGCTCAGTACTAACTTCAGGTCCAGCCTTTAATCAGTGAGTTGTGGAAGAAAAAGCTTTGGGAAGCAGCGGTCTGCGAGCTGTCTTTCAGGAGCTACTTTGAAGCTCAGACACTTGTCCTGGGAGGTTTGTAGAGGTCAGTACTAGGGTCTCTGCAGCTACTATCCTTAGCATATACAAACTTAAAATACCTGGAAAAATTATACCATTTCTTATGCATTGATTTGTAAAGATAGCTAGAATATCTTCTATTTTATTCGTGATCATATTAATCAGAGGGAGGTTAAATGATCTGTATATGGTCACTTTACAAATGAATGTCACATGAAGAACCACCTAAGATTACTGAATCACAACACACCAGAACAGGAAAGACACATTAAGGGTGTTGGTCCAGCAATAAGACAAATATAATGTTATCTTTCTTATTTACGGAGTGATATAATACAGTTTGGAGAAGAGACTTTTCATTGGTAATAGATGTTATTACACAAAATGGATCAGTGTATATAAACTAACCTGGATTAGCCGCTGCAAAACAGTCTTGCAAATCTGCTTCTTATCATTTATGGAGAGTTCTTGCTGTGTCATTAAAATGCTGTATCGGCTGAAAAACTCAATGTAAGTCCACCTGGAAAATTAAAAGTTGGCAAATCTTGCTTATGTAGAAGAGACTTAAATATATTTTTTTCACATACAAAGGCCTACTGCTGGCCTTACCTGGATGGATAGCTCTGTGCACTAATTCGAATAGTTTCCAAAACACCACATGCTCGTAGTTGTTGAGCCACCCTTTTTGAGTCAAACCTGAAAAAATAGAGTTATAGATTATATTTTTGCCAGGTTTGGCAAGCTATACAAAATTATAACTATTATACTAGCTGGATTTATGTTTTTGCCTCTAGGGCACAGGGCTCCCAATTTTTTAAATGATGTATACTCGTTTTTTTGTTTATTTTTTCAATATGTAATGGAGACTATCTGAGTTTTATTTCCTCAAAAAAAAAAAAAAAGTAAGAATACATTTCTCTCTTATGGAAAGTCTTGTTTCCCTTCAAACTAAGTATGAAAGTTCTTATCACCAAGCAGTGAAGAATCATGCTATCCTCAGCATAAAACACGCAAAGAAACAAATTACTTTTGGCAAAAGTCTATTGGGATTTAACTCCTTCCAGGTATTCCTTATACACTGATTGGAAATAAAACATAATTTAATCTTGTATATATGAATTCAATGTTAAGAATATAAGGACAGGAAAACTCCCCACACTCAATTCTGGATCTGAGCTGATATGTTCACAAAGCACTATGGAATGGTGTCAGTCCAGTACTAAGTAGCTAAGAGTTCATGGACAACTTTTACAAACTTATTGTAAGCTATTCTACTCTATTTTGAAAATGTTTCTCATTATCCAAACAATTTCCCTCCTCATTGTTATTACACAAAATAATGAAGTTTCAATGCATTCGCAGTAAAGCATTAGCTTTTTTCTTTCCTGAATATGAATAGAAATAAAGCACACAGTGCTTTAGAATCACACACTAAACAAGAAAACTCAACCTATGCAAAATTTCTATCAACTTAAATCTAAAATAGATAACCTTCTGCTCCAAAAATATTATGACAAACCCACAAACAGTTAGTATCTGACTTAATTATTTGTATCCTAGAAATTTTTTATTATGATAAAAAATTTTAACTGGACTATTCTACTTATGTAGGAATACAAAATTGTTTTATCCAGTCTTCAATAAAGAAAGATATTCTGTTAGTTAGTCAACAGTAGCAAAGTTAGTCAACAGTAAGACGCTAGCTTGCTGACATATAGTTTATGTGAAATAGAAAAATCCTCCTTCAATTTTAAATACAACAGATCAACACTACTAATCTACTTACTCAAAAGGCAACTTCTCATCGTTTGGCTTTATGCATCTTACGTAATGAGGGGTGGTTGTGTTAAGTGTCTCCATAAGTAAATACAAAGAACTGCGGAACTAGAAAATACAAAATATAACAGTTTTGGTACTAAAACATATACAGCTAAGCAAAAAGACAAATCAAAGTTTTTAAATTCTCTGTTATTGGCTGGACACTGGGAGATTTTTTTAAGGTCTTGGTCTTAATTACAGGCAACATTTGTATTTAAAACATTTTCCTATATATAAATTAAACATTGCTCTCTCATGGCAAAACAGATACTCTATGGCAAACAGCAAGAGTACCACAGTTTCAGGCTGCCCAGCACCATTTCCTAGAAGTACGAGCAACACAGAATAACATATTTATACAGTACCTTGCTGCCAACTGTCATCCGGAACTGTTTGTTAGGAGATTTTAGAACAGGTCTTGCAGATTTGATGCTTATAGATGAACCGAAAGGTGAAACAGACACCGAATTGTCTTGGAAAAAGTTTGCACACAGATGAAACTACAAGTGTGGTGAAAGAATCACAGTTAAGTACTGTTAAACTATTCAACAAAAAAATATTAATTCAGGTAAATGTGCATAATATGACACAATCTAAAATAGTGTTATTTAATCTTTCAGGGGATTTTGAAGTTGCAACTACAAATTTTTCTTGCAGTAAAATTGAAGATATAAACTAACAGATTCAGACTATTTAATAAAAACACCTTTTTATTAAAACAAATCTTTAAAAATTGGATCTGAATTAATTCCAAAAAGGGTTTCTAGAAAATTCATCAACCTTAATTGTTCACAAACCTTGCTATTTTTCAGGATTTCGATTAATACTTCATATACTGTATCTCTGTTTTTTTCCAGAAATCCATCACATTTATATTCCACCTGTATAAAGGAGTGACATTATTAACTTCTCAGAAATACATGAACAGTTAGCAAAACAACAATTTTTACTCTCTAAGCTTCTCTCTAAACTGTAGTGGACAACAGGTCTTTACTAATCTTAAACAAGGTGGATGTAACTCTACTACAACCAGTTTCATTAGGGTAAGCACATACAAACACATGTTTACTGCAAGCTTAGTTTTGCACGACAAGCTGCAATTACCTTCTACCTTGATTAGAGTTTCTTTCCTTCCCTCCTTTCATTATTCTCTTCTATGATTTCAAATAAAAATGCCAAAAAATAAATACCAATTTTCAAGTGTAAGTAACTGGCACGTCTTATGCTTAAATGGCATGTCCTGGTGAACATTGCTAACAACTAATATGTTTTATGATATGTATCATCACACAGACATTTTTTTAAAAAGTGTTATTTCCTCTGCTTTTGATAAGCTTGTTTCTTTTCCGAATGAGATACAGCTGGAATTATGGTGAAATATTACTAGGTTGTGTGCACCCTACCTTATCAGCAAAGTGTTGAATAATGAAAGATGTGTTTGACATCCTTGGCTTTTCAAAGAGTGCATTTTTGTTGATGAAATTATTATATAGCTTTTGAAGCCAGTTTTCATCTGTTCCATGAGGTAACTATAAAAACAAGGCAAGAGATCTCTCTTAACAAAACTGTGCTTTACTGATAAAAAACAGCAAAACTGCTTACTATCAATAAATGCTATGTCTTAAAATGAAATCAAGGGCAACCAGATACATTTTATTTTCATAAAGAAAAGGCTCATCTTTCCATTTAAAAGGAAGAAAATATGGATTAATCCAGTAGCCTAGCTTGTAACAATATATATAGTTCTATGTCAGCTCATAGGTGCAAGAATTTTTAAATTACCAAGCACTCTTCATCCAGAAGTTCTAAAATACCCATTTTAGCTTCAATAAGGTCAATGACAGGCTGATTGTCATAAAAGTCTATTAAAGTCCATGGGATATCTTCCTTCATATATTCTTCTTGTTCAAGCTTAAAGACATGCTAGATACAGGAAAATTATGAAAAGTTAACAATTTAGAAAACAAATTCAGACAATATGCTTATGTGTGCATGTATATATGTGCTTGTATATATATAAGACAGAAACAAAATGTTTGTATTTTGCAATAGAGTAGATTACTAGCTCGTAAGAAAACAAACTCAGAAAATTCAATTTATGTACGAATATGTGTATGTATGTTAGTGTGTATAAGGACTTTTTTTTATCCATTACTGGATAGCCACTATCTGGTAATATCCATTACTAAAATACAAATATACAAATAAAATTTGCTATTATGCAGTTTAATAATCTCAAAACTGATGCAAAATGAGATAAACAACTAAAATATATGAACATACCAGGTTAAATTGTTGTTGCAGTTTTTCATTAGCATAATTTATGCAAAATTGTTCAAAGCTGTTCACATCAAATGTTTCAAAGCTGAAATAAATATCGAATAAGAAAAAGGAAGATGACACAACTGTACTGAATAAAAAATACACCCCATGATTAAGTAAGTGGTAATAGCTTTGTAAGATTCTGAAGTTAACAAGATATAAGAAAACTAAGTAACCATAACACTATAGAGGCTGCTAAGACATATCAAAACTTCCCTAGAAATTACCGTTACCATGACAGAGCTAAAAAAAATCCAGTTAAACCTATACATATCATACTAAAACTCAAATTTAGCTCTCACAAAAAAAAAATACTAATATTTATAGATGCAGAAATTCCCTCTAAACTGCATGTAAAAGAACTTACATGACTACATCCTTTTAGCAAAACAAACTCTTCAAATAGATTAGCAGCGCAATCAGGTAGCAGTGTCTCTTAGCAAGCTCCATAGAAGAGGCCCAGCTTAAAGTAAACTTGTCTACAGAGACATTCTTACCCATAAATGTCCAAAACACCAATAAAAGCATGTTGTTTGCCAGTGAAATGCAAAGCCTGATTAATTCTTTCCACAATGAAGTCAAATAAATGAGAATAGATCTTCTTTGCCAAAGCATCTCTTGCATTAACAGCCTGAGATCTTGTCATTGGCTTTATTACAGTCTCTGAGGTAGTGATAATCTTTCGGTGGCATAACCACTGCGCCATTTCGTCACAGTTTAAATCCAGAAGTTCACAGAATATATTGAGATGTTTATCGTCCAGCTTCAAAGAAGATGTATAAATATTGTTAGATTAAATGTAATACCTTAACAAATAACTCTTGTCTAGTCAGTGAAATCCCGGCATCACCGATTTCAAACTATGGCTTTATTTTTAGATACACAGGGGACTATTCAATTCCTATTCTGGCAAAGCACTGAGAGGAGGTTTTGCTAAAGCAAATAACCCTGCATAAACTACTGATACATGAAAGAAGAACTCAGACTAGATGAGATGCACTGGATCTGATGAATAACAAAGAAAGAGGTTATTTTAGACATTTGGATGTCCTTGCCTTTTGGACTTGCATAGTCTGCTGCGACGCTTTCTGAGCAGCAGCTTTGCCAATCCTCTGTTTCATGCATTCTGCAAAGAGGCTTTTCCAACAGCTGTATATCAGCTGGATATAAGGTTTTCTCAATAACATTTTGCTTTTGTTCAGACTTTCTGAATTTGGGTAAGAAACAAAATTAAGCAATTATTGTGATTCTACACAGATGAAGATGGAGAAACCTCTCTAGCAATTTTAGTAAACCACATTTAATGCTGATCTTCACTCCAAAATATGAGAGAACTATATTTCTAAAGGATGCAGCATATAAAGGAAGTGGCATATGTCTGAATAAGTTATTTCCTTACACTGATGGATGATCTTTCATCTCCAACAGCCATTATTTGTACATTGCCTAAGTGCAGGATTGCTGCCAGTGTTTTAAAAACATCCATCTGAAAATCTTCCTTCAGACCTAAAAAAAACAAACAAACAAACAAACAAAAAACCTCCACAATTCTTGATCATTTAAAAACTCAAAAACATTGCAGCTAATTAAAATACCACAATGATGAATTACTTGCTTTACTATATAGCCCAGGATACAGCATCTCTACAGACAAAGCCCTGGTTCTACCTATTTTCTGCTTGTCTGATCTGATAACAGATCAGGCAAAAATTCCAACTCAACTAAAGTCCACTTTGGCTTTTACATCAGGCATATGGGGCAAAGCAGCTTCTAATTCCACTTCCTCCACAGCATATTAGCTTAAAGACCAGTCAGACTTGAGCCCCTAGTGATTCTATCACCAACAAAGGACACCAGCTGTTAACAGCCATTTGTTCTTACAAAGTCCCTTTATAAAGGGCCAAGAGTGAAATGGATAAGCTATGGAGGAAATTATTTTGGTAATTACTTCTAATATTTTGGACACCTGAAGCAAACCATCTTTTCCATTTCAGAGAAATAAATAAATAAAATTGTTTGAGTATTTCCAAGAATTTACCCAGTAACGCAAACGTCTTCTGAGTCTCCACCATATTTGCTCTGTCATCAACTCCTTCAATAACTGTGTTGCCACCCATTCCTGTATAGTTAAATTCTTCTGCGCTTCCTATAGATAAGAGGCAAAACTTGTAACACTGGAAAATTAGGGACTGGGGAGAGCCACATATTTAGACTTTTGCAACACTAGAAAAATAAAGATGCCGTCAGATGACGTCTCTTCAATAGTGAGATGACGGTGGTCTTTTTTCTGGTAAAGACAAATCCATGAGCTAATCAGTAAAACTGACACTAATTAGCACTCATAACTCCTGCCATTTTTAACAGTTCATCTAACAAACAAACAGGAATAAAAACTGAGTAACTATATATGGAGAGCCTGGTTCTCTCAGCTGTAACTGAGGTTTTTCTGTAGTTAAATGAAGCAAGCCCCCAAACTGTCAATACAGCATCTGTCACTGAAGAGAGTATCAGATTAAGATTTTAAAAGGTACTTGATCACACACTATTCAGGGTACCAGATTTGCTACTAAGCTCAATACAAGCAAGATTAAGAGCTAAGAGATTTAAAAACGAATTTCATTGTAAGTCAGTGAGATTCATGATATGAGACAATACTTCAGGTTGTAAAAACCCCATGTTGAAAGTACTTCATTACAAAGGCGAAGAGCAGATTATTCTCTTGAGACTTACCCAATTTAAGATGCTTAAATTCAGGTTGTACAGCAGATGCACACAGCTGATAAAATATATGGTAGTTTCTTTCATTCTCTGACTGCAAATGAAAGAAAACAATACCATTATAGAAAGAAAAATAAATATGAAGGAAAAAGATATTTAATATTGCTGTAAAGAAATAATGATTATTCGAGCTTAAATTCCTCTGCAATAGTTTCATGTAAGCATTGCCCTATATTAAAATGGCACATTTTAGACATTGGTAAGAGCTCTGAAGGTAATAAATCCAAATATACTTTTTTCCATTATCAATATGCTGAATCAATATTCTTTCCACAAGACTTTCCTCTAATAATTGCTTCAGTTTGAACAACCATCTACTGCTAAGAACTCACAAATAATCTAATTAGGAACGCACTTGGACTGCCAGCTGAGACACTGCCCCTAATAACCCAGAAAAGTCTCAAACTATTTCTAAACCATTTTTCAGACAGCAGATATATTGAATTATTTTCCATAGTACTGTAATGAAGCACATAGGATAAATCCCAATTTAATAAACCATACAGCCAGTATTTTAGTGAGACTTCCTCTGCATTACCTATGTTGTTCTTTTCCAGAGGCAATTAGCCTGTATCACTACTGAGACTGGAAGTTACAGATTACTCAAATATCTCCTACACTTGGGGAATCATCCCTAAAACAGAGACTAAATTAATCTCCTATTGTAAATAAAATTAGCTCCTATTAAAAAAGAAAGCAGATGTTTTAGATACACGATGTAAAACTTCACAGAACACTTTCCATACTAAAGCAGCAGAGGTAAATGATACTACATTAGTGGTTACACTCATAGTGACTTTTTAAAAATGTCATTTTACCCACCTGAAAGACAACTCTGGATTTCTCAAGCAGGTATGTTCTCATGTTAGCGCCAATGATCTGGTAACTCTGATCAAAACTGATTTCAGTGTATTTGCCAAAGCGACTGCTGTTATCATTCCTTGTGGTTTTTGCATTGCCAACAGCCTAGGAAAATGATATTTTTTCAGGGTTTATTAGCATGTTTCAGAAGAAGAACTTTTGCAAAATATCACTCATATTGAAGTCAGTAAAATCTCAGGAGCTCACAGGTCAATCTCAGCATTCAACTGTGCAACTTGAATTTTGAGGCCCCAGACAAATATGTCTCAGATCAAACAATATAACAGTACATAAGCTGATAATTAGAGAAAGTCTTTTTTTTTTTCCCCACCCCTTCAGGGAAATTTTAATCATTTTCAATTCCCATGAACAAATAATCTATTCAATATTTTTCTGCCACCCCCCAATGCACAGGATTTGACCAGATAAAACCATTGCAAATTAATGCTTCCAAAGGGCAATTGCTAAATTAAGCAGAACCTGACTGTTCCAAACTGCCTCTGGATACTGCCTGCTTCTTTCTTTGGATGACAAAAGGCTAAGCTTCTAATTCAGATATTGAAGTCAGGTAGCTAAAACAACACCTGAAGAGTTCAAATAAAGATGCTTGGAAGTGGTCAGAATTCTTTCTTTAATGAGTACAGGCTTGACAGATACTTTCTGAAATTCACCTCCGTTATTGGATTGGATGCCAGTACTTTATCCTCCACATGTGCATTGCTGCTTGATTTGCTCACAGTGGCAAAATATCTCATAGTGTATCTTGCAGATACTGTCTTTCCAGCTCCAGATTCTCCACTGACTATAATAGACTGGTTCTTGTTATTTCTAAAACAAAATAATCAGACTATCAGACTGAATTATCAGATTATTTTACATGTATAAGAATTACCTATATGAAACAAATCTATGAAAACACACTTATAGACAACTCTCATTACTGCCAATTTCATCTGTTCTTTTCTTTTATTCCTCTGTGCTTGTACAATCTAAGCTGATGTTATTACTTAGCTAGGACAGGTTTGTCTTTTGCCTGGTCAAAAATAAAACAAATATGATTATGAGTTACAGAAATTCCTTAGCAGATTAAGGAGCTACTCCCTTTTTAGCTAAGGTACCCATTTAAACATATTCCTAATAGCCTATGGCATACATATAGGCAAATTAAATTACATTTAACACTGACTGCCACTAGACCTCAGGTGTCATTTATGGATGTTAAACAACATACTGAACCTCGCCATTTGCTTGTAAGCTTCTTCTGCCACAGCAAATATATGTGGATCCATGTCCCCCATGTTCTGACCACTATATGCATGGATAATAGCATCTCCATATATTGGCAACTGTTTATAGGGGTTCATTGCAACCAAAATTATTCCTACAACAAAGCGTACAGAAAAACATAGGTTAGGTCAATGAAAATGGTCAACAATAGTGAAACTGATATGAAATAGTGATATTTCCTATACTAGGTAAAATAAAAGATCCTAATCAGAAGATAAGTCCATATTCATACAAAAGCTTAAATAGTTTCAAATATACTAGAGGAAAATATTCTTCAGATCATATCGCAAACTGACCTCCAAAGATTTTTTTAAAAAATTTAATAATACTTTAAATCTTGCATTTGACTTTGCTTACCACTGTAGGTGTAGATAAGTTTTGACTCCACAAAACGAACTTTAAGATTGTGTAGAACAGCTGGTTCATGGAGATAACTGAGTGCAGTGAGATCATTTTCACCAACAAGTATGTCAGGATTTCGTAGGGGTGGCAAAGCAACTGGATCAACAGGGTAGTCCAATTCCTGTCAACAAAAATGACTTGCAATTTCTGCATAAACACAATTAATCTTCTATCTTTATACAAAATTACAGAGAAGATGGCACACTCTTCCATTTTGTTTTTCATAAATTCCATACACTTCAGTGAACTTGTGGAATTCAAGACAGTACTCTTTGTTTATTAAAAACAAAGTCTCATTCTCTTTATTTACAATTTTTTGCATTGAAATCTGTAAAAATAAGGAAGCTCAAAAAAAAGTAGAATTGCACTCTATATTTTTGGATAACAGATGTTTCTTGTAGAAATTTTAGTATGAAAAAGCTCTGGTCACTACAGAGTTACCATCAAGGGCCATTTGAGCTAGTCACTCAGGAAACTTAGCTGCAGAACCTAAGTTTATGCAAAAACCTCTCTCAGCAAACCCCCAGTAACTATGTATTTTCTCCTTACAGTTCCATCTTCTAATTGCACATGGAGCAAACGGTCTCCAGCTTTGTAGTCTTTTGTGATTTCTGCAGATCGCCAAACTTCTTCACTATCGGGGATCCAAACCCTATTGTACTACAACAAAAGAAGACAACTGTTAGCTTAGCTATCATCATATTACTAGACTAACATAAAAACTTAAAGTGTAACCTAAGTAATTAAATGCAGATCTGGATCCCAGGAGTTTTCCTTTTTTTTTTTTTTTTTCCCCGGCCCTACCCATTTGAGTGGGCTAAGTTTTTTGTACTTTATTTAGTTTTCATAAAATAATAAATAATAATAAAAAAAGAGTGCAGACTCAGACATGCTTGTTCTACTCTTGCTTAGTATAAAGTCTGCAGAGCAACGCAGAGTGCAAGAAGCTGACCAAGGCCAGATTGTTGCCAGGCTGTTCAAGCTCTCTTACTCCATGACAGTGAAGGAAAAAAAAAACACTCTGGGGGAAAAAACTCCGATTCCTAGGAGGATTCAAAGAAGCAAGTGCCAGAGAAGATGTCTCATTTAGTAGAATTTCAAAGAGCACTTCATTCCACTCAAATATGAGATACTGAACGTAAAAAAAACATTTTGCTATAAGCACAGATGTATGCACAGTATAGCTTCCATACAGTTACCTTTCTTCTCACAGTATCTAAGAACAATCTCCAAATAACATCTACAACATGCCTCAAGGATTTATTCAAGGTTTTTTTTTTTATTTACTAGCGAGCAGCTGACGCAGCCGGAATCATTCCCAGGGAAGTACTGCAACGGTTTCAGGAAGAACACATTCTACCTAAAAGAACTTTCTTTTTGGTGTTAAAAAATTTGAACAACAAAATCACATTCTGAGGTATAAAGATTTCAACTTTGCAAGAATAAAAATGATGCTGAGTGTAAAGTACTGATACAGGACAACCCACTACAATACATACATGCCTGTCCCATGCTTCTCCATCCCTTTTTCATGCATGTCTGGACTAAATAAGTTAGGTCTTACTGAATAAATACCCATTTAAAAGCACTCAACTTTAACTGCAATACAGAAGAATAGTATTTCAAGTTGCTAGTGATACAAGGATATAATATTAAAATATTATATAGCTCCATTTATAATTTATAGTAACATGTTTAATTGACTTCTCATTACTGCTGAATATGGTTGCTGAAGTTTTGGCCTATCTGGGTTATCAGCAAATTGGTTTGGTTCTGTGCAGACCATCTAGTTTTCCTATGCTGAGGTTAAAATTCTGAAACACCAGTAGTTCCTATAAATTCTAGGGCACAGGATTTAAAGACAACAACATTCCTGAGAAGGAGGAACTACTCTTCCTGCTGGGGTTTCACAAAGCAGCGCCATCCCTGAAAGCCTCCCTAACACATTAATAACTGTTTTTTTTTTTAATAACACTGAAATCATATTCAGGATCTGCAGTTTGAGACCATTTGTTAACATGCTACCATTTTCCCTAAGCCCTGATGGAAAATATTTTTACTCTTTGTTGCATGTATCCCAGACAGCAACGAAGATGATATTGCGAAAATGACACCCAAGAATTTGGGTGTAAGGAGAAGGTGTAAGAAGTATTTGGGTGTAAGGAAAAAAAGAGGCAACAGAACAAAATGCATGAAAATCCTAATACAGTGCATTCTAATACAAAGTTACTTACAGGCCACCTCTCCTATTTTGTGATAAAGTAACACTAGAGAGCAGAGAACCCTTAGGTGACTGTATCCAGTACCAATCACATCATACACTCCTATTCCAGTAGCTGTCTGTTCTGATAACCAGAAATCTTTTAATTCCCATATCCTACCTGTATCTATGGTCTGTTTGTACCAACTTGTTCTGTATTTAAATAATACAGTGAAAAACGCTGCAATTGTATACTTGGAAAATTAACATTATTCGAGGATCTCATGAAGCAAGAACTTACCCATAGAAACCTAGGAGCTTTTTATTTTTTGTGCTGCAACTGTTATTCTGGCAGAGATCACCTTTTTCTTCTCTAACTTGGAGGAAGCCCTGGCAGCTTCAGCACACAACGGTTTCCATTCTGAAGACCCTACTGAACCCCGCAGACTGCAAAACGGCTGCAGATGCTCCTGCACTGTAACTCAGCAGCAGTTCTCCAAGCTCTGCCCTCTGAGCAGCACTGCAGAACGGCGTAGGAGGAAAGGGCCTTTTGCAGGAACCCCTGCAAGTTCAGTCAGGCTGCTCGGTGAGTTTTTGAGCCATTTGCAGCTGAGTTTTGAG
The DNA here is from genome assembly GCF_059628265.1 of Tinamus guttatus. NCBI lineage: Eukaryota > Metazoa > Chordata > Aves > Tinamiformes > Tinamidae > Tinamus > Tinamus guttatus. The sequence goes on from NW_028288538.1 coordinate 11,890,414, forward strand.
CACCTCTAAGGACAGAGTTTCCTACAATTTTCTGGGCAACCATATGCCAGCCAGGTGATGAACACCAGCCAAAATCCCAGCAGCTTTCATGATCCCTCCCAGCTGATGTCTTCAGGACTTTTTCATACCTTTTTCATGCAATCCCAAACCATGACGATGTGACAGGGTTTTCATGCATCCGACCGAAGTATAAAAAACTTTCACAAACATCAATTAAACAGGCAAATAAAAGATACGGCTAAATGAAACAAAGTCAGTTTTAACTTAGCTTTTACTTGACTTTATTAACATATTTTTCCCTATCTTTCTCACATAATCCTGTTTTGCTGGCCCTGGAAAATATTTATATATCTATTTAGAGTCCTTAAATAGAATTCCTTATTTATTACTATCCTAAGTATGTCAAGAAAATCACCAACACACTCAGGAGAAGATAGCTTGTTCCCATGCAAGAAAGTGAAGTACACAGGCAAGAAAGGAAGGGAGGAAAAAGAAACAGCATGTGACCAGAGTAATTACTCTTCAAGAAAGTCCTTACAGCTCCAGGAGCCAACACTAGCAAACATCTCCCGCCTACCAAAGTTCAGCTTCTCCACAACCCGCCTTACAAGCAAACAGGAGGGAATTTGCTCATTTTCATATCAAGTTACACCCACAGTCCTGCCCTTTCGCTGGGTAACACCAGCCCAGATAAAACAAATTTGTCCTTTCAGCTGCTCCGAGAGGGCTTTACTGCAATGAATGGCTAAACACTGCAGCAACAAAAGGCTAAACAGCTTATCATGACATCTGGGCTTGTGTTAAAAGAGGTACATGGTTATAAATTAGTAATACATGTTCATGTTGTTTATTTTTGTTATTTAAAGATAAGAAAGCAAATCATGTCACAACACTCTGGTGCTACAGGAAAAACAGGTAACAAATGAGAAAACAACAACAACAACAACAACAAAAACCCAAAACTCAAAACTCCAAACAGCTGCATTTAGAAGTAACAATCTGTTTTGTTTTCCAAAATTGCTATTCTTATTCGATGTTGACAAGAAAGGAGAGAGAACTCTGATGCAGTGTCTGGAGAACTACTTTTAAAACTTAAAAACTTGCCTTACTGCTGGCTTATCTGACAACTTTGGCTAAAAAAGACTAATAGCCCAAAAAAAAAAAAAAACCCACTTTCCTGAGGTTTTAGGGTCTCTCCATCCTCGCTTGAGTTCACCTGACGCCCGCGACAACGACCCATTCCCCCTGTCCCCACAGCGCCACGTTAGAGCGCGAGGCCACGGCCGGCGCTGCGCGCGGAGGCGGCGGGGCGGCCCGGCCTTCCTGCTGCGGCGGCGCCTCCCTCCCCCGGCTGCCCGAGCGGCGGCTTTTCGCAGGAACGGACGCGAGAGACCACCTTAACGTTTTAGGAACGCACCCTTCTGAGTTTCCTTCTAACTTTCAGCGACAGATGCCGAAGTAGAAAAAGAGCGGCTTGTACCGCACCCCCAAGCTTCGCGTTACGTGACTCGCTCCCCTCCCTCCCCTGGCGGCCGTTGCTCCCCTCACGCGGCGGCCGTTGACGCCCCCGCGCCGCCCGCTGCCCCCTCACGCGGCGGCCGTTGGCGCCCCCGCGCCGCTCACCTGCGTGTAGAGCTCGGCCAGCGCCATGGGGGCAGCGGCCGCCCGCGGACACAGACGCGGTGGCGCTGGCGCCGCAGCGCGGCGGGCAGGTGGCCGGGCCGGGGCGGGCCATCCTGTTGCCCGTCCCTGAGGCGGCCGCCGCCGCCCCGGCCCCGCAGCGCCGTCCCGGATACGGGGCTCGGCTGCTGCCCGCGGGAGCCTCGCCTGCAGTAGCGGGGGCTGGGGCGACCCAGGAGCTGTAAGGGCAGCGTTAGGGGCCGGTGGTGGAGGGAGATGAGATACTCCTGCCGCGGCTGTGTGCTCACCGCTGGCAGCCAAGGTGCTGGGAAGCCGGGCACCTTCCCTGCTCAGAACAGAAAGTGCAGGATCGAGCCTCGACTCCTGTGCCAAAGCATTCAGAAACCCGAGGGGATGGGGTCACCCTGTCCTCACCCATGCAGTGCAGGTAAGATGCCTTAAAGTGCTCCTGGGCAAGGTTGGCATCTGGGATAAATAATATTTTGCTAATAAAAAATTGTGCCTTACCTAGATGCTGTATCGGTTTTGAGGAGGGCCTTTCCTGCACAAGCGAAAAACAAGAATAGCATTAATCACCAGGCTGTAGGACTCCATGAAGGAGTTTCTCTGACAAAATGGAATAAAAACCCTCAGAAAGGAGTGCTAAGCTTAGGGCAAGAGCAGGTTTTATACTAGGAGCAGATCTGAACTTCAGATGGCTGCTACTCCTCCCTTCCAGCCTGATCCTGTAGAGCTCTAATACAGCAACTATTGGGAAACAGCAATAGGTATTTTACTACCTAGCACAGAAAGTCTATCATGATTCAAATCTATTATTTTAACAGCATTTAGTTAATATTTGGTAATAAGCAATCACAACAGAACCAGTGTCAAACAAAAAACTTTGAAATATGCCCAGAAATTCATGTCATGCTCTCAGTATCTGGGTGCGTATTTATACAACACTCAGGTTTTAAACAACTCCCTTTACAGTCAACAGTAAAACCATGAGATCATCTGGGAATCTGCTCGCACACAGTATTTGGACTCTCCTTCAAGTTAAGATATTACGGTGTTCCTGTATTTTCACCCATCTCTGTGAGCACTAGGTCCACCATTTGCAAACAGACCGTAGATAGGGCCCAACATCTGAACACAGTTCAGTCCATACCCAGACCAATTCTTAATGAATATGCTCAAGTGGCCAAAGCAATAGAACTAAGGAAGGATCTTCAAAAGCTCCTAGCACTGTGCCAGAAATGAAAGAATTGAAAAACACTGCACAGCTTTCACAGAAAGTAACAAGGAAGAACAGCTTTGATGGAGGGTTCAGTGAAGGGCAACCAAGCTAATCTGGAATACCTCAAAGGTGTCCAATTTAGCCACAGGATATAACAGAACATAAAGCAGTATCCCAGAATAAACTATTGAGGACAAATGTATACACAGCTTATCAATTTGTATAAATCCATATATTGTGGAACAAGTTAGTTTTACTACATATCATATGCAGAATTTCAGAGCATTCAGGTGTTGAGTTGTGTGTAACAGCACCAGAGGGAGCGTGAGGAGAGAGAGGGAGAAAAGGCGGCTAGAGCGTATCCATAATGGCCAACAGATGGAAAGCTGCCCTGAGAGGAGGTTTGGGACAAAAGACAAGACAGTTTCGTAATCCATTTAGTCCAAAAAAAGTCAGTGAAAACTTGGGAAAAGCAAGAGGGTTGCAGGAGGCAACCCGAAGTGTGACAGCCCCATAGCTGTGTATTCACCCAAAATCCCCAACCAACCAAACAACCTCAAAACAAAGCAAATCTTACAGTTGTATTTTTATTTTGACATTTTCCAGTGATAGCTATTAGGCTACAGTTTTTATGATGCATACATTTACTAAGTACAACATCAGACACTACAACAGATCAGCGCTCAGGTCATTCTGATAATGTTTTGGTTTTCATCTATGAACTTCAGTGGCATCTAGTGAAAACCTATGATTAAAGGCTTTTACTTACTAGATGAATTATCAGTATCTTTAAAAAAAAAAGAACAAAAAACCCTTTATTCATAGTTTTTGTTTGGTATTTGAAATATGTTTAGTTTAAATCATACATTATTTTCAAATTGCAAATGCTGGTGTTTCCAAGTTGGGAACAAATATTACTGGACATAAATCCACTGTTCAACACCGGTGTTGATGCTATTTGTCTCCTGTGATAGGTAGGCTAGATTGATCACATTTAATGGACTTTCATGTTTCATCCCAGATCAAAGTCTGAGAAGCAATCTGTTAAAATTTGTATAGAATATGGTGCTCTAAACGTCAGAATAAAATGATCACTGGAATAAATATACACTGAACTGAATGAGGTAATTTTTTTGTGCAAAATCTCTAGAATAAGTGTATAATTCTAAGGGGACATTGGCAAGTATTTTCCAGCATCTGATAGAATCTGTTATAACAACAGGTAATAAATTAAAATATGAAAGATATGTCCACATTAAAAGAGCATAACCATGATTCAAAGGAAAAAAATGTTAAAATAATTTTGCATTAGATTCTATGGTTAAAGAGCTATTAGTCCTAAAGTGAAAGATACTTTATATTATACACTGACACTACAGTTTCATTTCTGAAAAGTGCATGTAAAATACTGCCATGTAAAATATTAGATGAATTACCAATTACACATTTATTTCAACTTAAAAATATTTTCCTTTAAAACATGTCAAGCAGCATATACTTTTAATGTGATATAAAAGTAATACCAGTCAAACCACTGAGTTTAAGGATAATACCTATAAATTACTAAGTATTTTTTTTTTAAGGAAACAAGATACAATAAGGCTTTTTACAGGTAAACAAACTTTAAAAATAAACAAAAATACATTTAGGCATACACTGTAATACACTAATGCTTAAGTATTGGATACTTTTCCTGATCTACAGTACAAACATACTGTAATGACTTTTTTTGTTTTTCAATAGGAGAAAAAAAATGTAGGTCAGCATATTCTCACCTATTTTCTCCTCTAAACTTGCTACTGGATGTAAAGACTTTCTCCATTACATTCCCGCAAGTGCAGTACCCTAAAAAGTCAAAAACTACTATACCCCACCATTATTATATTTTACCTTATTTGGAGCCACTTACAGTAGCTGCAGTTTCAGAAATAAAATAACATCTGAAAAAAACAGATTTTGATATGCTATGCACAGGTAAATAATCTAAATCATTTAGCAAGGCTCATTCCGAGTATTTATGCAATGCAAGAGTAGGTTCTTGAAAGTATCCATGTGGTCCATCAAACATAATATGGGGCATATACATTGAAAATAAAATGATATCACCATTTCAAAATTTTACTTACAAAATTTAGACTGTCTTTATTACAGATTTCTTTATCAGCAACCATATGAACAACATATCTACCTCTCAAGTAACTGAAATGTTTCGGTCTGCTTAACAGCAAAAATTTTGCAGGCAAAATGGTAAGTACCTCCAGATTATTTCTTTATATATTAAAAGAAATTATATTAAATTGTTAATTTTTAGAATACATTAGAAGTATTGCACTCTGCAACTAAGTAAGGTGTGCGACTACACGTATATTTGAGCCATACACCACAAACTATATGTTTCAAAGTTCAGAATTGGAACCTTAAGCAAGGCCTCTGACTTTATTGTTGCACATTTTGAAATGTGAATTCTACATAACAGATCTAAGGCATGCAGGAGGGAAACATCTTTATGGTAAGATGTGCAATCATCAAAATAACAGGGTTTCTGATTATGCACTCTGGATTTTAAAACATTTTATCAGCATAAACAATAGTCAAATGATAGCATCATAGTCAAAACTTATTTAAGAATATTTTTCTTAGTCAGCTTTTCAAAGAACATGAGATTTCGGCTACTGCGGAAATTTTGTGTCTTTTTTTTCCCCCTCTAAATACCAGTGTGAAGGAATACATTTTATAAAGTGGCAATGAAACAAAACAGATAATATTAAAAATACAGACTGCTATTTCTGGGGTCTACAAACCAAGAAAAACCTTGGAAAAAATACAAAATTTAAACAAATACTAACATCATGATTGACTTTTGATCATTTGCTTCAGCATACTGTATTTTCAGATAACTACTTTAAAAAGAAAAAAATAAAACTCTAAACATGTAACTTCCAGTGTGCTACTTGTGCTTAGTTACCATTTTCCTTTACAGGTGATACTTGATAACATTTGCAAAGATCCAGTTAAAGTAAGAGACTGTGTTGAACTGTAAACAAGGCTGACAACAAAAAGTGACATATCTCATTTTTAGTGCCTAATATGATACTGTCATACATTAAAAAGAACACAATATGCAGCAGCGATTTAATATGCTTGATAAACCACAGTACTAACAAACGACCACCTATGTTATACCATGTAGTAAGCTATAAGACTTATCACTATAACTTATGTCAAACTGACATAAATAAGGAAGTGGTTTAAGAAATTATTTTATGTATTGCCAGTTCTTGTTTCTCCATCCCAGTTTTTACAAATTAAATGTAACAGGCTCCCAAATGACTGTGTATTCTACTACAAAATGCCTTACTTTTAAGTCTTCCAGTTCAGGACAATGATGTCCTTTATTGGTCCCTGCCTACAAGACTATTACACATGGAGTTTAATTTACACTATTTAAATATGTTACTAAAGATCTAAAAATGTCTCTAGACAGATGAGGACACAATTTTTGCCCAATCCTATTTCCACACTCCAAAAATGTTTAAGTCTTCATAAATGTAATGACTTTACACAAATGCTCATATTTCTATTAGCCTTCTATCTGTGGTGCTGTTACGTAGTTTCCCAGTTACTTTTACTACAGATGCAGTCAAATACATACTGTTTGTTCAGAAAAAAAATATTTTTAATGGCTCACTATGTTTTAATGGATAAAGATGCTGAGCAACTGAAGTGCCATCTATCACTGACAGCAAATCCCTGGGATTAGACACGTGAGATGAAGCCCAGGCCCAAGCTGGCTGGAATCTGAATGGTTTCTAATGCCAGAGAGGATGGATTAAATGGAAAAGTAACAGGAAAGATGTGCTTAGCATCCATGAGCAATTGAGGAGAGTCCTTCCTGTCTCTCAAACGCATCTGGAAAGAAAATGATTACATTAGCATTTGACTCATAGATAATAATCATCATCTTGCAATGAGGTAGCATTTAATCTATATGCATAGATATATGTGTAAATAAACATGCACAAATTCTATGGCAGCTTGTCCTGAAACATTTCTATCAGTTGTGCCGTTAAACTGTGGTTACTTTGAGCAGTTTCAACTCTGCATTTCCTTCCCATAATAATGCGAACTGAAGATATTTATATTCTCTGTAAAAGGTAGAATTTGCTCACTATCTGCTCACTGCATTTTTTAGTAAATCTTTTTTTTTAATTTCATTTTTACCTTCCCCATCTTCCTTATTCTGCTAGAAATGTAATTAAAGTTCTGACAGACCAAAAAGATCACCTTGTTTCATTTCTTTTGTTCTATTGGCTGCTTCTCTACTGAATTTTCAAAATGTTTCATTTTCATGAATATAGTTAGATTACAAGGGCTAAGTGAGGACCTTCTGAAATGTACACAGGCCTCAGTTTTCAAGCACTCTATTACACACACAAGTCCAACAAAAGTAATTTTGGCTATACAAATGTTAACACCTGAAAAGTGGGCATAAAAGCGCAAAAAATCCCTCATTTTGCTGAAAAATCTCACACAGAAGGATTAACTGGAACTTTTTTTTTTATGCAAGTCTGGAGGCAATAAACTGAATACTTAAAAATTTAACTCTGACATCATGTTTTTGAAACAGGAGAAACAAGTATGGCTAAAAAGCCTAGTTTACTTGAGATTCCTGAATATGTTTGAAGACATGACCTGTTTTGGGTCATGCGCAGGTTTCCTAGAACTAGCAATTTTTTTTTTTTTGAAAAAGCCATACCTGTATTGTACGTATAAATGATACCAAGACTCTTTCTTCAAACTCATTAACAGGAGTATACAAATTCAGAACTTTTACAATCTGTGAAGAAAAAAACCAAAACATTCTTAATTTCATTTTATTGATGAATCAACAGGTACATCCATGTTTCATTTAATCTTTTTCATATTTGCAAATATCTTTTTATTAACTATTTTAAAAGGGAATATTTTTACAAATATTCATTCTTTTATGCTTTATCGATTCATTATCTATTTAAAGCTATGATATAAATATGCCTTCTTCAGCCTGTCTGTTCCCTGAAGGCAGAAACTCCTATTTTTACATCTGTGAAAAATGCCAAACTGTGGAGAATCAGATGACAGATAATTTGTGTTCCCACACGCACTAGAAACATGCTCAGTTTCTCTGGTTTTGATTCTGTACTTATGACCTTCCCCTGCTTGCAATTCAAGAGAGTCCTGTGACTTCACTGCATTTTAAGAGAGTATTATTCTGAAAGTAGAGCTAACACAACCAGAGAAAAGAACTGTAATGCAAAGGCTTTAAATAATAATATGGGCAAAACATCTACAGCTTAGAGAAACATTATTCTTTTAATAAACCCCTTTTTAACAAAACTAAATAAAGAGGTACGTAGAATAACTTCAGTGAAAAAAACACCGATTTTCCAGTAACAGGAATTTCTAAATCAAAATCGTTGTTATATCAGTGCAACTTCTAGCTCTGATATCACGTCAGCTGTGTTGTTTACTGAGGTATATTTGGTTCGGTCTTTTTGAGGCTAATGGGTACAGTAACATAATACATTTGTATACAAACCCTCAAACAACAGATCTGTGTGAATTGTCTGTTGCCTTAACTGGACACTAACTCAGATGCCAAAAAGATAAATTCCTCATATCCCAGGCAGAGCTGCCCAGAGTACAGAGATATCAGATTTCTTCCTGCCCATTTTCCCAGTCTCGAAAAGTGACAGTTAAAAAAAGAGAAAAAGTTTGATTACCTGGGCAGTAGTCAAAGCATTGCACATTGAACAAATAGCTTCTGCATCTTCATCCGTTTTCTTTTTCACTTGCAACAACTGTGCAGCCTGAATGAGAGGTTCCAGTGTTTCTTTAGCCCCACTATTCATCAAATTTTTATCACGTAGCCATTCTTCAAGTTGACTCACATTGTATCTGTACAAAGAGATAAGAGTATCAAGACTTTAGTATTTGACTACAATTTCTTGCAATTTAATTTTTATATAATTTCCCTTTCATTAAAGAAGGAAAATTCGAGTTTTAAAACAGCTAAAAATGACTGTCAAAGGCTTCCACTAAACTTGTTTCCCTGATCCTCCTCCTGGCAGGACTGCGTACACAAGTATGTGAAGAAAGACAAACAAGATTTTGTCCAAATAACTGCACAGTGAGGCTCTTCAAGATTACCTGAGGCACTGGAATATCTTGGCTAAATTCCCTGTCATATGCTAGTAGAATTCACTGCATAACTGATGCCAAAGGCAGGAATACAATAAGATGGCTTTACAGCAGGAAGCAGCAAATTACAATATGCCCGAACACAGCAGGCATCCCCTGAGCCACCAACCTACGAAGAGCAGAGCAGGCATGTTTGCTATTCCTCCCTAAAAGCTGAGAAAGAAATTATCAACATTTCAGCTATAGTTCTGGTTCATACTTGTAAACCAAGTATTTTTGTTTTGCTCCTTTCAAGTTTCCTTGGAAGACAGAGCAAAGCCTCTCTAAGGAGTTCAACTGAACCTCTCAGAATCAATTTAAAAGCATCCACAACTGCCTGTGTTTGAAATAATAAATTTTTACAGCATATTTGCGATTCCATCAAAATTGATGAAGAGAGATGAGCTGCTTTACCTTATCTGCATTCCTTTGCTCCACGAGCACATGTCCTTGCGCAGGAGAAGATTATTAAGTGTCACAGCCCCAATGATATAGAACATCTGCTTGATAACCTGCTTGATTAGCTCTGGATCCATTCCATGCTGGCACATCACCGAATGGAAAGAGTTCAGCTGCCGAATTATAGAGTCCAAAGTGTAGGTCCCTTCATCAGCAATGCTGGATGTTCTCTTCCGCAGCCCGGTTGGCTTCACCCCCGAGACACCCTGGATAGTTTCATGCTCCAGCATTCCTGAAACTGTGTTAGGTTGTGAACATTATTGTAATAATCAAAAGTTAGCTAGATCAAGGTGAACTGTGCAAACTAGCAAGCCTTAATATCTACTCACACTTAGTATCTACACAAAAAGATCAGGCCAGGCTTTTCTAGCCACACCATGATTCAGAGCAATCCTCTCAGTGCACCCTTATGTTGTGCAAAATCTATGCTTACATGTTTTTTTCACATGTATATGTGAAAGAAAAGTCTGACTGCAACTCAGCAAAAGGGTGAGATGAGCAGCAGAGGGCAAACCAAGAGCTGTTCCATTCTTCTTTGTGCTGCGATTGGAAACAGTTAACAAAAGTTTGTGTGAAAGTACTGTACAATAAGAAAAATGGCATGGACTTTCTATGAAGAATTCTCTGTGAATGTGAGCTCTGTCACTGCTATTTCACTGCTGATTGCTGTCTAAAGTGACAGTCAACTATGTTTTCTCCATGTTCATTATGAATTCTTATTCAATCAAGTTCATTTTTTCCAAGGACAGGACAACAAATGCCAGACTGTCCTAACAGTGGCTCCTTCCTATAAATACATGATTTAGGTGTTAATAGGGTAAATCCATTTATTCCGTTACTGTCAAAAGACCTAGCCACTGTTCTCTTCCTCTAATCCAGCCTGTTCAGTGCAGTCCTTGTCATCTATAAACAGAATATCAGCGGAACTATTAACAGAACTATGCCGTGGAGGAAGGAACACATGACAGAGCATGTTATCACCATCACAAATTTCCTTTTGTTACTATGGTGTGAAGTTTAAGGAATGAACCTTTGCCTTACCGATCATTGGTTGCAGAACATTTTCCAACACTCTGACAAGTTGTTGGTAGATCTGAATAGCCAAGTCACTCAGCACTTGTCTGTATTCAGCCAAGTCAAAATTAGTGAGGCAGTGTTCATTCTGACGAGGTGTATTATGCTTCATGAATCCCTGCATTCATAGAATAACATAGAAACGAATGCTTCAATGGAACACAAAATCATTTCGCAATACGAGGATTTATATATTTTTCACACAGCTGACAAATGATACTTTCAAAATAATATTCACAGTCCTTCAAAACTGTAATTTGGAAGTTGTTCTGATTGCTACTAATGCTGGAGTTTGCATTTCAGTTATGCCATATGCAATGTCTGTTTCTTTGACTTGAAACTTTCAAGTGACACCGGTATAAACACTGTCAGCTTTCTGGCACCTTCCTCCCACTGCAGCATGGATGATCTTATCTGGCGACTTTCTGCCAAAATCCCACTTGAGTCTGAAGAAAGAATTAGGCATGTGATATCTTTCAAACTTTAGTCAATGCGCAATACTGTAACTAAAGCGCTTAATATGACCTTCTACATAGGAAGCTCAGTGCATCTGAGCAGGAACTCAATGCTACGAACCTGATTTTTCTGCTTAATCTGCATTAGCACTTTCTGGAGCACAGTGCTAGCCCATGGCCTCCTAGCCTGTGACCAAGGGACACCGCTTTAAATCTTGCTTCCCTGTGCTTTCTACTGAAGTCATCACCATAATTCCAAACAGTGTGGCTATTTTTAAGCAACTGCAACTAGATTTTGAGATATTACAGGAATTTGTAGCAGAGCAGTGTTCGCAATGGTATTATGAAGTGGAAGAAACTAAAAAAAGAGAGCGCTTCCTACCTCTTCTCCACTATATTGCTTTAAACAGTGCAAAAATCGGCAGGTGTTAGATAGCCAGAATGACACGGTTTCAAAGTCATCACCTCTTTTCTGCAGATTAAAAAAAAATTCAATGGAGACTGTTAAAGGGAATAAAATAATAAAACATTAGATAAGCAATTAAGCACTTCAAACCCACTTTCTTCTAGTAGCTCCTCAGCTTCTGGCACTTTGCAAAACTTGCAGTATTTCAGGAATGGACTTGAAAAGCAAGGTTTTTGACTGAATCCCATTAACGCCTCCCATTTTCTAAACTCTTTAAGAACATCCAAAATACGATTTCTGCCACTGCTGTGGCAGTTCTGTGTTGTACAGATCCATGCCAACAGCCTATGCAGAAATCACAGGTCAATGTGGTGGGCATGACAACTGCTGCAAGAGCAGCCCAGCAGGAAGGCCAGTAACGAGGCACAGCCAGAAGAGGCAGTGGGAAGGAATTCCGTTTTGGTTAATGTCATTTAGGTCATAACCATTCTGGCAGCCTGACAAGGAAAACAAAACAAAACAAACAAAACAAAACCAAAACAAAACCCCAAACAAACAAACACCCAAACCCCTCCTCCTGAGAGGACACAGAAAATAGGATGTGCTATTTCTGTAAATAAACTTTCTAGATGATTATAGCATGCACTCTATTTATTTAAGCATGCAATGATTTTCCAAAAAAACAAAGTTCCAGCAGAAATGTTTGCTGAACTTTTTTTCCAAAACCTGTAGTTTAGTTAAATAATTGTTTTGAGCACAGCTGTTTTATTTAGAACCTAAAATAGCTCCATGAAGCATAAAGGGAACTGATTTATTATTTAATATTGCCTTCAAGATACCCTTCTAAGGCCACTCATCGCAAGGACTCAAGGCAGTAACGTATTACCATCAATATAATCTGTAGACAAAGCAAATGAGCAAATCTTTCGACTGAAACAGCAAATGAAACATTTGCATTGAGCGCTCTGGATAGGATTTATAAAGACCCATTTTATGCAAATGACTGTACTCAAAACTTTACTTTAGCAAATTAAAGCCTGAAATACTTTAAAGATATAGCTCCAGAGGAAGAAGACTAAATGAAAATCTGGTAGTTCTTTTTTTCATTGACTCAAAGCATCTGTGCTATGATGTGAAGAAAATGCTATCACTATAATGTCTTGCTTGCTTATACAACATTTGGAACTTCAGGAGGAGCTTGCTGATCAGAAATCCAGACCCAAGTCTTTTCCTCACTCTTTAACATAAAAGCACAAGCAAATTTCAAGTAATATCTTCCTAAACAAATGGAGAAACTAACCTTTAACACTTTTTTGATGCCATTGATAGTGGATGTCAACAGTGACCTCACTTTTTGGTCATCATTGAGGTAATCTGCGTGGCGTACACACATGAACAAAATATATGCTGGTAATCCTGGAATCAAGTTGACAGCCACACCGCGTGGTTTCAGCTCTTGGGATGAACAAACACACATTGTTTTGTTAATTGCAAAGAGTTATACGTGGTAAGTGCAACCTCCCAGTGAAACCAAATAACAATCTAAGAGCAGGCTAAGAAGAAGGCATTTTCTTAGCAAACTGTCAGAACAGAAGAAAGCATAATTGCCTCCTAAAAAATATGTGGACACATCCTTAGGTGTGTCTATATTGATCAAGAAGTGAGATTATGTTCTCGTAACAGACATTTAACTTAGTTTAATATATAAACTTAACACTGTCAAAATTGAAGTAAACTAAAGGACACATCTCACAATGCAATTCTAGATTCTTATAGTTATCTTTTTAATTTTTCAGACCTCTTTGAAGCAGGCAAGGCTGCAAATGAGAAAGATATTTACCTAAAATAAGATTCTTGACAAGTTTTTGCTCATCCTCCTTCTTATATTCTAGCATCCCTTGGAAGTCCTTCTCCTTCCGTGGAATGTTAACTGGACGAATAGGTTCGTCAATGATTTGTCCTGGTGATATGTTCTCCATCTGACCCACTTCAGAAGGGAAAAGAAAAGATGAAATGTTTTCGAGTGAAGCCAGTTTTTACCACAGAAAACACAAAAACCTTCTTCTAAGGAAGAACTCAGTTCAAAATGGTTGTTTTGGACTGAGGACTATTTTTCTTTGGTTCCAGCTAGCATCTAGTAAAAAAAAAAACATCCTCTAAAAAAGAAGACAGATTCTTGAGGAACGTATCCCAGGTTGGTGTTCTTCCTCTGAAGAACAGTGAAAATGTCGGAATCATAATCGTCAATACAGAAATATTGCTGATTTCCTGAATTTTATCACATAAAAGCATAAGGAGACAGGAGACAACAATTAGTCACAGAAGATCACTGTTAACAGTCCTGTAAAACATAAGCATGCTTCCAGCTTGACTCCTGTTACCTAAAATCTTGCATTTCAAAACATTTTCAAACATAGCTCCTTTCTAAGGAGTAATAAACACAGATTAAACAATGTTTTCAGGAACATTTTTCCACTCCATACTGTAAAAAGTAATATGAAGATCACTGTGTTCTTGTTCAGAGAAGTAACCAAACAAGACTACCCAGCCACTAACCTCAATCTTAGTACTCAATAAAAATGTCTTGGAAGGGTTAGGGCACAGACTATTTAAAGACAAATTAATTCTTCAACTTTCTAAGACTATTAATTGTTTTTAACAACTAAAGTGACTTTACTTATCCAGAGGCATATTAAGTTCTCTATCTAATCAGTCCTGAGACCCTAAAGCCACTCACTTTGACGCACACAAAAATAAAACATGCTTAGTTGTGTATCAGTGTTCTCACATTTATGTTTCGCCAGCAATTGGAAAAGGAAACCTCAGGCAGCAAAAGACAATCGCAGCATTCTCAGCTCCAGTGAAACACGAATTCACAATCAAAAGAAACTGCAAAAATTATTTTTGCCTCATTCACATTTAGGGTAACTTTTGTCTTGATAAAAACAGATCACGTCTTTGTACACAAAGTCGTCAAGTAACACTTTCTTTGAAACATAAGAACATGAGAAAATTCATCACTTTTTCGCTGCTTTAAAATACAACTAATTTTTACTATATTTATAAAGGGACACACAGAGTTCTGAGTGGATCTCCTGTTTGGGATCAATTGAGAGAGATGCTACGGAAGACCCCAGGCCCTAGCTGCCCCAAGGCAACTGAGACAGATGGATTCAATAACAACAACGATGGATCACAAAAAGTAAAACAAAATCTATGCATTCTCTCAAAGTACCTTCAAGTTCACCAATCTTCTTAGCAAATACTTTCAACTGTTTCTTCAGCTTGCGAACAGTTTTGTCTTGCTTTTCAAGTTGTTCCATTAAATCCTGCAAATTAAGGTGAGAGAAAAATTAATGTATGAGAAAACACGAAAACTAGTGACAGAGACAGAACCAGACAAAACCAGCACTGTTAGAATTACAGGACGGTGAGGAAAGCTGAACAGTAGTGCCATCCTATGGCTGAGGTTTGCAAGCTGGAACACGGCCTATAACACAAGCCAAATATTACAAATTTTATTAAGTTATGTGCAACATAAGAAAGGCAAAGCAGTATATTCTGCAGATATTCAGAACTAGGTCAGTTCTTACAGGGAGTAGAAGGCATTTTGCTGCAAACAGATCTCCCTAATGACTCCTCTCTGCTCTTCCAAATGCCTCAGTGAAATTCTTTTCTTTATTATTTAACAGCTAGGCTGTACTTCTGCAACACCTGTTCATGCTTTTAGGACTGACTTCTTATTCAGACTTGTCTATTTTAAGTGAGTATAAAAGAGAATCTGAAAAGAGAACATAAATTTTATTTAAATGTACTCAAACATCAGGCATCCCAACCCATGAGGTTTCTCACAACACCGCCACCTCCCTGCAGCTTGCTGTCATGGCCCTTCCCGAGACACAAACAGTTCTCACAGGAACCTTCCTTTCACTCTGTACTTGAACGGTATCTAGCACATAATAGTCTTAGTATTGCAGTAAGGTGGCATTTTTCTTTCAAAGGAAGTATTCCAGAAATCTAACTTTGAATAATTTTGTTATCAATGGTGGTTAATTAATGAAATAATTAAGAGAATGGAAAGCCTTTACAAAGGATGCCAAACCTCAAGGTCGAAAAAATCTGAAAGCCATTTCAGAGTGAGGGTTTCAAAACAGCTTAAAAGAAAAATGCTCTTTTAGTAAGCTTGATTGAATGTGAACAAGGTACCCTCAGCTCTCTGCATCAAAAACTTAATCCGGTTTTTCTTAGAAGTATTGAAACATGTTAGTGTGGTATTGAGAAAAAATGAGAATTAGATATAAAAATGGTTTCAATCACATAGTAAAGAGTTCAGAACCTTATACAATGTACTTAAACATACAATTGCGGATTTGCTGAAAGAACAGAACCATACTTCCTATTCAAAATAGTAGTAAAAATTTTTAGAAAATAAATTCTGTCAATAACATCACTATCTTCAGATATAACAATTTCTACTAAAAATAATAATGCGGAAGTCTGGTTGACTGTTTTGAAAATATTAGTGAAGAGAAAACATAATAAATACATTAGAAAGAAAAAAAACTTCTCTCTCCGGTTCCTCTAATCAAAATAAACAAATTTCGCATCTCGTTAATATTTGGAATCGCATAAACGATACTCTTTCCAAGATTAGGTAGGCTACAGTCTCTATTTGCTGGTCTACCTTTAATTATTGTGGAAATGCTTTTTCCCCCCCATTTCTTCCTATTTGTCCTTCAAACTTTACATTCATGCAAAGTGTAAATTAAAACCTCTGATTCAGTGCACTGCAAACAGATTTATGAATAAATTCAGAGTAGGGTCAGGCTACTCGTGTTTGCAGGCATTATGCTCCTTCATAACTCTCTGTAACTATTTTGCTGAGCTGAATATTATCAAAGTTTTAAAGAAAAGAGGTGGATCTGAAAATTGAGCATCTTTTACATCACGTTATCTCTTCTTCAAGGCATAAAGGCATTTTTAATCCTTTGAATTCAGAAAGAAACCACTTGATCACAGTGCAAGACTTATATTAGTAACAAAAACTGTGCATCAAAAACAGACACCGGGATTACACAGAGGACACTCAGACTAGCAACAAAAGCAGTGAGGGAAGAAGTCGGCATCGGGAAGCGCTCTGCCCGGCGTTCCTTGGAGAGGGAAAGGCAGGCAGCCTGCTGCTCATTAGTGCTCCAGAAACAGCGAACAGGACAACAGAGAAACAGGATTCGTGTGATCTACATACAATCATCCGTCTGTAAAGTGAAATCCGGTACGACTGATACTTCTTGGGATCATCTGCATACAATTCCTCATAAAACTGTGAAAATAGGTACAGGGTTGTTTTTCTCCTTCCCTCTGAGATACCGATACATCAGTAAGCACTGTATGAGCACAGCCAGCTAAAACAAGACCAGGAATCTCCAGTTCTTACATGTGGGGCTCACTCCAGCTTCTCCAAAAGAGGAGCTGATGTCACTGGGTTGCAGAATGGTCAGATCTTCTAAAAATGGCAAACAGTGTAACTGTGTAAGTCTAGAATATAACCTGTGTGATAATTTGGAAGGGACATTCTCTTCCTACACTAATAAAGATGGGTACACAATGAATATTGAAATTCTAGTCTTACACCTTGATAGGAATAGGAGTGGAAAATAAACATATTCCCAATGTGGAATGGGCTCAGACAGCTGAAGTGAAATACTAAGGAACAAGTCTATACTTAACAAGTAAAATTACATTCACTGTATTTGAAAATAGAGAACTCCTCTGGGATGTAATTACATGACTGTGTGTTGTCTTGGAAATGCGATGAGTAGTTCTCTTGGGTGAAAACAAAAGACTAAAAATCATAATATATAATTAGGCAGCAGGAGTAGCTGTCCAAGATGGAAACATTTGCCATACACCTTTTCCAGAGTGAGATGGTTACTGCTGAAAGAAACTTGTAATATATTTTCAATTATGAACATACTTCTAGGAACAGTTTATTCTGATCTATCAACTGAATTATCTATTGTTTTTCTCAAAAACTTGGTACTAAGACACGAAGAAAGACAGCAGCAGCAAAGACTACACCTTGGTTTGTTTAGTGGACACAATGATACTCAGTTAGGAATTTTCTGTTGTTCACTTTGTTATAAAGAAGAAACTCCATAAGAAGATCCCAAGCTACTAAGCAGTTTATCGATAAGTATTTCAGCATGGGCCTCTTTGGCCAGTTCTCTGAGGAATCAACCAGCCTGCACATGATAAACATTCTCCTCCAGAGAGAAAGATAGGGAGTTTCACCTGATCTTTCCTTCATACAAAAAATCCGTACAACAAACAAGAAACAGCAATTAGCCAAGTGACTCCCAACCAAGTGTCTTTTTCTAGAACTACTTGTTTCTTCCAAACATACTGAATAGATGTAGCTCACAGCACAGTGAATGATCTATGAGCTTCAGGCAGAATGGAGAGAAAAAGGAAAATGCTACATTTAAAAATAAAAGACCTCCATCAGAGTTTTTCTACAATATGAGGTTCATGGATATCATTCTTTCTGTGTAGGGATGACAGTACTGAAACCAGCACTGTTACACTGACATTTACGAGCTTTCCCCATGCCGATGACCTCTAACAAATTCCCCGCCACAATATTACTTCATTGGCAGTCATTAGTGTCTCTTATGTTAAATTTATCTACACCAATCCATTGCACTCCTGCAGTTTACCATGGCAGGCTGCCACCAGGAAGGTGATAAGAACTGGTGGGCACAGACAAGTCCCGCAGCCTCGCAGCCTGCTGCCACAGCCCCGTTTCCCTTACCAGGTTTTCATTAGTGAGCCGGGTGATCTCATGCTGCAGACTGGCCTCGATCCGGGCCTCTGGGGGCAGCTGCAGGTTCTGCGCCAGGAGCTGCTGCTGCCGGTTGTTTTCTTCCTTCAGACTCTGGATCTCACCTCGCAGTGACTCCAGTTCATTCTCGTGGCTCTTCTTCTGCGACTGAAGCTGAGACTCCAGCAGCCTAGAGAAGTTGAGCAACAGTTGCAAGACACTGAGAAAGTTGCACCCCAAATTTACAGAGGGAGTCTAAAGCTTTAGCTGCTGCTCAGGAACAATTAGCCATGGCTTGCAAGGGAAAATGAAAAAGGCAGAGTACTCTTTAAACCCTTCAATATGCCTTCTAATTAAAGCTTGCATGATCAAAAAGTGGAGAAAAACTAATTGTGACACTGCTTTGCATTTGCTTTGTGATTGAACAAACACTCTGTGTGGTACCACAGAGAACATGTGGTACTAAATGTATTGCTAAGGCTTCACGGCTTGTCACTGTTTTTAAAGGTGTAGACAAGTTTTACTTAATCAAATCAAATCAGCAGTGTAAGAGGAAGAAGATATTTGCTTAAGCTCTGTGATATTAACAAATTAAAATCTTTTTAGTTAACTCTGTTCAGTCAGAAACTGAAACATTTAACTGCAAATCCACATAAATTATTTTTACATTAAAACAAAGATTTCAAAGACAGTTGTCATTTGGGCAGGAAAAGTTAACAAGAGACACGAACTCTGGACTGGGATGCAGAAGGGCTTTTTTATTCCAGACTCTGCCACTGATTTGCTGTTTCCCTGTTGGCAAATTTTGTCTTGAAATCTTCTCATGTGAAATAGGGATAGTATTTAATATCCGCCCTCAAAGTAGTGCTGTGTGGACTAACTCATGTTTGCAAGACACTGTCCAAGTCTTCTGACTCATAATTTCATAAATATACACACACAGGAAATGACATTAATAGGGACTTGTAGGGGTCAATTAGACAAACGTTCAGGGTTTAAATATGCATAAGGTAGGCACATTTATTAGTAAGTAGACTGACCAAGCTCGCAAGGGCAAATAGTCATTTAACTGCAATGCTCTGCCATTTAACAAAATTCTTACTGTCTCTACAGTACTAGGACAAAAAAAAATAAAAGTAAAAAGATGCAGAGCGAGCACTCCTGCATCCCGCTCTGCAGAACGCAGGCGCTAAGTTCCATCCTGGCAGGCTTACAAACAAGCTTAGGCTGAGAATTTGTTAGCACAAGAAACAGAAAGACAGTAGTTAGTAGCATTCATTGCAAAATGCTTCCTTTTGTAGTTACTGCTACCCATATTTAATAAAGTCAGTACTGCTGATCTATTAAATTAGTTGGCTGTACAAGACTACAAACCATTTTGGAAGTCTGGGACACATGAATGCGGAGAGCCAGACATGCACACACAGCCAGACTGAATTTACTAACAAGGTAAATTCCAGCAGTTAAATGTCCAGCACACAGCCCGTGCACAGGGCACAGCGACTGTACAGGTTAGAACGGCGCCACGATGAACCACAGATTACTGATCTGTTGGTTATTTTGTGTGCGCTACATTTTGACTCTGGTACAAAGGTGTGGGAGAGGAATTTACTGAATTTCAGCTGCAGTAGGAGAATAGGAAGTGTAACTATCCAAACGTTAGGTGTCTGCAGCAGCTATTCGAACAATAGCTTTACAATTACTAAATTGAAGGTACTTCTTTAAGCTGAAAATTCACAAGGAACATTAATTTCTACATCCAACATAGAGGCAGACGAACAATAGAGTTACAATGGTGCAGCTTTTGGTATTTGCTAGTCTATGTGTGAGTATTTTTATGGATTATATATTAGCTGTTATCATCACCAAGTTTTTAATGATACAACCTGACAGGTAAAAAAATTTGGGGAAACTCTGGATTTGTAACGATGAATTAAGTTTTCTTAAACTATTAGTGCATAAGAAACACTGTAGCTAAAGCAAACCCACAGAAAGGGGCATAGTTAGCTAGAAAAGAAGATGCAAATGAAGAAAAAAAAACATTCTGAGAAGTCTGGTAACCTGTTGGCTTGTTTTAACCCTTCATAAACCAGCCAAAGTTCTCCGTCCTCATTCAGCATATGATAGTCCTGGGGAGATTGTCTTCCAAGAAAAATGTTTAAAAAATACAAAAGAGATACAGGATGGTGATGAGATGACATGTTAAGGGCAGTACATAGCATATTACAGTTACTATAAAAGAGAAATAAACAATGCTCTAAACACTTAGCAAAGTGCATCTTGTGCTTATACTTCTTTATTCTTAATGATGAAATTCAATTCTCAGTGTCAGAGATCATAGCTAGTTATAGCATTTCATGATTTTACAGTATGTGTTTTACAACAAGTTACTGTGACAACTATTCAATAATCGATAGAAACATCGGGAATAGCACCCTGAAACAGAGAAGGAATGTCAAAAAGTAATTGTTTGAGCAATTCAGTCAATTAAAGCCTGAGTGCATGGAATCCAGGAAGTTTGATTTTGCATTTCCCTATTGGTTCCTAATCCTTTTGGATACTGCATTAAATTGCATAAGGCAATTTAACTCATCAAATTATATCCCCCTCTACAAGTGCTCTCGAAGAATCCAAGCTTGCATGGATGCAACTTACTGAATATGATACGGTGAGTGTGTCACAGCAGACCCCAAATGACTTAAAATCAAATGAAAAGAACTCATACCTGTTTGTTTCCTTCAATCCAATATACGCCTGTGCTATTTCTCCTTTGTCCTTCATCTTTTGCACATCCTCCAAAAGGATTGTGGCATCTGTCATGGTATTCTGAAAAAAGAACCATCATTTCCAGGGTAAATTTAACACTGTAACTGTCCTTTGAATATGTATTTTAGTCACTGTATGCAAAAGGAATGTTACTCCTAGGGCAGCCCCATTAAAATTAGTGTGGGTAGTGGGGAAGCAGGAATCTGGTATGTAACTTCTCTGGCCATCTGGCATACTTTTTAAAATGAATGCCTGCAACATGTGGAAATACCAGTCTGTCTAATAAGCACGTGCATGCAACAACCTCCTTTGTTCATCACATAAAAAGAAGGAAATGGTGGATTTGCATTTTATTTTGAATTAGCAGGAACATCGCTGAAAGTGAAGAAGTGTAATTTTGCAATATGTTTACACATAGAGCTCAGTTCTATCCATGCTATTTAAATGCAGCAGCACCGGATTCTTTGGAACCTTCCAAGTTCCTTCTATTCCTCCCTTCACCTATTTTAAGTACTCGGGCGAAGCTGGAAGCCATGTACAAGGACTGGCAACTTTTTGAAGTTGGTTATCATCCCAGTACTGTTCTGTTTCCGTTTGGAATGTTTATTACCACACCTTCCCTCTTCCTTCAGTTAAACTTTGACCACCTAACAGGTTTTCACTCACCTAAACCAGTCTGATCTAAGCCTTATGTCCTTCCTGTGGATGCTATTGGTGAAACCACAAGGGGCCACTGGATATATTGAATTCTGACTTCTCTTCTTGACATTCAAAATAATCAAGTGCTATTTCCCTTAGCAAAATTTTACAAAATATTCGCTACAACATCATGCACATATATATTTGGAGTGCAACACTTGTATAATTTATCTTCTGTGAAAACCATAAGCTTCCCATCAAATTATTTCCAACACGCTTATGAAATATTTCTGATTTTTCTATTTTATTATACAGTAAAACTGCTGTAATCTCATTTGCCAATCTACCAAGATTTAGCAACCTGCACATATTTATTATTTTGGGGTTGAAGGAAAGAAGTGCTAAATACTCTTCTGTCTTCAAGAACATCCTACACACTCTACTTATAACATTTAAATCGTCAGCCTTCATTTAAGGCCAGTTTGCTTCCTCATACTCTTAAGTATTTCCAAATCACAGTGTTGCTCCTGCCTTCCAAATACACTCAAAAGATACATTGACTGAGTTAGACAGATTTATGATTCCCTTCATGTTAAGGTTAGTATAAACCAACAACTCCAAATGGTTACATTTGATTGTTTCCAAGTAACTTGTTTCCTTTTGCGAGGGGAAAGTGGGTGGAATTAGGGAAGGGACAATAAGAACGGCCTCTTCAATAACGAAGTGTGAGAACAACATCAACAACATGCAGGTTATGAGATGCAGGGAAATGACAGTTCAAGCACTGGCGAGGTTTTTTAGCATTTAAGAGATGCTAGTTTATAGCTGTGGGAAAAAATATGTACCTTATCCTCCTGGCAATCAAATTGGTAGGCAGGAGAGAAGAGAAAGAAACCATTAAAAAATTCTGTTCATGCTGCAGCTATCCAGGCTAACAAGCAGAAGCTATATGTAAACTGCCTATTAGCCATCCCCCTGTCACCCTTATACTTCTGTCATAACAGCTGTCACAACAACACTTGGATGCCACCTTTGTTGAGAATTAGTCACTCAAAGATTTACTATTCAAGAATTTATGTTCTTAATAGTAGAGGAAACCAAGGTTTTATCTCCATATAATTAGCCATTCACAACAAGATATATACACCTCCATGCATCACACACTTCAAATTTATTTAGTATGTAAGAATATCTTGGCAGTAGCAAAGGAAAGAGGACACCACTGTTTATTCCCTGCTGAGGTTATGAACCACTAGATACTCCAGTTCAATGGGAATGACTAGTTACTGGATTTACCTAATACAAATCTACCAGCCTGGCGTGACTGGTATGGTATCTTCATACAAATGCTGCTAGATGAGCCCAAATTGGTTTGAGTTTCCCAATTTGAACTGCTGTAGTTTGTGCACTAATAATTGATCATGAATTGCACCTAGAAAGGCTTTGGAGGTTACACCATTTTCCCCTGCTTTTCCAAGCATGCTGCAAGGTTAAATAAAGCACCTCAGCAATGCAATTTAACTTTACTACCCAGTATATCTGCTGACTATTCTTTACCTTGGGTTGAATAGCTTCTTTCTGGCTAACCAGCTGAGACCTGAGTATGAGGACTTCTTCCTTGCGCACTTCAAGCTCTTCACTCACTGAAGTCAGCTGATCCAGCAGGACCCGATATGCAGGGGCACCAGGAGCAGTTACCTCTGGAGACCACGTTTCTGTGAGGGCCTTCTGCAGCTCATTCAATTCATTCTTCAGTTTTTTATTCTCAGATTCCAGTTCTTGACGCTGCAAGAAATAGCGATAACTCCATCACTTAGTGTAATTCCTATGCCAACAAAATACAGCCACGAAGGTATGGATAGAGAGGCTGAAAACTAGGAGTAACTGCGACAAATCACTCTAAAAGAGGGTCACTCCCTTAAACCTGGTTTCTTGACTACTCTGAAATCCTCTGGAAGGATTTCACCAATAGGGCTACCTTTTGTCTGAAATGTCATATGAGAATACATATATATGAATCATACCAATTGATGGAACAAATTTACCTTTCTTCCCCCTGTTCTTCTCCCCTCTTCCCCCACCCAGCAAAAAATGCAGTTCCAAACAGACAGTAGTCAGCAAGCTATGAGGAGTCTTCAGTGATATTGGGAAACACTTTTACTTTCAGTGGCTTAAGATATGCATCAATTTCAATAGCATGTTTGGAGGAAAGGGTGACACTCATCATTGCATTCTTGCTTAAATTAACTTGCAAGCTGTACTAAGCCGTGAACACAGAACTCTCTCTGATTTAACTGGATCTTCATACATGCAGCCTCTGTCACACATTCTATACCTCAAAAAGGACAATGCTATAAAAAAGGCTTACTGGGGAATTTTCATTCTATTTTTTTCCAGCTAATATGCTGAAACAAGAGGGTTGTTTATATTTTATAACTATGCTAGTAGGTAATTGGTGGCAACATTCTCACTCTAAGATAAATTTTACAGAATTACCTTGAGCGACTCATATTCCAACTCTGCACCTCTTATTGGGGGCCTTTCCTCCTCCTACGAAAGGACACACACAACAGTGAAAAACAATCCAGTTCTTTCTATTCTTTAACTGAGCTGAAGCAGCAAAAGGAAAGCAAGCATTCGGCAGCCACAGAAAGTTGCAAGCACTTTTAGTTCCTGTTAACTCCAGTGAAAGGATCTCAGTGATACTGGAAAAGAAAATATGTAGCCCATGGTAGCAAATGTAGAAAGCACTGAGGCATAAAACTTGCTGCCAATAAATAAAGCAAGTACTATGGGAAGATAAGAATTTAGTAAATGCCAGTCAGCATTCACACAGTTGATACACTGCAAGGAGGGATACTCTGGTATCAGCATTTCATCAGCTAGAAAGATTCCACCTTAGCTTTAGCGCGTAGAGCCTGTTCTTCCTTTCTGTCCAGTTCATCCTGCAGGGATTGCTTTTCTTGCTCCAGCTCTGTAACCCGTTTCTGCAGCTTGAGGAACAGAGACATATCCAGTGGTGCCTTTTTCTCACTTGGTTCCTGCTTTAGAAAGAGCAGAAGGAAGTCAAGAAGTGTTGCATTTCCACACCAAAAGAAAGCACTACTGTGAGTAAAAGAGGGAAACAAACTGGGAGGGAAGAAACGAGCACAAAAACGTTACTTGATTTTGAGAGCTGGCTACGGGCATCTAAGATCTTTCACCTGAAGACTATTTTTAAAAGGGATCTACTGTTATAAAACATTTCTAGACCTCAAGTCTAACAAAAGAAAGCACTAAAGACTATCTAGCTGATAGCAAGTCTACAGTTAAGCATACCTTTTTTTCTTACTTGTGTGGAGGGGGAAAGGAGAAAAACATCTGTGGTTAGACTCACTTGGAAAGCAACTGCAGGTAAGAGGCTACGTTTCTTCTTTATCAGTTATTTCTACAGCAGGTTCTTTAGGTAAAGAGAAATCTCTATGCTGATCACAGAGTTAGACCCATGATTAAGCAAAGCGAATTCAGAGGAATGTCAAATAAAAAGGTACCAGAAGATATAGTTTGTGTCCTTTTCATTCTATTATGCTAATTAAGCAGCCTGTACTAGGACTAATCCACTAGCTTTCTCAGTGTTTTCTGGGCAAGGACCAGCATTTGTAGTCTGAAAGCGCATCAGAAATTGCTCATCAGCCATTTTGTACTTTATCTAGCAAGAAGATTAAAGCATTTACTATGAAGTGAACCATAAAATTTTGAAGTCCAGAAAAGGAACTAGAAAATTAATATTAAGGACTACAGCAGACAAGCAAGCACAGCCATTTCCACCTCATCCACTTTCACAGTTGAGGGAAGAGTCATAAACTGCAACAGCAGCTTAGGGAAAAAACAAAAACAAAAACAGAACAAAAAATTGAGATATTAACAGTCCTAAACAGTAAAGTGAAATGTCCTCTACTTTTTTCATATGGTTTGGTATTGTTAATTTATATTGTTAATCTACAGTAAAACTGAAGTTTGTCTGCACAGGATAAATGTGTCACAGTATTTGAATCCATGATAGAAAATAATTTTCTGTGGAGAATTTAAAAACAAATTATTGCAATAAAAATGCAAATATGTACATAAGTAACAAGGATGGAGACCAAATGGATAAGTTGGGGGTATATGATTCTATGACTGATCCCAGTTAAGAGTGAGGCAGTGGCTTAAGAAAAATAAAAAAAATCCCCAGTATGCACAGGGAACATTATGCATGTCCAAGCTGCCAAGCACAGTCAGATTATGAATATGACCACTCTGTCATTTTTAACCCATAGATATAATGCTCCTAGAAGTCTCCTGATTTTTTTCTGAATTGTCACTTTGTGACAATTGTGCTTGTTGTGCTTGTAAAAGATGGTGTCTGACAGATGTCAATCAACTGGCCATGCATCTAGTCTACAGTGACTACCTTAGAGGAGAACTCAAAGCATCCTTTCACAAAGCCTACAGCCAACTACTAACTGAGCTTTTTTTGTAAAGGAAATGGAACAGCATGAACTGAAGCACTAGATTTCTCAATATAAACACCTAGTATTCAAAAACACACAGAAAACGAGATGGGAATTAGCTCAAACATTGATAAATGAAAAGTGGTGGTGAAGTTTTGTTTGTTTTTTATTTAATGTTACCTCCATCCTCAGTGGTAAGTCTTCTGCCTCTGTGATCTCAGAGCTGAAAGTATATTCAGATTCATTGCTACTGTGAGTCGAATCTGTTCGTTTGTGTCCAGGCTTGGGGATGTTCTAGAACGCAAATGAAACAGATTAATACAAATTAATACTACATGTTTCTTCACAATCTATAATTTAGCTTGTAATATTCTGTATTATTTCATAACTAGCACAATTAAGAAAGGTAAGAAAATGTTTGTGATTCTGGTCTCCCATGCTGGCTAAAGTCTGCAAGATAAGGTGCACAGTTCAAAGATATGGAAACAGGTCAGCTCCTACTCCATCAAGTATTTGCTGTCAAAAGCAGAAGCAAGTGTTTTGTGGAAAAGAAATCTTGGTTTACACAGAAGGAGCAGAGCAGGAAAGTGGAGGCAGTGACTTTCTGAAATTCCAGGGACAGGATTCTCCCTGCATCCTCCCGCTACACAGAAATCAGCAATGGCTAAATGTGGTTCAAATGACTCCGACATGTGCTAACAACTTCTGGGTTGTGAAGATAGAAGCTATGTGAATTACCACTAGCCACATCACAGTAGAAGCTTAACCTTCTTCCACAAAATTGAAAATAAGAGTATTTAACCACAAATTTAAAGTGGTTTTGACAGTACAGAGCATTTTCACTGAACTAATTTAATTAACCTGTACTTCAAAGAACAAATGCCGTTTTCAGATACAGATTACCACCAGACAGCTGAGGGCCAAAACAGGTCCTACCTAGATTAACTAAAAGACATTTAAGAGCAGCTTCTAATTTCTCAGATCTTTATCCACTTACCACCATTAAGTTCATTTCATCCTTAAGATCATCATAACGCTCTTCTAAGCGGCTGAACTCATTCAGCAGGTTCTGATACCGTAACCTTTCATCATTCAGATCCAGCTCCAGCTGTTTTGTTTCCTCCACTAGCTTCTTCTCCATCGTTTCTGCAATAGAGAAGGGGAAGCCCAAGTGACAACTGCGTGTCTGAGTCAGCTACGGAGCATCTCTCCTGTGGGTGCGGGAGGTCCATGTACTCCAAGGACACAGGGGCTGAAAGGGGGCTGTGATTTGAAACCAGTAGGTGCTATTTGCACTTCTGTAGGTAAACACAGAGCCAAATACACAGAGGACCACAGCCTTATCATGGCAGCCACACAAGGGTTCACAGAAGAGTTCACAGAAGGCTTCACTCAAGCTAGTGACTCTTCTAATGCCCTGCATTAGCACTTCCAGAGGAGAGGAAGGAGGAACATTAGGCCAGTGCTCTATTATGCACCAAGCAACCAAGAGACGCTCTATGCCCCAGGCACACTGATCCTCCTCAGCCCAGCTCCTCTGCACACCCGGCACGTCTAGAGCTACAGTCTCCTGCCTGCTGCTTAGGGAGCCAGAGCAGCACCTGCCGCAGCAGCTAGGAGGGCTCAAACGTTTTGGCTCACGTTTAGAATCCTCTAAAGAGGTAAGAGACTAGGAACATGAGCGTCTGCCTGCCCAGGCAGTACATTTATTTCCACAGTTGATAGATCACACGAGAAGAATCACTGCATTAAATAGAAGAGCCTCCATTTATTAAGCAAAATGCTTTGTAACAGCAACCTTCACGAGAAAGGCCTCAAAAGCTTTCTGGGAATTCAAACGGCAAATAATTGTGATGTGATTAAGTTCTTATGTTAAACTAAACAGGAATACAGCTACAACATATTAGCAAAACCTAGCCAAGAGACTTTTGTTTTATAAGGTAACCTCAAGCTTAAGAGTGAAAAGAACCAACCTGTTATCTCCCTTGCCTGGTCATGGATGCGACGGTTCAACTCCTCCTTTTCGGTTTTCAGTAACGTGTTCTGCTCTTTCAGTTCTGATACGAGCTACAAAGACAGCAAAATATTTGACTGGGATCAGAATGCACTTAATCTCCCATCACTAGCCCTAACAGCAAATGCACCCTTGCTATAAGAGTTCAAATGGACTTTTTTTTAACAGTTCCTCCTCACTGAAGAACACTGAGGAGTTTCCCAGGAGCTCCTCACTCCTTAGTCAGTGAGCTAAGTTACAGCATCGTCTTTTCTCAAATTACATTTATTTCATGCTCCTAGTGCAGATTCTCCCACATGTTCTACATCCCATTTCTGCTCAGATGCTGAAACAAATTTAGACCACTTAATTGTGCCATAATATTTTGCAGGAAAATCCCTAAAGATGTAATTTATTGCTTAAAATAGAAATATTCCTAAAATAAGAACAAATGCAGTAGTTTTGTCATGCAATTCCATTGCTTTTGGTAAGATCGTAATCTAGCATCTTGTCTACACATGGAAGTTGAACCATTTTAACCATGCCAAGGTTTGTCAGGTCCTCATTTGCCTCTGTTTATGGTTACCATACCTTCATTGTGCTTAGTCAACTAATATTTTTCCTTATGCTCATGTAATCTTGAACTGCATCATTGCAGCAGAGCATAATGAAGACAGTGATCTACCAGTATTCAAAACTGGCATTATATCAGTAGGTAAGTGTGGCAGGAAACAATTTTTTGATATGCTAGTGGTTAAAGCAGAGATAAGGGATCGGTCAAAACCTACTGAACTAGTCCGGACACACATCCATGCAGATGTGTGTGCTCAGCAGACTGATTGTCCAAATGAGGTAAGATAAACAGGTACCTTTGAAAACTGCACATACTTCTGAAATCTATACAGTTTTGTTGTCTAGGCAGATAAAAGGATTTCTTCGTTTGAGCGCTCTGTCTCTTTGATTGAGTGAGCTTAGATATGTGGATTGCAAATATTTTCAGTTTTAAAACCTGAATAGATGTAATACCTATGTGTATATATGAAACAGATTTAATATATACCTCTAGCAGAAGTGTAGTACTAGACCTATTTAGAGTTATACAATTATAACATTGCTTTAAAGTATTGTAAAAATCTCATAAATGTCATTTAAAATATTGTAAAAATGAAGGAAGTAAGGCCTCTGTAAACCATGCAAAGCACCAAGAAACAAGAGAGTATTTGCTTTATTTCTGTGCTTTATGGTAACATACAGCCTGTCTGAAATCGTCTATGAATGCTACATAGGTACAGGCCAAAACACTACAGGTCAAAAACCTGTGACACAGATGGACAGAGAAGCAGTAGCAGGATTGTTCTTAAGGGTCCTGAGAGCCACCTGCAGTGACACTACACTCAGCCCACTTGTAGGGATGCTACACTGATACACTGCACATCGCAGCCTGTGCTGCATCCTCCCACAGAAACAAGGGAAAAAGGGAAAAAAAAAGAAAAAAGGGACAATTTCAAACCCTCAATAAGATGCTGAACTCAATTAATAAGAAGTCAGCAACAGTAGAATAAAAGGGATTGCAGAAAAAAGAGATTACACCTAACTTTGTAGTATTTGGGGACTGAACACTTGCCTGCTCAGTTTCGTGTTTGTATTTGTCTGCCCATTCCTCGATGGTCTTCTTCTCGGTCTGAGTTTGGTGCAGCTCCTTGCGGAGCTTGGTGATCTCCTCCTGGAGGCTGAGCACGCGGTTGGTTGCGTTCTTGGCCTCCTCCTCGCTCATCCGAAGCCGCTCCACGTCGCTCCGCAGCCTCTCTGTCTCTGTATTGTACGTGATCTCCAGGCTACTCAACTTCTCCAGCAGAGATTTGTACTCTTTGTTCTTTGCAAAACACAACACAGACACAGCAGCAGTTGAAAATATTCTGGATTATGGGCGCCTTCTATTTGCCTACAGAATATACATAGATTGGGGAGGAAAAGAGCAGTTTTCCCATTTCCAAGAGTTTGTTTTTGCAGGAAAACTGCTTAAAGAGATGACAGAACAGTCCAGTCTCTAAGCCTGCACATTAATGTCCTGAATTCAAATCGGAAAAAAAAGCCCCCACACATCCAATATGATCTTCTCACTTTCCCCATAAAACAACTGAAAGGCTTCAGAGGAAGCTTGAAGCTAAAGGAGCAGATGTTTTCTCTCAGTGTTGCTGAGAGTTACAAGTGGATGCTCTGTTTCATTATTACTGTGGTCTCCTCATCTCATCTATCAATGTTCTTCAGCAAAGAAAACATCTGATCCCGTACAATGAAAATTCCAGGAATTTTCCAGTGAATGCGCACAGTGCTAATGAGGAGGATGAGACAAGACTTCCAGATAACTTCCCTGAGCAGGACGCCTTTACCTGATCATCGATTTTTCGTTGCAGCTGCATGATCTTGTTCTCCAAACCAATGTGAAGCTTCTTGTAGCGTTCCACAGACCGGGCCTCTATCTTTAGTTTCTTTAGCTCCCTCTTGGCCATCATGCGCCGGTAACAGCATTGCAAGTAAACAATTGCCTTCAAGGTCCTCTGGTAATGCACTCGAGCCAGCCAGCCTCTGACATGTTTCTGAATAATAATAGACTTGTGCTCCCGAAGCATCTACAGTTAATAAAAACACAGCACAAGGGGCATTAGAGTTGCTAACTACACCCACTCAGCTAAGCAGTCTCCATAAAGAGAGTTGTAAAGATGATGTTACTAGAGGTACCACAGTCTGAAAACAAAACTGCTGGTACAGGAACAGGAAATGAAGAGACAGTTTAAAAAAAAAAAAAAAAGTGAAAGGAAAAAGAGGATAGGCCTAGGGAAGAAGACCAGGAAGGATCTAGATGAAAAACATGCAAAAAAAGGAACTGGAAAGATATGGAAAAACTGGACATTCCATTGTGTTGATGTCACATCTGGGCTGATTACAACACTATATGGTACCTATTGACAAGACCACAAAATACAAACCAAGTGAGGGCTTGGTGCTGTTTTTTTTTTGTTGTTGTTGTTGCTGGTGGTTTTTGGTGTTTTTTATTTTTTTAAAACGATATCTTTATCTTGAAACATTTTAAAAATATTGATATATGCAGCACAGGCTTCATCAACACACAGTTTAAAACCACACTGACACATAGTGCAAACATTACATGCTACAGTCTGGAGCCCATTACAGTAGCTGCTAAGAATAACAGCTGTAGTCTACCTGAGTGACTACACTTTCCATTTTTCCCTTTTTTGAGGAATTTCATTGACTAGCCTGCATAGAAAAATACCTTTCTCACTACTTTTTCTAATCAGAAATTCCATTCTGTATTAATTCCAACCTATTTCATGGGGTAAATTTCACCCATAACTTCAAGATGAAATTTTTTAAAATAATTATTGAAGATCAACAGTCAATGCCAGCAACTTCTGTCAATGTGACAGCCAGAGATTCCCACTAGGAAGATTCTACTGCTTGGTTTTGTAACAGAGATGCGATCAGAGATGCCTGAGGTCTGAAGGACCTGAATTCCAGTGGACCACAGCTATGCTCGTAGAGCATG
The DNA here is from genome assembly GCF_059628265.1 of Tinamus guttatus. NCBI lineage: Eukaryota > Metazoa > Chordata > Aves > Tinamiformes > Tinamidae > Tinamus > Tinamus guttatus. The sequence goes on from NW_028288538.1 coordinate 11,922,142, forward strand.
CCCAAACCCACAACACTTCCACGTCTCGGAGATCTTTGGAGTTCAGCTAACAAAGCGTCTGCAAACTAAACAGTTTTGTCCAAAGATTAAAACTGCTTAAGATTATACGTTACTTACAAGTTTTGGTATTTTGAAGACCACACAGAGTTCACATTCTTGCAATGATTTTCCACAAAGTTCATAAAACAAGCTAAGAAAATTATCTTTTATATTTCATAACAAACACACTGAAACGTGTTACGGATGTTATACTTTCAGATCAATGAATCAAATGACTCAATGGCAAGGAAGCAAGATTATAAGATAAATAAACTTTCTCCCTTAGCCATTTATTCTTAAAGAAAAATTGAGAAACTAACAGAACAGCACTAGAAAATTAACACACCTAGGTAAAGAAATGGAACTATTTAAAGTATAGAAGGTCAAAAGCCAAAGTCCTTCGAGTACGCAACATGCGGTTGGCTCCCCTGGCTCCTGTTTCTCTTCTTACATGTTTACCAGAGTAGTTCTTCAGGTTACCTGCCGATGCCTTAATAACTCAAATGCAATTTGTTTTCAACATTATTTTCACCTCAAGTTTGAAAGCAACAAGTCACATAAAATACCTCCATTCTGTAGGGATGGTCCTCATCTGCCAGGGAGTTCTTATACACATGTAATCCAATGGTGAAAGAGTACACTCCCACAAAAGAATATCAGAAAATGTGCTCAGTTTATGAGCTATTTCCCAGGAAAGCTTATGTAAAAGCTGTGGAGGAACTCAGCTCCTGCCAGACTGACAAACACACCTCAGCGGCTCAGGCAGCAGTTCCCCAGGACGTATGAAACAGATGATTCAGCCATTTCAAATTCCTCATATTAGCCACGTGACTGCAACACATGCCTTCTACTATTATAAAAACAACAGTCTCCTTTCACAACCCTAATGAACCCACGTGCATCATAGGTAGAGTCACAGTTCAACCCAGGGTGCTGTCGCAGGACAACCTTTCAGTTTCATTCAGCTGCAATCCTCAGGAATTTCAGAACCACCATGTTAATCTTAGCATGGCCAAACTTGTGCTTCTTTCTGCAGACATTCCTGTATCTTACTTTTAATAAAATTCCACCTTTCGAGGGCACTATGTACACACTACACATAGGGCACTTAATACACATTCCATCTGTATTACCAGAATTTCATGTTTTACTGAAAGGAATAATTCACTGTTCTAGGGGGATACTCCTTGACAGGCAAGTCCACCCACCTCTTATGGAGGTGTCTCTGAAATCTGCATCTCTATTAAAAGGAAATGTAACAGGTTTATAAATCAATGTGCTACCAGACAGATGCCGTGTATATCAGCCACACAACTCATTTCAGGAGTACAGAATCATCTTCCAGTTTCCTAATGGCGACCTTTCTTCTACATATTAATGTGATCCCTCTATCAATTTAACATGAAGTTTATTCCTTTCTGTACATTAGCTGAATCACATCTATCAGATTACTGTTAAAAATATGTCCTATATCTTCTAACAACATAAAATACTAAAACACTGAAAATTCTAATAAAAAGGCATACCTACAAAAATACACGCCTACGAAAAAGGACAACCGAGGCAAGCACAAGGGACAAAACTTACTACCTAGAAATTCTGACTGGGGATTGTTTGTTTTCAAACCATCTATTAATGTACGCTAAGATGCTATGTAGACACGTACACATATGATTGTAGCTTTAAAACAAATAAACACGTGGAAACAAATAAAATAAACATGTGGAACATAATCACTAATTAACTTTTGAGTTATATTCCTTTCATATCTGTTTGAGAAAAAATAAAACCCTTTGAATAACTTTTCTGTGAAACATAGGCTCTTGAACCTAGTTCTGTAGAGTCTCACAGACAAAAAGAGCCTCGAAAAATGCTGACATATTACAGTCTAACCCTCTAAACTATCATTTGGTTTCCAGTCCAGTAACCACTGAAGAATAAATTCTAATTTCTCTAAGGATTTTTTTAGATATATATCAAGGATAGTCAAGAAAATGTTATCAATATCATCAGGACAGGCCTATATCAATTTCTCTCCAAAATAAATTCAGCATTAATATATAACACCCCCCAAACACACTTAAGTTTTAATCTCCTATTTCTATGGGTATCTGCTTACTAACATTAATCTTGTTCAGTATATTCCATCAATCACACTTTTACACCGCTTCACAAAATCACTGAAATAAGGGAAGAGCAGTGCATCATATCTACATTAATGTCAGCAATACTAATTTGGATTTATGAAGGTGTATTCACACAAGCAAACTTTCAGTATTTATTTTAAGGGCCTCAACTTTCTAAATAATGAACAAAAAAACTTTCTCAAGAGGAGTGCTCTAAGTCTAGATGCTAGATGCTCCTCTGACTGTACAGTGCATTCAGGTTAGATGACAAGTGAGCATCTCTAAAATGACTAGTTCACTGACTGCAGTACCAGATCTTTCTAATTTCTAGGTGTTGTGCTTCAATATATGCTTTGATATCTTGCATAACAACACGCTCACAGACATTTCAGATTCCCCTGGGAACACCACAGAGCAGCTTTCCCCAGAAGGTATGTGGGAGGTGAAGCAGAAACACATTAGGATTTCTTACCATTTGGTATTTGTTCCTGGCCATGTAACCTCTTAAGAGAGACTGCAGAGCAATCGTGGCCGCCCGCATGTGTTGGTATCTTTTGCGGACCACGTACATGCGCTGGAACTTCTGAATGGTGATGGCAGCCCGTGTTCTCCGCAGGAACTTGGCATAGCTATGCGAGGAAAAGATTACAGATTATACCTGCATTTATTTTCCAATTCTTCAATACTATTTTACATCCTGTTACTTGACTGTCTTAAGAGCTGCATATTCTACTTCAGATTCTCCAAGTCATCAGCAGTACAGCATATTTACTTGCTATTCTACCATATGGCAACATGACAGAATAACAAATGAACAGAAACGTTGCAAGTTTGTCAAGGAAATGTTTTCACTTCCTCTAAGAACTGTGCTATAGAACTGACAGATAAATTCAGCTTCATTTCTCATCACCTTGTCTCCAGTCTTAAAGCTGTTTCCACTACAGCTTTCCACCTTCCAGGTTTCCTCTCCTAACTCCTAGATGTAGAAAATGTTTATTCTCTCAGCAAGAGAATTACACAGTATCCTGACACTCCCTTCCAAGGCACACTCTTACCATCTTTGTAACCACCTTGCCTTCCAATGACACTACCCATCCTCTACTCTTTTCCCAGGCTCATCCAGGGTCATCCCTCACCTGTCAATCCAAAGGAAGGATTCTAGCAGATCCAGCTCCCCCCACTGCTGCACCTTGTATGAGCAACAGCTTCTCCAGCAGTACAGGCAAAACTGAACTGGGAGAGCAAGGAAAAGCTGGGCAATAAAATTCAGCCCAAAGTCCAGCTT